>NC_031990.1:27610136-27693932 GCF_001879085.1 Nicotiana attenuata
AGGTCCATCATGTGAGACAGACACAGTGTTGATATACTTATACATGTGACATACGTGTGAAGATAAGTCTCAAGGGTCAGCAACAATATCTTCTGCGTTGATCGAAAAGGTTGCATAATGGATAAGGGGAGAAAGTCTCCTTATGTGAAGAGAACACAATCCGGATAAAAGATAGTGTTGGAGTTTGTGTTGTTTAAGGACTCAACCTCGATGGAAGATCAGCAATTGAGTCTTAATCAAACTCTAATTACTAACTCATTAAATAACAATGATTATTCTCTTTTACAGGTGTTGCACAAATGCAGAAGTAACACTAAATTGAGAGCAAAAGAACGAGGCAATTTTGCAAGCAATTTATGTGAGATTTGAGTGTGCATTCCTGAAGCTACTTGAACGAGATAGAATAACCAATTTCATTGTGTCTTTCTTTATTTCTAGTTCAATTGTAGTAGGTGATTTAAACTTGTACCTTTCAGCTTTCATAGAAGCATTTGTATTAGGTACTTAGAGTGTTCAAGTTATATGCTAACTTAAAGTTGTCGCAACAGTTGAGGTTGTGTGCTACAACGGGATTAGAGTTAATCGTTAGGTTTACAAAGAGTTTTGTAAATGCTGTTTTGGCTCAGTGATTTTAGTGGAAGTTTGGGAAAATCCTACTGAGTAGTAGGTCGTGGTTTTTTTACCTTTTGAGCCAGGTGTTTTCCACGTAAAAATCTTTGTGTTCTTTATTTTATGTACTTATTATTCCGCAAACAGTAGAGTTAGTATATCTAGAAGAACCAGGTTCTTCTAGAGCACAAAATTGGGTACCACACAAATCACCCCCCCCCCTCTTGTGTGGTATTGACGTATAAAACATCACCAACCATACCAAATTTACCAAATTCCGACATCAGCTCGACCTCCAAATCCTAAGTTCTTATTTTGAAATCCCTAGGCCCAATTTCTCGAATTTCACCTCAAAAACACGTAATCTAGTCGGAATACTCAATGATAATTCAATATTATTGATTAACAACGATCACAAAGTGACTTACCTCAAGATTTCCCGTGAATTTCCTCTGAAAAATCGCCCCAATCCATTTGTTTGAAGTCCAAAAATGACAAAATCCCGCAAGCCCTTCGATTTTATTCTGTCCAGGGGTTTTCGTATCTGCGACAAAATTGGCTGCATCTGCGGTCTCGCAGATAGACCGCAGATGCGAGAATTTTTTCCCGCTTCTGCGGTTGCCCACGAAGCTGCCGTAGCTTCTGCAAATGAACCTCCGCTTCTGCGTTCTCGTTTCTGCGAAAAGAAGTCCGCTTCTGCGGACAAGCCTCACCAAGCGCCCTTGTGCTTCTGCGATCGAATCTTGCAGGTGTGACGCTGCTTCTGTGAACCACTTGTCCGCACCTGCGACCACTGCCTCACCAGCCCCTCTCTGCTTCTTTACTTCCCAAGCTCGCTTCTGCCAGCTCGCACCTGCGAGAAAAATTCCGCTGGTGCGATCGCACCAGACTTGGAAAATGTCCAGAATTGTTCCAAGTCAAAATTTTTGATCCGTTAACCATCTAAAATCCACTCGAGGCCCTCGGGACCTCAACTAGAAATACCAATAAGTCCCAAAACATCATACGAACTTAGCCGATGCCTCAAATCACATTAAACAACACCAAAAATATGAATTGCACCCCAATTCAAGCTTAACGAAAACTAACGAATTCCAACTTCTACATTCGATGCTGAAACCTATCAAATCAAGTCCGATTGACCTTACATTTTGCACACAAGTCATATATGACATAGCATACCTATGGAAATTTCAGAACTGGATTCCGACCCCGATATAAATAAAGTAAACTCGCGGTCGAACTTCCGAACCTTCATTTCCAATTTTTTGCCATTTCAAGCCAAAATTAACAACGGACTTCCAAATAATTATATGGACACACTCCTACATCCAAAATCACCATACGGAGCTATTGGAATTATCAAAACTCTGTTCCAGGGTCGTTTACACATAGTTCATCATCAGGTCAATTATTTCAACTTAAGCTCTAAATCTTGGAACTAAGTGTTCCAATTCATTCTGAAACCTCCCCGACAAGTCACATAATTACAACTGAGCATAAAATATTCACTAAAAAGGGAAACGAGGTTGTAATACTTAAAACAACCGATCGGGTCGTTACATTCTCTTCCTCTTAAACAAATATTCATCCTCGAACGGGTTTAGAATCATACCTAGAGTCTCAAATAGGTGTGGATATCTGCTCTGCATCTCCTACTCAGTCTCTCAGGTAGCTTCTCTGACTGGCTGGCCTCTCCACTGCACTTTCACTAAAGCTATGTTCTTTTACCTTAACTTTCGAACCTGCCGGTCCAAAATGGCCACCGGCTCCACATCATAACTCAAATCACCATCCAACTGAACCGTGCTGAAATCCAAAACATGAGATGGATCTCCGACATATTTCCGGAGCACGGATACATGAAACACTGGATGAACACCTGATAGACTAGGCGGCAATGCAAGTTCATAAGCCACCTCTTCAATCCTCTTAAGTATTTCACCTAGCATGTGCGTCACCTCCAAACAAATCATATAACACGTAATTCAGGGATTCACACCCTCAGAACCAAGTTTAGAAGTGTTACTTAACTCAAACCGTGCAAATTCTCTATTCTAATAAGCCTTTTCCTCGCGATTTGGTCTCCGAACGCCTCGAGTTTAGTCACAAATAATTCGATACAATCAACACGAGGTATAGGAATCAATTCCATATGAAAATGCTAAATTTCACAATAAAATTTGAAAATTCAACCAAATGTCAACAGTGGGGCCCACGTCTCAGAACACGACAAAAGTTACAAAATATGAACATCCGTTCAACCACGAGTCCAACCATACCAAATTTACCTAATTTCGATATCAACTCGACCTCCAAAACCTAAATTCTTATTTTGAAATCCCTAGGCCCAATTTCTCGAATTTCGCCTCAAAAACACGTAATCTAGTCGGAATACCCAATGATCATTCAAAATTATTGACTAACAATGATCACAAGTGACTTACCTCAAGATTTTCCGTGAATTTCCTCTGAAAAATCACCCCAATCCGCGTGTTTGAAGTCCAAAATGACAAAATCCAGCAACCCCTTCGATTTTATTCTGTCAAGGAGTTTTCGCATCTGCGATAAATTTGGCCGCATATGCGGTCTCGCATATGCGAGATTTTTTTACCTCTTCTACGGTTTCCCAAGAAGTTGCCTTCGCTTCTGCGGACGAACCTCTGCTTCTGCGGTCTAGCTTTTGCGAGAAGAAGTTTGCTCTGTTAACCATCCGGAATCCACCCGAGGCCCTCGGGACCTCAACTAAAAATATCAATAAGTCCCAAAATATCATACGAACTTAGTCGATGCCTCAAATCACATTAAAAATACTAAAAACATGAATCGCACCATAATTCAAGCTTAACGAAAACTAACGAATTCCAACTTCTACATTCGATGCCGAAACCTATCAAATCATGTCCGATTGACCTCAAATTTTGCACACAATCCATAAACGACATAACAGACCTATGAAAATTTTGAGAACTGGATTCCGACCCCGATATCAATAAATTCAACTCTCGGTCAAACTTCCAAACCTTCATTTCCAATTTTCGCCATTCCAAGCCAAAATTAACTACGGACTTCCAAATAATTATTCGGACACACTCCTAACTCCAAAATTACCATATGGAGCTATTGTAATTATCAAAACTCTATTTCGGGGTCGTTTATGCATAATTCATCATCCGGTCAATTATTTCTACTTAAGTTTTAAATCTTGGAACTAAGTGTTCCAATTCATTCTGAAACCTCCCCGACAAGTCACATAATCACAACTGAGCATAAAATATTGAGTAAATGTGGAAACGGGGCTGTATAATACTTAAAATGACAGGCCGGGTCATTATATGAATTGAGGAAAATGAGTTTATTTTAGAAATTATTTGGGTGAAGAAAATAGCATTTTTAATTAAAATAAAGCATCGGATAGCCACTAGATTAAATTTAGAGTTTGTTAAATAAAAACATAACAACGATCTATATGTAACATAAAATCATCAGATAGGGTGAGGAGTTTAATTTGAGGAATCAATTAAAGTGAAATGCGACAACTGTTATGAATAGTAAAGTACGCTAAAAATTCTTTCACTTAAAACTATTATATTACCAAATTGGTAGTAATAGGAAAGGAAAACAGAAAATGACGGCAAAGCAGTAAACTAATAAAAATAACTCAATCCTCAAAATCAGTAAATCTAAAGTACATCTGTCCTCAGAATCTCATATGATAAATATTGAAAGCTACCACAATACAACAATGAATACAACACACACAATCCGTTCCGGTGTGCAACTCGATCCCACAATATAAACTTTAAACAAATCTGTTGCGGCGCGAAACCCGACCGCTCCATATAATCATTTGTCAATATCATAATCCATCCTTATTCTGCCTTTTCGATTCATTTCCTTTCAATTTCCGTTGCGACGTGCAACCCGCTCCCCAAATAATATAAATTAACAATAGTAATTCAATAACTAAGATTTACAAGAAATTATACATCAACAGAACAGATGTACGAGCAATGGAGAATACCGTGATAATCAATTAGTCTCGAACTACTCGGATGTTTCAACTTTACCAACTCAACGGTATCTACTTTTAACAATACGTATAAGTGAAACTACTTCAATGAAAGCAACAATTAATACAAAACTGTGAGGCAACAAGGCATAAGACACTTTAAATATATGGGGGGAAACAATCATAGACAAGTAGTAAGTAAGTATGGAATTAGGGAAGGAATGGACAATTTAATACAAGATATGCTAAATAGTAAATAGCAAATAGGCACGGAGTCACAGAAGGAACTCAACAATTTAGAGGTCATAAAACAATAAGGAACACGACATCTTCAACTAAAGAATATAATTGCAAAATATCAAGTAGGAGAAAGAATAAGTACTAACAACGTCAAGTAGAGCATGTAGGAGTAGATTAACAATGAAAGATATCACATGTTATGACAATTCAATTAACGGCATGGAAAGTGCCTAGATACTCGAAACCGTTCAACTATCACATATAAGTCGTATACCCACTCGTCACCTCGCGTACAAGGCTTTCACATAACATGAATAACACAATTATCTCAAGTCCTAAAGGGTAGTTTCCCGCACACAAAGTTAAATAAGATACTTACCTTAACGAAGTTAGGCCAATATTATTAAATGGCCTTCCCCGTGAAACAACCTCTAGACGGCTCAAATCTAGCCAAAATAATTTCATAAAATAATTAAAACTCATTGGAAATAATTCCGGATAATAAAACTTTGACTTTTAATTTTATTCTAAAAGTCAACCCCAGACCCGCACCTCCGGAAACTGACAAAATTTTATGAAATCCGAACCCTCATTCCGATACGAGTCCAACCATATTAAAATTATCAAATTCCAATATCGAATTGATGCTCAAAGCCCGAAAATTCATTTTATGAAATTATAAACAGAACCTCCGATTTCTCCTTCAAAATCGATTACCAAACGCCGAAAATGAAGATTAATTCATGAAATATAATCACAACCAAGTTAAGACTGCTTACCCCAATTTCTGTGGTGAGATTGATGTTGGAAATATTTCTATGTGTTATAATGTTACTTTACTCATGTTTTAATCGCCTTTTGGTGCTATTTGATCTTTAAAATGCACAACATGTGTTAATTATTGGTTTAATGACTAATTGAGTTATGTGTGATGATTTAAAATGTTTGCAGTGCAAAAATATAAAGAAAAGGTGCTCCGGCTATAGGAGAAGAGGGTGGATGCGTCGCATCAAACCTAGGAAAAAAGTGTATTTGGTGCATCCTTGGCAGTGAAGTCGGGAGAAGGCATCCGCCTTAGCATCCGCACCTGGGCACACCAGGAATGAAGGAACAGAGGGTGGATGCGAAACATCCACCCCAGCATGCGATGCTGAGAAGTTGAAGCTGAGGCGGACGCGAAGCATCCATCCTAGCATCAATCCTTGAAGCTGAGTCAGAATGAGAAAAGGAAAACTTTGTCCCATGACTTTTGTACACAATATATAAACCAAAAATGCCTCTTTTAGGTTGTCTAATATACGGGGAAGCGGAGAAAATCCATCACAAAGTTTGAAAACCACGGAATTCGTCTTGAGTTCTTACTTTTTCCTTCTTTTAATGATTTTTATGTTTTCTTGGGAATTACTTGAGATTGATACCATGAGCATGCGTGGCTAATATCGTTCGTTTTGGGATTATGGGTGCTACATGAATGTTGACGTTTGAAGTTAAATTGTCGAGTTTGATTTTATCATATTGGGTTGTTTATTTAATCATGTTCTTAATTATTTTGCTGCGTAGATAACAGTGAAATACTATTTACGAATCTATAGTTGAACTCGAAAGTGAAAATTCTAGATTGCATATAGGATTAAATAGAGCATGTTCTTCAACTCGGGCATCGGGAAACAGATTCGCGATTAGGATAGAAATATACCTAATTGTCTTGCTTGGTTGAAATACAGGAAGTGTAAATGCATTCTTGTTAGTCTTAATTCCATAGACATATAGGTATTAAGTTAACTTGAATAGGAGAGTAAGAACTCGACAGATTCTTACGAGTGACATTAACCCTATCAATGAACAAACCAGATAAACCAAGTAGTCAGTTTAAGCCGAGAAAGCAACAAAATTGTTAGCTAGCCTATAACCCTGGAATATCCTCTTCTACTGATTTTTATCTGAAATCGCCTACGTGTTTTGGTCGATCTCAAGTTCATTCAATTGCTCGATAGTTTCCTTGGTTGTTAATTAATTACTTATGCATTTTGAGAGAAATCTCTTGAATAGATAATTTGTTTGAGTTTGAATCAGTCGAAAGTTAGTCATAAGTCTCCGTGGGAACGATACTCTACTCACTACTTTATTACTTGACGACCACGTATACTTGCGTGTGTGTTTGGTCGCAACAAGTTTTGGCACCGTTGCTGAGGACTTACAAATTAGCTACTTAACTGAGTTAAGCTTTAATTAGTTATATGTTCAAGTTTTAATTTTGAGTTTGCCCTATTTGTGTTGACGCATGACCTTCTCTTGAATGCGGAGGAGTAGAAGCGCAAATAACCTCCTCCCTCTTGATCCTGAAATAGAACGAACACTTCATAGGGTAAGGAGGGAAGTCGAAGCTAGAACTAGAACAGAAAGAGAGTTGGACATTGTTGTTCAACCACAACCACTAGAGATGGCATGTAATGAAGAGTGACCGACGATAAAAGCCCCAAGGCCCAATATTGCTAATATGACTCAGTCTAATCTGAAGCATGATATCACGAGTCATTTTAAACTTAAACAGTACATGGTCAAGCTAATTCAGTCCACAGGGCAGTATGTGGGTCTATCTCATGAAGACCCACAACGGCATATTCAAAACTTCCTGGAAATTACGGATACTTACAAAAGTTGCCTGTGAACGCGATCCACACTTGGGATGATCTAGTAAGAAAACTCTTAATCAAGTTTTCCCACTAAAAAACAAAGTCGCTGAGGAGCCAGATTCTTGGGCTCCAACAACGGGATGGGGAGACTCTTCGTCAAGCTTGGGAAAGATACAAGAAGCCACTCAGAGACTTCCCACATCATTGTTAGACTGATGAGGTGTTGGGTCACACTTTCGTTGATGGGTTAGACGAGACATCAAAGAATCCTAACTCAGCTTGTGGGGGTAGTTGCATGGTAAGACCGTATAGTGAAATCCAACTCCTGCTAAAAAAAATTCACTGCTAATGATAATAATTGCCAATGAGATGGGGAATCACAAAGAGCACTTAAACAGAAGGCAGCAGGTGTAATTAAGCTTGATGATTTCTCAACCATGAGAGCAGATATAGCGAAATTAGCAAATCAGATGAATAGAATGACAATGCACCAAATGCAACAGATACAACATATGCAACAAATGTCTACTTGTTGCGAGTCATGTGGTGAAGGTTACACGAGTGACATATGTCCCACGAATCCTGAATCCATCTATTATGTGGGGCAACGAAGTAGAGGTCCGATGAATCAGCATACACAATATGGGAACACTTATAACCCAAATTGGAAGAATTATCCCAACTTCTGTTGGGGTGGAAATCAGGTGACTCAGAATCAGTATAGGCCCCAAGGAAATTATAGTCAACCTCAGAAGCCACCCTAGTAAGTCGAGGAGAGTATGAATGACCTGTTGAAGAAGTTTTTGCTTGACAATCAACAACTCAGGAACGATTTCAGAAATATTGAGAGACAAGTTGGGCAGTTAGCATCAAATAAAATAACTAGGCCTGCACGCGCTCGTCCTAGTGATACAGAGAAGAACCTCAAGTTAACGCAGTCACACTCAAAAACGGGAGGGAACTAGAAGAAGCACCAAAGAAGAGAATAGATAAGCCTATACCTGAGGGGGAGTTGATTCCTAAGGAAACACCTGAGTCAAAGAAAGATGATGCAAGTTTAGAGCCAGCGAGTGCTGCAAGGCCACCACCACCTTTCCCCCAAAGGCTACAGAAGAAGAATAATGATCGCATGTTTAACAAATTTCTCTCTATGTTGAGCCAGGTTCAATTAAATATTCCATTGGTGGATGTACTTCGTGAAATTTCAAAATATATTAATGTTTACCGTGAAAATGGTAATAACAATTTAATTTGTTGATGGGACTCTAAAAATACGTGATCTATTTTTATGCTAGTTGTTTAAGCGGATGATGCTATGTGTATGAAGTTTAGAGACGAAATTCGAGCTAAAATAGAGTTACAATTTCAAACCGGTGAGCTAGCCAATCGGGGCCTCGGGCTGATCGATACGGGGCCTCGAGGCCGATTCAAGGGCTCGGGCTCGAGCTATTAAGGATAATCGGGGAGGGGCTAACAGTTATAAAATAATCAGCGAGGCTTTTTATAGCCAATGATAAGTAATAAATGAAGAACAAGTATGAATACGATAAATGAGAGCAATAATATCAAGAGAATATGTTAGAGAGAGAAAGGAGAATGTTCTTCTATATTTCATGCGGAGTAATTGGAGCAACAGACATTACAAAGTGTCAAAGACCCCCTTTATATAGGAAGGAAATCCCAACATAGTACAAAATACATTAATGACAAAGGAGTAGGGATGGGACAGCTAGTTAATGCCATGATGTAGGCTCAGACTAACTACTTCAGAATAGCTTGACAGATTTTATCAGCCCTGGCTACACTCCTTGGGAATTCCCCTCTTCCCCAGTATAGTCGTTGGTCTGCACTGCCCTGAGGTCGAAACCCGATAGCCCTCAAAGGTGAGCTTCGACCTCGGTCTCGAACCTCGAGAAGCACGTTCGCGGGGCACCCTAATGATGGGGGAAATGGACCTCCCGATTTTGCCGTATACAGTTAAGTACATCAAATATATAGTGGCTCACAAGAGGAGATTAACTGAATTTGAGACAGTTGCACTTACTGAGGAGTGCACTTCGAGGGTCCAAAACAAGCTTCCTCAAAAGTTTGAGGACCCTGGCAGCTTCAAATCTGATGCCCTTGTCCTTGTTCAATAAATTGGGTCTGGGAGCTCCAAGACCAACCACTGTGATGTTGCAAGTAGCTGATAGATCCATAGCTGACCCTGAAGAAGTGATTGAAGATGTGTTGCTACAAATTGGGAAATTAATATTCCCAACGGACTTCATTATCCTAGATTATGAAGCTGATGAACAAGTTCCAACCATATTGGGACGACCTCTCTTGGCTACAGGTGATGCAATTATTAATGTATGAGAGGGAAAAATGATTATGATGGTGGATAACGAGGAAGCGGTTTTCAATGTTTACAAGGCGGTTCAACTTCCCTGCCATTATGATGAGCTCTCTATGATATCTGTTGTGGAGGTGGATGAGAAACTGGTAGATCAGAGTGCATATCTAGACGATTCTCTAGAGAAAGCACTCATGTTGTTTGATAGCTTGGAGATTGATGACGAGGTTGAGGAGATGATGCATATACTAGATGCATCATGTGTCTACATGCAAGGATTAAACCCCTTTGAAACCTTAAATAGGCCGAGTGGGCCTCCACTAGTCGATTGAAGAGGCTCCAAAATTGGAACTTAAACCCTTGCCCCCTCACCTTCAATATGCTTATTTGGGTGGTTCTAACACTCTACTTGTTATTGTTTCCTCTGACTTGTCTAAATTGTAGGAAGAAAAGATGTTAAGAGTGTTGCATGAGCACAAGCGAGCTATTGGGTGGACGATGTCTATCATTAGAGGCATTAATCCAGCCTTCTACGTGCATAAAATCCTCATGGAGGAAGGACACAAGCCAAGTGTAGAGCACCAACACCGCCTAAATCCGATCATGAAAGAGGTAGTAAGAAAAAAAATGATTAAGTGGATCGATGCAGATATTGTATTTCCAATCTCTGATAGGAAATGGGTAAGCCCTGTCCAATGTACGCCTAAGAAGGGAGGGATGACTGTAGTGGTTAATGAAAATAATGACTTGATTCCCACAAGAACTGTGATATGGTGGAGAATTTGCATAGATTATAGAAAATTAAGCAATGCCACCCGCAAGGACCACTTCCCCTTCCCCTTTATTGACCAAATACTTGATATACTAGCTAGACAGGAATAATATTGTTTCCCGGATGGCTATTCAGGGTATAATCAGATTGCTATAGCCCCAGAGGACTAAGAGAAGACCATATTTACGTGTCTTTATGGCACGTATGCGTTCAATAGAATGCCATTTGGTCTCTGTAATGCACTTGCGACTTTTCAAAGGTGTATGATGGCTAATGTTACTGACATGATTGAAAGATTTGTAGAAGTGGTCATGGATGATTTTTCTGTGTTTGGGTGTTCTTTTGATAATTGTTTAATGAACCTTGATAAAGTGCTTTCTAGGTGTGAAGAGACAAACTTGGTGCCAAAATGGGAAAAGTGCCATTTCATGGTACGAGAAGGTATAGTCTTGGGGCACAAGGTGTCCAAAAAATGGTCTGCGGGAGGAAAAGGCAAAGGTGAAGGCAATTGAAAAATTGCCCCCACCAACATTCATTAAGGGCATTTGTAGCTTCTTGGGCCAGCAGGTTTTTATCGTCATTACATTAAAGATTTTTCAAAAATTTCATCTCCTATGTGCAGGATTCTTGAGAAAGATATCCCCTTCAAACTCGATGATGCTTGTCTGAGAGCATTTGAAGAGCTGAAGAACATATTGGTGACTACGCCAATTATCATTACCCCGGACTGGGCGCTGCCATTTGAGTTGATGTGCGATACGAGTGACATCACAATAGGAGTTGTTTTAGGGCAAAGGAGGGATAAAAAATTTCACTCCATTTACTACGCGCGCAAAACTCTTAATCCAGTTCAGATGAACTACACTGTTACTGAAAAAGAGTTGCTTGCAGTGGTGTGGGCTTTTGACAAGTTCGGATCTTATCTAGTGGGAAACAAAATCATCGTCTACATCGATCATTCAGCTATAAGGTATTTGTTTGAAAAGAGAGACGCCAAGCTGAGTCTGATTTGTTGGGTCTTCCTTTTGCAAGAATTTGACTTGGAGATCCGAGATCGAAAAGGAACAGAAAATTAAGTGGCTAATCACTTGTTCAGATTAGAAAATCGGAACCATATGGCTGAGGGAGGATCGAATTAGGAAACATTTCCGGATGAACAGTTATTGGCAGTCACCTCAAGTGAAGCCCCGTGATATGCAGACTACGTGAATATTATTGCAAGTGGGGTGATGCCACCAAATTGACACCTGATAATAGAAGAAGATTTATACATGATGTGAGGCTCTACTTGTGGGATGATCCATTCCTATAAGCAGTGCGCAGATCAATTAGTACGAAAGTGTGTTCCTGGGGAGGAGGAGATGAATGCAATCTTGCATGACTGTCACGCTTCTCCATATGGAGGTCATCACGGTGGGGATAGAACAGCCTAAAAAGTGCTGGAATCGGGTTTTTATTGGCCAAAATTATTTAAGGATGCACGTGCCTTTGTAAAACAATGCGACAGGTGCCAAAGATCGGAACAATCACAAAGAAGCATGAGATGCCTTTGCAAAATATTCCGGCAGTAGAGATCTTTGATGTTTGGGGATTTATTTCATGGGACCAATCCCATACCCTAATGGTCACAGATACATCTTGCTGGCAGTCGACTATGTGTCTAAGTGGGTGGAGGCCATTGCTTTTCCTACTAATGACGCAAAGGTAGTGGTAAACTTTGTAAAAAAGCACATCTTTACACGCTTTGGAACTCCAAGGGTTCTCATAAGTGACGGAGGGACTCACTTCTATAACAAGTTGTTGAACAATGTTCTATCAAAGTATGGAGTGAAGCACAAGGTTTCCACCGCCTATCTAGTGGTCAAGTGGAAGTGTCAAATAAAGAGGTGAAGCAAATTCTAGAGAAAATGGTGAGTGGAAATAGGAAGGACTGGGCCATAAAGCTTAACGACGCATTATGGGCGTATCGAACTGCATACAAGACTCCTATTGGAACATCTCCGTATAAGTGGGTTTATGGGAAGGCATACCACTTGCCCGTCGAGCTTGAACACAAAGCCTACTGGGCGATTAAAAGGCTAAATATGGATATGGACTTAGCCGGCAAGAAGAGGTTGTTACAGCTCAATGAGCTTGATAAGTTTCGATTGCACGCGTACGAAAATGCCAAATTGTACAGAGAAAAGACCAAGAGGTGGCATGATAAGCACATCCAACATCACGAGTTTGAGTCAGGTCAAGAAGTTCTCTTGTTTAATTCGAGGTTGAAGCTTTTCCCTAGAAAGCTTAAATCTTTATGTGAGGGTCCTTTTATAGTGGTTAGTGTGAAGCCTCGTGGAGCGGTGGAATTGCGTGATACGAGTTTAAGTGGTACATTCTTCGTAAATGGGCAGAGAGTAAAACACTATTGGGGTGGTGACATTGCACGTCACAAGACCTCGATGGACTTAGCCGATGCGTGAAGAACGTGTTACGTCGTGTTGCATCATGCCGCAATATTAAATCAGGCGCTTCTTGGGATACAACCCAAGCATTTTATTTTGCTTTCATAATTTGCTAACTTTTCCCTTTCATTTCGTATTTTTATTTTTTAAGGGCTCCTTAATCTGTTGTATTTTGTAGGAGCTAATATTTGTATGTAATTTATCCAAAAAAAGGCTCCAGGTATGGGAAAACAGGGTGGATGCGTCGCATCCCCCTCAGCGCCGAAGATTAGAGGGCCAACTGCACAAGGCAGTGAAGTCAGCCCATAGCGCCAACAGGCGCATCCTTGCAAAAAGTTGGAGAACTAACTAGGATGCGTCGCGTCCGAGCTCGCGCGCACAGGTAAGTGTTATATTTTTATTACACTTCACACGCCTTAAGACCCCAAATCCTTCTCCCACCCGTTTCCTCTTAACCCAAACACACTTGCTTGCTACTCCTTCACCTTTCGTTTTGAGGCATCTAATGGTCGTAGGCTTCCGCGCAACCAAGTTCTAGGCTGAATTAAATGCAATTAAAGTACGTAACTGCTTGTATTATGATGTACATTGTTCTGGTAGTGCATTATATATGCTCTATGCATATGGGTATACCTTGACACTAAGTGTGGGGTTGCATGTGATAGAGTGGGGTTGAAAGTCAATCTTTCATGGTGCATAATGATGTGTATACGTGTAGTGCTCACTCCTGTACTACCAGATAATTGTTTCCTGCTAAATGCCATGATCTATGTTTGAATGAAGTACTGAATTGGCGTAAGCGTGTGGATGATAGGCAGTGCACACTTTTGCACAAATGCTTCATACCTGAAACTTCACTATTTTGAGAGCTAATTGTTGACCTCTTTGTTATTCATGTACATAGGTTCACAATGGAGGCAAAAATCAAAACGTCCAAACAACAAGAACGGGATAATGACAAGCAACCACCTAAAAAACCTACTAGAAAGGCAGCATGTGCTCTAAACCCACGGAACAAAAGAAAGCGAACTGAGAAAGCAAAGGCACAACCGACTAGGCAATTAATTGATGAGTCAAAGAAAGAACAAGGGGAACCATTAGTGAGGAGGAATGTAAAAAGGGGTACCACAACAACATCAGTAAGACCTCTAGGTAAGGGGATAGAGTTCAGAGAACCTGTGCCGCAGCAGACCAAATCCACAAAGCAGGTTGATCTAAAAGATAAAGGGAAGCAGAAGGCTACCTCAGATCTGAGTCCTAGTCTGATTCGGACTATGAGCTCACAAATGTCAACATGAGTGACGAAGATGTGGGTGAACCAATTGACCGAGCTGCTTGAGAGAAGAAACTTTTTAGTGAAAAAGCATTTCGGGCCTATGAGAAATTCCTGGATTCAAAGAAATATATTCTGGAAAACCCAATCAACATTCGAGCACTGAAGAAGAATTACCCAGATCTTCGGAAATCAATTCGAGATGTGCAACAATGGGGACCTATCTTGAAGGGCCACGGCAAGACCAAACTTACTATTGTTAGAGAGCTTTATTCCAATTGGCGTTATTCACGGGGCAGCATTGTGATAGTACGAGGGGTGGATATCAATGTCTCAGCTGAAGCTCTGAATAGGTTCTTAGGGGTTCCACACACACCAACGGACAAGTATGACTCTATATGCAAAGAGCCTAATCACTCACATATTCAATTCGTCCTATGCCCTACCAGGAAATGTGCAAATTGGAAGCATGGAAGTGTAGAGTACCATTCTCTAGCCAAAGAATTCATGAGCGCATTAGTACATGTGGTGCTGAATTTCATATGCAATCGCTTGATGTCGTGCCAACACAAAACTCATGTCCCTCGATACCGAGCACTAGTGTTGGATGCTTTATGGGATGGGATCCCGCTCAACTTGGGAGACATCATGCATGACCAGATGCAGAACACCAGGATGAACTACAATTGGAGGTTGTTATATGCAAATACCTTATCGTCTTACTTGACGGAGATGGGAGTGCTATGGGACAAGAAAAATGATGACATCAAGTCTAATGCTCCAGGAACATATGATGTTACTCATGTACTAGATCCGAACAAGGGGAGGGCTTCTAGTTCACCATTCAACAGTTGTTTAAGCATATGAGAGCTGATATGCAAGAGAATAGGGCTGAGCTGATCGAGACTCTTGCAGAATTGAGTGCCACTAGATATGAGTTCATTTAGACTCGTGCAGAATTGAGTGCCACTAGAGGTGAGTTGATTCAGACTTGTGCAGATCTAAGCCGAGTCCAGGTGAGCAGGCTATGATGATGAGGGAGGTATCACTACTCCTCCGTGCATTGGCCCAACGTACAAATATAGATATTTCACAATTGCTTGCACCATCCCCTACTGGACCATCCACTTATGCCCCTCCTATTGTCTCGGACAATCCATCCACCATACCCACTGAGACCGTCGTGCAGCATGCTACAGACTCAGCTCCACTTGGTGATGATAGGAATGTGGCCGAGCCCCCTATTCGTGAGGATGCTATTGCTATGCCAGAGGGGGTCATAATAAATGTCGTAGATGTTTCGAGTACTCACTCAGTTGTTGCCACTACTACTTCCGTCCTAGCTTTTCAAACCATTGCTTATGATGCTCCTCCACAGACCACGTAGGAGCCCTCCACATCGACTTAAGGGAGTCTCTTCTCACCCTACTCTACTTATTTTGTGTGCATTGGGGACAACGCACGGTTCTAAGTATGGGGTGGGGGTTATTCATTTTTTTGTGTGGACGAATGTACTTAACTATTACAATCTTTGTTGCTTTTGATACTTTTGGGGCGGTAATATTCACTGAATTAATGGCCTGTAATAATTAGTAAATTCGTCTATAAGCAGTAACTCTCAGTCTCTTGTTGTTTCTAGTTGTAGTAAGTAGCCTTATAATAGTTTGATAAAAAAATAGAGTGATAAAATCAGAAAATAGAGGACTTTTCCCGTCATGGACTATCTGAACAGTTCTCTCGAGGGATTAAGGTCCTTAGAGAAATACAAAAAGATTTTCATTTGATTCTAGGAATTAGTGTTAGTACTAGGAAATTGATAGAAAAATTAAAAAAACAAAAATATTTTATTTGCTTTGAGTAGTTAGCCTAAGTTTAATCTATTAGGCAATAATTTTCCTTGGTTTTTCTTTGGCCATCGGTTCTTTTTCAAGAGATGAATTTTTGAACCAGCTATTATTTTTTATTTTTAGAGTAGTGTAGGATATAAATACTTAGACTAAATTCAGCACATCTAGTGACTTATTTAATACCAACAGAGTTAGACATGGGCATGTGGATTATAACTTTCTCCATGAGTTTTTGAGAACTATTTTTTCCTTGAAAAGTAGAATAGTTTTTTTACGCTTAGGCTCATTCTCTTGACTCCTATGCTAATTGTTGTGCCTCGTGCATTAAAATTGTGGCTTAACTCTGTACTTGCTTTGATTGAAAGTTGGAATGTATCCATACTAATTGAATCATGTGCCATTGTGTGGTGAGATTTTTGTATAGTTCCATGCAGTATATTTGTGTCTAGAACTTGCCCTGCATGTGAGTTGAAGCGAAATCCTAGGTTTTGCTCGGTTTGAAAAATGATTTTAGGCCTTCTTTGATCCTTTTTGAATTGTAATTCTACCACAATAAAATCATCCCTAGTAGCCATTTTGAGCATGTAAACCTTTTATTTGGCACTCATAGTACGAGCCTATACCCTTTTGTTTTTAATTGAAACTTTTGATCCTTGTACCTCTTAAGGCACTTTAATTGTGAAATAAGCACTAAAAACAGTAAGGAAGGGATTTGGGTTGCTTTCGAGTGGAACCAATGAAAGGGAGAAAGGTGCATTTATGTTGTAAGATAATACACCACTAGCGAAAATTGAAATATCGAAAGAAAAAAAACTGGAAAAAAAAATGTATGTAGACAAATAAACTATTGTCTTGTTCTTGCTAGTGGGGTATAAATTAAAGTAGTGCATTAAGAAAGAGGGAATATTTTTGGGGTGATATTGTTGTGAAATTGAAGTGGGGTTGAAGAAAGTTGCGCTTGAAGTGATTACTTGACGTGTTAAAGTGCATAGGAGGGTTAACCACTATTTCCTATATCTATCCTACCCGTTCCTTAGCCCACGTTACAACCAAGATAAAGCCCTAATTGATTTTACACTGAGCGGGCCTACATTAGTAGAGATTTACATAACGGGCAAACCTATGGTACCTTTTGTGCGCATGTGAACCTCTTTGAGAGAGTGAGTGAGCTTTTCTATTGTTTGAAGTCCTTAAATTACGTTCGAATTTTATTTGAGTGTGTGGACTATCTCTCTTTGTTTTGTGGTGAGGGCACATGTTTCATGATGGATAGGTGACTATATTAATCTCTTCAGTCAGAGTGAGTAAGTTGGCCTGAAAGTAGTTATGCTAGGGAATTAGTTTCTGAGGTTGAGATGTCCCGAAGTTGCTATTTGATTATTTTGAACTGTTCACTATTGTGCTTGGCATGTTTTTGGAGAAGAAAGTCTGAGAATGCATATGCAAAGGGCTAATTGTTGGTAACAACCAAAGTCATAGGTGCTTGAGCTTAATTGAAATGTGTGGCTTGATAGCGATAAGCTTAATTTTGTTCGATCTATTGTAGGTTGATTCTACTTTGCTCGAGGACGAACAAAGGTTTAAGTGTGGGGTGGTGTTGTGGGGCATATTTTTATGTGTTATATGTTACTTTACACATGTTTTAACCGTTATTTTGGTGCTATTTGATCTTTAAAGTGCCCAATATGTGTTAATTATTGGTTTTATGACTAATTGAGTTGTGCATGATGATTTAGGATATTTGAAGTGCAAAAATATGAAGAAAAGGTGCTCCAGCTATAGGAGAAGAGGGTGGATGCGTCGCATCCAACCTAGGGAAAAGTGTATTTGGTGCATCCTTGGAAGTAAAGTCGGGAGAAGGCATCCACCTTAGCATCCGCACCTGGGCACATCAAGGATGAAGGAACAGAGGGTGGATGCAAAGCATCCACCCCAGCATGCGATGCTAAGAAGTTGAAGCTGAGGTGGATGCGAAGCATCCACCCCAGCATCAATCCCTGAAGCTGAGTAGAAATAGGAAAAGGAAAACTTTGGCCCATGACTTTTGTATGCAATATATAAGCCAAAAACGCCTCTTTTAGGTTATCTAACATATGGGGAAGCGGAGAAAAGCCATCACAAAGTTTGAAAACCACGAAATTCGTCTTGAGTTCTTACTTTTTCCTTCTTTTATTGATTTTTATGTATTCTTGGGAATTACTTGAGATTGCTACCATGAGCATGCGTGGCTAAATGCGTTCGCTCTGGGGTTATGGGTAATACGTGAATGTTGATGTTTGAAGTTTAAATTGACGAGTTTGATTTTATCATATTAGGTTATTTGTTTAATCATGTTCTTAATTATTTTGATGTGTAGCTAACAGTAAAATACTATTTATGAATCTGGAGTTGAACTCGAAAGTGGGGGAATTCTAGATTGCATATAGGATTAAATAGATCAAGTTCTTGAACCCTGGCATCGGGGAACGGATTCGCAATTAGGATAGAAATATACCTAATTGTCTTGCTTGGTTGAAATACAGGAAGTGTAAATGCGTTCTTGTTAGTGTTAATTCTATATACATATAGGTATTAAGTTAACTTGAATAGGCGAGTACGAACTCGACAGATTCTTACGAGTGATATTAACCCTGTCAATCAACAAACTAGATAAATCAAGTAGTCAGTTTAAGCTGAGAACGCAACAAGATTGTTAGCTAGCCTATGACCCTGGAATATCCTTTCTACTAATTTTTATCCGAAATTGCCTACGTGTTTTAGTCGATCTCTAGTTGATTCAACTGCTCGATACCTACGCATTTTGAGAGAAATCTCTTGAATAGATAATTTGTTTGAGTTTGAATCAGTCGAAAGTTAGTCATACTCGTGGAACGATACTCTACTCACTACGTTATTAATTGACGACAATGTATACTTGTGTGTGTTTGGTCGCACCAGAGATTCTTCTCCAAACTCGCCCCAACCGAGCTCCAAAACCCAAAACTGGGTAAAAATATTGAACCCTCAAACTTAAGGCATTCTGCCCAGTTTTTTCGCATTTGCGGACAAATTTATCGCATTTGCGGACTTCACTTGTCTGCCCAGTTATGCATTTGCAAGGAAAATTTCCGCATATGTGATATCGCGGAAGAGACCACAACTCCGCAGAAGCGGACGGTCAGCTCTCATCCCTAGCTCGCAGAAACGTCCACATTTTTCACAGGCGAGTTTGCGCATCTTCCTCCGTAGAAGCGAAACTCGCTATAGGACCTTCCCTTCACAGAATCAACGCATCCCTCGCATAAGCACGTCCGCACTTGCAGCCAATTTTGCGCAGGTGCGAAGAACCAGCACCAGAATTGCATACATGACCATAAATGATCTGAACCTCGTCCGAAACTCATCCGAGCCACTCGGGATCCGTCAGAATATACCAATAAGTCTTATAACATATTGCGGACCTAATCGAGGCCTCAACTCATATCAAACAATGTCAAACTATAAATCGCACCTCGAATCGAACTTATGAATTTACGAAATTTAAAAATTCTATGACTTGTGCTGAAACATATCAAATCAATCCGGAATAACCTGAAATTTTGCGTATAAGTCCCAAATGACATAGCGGAGCTAACCCAACTCTCAAAATAGTAATTCGATCCTGATATCATCAAAGTCAACTCTCGGTCAAACCTATAAATATTTCAAACCTTCAAATTTCGTCGAAATGCATCAAGTTCACCTACGGACCTCCAAATCCGGATGCACGCCTAAGTCCGAAATCACCATAAGAAGCTATTGGAATCATTAAAACACCATTCCGAAGTCGTCTACACAAAAATTCAAACTCAGGTCAACTCTTATCGCTTAAGTTTCAAAACAAGAATCCTTCTTCCAAATTGATCCCGAAATCCGAGTTCGACCACACACACAAGTCGCAATACCTCATACGGAGATACTCATGACCATAAACTACCGACCAGAGCATAATTGCTTAAAATGACCGATCGGATCGTTATACAATGAAATAAGGCCAAGACGTAGTTCGATTACAAAAGATGACTGAATTTGATGTGGATTGCCTATGTATTTCTACAAAGCAAATTTAGTCGCGGTGTAGTTCCGAATACATAAAAATGATTTTTTGTTTTCCGTTACAAGAGAAACGGGGAGAGAAACTAAACCCTATGTGGGTTGCCTATGTATCCCTCTGTGGGAAGTCAGGTTGAACTTAGTTCGTTACAGCAAAACCTAACTCCACCGTCAATAAAACTTGACTCTTTTTTGTTTTCTGTATTATTTTGCTATTTTTTGCTGTATGTGGCTTTTTGTAGAGAATGTTTGAAAATTTGAGAAGTAAAGAATGACTGTGATTTATTGATCGATTATCTTTTGACTTGACTTTGGTTGGTACCAACAATTAGTTTTGTGTATAAGAATTTTCGCCATATACTTTCCAGCAAACCGAGATCGGCTTATGGGTAATTCCTATAGCTTCGAATGATACCTCATGTATACCTAAGTATCGACAAGGTTTGTTCATCTTGCTTCAATCAAAGGTTTTGAATTCTGCCTACTTCATGTTTCAAATGCCCTGACTACAAAGGAGGCCCTAATTTTATACATATTTGAAGTATCTTTGTATTTTGATTTTTAGATATTTTGAGAAGCACACTCAAACTCAGAAGGATGTTTAAAGCATGCAATTGAGATATCATATGTTTGACCTTTATGTGAGTACCCACTAATGTAAGAACACTTGGATCAGGATGATGTAAGGCTTTGTCATTGGTCTGTAATGTAGGCTTGGGGACGGTTATAATATTCATTTGGGATAAAGTGGCTAATCCTCCTTGAGCGTTGCACTGTGTCCGTGTCTTCAGCGTTCAAACCATGCTTCAGCGCTTGATCTTGTTCAGCTCGATGTCCTTTTCTTTTGGTTTTGACTTCTTTTTGAACTTATATGAGATTCTTATTCTGTTTTTTGGAGATTTTTTCTTTCCTTTTTTTTCTTTTGAAGCTTCTCCTTTTGTGTAGGAGTTTTTCCTTCTTTTGTTGGACTTCCTCCTCTTTGAATTTGTGGTGTTTTCCCCTTTTTTTCTTCTTCTTTTTTTCTTTTGTTTCCTCCGAATTTGCGAAAGTTTTCTCCTTCTCATTAGATCCTCCTCTTGAATTTGCGGAGTTTTCTCTTTCTTTTCTTGAAGTCATGTATTTGATTGCCTTGGAGTTTGCATCTTTCGCCTTTTCATTCTTGTCGCCTTCACTTTGGTCTTCGTCCAAAGTTACACATTTTCAGTGCGCGCAAGGAGGTTGGGCCAAGAGAGGGGTAGTACATTTAGCACAAGAAAGGGTATGGGCTAAGATGTGGTTGTCCAAGAAAAGGCTTAAGGCTCAAAGGGGAAAATGCTAAAGATTGATGTCATTTGGTAGGCTAGAAAGGCTCAATCGGGTCAAAGAAGGCTTACGACCCTTTCCCAAACCAAACGTTACTCAGGATTTTGCCTCAACAGACATTGGGGCCAAGTTCTAGATCTACAATCCAATGAAATAAATTTTAATCTAGGCTTACCATACAATGCACATGAAACGATGAGGTTGGATTTGCTCTTACCCTAACTGTAAGCACGAGATATTTCAAGCATCACTAAGGCATGATTAAGAGGTACCACAAGAATCTATGGTTTACCACTAAGCTGACCCTCTCAATCATACCCGTTTGATACTTGTTACTTTCTCATGCACACTCCTAACTATGCTGGTACCAACCAAGCCAATATATTGATTGATTTTTCTTTAACATGCCTTTTTTGATTTTTGATAAATGGGACCAAACTCGAGGAAGGGTTACCTTTTTTGGATTTTTAGATTTTGACTTAACAATATATTTTTTTGACTTAATCAAAAAAAATTGTGATTTTTGAAAAATTGAGGCCGAACTCGAAGGTTGCCTACGTATCTCATTGAAATAAGAATCAGTCAAGCGTAGTTCAGGAAGGGTGGAAAGAAAATATTTTATATATTCATTTCATTTTTTTTTTTAATTTTGACTTAATCATTTTTTTGTGGTTTTTGATAAGGAGAATTGAATATAAAACGGGCTTTGTGATTACCATTCCGAAGCGCTATCGGAGCATTGAATGTTAGACGACCTTTGCAGTTACCATTCCGAAGCGATATCGGAGCATTGAATGTTAGACGGGCTTTCTGGTTACCGTTCCGAAGCGATATCGGAGCATGGACAGGAAAGTAAACTGACGGGCTGTGTACCTTTTCGTATAGGAGCATTGAACAGGAAAGTAAAATGACAGACCGGGTACCGTTCCGTTTAGGAGCGCTGACAGAAAAGTAAAGTAATGAGTTGTGTACCGTTTCGTATAGGAACATTGATTGTTAGACGGGGCTGGGTACCATTCCATTTAGGAGCGCTGACAGGAAGTAAAATGACGGGTTGTGTACCGTTCCGTATATGAGCATTGATTATTAGACGGGGCTGGGTACCGTTCCGTTTAGGAGCGCTGACAGGAAAGTAAAATGACGGGTTGTGTACCGTTCCATATAGGAGCATTCATTGTTAGACGGGGCTGGGTACCATTCTGTTTAGGAGCGCTGACAGGAAAGTAAAATGATGGGTGGTGTAATGTTCCGTATAGGAGCATCGATTATTAGACGAGGTTGGGTACCGTTCCGTTTAGGAGTGTTGACGGGAAAGTAAAATGACGGGCTGTGCACCATTCCGTATAGGAGCATTGATTGGTAGATGGGGCTGGGTATCGTTCTGTATAGGAGCGCTGACAGGAAAGTAAAATAACGGATTGTGTACCGTTCCGTATAGAAGCATTTATAGGAATGTAAAATCTCCGCACGATAGTAGTAACATGAATTGTAAATCTCCAGACGATGGGAGTATTTTTGAGTTTTTTGAAAGATGGGATTGAACCCAGGAAGGTTCCTTGATTGACTTTTTTTTTTTTGAAAAATGTGATCGGACCTAGGAAGGGTCCTTGATTGATTTTTTTTTTTTGAAAAATGAGATCTAACCTGGGATGGGTCTTTGATTGATTTTTTTTTGATTTTTTTTTTAAAAAATGTGACCGAACCGAGGAAGGGTCCTTGATTGATGATTTTTTTTTTTTGAAAATTATGACCGAACCCGCAGGTTGCCTACGTATCTCGTCGAAACGAGAATCAGGTCAAGCGTAGATCGGGAAGATTAGGGATAGAGGAATATGTTTCGGATTTCTGAATTTCCTCAAGGAGGAATTATGAGGGAATAAGTTTTGGATATTAATTTTCCTTTGATGTCTACAAAAAGACTTCGAAGCACCAGGGGAAGATATATACATTTTTTTTTCAGAGACGACCCTTTCGCAAGGATCTTTGATCAACTGTGATCCAAGTTACCAGACTTGACCGACTCGTCCAATTAAAAAAGACCGAACCCATGACAGGTTGCCTACGTATCTTGACACAATATCAAGAATCAGGTATGCGTAGTTCGTGAAGGCTGGAGAGTATAATGTCACTTATAAAAGTAAGTAAAGTAGCTTGCACCTATGAATGACTGCACTCGAGTAGGACCCCTTAGTTAAATTCAAGTAGTTGTTTGTGATATATCCTTAATCAGTCGTAGGTCAAATCACAAGTGGACATTAACGAATGAATCAATCCAAAGAAAGGCACACTTTTTTGGATTATTATGTTTAATCCAGGAACATACAATTGCCAAATGTAAACAATCACATAAATTGTTCAACCCATCTGAATGAAATGCAGGAATATACCCTTGACAATGGAAGAAGTCTTGTATGGTTATCAACATTTTTTTACTCTCCTATTTTTGAAGGATTGCAACCAACTATATTAATTGCATCAAAGATATGTATGAAATGCAAGTGTATAGACAAACTTGGAGAAATACCTCGTTGTAGCCATGATTGGGTGTGGTATCTCTAGAGTTGAAGAGTGTCTCCCTCCAGAAGATGTGACCCAACACTCCTTCGAACAGTTGCCTCGATGCCCCTGACTGTTTGTGAGACACTTGTTGTGGTTGTCTCTCAATTGACCGAGGGGATGTTTTGTTGCGATCTTCCAACTGTCCATAGGAACCTTTTGGTGATCGTCCCCGGCTATTAGCCAGGGAAATTATCTGATGCAGATATAGAAATACAGTGAGATTAGTGCGGTCATAAAATGATGGAATTAAGAATTGTAACTAACACTCCCTTGATTGTTCGATTGATGTTCCACAATGGCCGATGTCAGATGTTATTTTCCCGTGCAATCCCAGGAAGATGCACCTTTCAGCCGTCCACAGGAAACATTTGATGGTCGTCCCCGGTTGACAACCGGAATGATGTTCTGATCTAAATATAGAAAATGTGTGAGAGCAGTGAAGTCATGAAAAATGATGGAGTACATTGTAAAACTACTACTCCCGTGATTATCTGACTGATGTTCCACCAAGTCCGAGACCAGATGTTGTCTCTCGTGAAGTGCCGGGGATGATATACCTACAAAACTCAGAGGAGAAATTGTAAGAGTCCCTTTCAGGTGAAGTGATAAAATTAAGAGGGTGCATAGTTAGGCCGTGCAGCTAGTGGTGTATTCGGTTGTGATTGAAAATGCGATGTCGGTATTCCATGATGGTTCCGAAAATTGTGTTTTCCCTCCTGTGTCTAAAGAAAAATTCTTAGTTAGAGGGAGGAAAATTAATTCGTGTTGACTTGAGGCTTTTCTTGTTCTTCTTTGTTTGTCTGAGTCATGCGAGCATGACACTTCTCGAAGGCTGACTAACGACTTGCCCCTGTAACAACATGGGTTGATTTGTATTGAATCTTTGAATTTGAATTGGGAGTGAATATTGTGACTCCATAGCCAGATGTTTGAAGAAAGGACTTGCATATCATATGTTGGGATTTAAATCGGGTGAGGGTCAGAGTAAGGTTGACATGGTATTTTTTATGTTTGGATTTTTGGGTGATGCTTGGTTGATGCTCTCGGAGATTTCTGGGTTGAGAGCATCATTGCACTGTTTCAAAAGAACTGCCTCGGTTTTCCAATGCTGAGGAAATTAATTTGAAACAGCGGGGAGACTGAACCCTTATGTAGGGTTGCCTACGTATCTTGCTAAAGTAAGAATCAGGTCAAAACGTAGTTCGGGCCAACTACTAGAATTATATGGAATTTGTGTGGTTATCATGAGTGGGTGATTGTTCGTTGAGAAGAAGTGTGATTATGAATGAAAAATTCTTGGGTGGGTGGGTGGAGACGGGTAGATCTTGAATAAGAGATAGATGGTAGCATAGCGCATGGATATATCTCAAATGACAGAAGCCAGTGTAAGTGTTAGATATGATTGAGAAGAATACGTCAAATCAGTGAAAGATACACCAAGATGGATTGACATATCTTTGAAAAGATGGTAGAGTCCAAATGATAGTATGATTATGGGGATGGTCACGAAGACCGGATGGGCATGTGTATTTGAAGGTTAGGGTTCAACACAAGTCAACCAGAGCATCAATCGGACGAGGCTCGAGCTTAGTTGGAAATGTGGGAAAGGGCTGAAGCTTCAGGCTTCTGCATAACTGCACCTGCGGTTGGCCAGCCGCAAGTGTGAGACCGCAAAAGCGGCTAGGCCATCACAGATGCGGCCATGGGTGGCCAGCCCAGGAGCCGCAGAAGCGGCCTATCTTCCGCAGAAGCGGAGCCACAGAAGCGATTTGCTTCCCGCAGAAGCGGCCCCAGTCGGCCAATGGAATTTCCGCAGAAGCGGACTCTTTTCCGCAGATGCGGAGGGCGCAGGTGCGGCCCAGGACCGTAGATGCGGAAATCACTGAAGGCAGTGACCTTCATTTATTGCGAGTGTTATCCATTTTTGGCTCATTTCCACTCAAAGGTTGGGCGATTTTGGAGATCTTGAGAGGATTTTCACCAAGCTCTTAGAGGTAAATGATTCCTACTTTATGTGAGTTAAATACTTAGATTTTGGGTAGATTAACATGTAAAGATTAGTGAAAATCATGGGATTAGAGTAAAACCTAGGGTTTTGATAAAAACAAGATTTAACCATGAAATTCGTTATGGAATGGAGTAAAAGTCATATATTTTTTATCCTTAAGTTATGGGTAACAACTTCCTTCGAAAATTTTCGGAATTCGGGCACGTCGGCCCGGGGTTGAATTTTAGGAACCTTGCCTTTGGGGTTGGATAATCACTTTAATAGCTAGAATATGAATTTGTAATCCTATAATGATTAGTTTTTACACTATTGGCATAGTTTCGGATTGTGCGGCTCCGGTTTGAGAATTTGAACGCATTCTTGAGTTGGAAGTAGGCTCGGAATGAGGTAAGTCTCTTTTATAACCTTGTAGGGGAAATTCCCCCATAGGTAAACTTAACTAATATATAATTAATTGTGGGGGCTAAGTACGCACGAGGTGACGAGAGTCCGTACGTAGCTACTATTCCTGTTATGTCCGAGTAGTTCTAGGATAACATCATGCTTTGTGGCCTCTATTAATTGCTTATATATGCTGATGGTATGAAAGAAATTAAGTTGAAGGAAATCTAAGGATTTACAGGCTTCAAGTGAATTGTATTCATTTTTATAAAAAGGAATTAAAGAAGTGTTGTGTTTTAAATGATTGAAATTATGTTGACCGCGTCGCACGTATGATTCGCAAGCGGGGTTATGCTTTTACCGCATCTCATGTATGATTCGCGAGCGGGGCGAATAGATGCATCAATGGTTCTTGTCGTTCGATTCTCGGCAGTGCACACTTTACTTTTATGTTGGATCGGGCTGAACGTCCTCGGTGGTAGTTGTGTATTATAAAGGAACCAAAATTCTTATAATTCGTATAATTTATTGCTGGAAGGGTTACTTATTTTAAATAAGGAAAGTGCCTGGTTTTATCAATTGGATGAAAGGATTTTTAGTAATTATTCTTATTTGAGCTTGTTGTCATCTACGTACATTGTGAATTAAACATATTGAACATCATATTATTATATTTGCTGGCCCTAGTAAGTGTCGGATTCGACCCCTCGTCACTACTTCTGCAAGGTTAGGCGAGATACTTATTGGGTACATATTTCTATGTACTCATGCTACACTTCTGTACTTGATTGTACAGGCTTTGAGGCAGGTGCATCTGGCCATCAGTCCGGCGCGTAGAGTGGACTCCTCAGCTCGAGACTTTCCGGTGAGCTTCCCTTTGAGCCGTTCTGCAACAGTTGGAGTCTTTCTTTTGTATTTATGTTTCCTGCCTATTCCTTTTCCAGACAGCAGGATAGTATGCTTATGTATATTCTACTAGATTGCCCACACACTTGTGACACCACGTCTTGGCACACACATTAGTAGTATTATGATGTTTTGGCTTGTCTTCATGGTTGAGATTCGCATTTATTTCTTTTATTTAAATATGCTTAAGTTTTTTTTAAAACTATAACTTTCTTAAATCTATAATGGAGCTTATCACGTACTAACTACATAAATGAGGAATTGCTATTTGATTAGAGTTGGCTTGCCTAACACGGTGTTGGGCGCCATCACGGCCTAATATGGAATTTGGGTCGTGAAAACATGGTATCAGAGCACTAGGTTCACGTAGGTCTCACAAGTTATGGGCAAACCTGGTAGAGTCCTGCGGATCGGTACAGAGACGTCTGTACTTATCTTCGAGTGGCTATAGGGTGTTAGGAAACTACTCTTTATTCATCTCCTACCGTGAAGTTGATGGTGTACTAAACTTCCTTATTCTATTCTCTCACAGATGGTGAGGACGCATATGGCGGACGTTCCCGACCCGGGAGGAGCTGCTCCCTCCCCTGCTAGAGGTCGAGGTAGAGGCCGGGGGAGGGCACCGGCCCGAGGTAGAGGACGAGGGCGTCCTAGAGCTGCCAAAGTTGCACCACCTGCGGACCCAGCAGGGGATCCCATTATCGAGGGGCAGAGCGAGGTGCCCCCAGCAGAGCCTGCCCCGGCAGATTTCATGACAGCACCGGGCTTCTAGGAGGTTATGGGTCGTACGCTGCGGTTCATGGACTCGATGACTCAGGCTGGTTTATTTCCAGCAGACCCATCCACATCTCAGGTAGGAGGGGGAGCCCAGACCCCTACTGCTCAGGCTCCTGGGCACGCAGCTGCCGTATATCAGACTCCAGGTATACTACCAGCGGGCGGTGCCCAACCAGATACAACAGTGGCACCTGAGTCCAGACCAGCTGCGGACGGTGATTCGTAGAAGTTGTTGGACAGATGGACTGGGCTACACCCTCCTATCTTCGGAGGTGAGTGTCATGAGGATGCACAGGATTTTATTGACAGGTCAGGGATAGACTGCACAACATGATGATATTGGAGTCCCATGGAGTGGATTTCACCGCCTTCCAGTTAGAGGGCAGGGCTCGTAGATGGTGGCAGTCTTACCTTCTCAGCAGACCAGCAGGTTCTCCTCCCATGACTTGGGATAAGTTTACACGGCTTCTATTGGACGGGTATATTCCACCCTCTCAGAGGGAAGAGTTGCGGTGTCAGTTTAAGCAGCTCGAGCAAGGTCAGATGTCTGTGACCGACTATGAGGCGAGATTCTCTGAGTTGTCTCCCCATGCACTCATGATACTTCCTACGGACGTAGAGAGAGTGCGAAGATTTGTTGCGGGGTTTCACCCTGGTATTCAAGCTAGCATGGCCCGAGATGTTGGGATGGGGACTGAGTATCAGCTAGTGGTAGAGATTGCGCAGAGGATTGAGGGTTACCACCAGAGGAACAGAGAGCAGCTGCAGTAGAACAAGAGGGCCCGATTCTCTAGAGAGTTTAGAGGTGCCCCAGCTAGGGGCAGGGGTCAGTTTGGGAGGGCCAGCCTAGCAGGCCCCCATATTCAGCACCACTACCACCTCCTCGAGGTGCTCCAGTGAGGCCTTATTTTAGTTCAAAACTGGAGAATTTTTACCGCCCACCAGCTATTCAGGGTTCCTCCGGCGGGTATTCTGGACATCAGGGTTCTTCTAGTGGATATTCGGGCCATCAGGATCAGGCTTCAGGGCAGCAGTCTATGGCACTGTGGGGTTGCTACGAGTGTGGAGATCCAAGTCACACAAAGAGGACCTGCCCTAGACTTCGGGGCAAGGCAGTACAGTAGGGCCATCAGCCTATGATTGCAGCACCAGCTGTCCGGCCACCCAGAGGTGGGGGACAGGTTGGTAGGGGTCGTCCTAGAGGTGGAGGCCAGGCAGGGGGAGTTCAGCCAGCTACCGTTCAGCCAGCCGGCAATCCAGCTAGATTCTATGCTTTTCCGGCTAGACCAGATGCAGTGGCCTCAGATGCCGTGATCACGGGTATTATTTCTGTATGCGGTAGGGATGCTTCGATATTATTTGATCCGGGGTCTACGTATTCATATGTGTCATCTCTGTTTGCTCATTTCATGGATATCCCTCGTGAGTCTTTGGGTACTCCTATTTATGTGTCCACCCCTGTGGGCGATTCTATGGTCGTGGATCGGATCTACCGGTCCTGTGTGGTTACATTCTGTGGTTTCAAGACTAGAGCAGACCTTCTGTTACTTGATATGATTGACTTTGAGGTCATCCTAAGCATGGATTGGTTATCTCCATATCACGCCATTCTTGGACCAGTTCCATCTCCTCTTCCTCTACCACCTCAGAGGATTCTGCAACCTTTGCTTTTCCCTTCTCCATTCTCTTTTTCTTGCTTTCTTCTAGAGCTTTTTGTAAGTCAGCTTCACTTTGTTTTACCCTGCTTCTTGTGGCTCTTCCCTTAGGCACTGAAGGGGCATTAAGTTTTAGGGATGAAGTCTTTCTTTTCTTGGGTGGCTTGGTAACAGTTGGGGCCTTTTGTGAGGTAGCTTTGCGTTTCTTTGGGTCATAACTTGCCCCAACCCTTTTTAGAAGGTCAGCCAGAGTTCCCTCAGCAGATGAACAGGGTTCATCTCTTTGTTTGCTTAGATGAACCAATCCTTCAGCTGCTTCCCCAGAACCACTTCCCCCTGACTTTATGCCACTCTCTTCTGCAACCCCACATATAGCAAGAACTGCTCCTTTCCCTTTTCCCCTCTCTTCGCCACATGCACCCTCTCTCTCATTTTCTTTTTCAGATTTCTTTTTACCTCCACTCCTACGCATCTCAGGCAACTCAACATTTCTAATGGGGCCAACCAGCACAAACCTAGTTTTTTGGTTTTCAACCACAGAAGAACTTACCTCAGCAGGGGTTTCTTGAGTTTTACCAGTGTCAGAAGACCCATGTCCTTCACCTTCACCCGCAGATTGAAAGGATTCGGACTCAGAACTGGAGTCAAACTCTTTAGCTGGGCTTTCTTTAGTTGGACATTAATACAGTAACGACATCTTTTCAGGGGTCAATTAGAAGTCTAATCAAACTGTAATTCCAGACTTTTAATGATTATTTAGCTTCCCTAGATATTAGGCAAAAATCACGGTTTTAGAGTTCTAAACAGACGAAACTGGTTCAATGCCTCAACGGATAGAATTTTCTAGGAATTTGGCAAGTATAGGACTTCTGCTCATGATTGAATTGTTAATCTTTCTAATTATGCAAAGTATTGAAAACATAGCTGAGCCTTCATATGAACTCATACTGATGAACCAGGTTCTTCATATAGAATCCTCTTGAACATGCCTCAAATATAGAAAAAACTTCGTAAGAGATCAGTGAATCATATATACACATGTCACAGGAGTATACTAATTAAAGTATGAGGCTGAGCAAAAATTAATCTAGATATTTACAAAAGTTCAGAATTTCTAGCCAAATTTGTTTTTCATTTTTTTCAATAATTTTTTTTCATTGTGCATTCTGAACTGGACCTATTAGGTGATCTTAATCATCCCTAATTCCAAACCTGTTCCTCTCAAAGTTTTCTCTACTTAGTGCTTTAGTGAAGATGTCAGCAATTTGTTTATCAGTAGCACAGAATTCTATGGAGATCAATCCTTGCTCATAGTTATCTCTTAAGAAGTGGTGCCTAACATCTATGTGCTTAGTCCTCTTGTGATGAACAGGGTTCTTTGTCATCCTTATAGCACTAGCGTTATCACATAATATAGGAATGCAACCAACTTCAATACCAAAATCTACCAGCTGTTGTTTGATCCATAGCAATTGAGCACAACAAGAAGCAGCAGCAACATATTCAGCTTCAGCAGTTGACAAGGCCACTGAATTTTGCTTTTTAGTAGCCCATGACACAAGACATGAACCAAGGAAGTGTGTCATACCTGAGGTGCTCTTCCTATCCACTAGAAAACCTGCATAATCAGCATCAACATATCCTACTAGATTGAAATTGCTACCTTTGGGATACCAAAGACACAAACCAGTGGTGCCTTTCAAATATCTTAGTATCCTCTTGACAGCAGACAAGTGAGACTCTTTAGGATTAGCCTGAAAGCGAGCACAAAGACCCACACTGAAAACAATGTCAGGTCTGCTAGCAGTAAGATACAAGAGTGAACCAATCATACCCCTATACAACTTTTGATCAACTGATGAACCAGATTCATCAACATCTAATTTAGTGGCAGTTGCAATGGGTGTGTCTATTTCTTTAGATTCTTCCATTTTAAACTTTTTGATTAGCTCCTTTGCATACTTCTGCTGATGGATCATGGTTCCATTTGTACTTTGTTTGATCTGTAAGCCTAAGAAGAAGTTAAGTTCACCCATCATGCTCATTTCAAACTCACTCCCCATTAGTTTTGCAAAGTCCTTACTTAGCTTATCAGTAGTGGCCCCAAAGATTATGTCATCAACATAAATTTGTACCACAAGGAGATCCTTACCTTTTTCCCTTAAGAATACGGCACTGTCAATTTTACCTCTTTTATATCCATGTTCAAGCAGGAATTTGGATAGTCGTTCATACCATGCTCTTGGGGCCTGCTTGAGACCATAGAGAGCCTTGTCTAGCTTGTACCCATGCTCAGGACATTCCTTGCTTTCAAACCCTGGAGGTTGTTTCACAAACACTTCTTCTTTCAGGTAGCCATTTAGGAAGGCACTTTTGACATCCATCTGAGGAAGAGTGAATTCCATATGTGCTGCAAAGGCTATGAGAAGTCTGATTGCCTCTAGCCTTGCAACTGGAGCAAAAGTCTCATCATAATCTATGCCCTCCTCTTGGCTGTAACCTTGGACCACCAGTCTTGCCTTGTTTCTTGTAACAGTTCCATCTTCATCAAGTTTGTTCCTAAAGACCCATTTTGTACCAATAACTGATCTATCTTTGGGCCTTGGAACTAGATGCCAAACTTGACTTCTCTCAAATTGATTGAGTTCATCTTGCATTGCATTGACCCAATCTGCATCCTGCAAAGCCTCAACAACATTTTTAGGTTCAATAAGAGATAAAAATGCATCAAAAGCACACAGATTCTTTAATTGTGATCTAGTTTTAACTCCAGATGTTGGATCAGTGATAATGTTCTCAATGGGATGAGAACTTTGATACTTGTGAGGTTTCACAACCAACTGGTTTCTGCTAGATGTTTCTCCCATGTTCTGTTGCTGAGGAACAGGGTCATGAACAGGTTCCTTTAAGGGATTTATTTCAATTCCTCTATGATTAGTTCCCCCTGTCAGGTTGCCCTGGATGGAAGAACCTGTTCCATCACCTGTTCCTTCTGTTGGTGCCACTTTGCCTTGTGCTGAGGCTTCAGTCAAATCCTTTACCAATCCAATGGCTTCATCTTCATGTTCCTGTCTCTTAGAAAGAATGTTAGTTTCATCAAATACTATATGTACACTTTCTTCTACACACAAAGTTCTTTTATTGAACACTTTATATGCTTTGCTACGTGAAGAATATCCCAAGAATACTCCCTCATCACTTCTGGGATCGAACTTACCTAGGGAGTCCTTTCCATTGTTGTGCACAAAGCACTTACATCCAAATGCCCTAAGATGGGATATATTAGGTTTTCTCCCTTTAAGTAACTCATAGGGAGTCTTCTCTACAAGAGGTCTAGTCATGCATCTATTGATAATGTAACGTGCAGTGTTTACAGCCTCTACCCAGAAGCTATGGGGCAGCTTACTAGATAGAAGCATAGTCCTAGCCATGTCTTCAAGAGTCCTGTTCTTTCTTTCAACTACTCCATTTTGTTGAGGAGTCCTAGGGGCAGAGAATTATGATCTATACCATTTTCATCATAGAATTCAGCAAACTTAGCATTTTCAAATTCAGTTCCATGATCAGACCTAATGGATGCAAGTTGATTTCCTAATTGTTTCTGAGTTTTTCTAACAAAGGCATTAAACATGTCAAATGCTTCATCTTTAGAAGTTAGAAATAGAACCCAGGTAAATCTAGAATAATCATCAACATGCACCATTATATATTTCTTTCCACCTCTGCTCATGGTTCTCATTGGTCCACAGAGATCCATATGGACCAGTTCCAACAACTTGGTTGTGCTTACCATTTTCTTGCTTTTGAAGGATGACCTTACCTGCTTCCCCCTTGCACATGCCTCACAGACTTTGTCTTCCTTGAACTTGATGTTGGGTAACCCTATCACCAAGTCCTTGGAGACTAATTTGTTTAACTGATTCAGACTGGCATGACCAAGTCTTTTGTGCCATAGGAGGGGATCATTATCCAGCACACTTAGGCAGGTTAGTTCATTTTCAGAAAGAGTTGACAAATCTACAATATAAATATTGTTAACTCTTTTTCCCTGCAAAACAATCTTGTCAGTGGTAAGGTTAATCACAAAGCATTTAGTAGAGGTGAATGCTACAAGGTTACCTCTGTCACACAGTTGTGACACATTGATCAGGCTCTATTTCAAGCCATCTATCAAGTATACATTCTCAATGGAGTGAGAGTCTGTCTTTCCTACCTTTCCAACCCCAATAATCTCACATTTCTTCCCATTTCCAAAGGAGACATTACCTCCCTTTAGGTCCTCAAGTGAAAGGAACTGGTTCTTGCTTCCAATCATGTGTTTTGAGCAGCCACTATCCATGTACCATATTTGGCTACTTCCTTTCACTTGGACCTGCAAAAAGGAATCAGGGGTTAGTCTTAGGAACCCAAACTAGTTTGGGTCCCTTTTTATAGGCAAAGGGATAAATCAGATTCCTTCTAGCCCACCCAGGCATCCTATTTTTTTCTTGAACAAAAGTTTTGTTCTTTTGACTGGCCTTTTCTTTTGCATTACATTCATTTTTTTAATGGCCAGTCTTGCCACAGTGTGTGCAGATTTTGTTCTCAGGAAGAGTGAGGTACTTGTTTTTAGGATCCCACTTAGGTGCTTGAGTCCCATAACCAAGTCCTCTTTTGTTGCTACTGTGATGTTCTTGTATCCAGGAGAGTGCATCAGAAGCCTTGTTCCATTTGCAAGTTCTGTCTAGTTCATGTTTTACCTTCCCTAAATCTTTTTTTAGTATTCTTATCTGCTCATCCTTTCTGTACAGCTCATCCTTCATTTTTTCTAAGTTTTCTTCTAGGGTGAGATGTATGTGATCATCTTTCTTCTTTCTTTTTCCTGATTTCAGTTTTAAGTTCTCAGACCTTAGTTCTAGGACATTAGTGTCAAGTTCAAGAACCTGGTTCTTCAACTCAGCATTTTTACTTTCACTCTCATTAGCCCTAGACTCTAGATTTTTGCACTTGGCTTTTAGGATCACACATTCCCTAGATAGTTCTTCCTTCTCATTGTTAATTATCTCAGACTCATCAATGAAGTCTAGCAGTAGCTCAGACAGCCTTTCTTTAGACAGGAATTTAATCTTGTCCTTGAGATGAAGAATACTTACCTCTTGTTCATCATCTGATTCTCCAATGGCCATAAGCGCTTGTTCATCTCCAGCTTCATCTTCTGAGTCCTCGTCTGATGTTTCTCCCCAGGCAGCAATCATAGCCTTTGTTGAACCTTTGTTCCTTTTTGGTTGAACCTGTTCCTTCTTCCTGTTCCTTCGTTCAGCCCTTTCCTTTTTCCACTCAATTTCCCATTGAGGAAAATTCTTGATCATGTGATCAGTCTTGCCACACTTGTAGCAACCCTCATTGGTCTGTTTCTCAGGAGCCCTTGATTTGTTGAAGGTTGTGCCTCTTGAAGATCCCTTTCCTCTCATCAGGTACTTTTTGAAATCTCTTGTGATCATAGCCATTTCATCATCCTCCAGATCTGAACCTTCAGCAATTCTGAGAGCCAGACTCCTTTCCTTCTTGGGTGCATCTATTTTCATGGTTTGCCTTCTCAGTTCATAGGCAGTAAGGTTTCCAATTAGTTCATCCAGCATGAGAGTAGCAATATTCTTTGATTCCTGGATAGCAGTAATTTTGCTTTCCCAAGAGACTGGCAGAACCCTTGTTAAAATCTTCTCAACTTTGTCTTCTTCAAGGATAATCCTTCCAAGAGACTTAAGTTCATATGTCAGTATGGTGAACCTTGTATATATCTCTTGGATGGTTTCTCCTTCCTTCATGGTGAAATTCTCATATTGAGAATACAGAAGTGTTCCTTTGGATCTCTTCACTTGAGGTGTTCCTTCATGAGCCACTTGCAAAGTATCCCAGATTTCCTTAGCAGTGGTACAGCTTTGAATTCTACTGTACTCATCTGGACCTAGTCCACACACAAGCGGTGCAATCAGCTCTTGTCTTTGGCACATCAACTCCTTCAGCATTCTTCTTTGTGGTTGCTAGGGGACCATCAGTGACTATGTCCCAGAGTTTATAGTCTTCCCCTATGATGCGATCCCTCATCCTGTTCTTCCACAAAGAATAGTACTGACCATTGAAGAGTGGAGGCCTAGCAGTGGATTGCCCTTCCCAGTTACCAGGTGGTGCACTCATGTTGATCTTTTCCTAAGGTGTTAGCCTCTTCAAGGATAACCTGCTCTGATACCAATTGATGTTTTATACGTCAATACCACACAAGAGGGGGATGATTTGTGTGGTACCCAATTTTGCGCTCTAGAAGAACCTGGTTCTTCTAGATATACTAACTCTACTGTTTGTGGAATAATAAGTACATAAAATAAAGAACACAAAGATTTTTACGTGGAAAACACCTGGCTCAAAGGGTGAAAAAATCACGACCTACTACTCAGTAGGATTTTCCCAAACTTCCACTAAAATCACTGAGCCAAAATAGCATTTACAAAACTCTTTGTAAACCTAAGGATTAACTCTAATCCCGTTATAGCACACAGCCTCAACTGTTGCGACAACTTCAAGTTAGCATATAACTTGAACACTCTAAGTACCTAATACAAATGCTTCTATGAAAGCTGAAAGGTACAAGTTTAAATCACCTACTACAATTGAACTAGAAATAAAGAAAGACACAATGGAATTGGTTCTTCTATCTCGTTCAAGTAGCTTCAGGAATGCACACTCAAATCTCACATAAATTGCTTGCAAAATTGCCTCGCTCTTTTGCTCTCAATTTAGTGTTACTTCTGCGTTTGTGCAATACCTGTAAAAGAGAACAATCACTGTTATTTAATGAGTTAGTAATTAGAGTTTGATTAAAACTCAGTTGCTGATCTTCCATCGAGGTTGAGTCCTTAAACAACACAAACTCCAACACTATCTTTTATCCGGATTGTGTTCTTTTCACATAAGGAGACTTTCTCCCCTTATCCAATATGCAACCTTTTCGATCAGATCCAGGAGATATTGCTGCTTGATCAATGAGACTATCTCCTTCACGTGCATCTCACATGCGTAGATTGATCATCACTATGCTTCACATGATGGACCTGGTCCATGACTGAGTTNACTAGGCTTACGAGGTTACTTACTTAGGTTTTACTAGTTTTCCGAAAACTTACTACCTCGTACGTCTTAGGTCCGAACGACTTGGGACTTACGNGGTTTCGAAGACTAGTGTTCTAGTATTTAGGTTACTTTAGGTTCAGGTTACGTAGACGTAGGCGTCACTATTCACTTTGTTGACTTTCGTAATTATTAGTGAATTAGTCATTTCATATGGAATTGATTCCTATACGTCGTGTTGATGTATCGAATGTTAGACTAGATCGAGCGTTGAGGTCGAAGCGCGAGAAAGACGTATAGGATAGAGATTACACGGTTGAGTAGTACACTTCTATATTAGTTCTGAGGTAGTGAGTACCTCGAATTACGTTGTTAGTTATAGTAGTTTGTTTGGTAGTCCTTCCGTCGGCGATGGAGTCTCGTCCCGAATCTATTACTAGTTTGGGTTGGTATTTTCCCTGGCATGGATCTTGCCTAATTATTTATATTGAGGGATGAATCTTCCCTAGGCATGGATCTTGCCCGAATCATGTATATTGGGGATGGATCTTCCCTGGGATGGATTGGCCTTATATAGTACTAAGTGACTGACTGTCAGTTGATATATATATATATATATATATATATATATATATTATATTTGGGATGAATCTTCTTTGGGCTGGATTGGCCATATACAGTACTGAGTGAATGAGTATTCTGAGAGTGTGAGTGCACGAGACTTTCATTGAGGTGCATTACATAAAGTATGTACATTGGCATGTAGAAATAGAGATGTCATATTCCTCATATCATTCATAATTGATCTATTTTTCTTGTATTGAGTTTAACTGCTGAACTTGAAAGCATGCCTACAATTCTGTTCTGTTATTTTTATACTGGACTGTACCTGCTATGCTCGTCACTACTTTCAGCCTAAAGGCTAGTCTTGTTACGTATTGGGTATATTGGGTCGGTTGTACTCATACTATACTCTGCACTTCGTATGCAGACCCAGGTACCTCCGGATACGGTGGCTGCTAGATTTTGGAGATTTATTAGTTGGAGACTAACGAGGTAGCTGCTTTAGCGTCCGAAGACCTTGACTCTCTTTCCTTTCAATTATTATACTGTTCTATATTTTCAGACAGTGTTTTAATCAGTCAGACTATATTATCATTTAGATGCTCATGTACACCAGGTTTTAGGAATGTATTTGTATCAGTATTTGTGGGATTTTCTATTAAATCTAAATATTATGTTTTCAAACTTAAAAGATTATTGTGATTTATTAAGGTTATCGTCTTGCCTAGTATTGAGATAGGCGCCATCACGACATGCGAATTTTGGATCATGACAAGTTGGTATCAGATCCTAGGTTACATAGGTCTCACGTTTAGTAGAGTCTTGCGGATCGGTACAGAGACGTTTGTACTTATCTTTGAGAGGCTGCCGAATCCTTAGGAAAATTTCACTTTCTTGTATTCTTTTCATTCGAATATGTTGATTCTGGAAACTAAAATTCTATTATTCTATTCTCTCAAAGATGGTGAGGACACGTACTACCGGATCAGACGACCAACCACTAGTACCACCAGTTAGGGCCACGAGAGGTCGGGCCCGTGGTAGAGGTCGAGGCCACGGTAGAGGCCTAGGTGTAACTAGTACAACAGCTAGAGCAGCACCTGTAGACACACTAGTTGCTCCAGCTCAGGAGCAGATTCTAGATATAGTTGAGCCAGAGGGACAAGATCACGCACCATCTATGCCTATTGTGATTCCAGGCCTTCAAGAGGCTTTGGCCCATATATTGACTGTTTGCAATGGCCTTGCTCAGGTGGTTTCGGCTCAGGCCGCACCAGCCATTTCTCAGGCCGGGGGAGGTAATCATTCTCTTGTCGCTCGTACTCTAGAGTAGGTAGTGCAGGGACTTCCAATACCAGGGGTATTAACAGTCCGGCTGGTTATAGCTGCTCAGGCCCAGGTGGGTCCTATTATGAGTGATGAGGAGCAGAAGAGACTAGAGAGGTTTGGGAGACTCCATCCTCCATCATTCAGTGGAGCTGAGTTAGAGGATGCTCAGAATTTCTTAGACAGATGCCAGCGGATTCTTCGCACAGCGGGTATTCTGAGACCAGTGGGGTCTCATTTTCTACTTTTCAGCTGACCAGGGTAGCCTTCAGATGGTGGGAGACTTATGAGAGGAGCAGACCAGTTTGCGCAGCACCACTTTCATGGCATGAGTTCTTCGTTCTCTTCTTGGAGAAGTTTGTGCCACAAACCCGCAGAGAGAAAATGCGTAGGCAGTTCGAGCAGCTACGTCAGGAAGACATGTCTGTGACCCAGTATGAGATGAGGTTTTCTGAATTGGCTCGTCATGCGGTTTGGTTGGTTCCCACTGAGAGGGAGCGATTAGGAGGTTCATTAACGGCCTCAACCAGCAGTTCCGTTTTATTATGACTTTAGGGAATGTAGCAGGTGCTAAGTTCGACGAGGTGGTTGATAGTGCTCAACATCTTGAGATGGTCCATATTCAGGAGCGTGAGGAGAGGAAGGCCAAGAGGCCTTGTGGTTCGGGTAATTCCAGCGGTGTTCCTTCAGGGGGCAGTCGTCTTTACAGGCTCGCTCAGATGGCTCATCCAGTTCATCGTGGCGCATTAGCTATCCATGGTTCATACAGTGCTCGACCGGGTCAGTCTTCTCTAAGTGCACTTCCAGCTTAGATTTCATCTCGTGCACCATCAATTTAGGATTTCGTCTGTACCAAGTTCTTCTGGTAGTCATTCTAGTTCTCGGGGTCCGCCTCAAAACTTACCGACATTTTCAGAGAGGGGTTGATTTGAGTGTGGAGATTTGCGTCATATAAAGAGATATTGTCCCCGCCTTTCGGGAGGCCCAGCTCAGCAGATGAGTCAGGCTGCGGCTCCCGCACAAGTTAATTCACCACTCGCCTAGCCAGCACGGGGTGGGGCACAGGTAACCAGAGGTCGCCCTAGAGGGGAGGTCAATCAGATATCACAGGGAAGCTTCTAGTCTATCGGGTGTTCATCTAGTGTTTCGTGTATCCATGCTCCGGAAATATGTTAAAGATATGTCTCATGTTTTGGATTTCACCACGGTTCAGTTGGATGGTGATTTGACTTATAATGTGGAGCCGATGGCCATTTTGAACCGGCAGGTTCGAAAGTTAAGGTCAAAGAACATAGCTTCCGTGAAAGTGCAGTGGAGAGGCCAGCCAGTCGGAGAAGCTACCTGAGAGACTGAGCGGGAGATATAGAGCAGATATCCACACCTATTTGAGACTCCACGTATGATTCTAAACCCGTTCGAGGACGAATATTTGTTTAAGAGGGAGAGAATGTAACGACCCGGTCGGTCGTTTTAAGTGTTACAGTCTCGTTTCCCTATTTAGTGAATATTTTATGCTCAGTTGTAATTATGTGACTTGTCCGGGAGGTTTCAGAATGAACTGGAACACTTAGTTCCCTGGGCATGGATCTTTCCCGAATCATTTACATTTTGGGATGGATTTTTCCTGGCATGGATCTTGCCTAATTATTTATATTGAGGGATGGATCTTGCCCGGATAAATTATATTGAGGATGGATCTTCCCTGGGCTGGATTGGCCTTATACAGTACTGAGTGAGTGACTGTCAGTTGATATATATATATATATATATATATATATATATATATATATATATATATATATATATATATATATATTTGGGATGGATCTTCCATGGGCTGGATTGGCCATATATAGTACTGAGTGATTGAGTATTCTGAGAGTGTGAGTGCACGAGACTTCCATTGAGGTCCATCAGATACAACATGCACATTGGCATGTAGATATAGAGATGTCATATTTTTCATATCATTCAGAAATATCTATTTTTCTTGTATTGAGTTTAACTGCTGAACTTGAAAGCATGCCTACATTTCTGTACTGTTATTTCTATACTGGACTGTACCCGTTGAGCTCGTCACTACTTTCAGCCCAAAGGTTAGTCTTGTTACTTATTGAGCACATTGGGTCGGTTGTACTCATACTACACTCTGAACTTCGTGTGCAGACCCAGGTACCTCCGGATACGGCGGCTGCTAGATTTTGGATATTTATATGTTGTAGACTATCGAGGTAGCCGCTTTGGTTTCCGCAGACCTTGACTCTCTTTTCTTCCAATTATTGTACTGTTCTATATTTTCAGATAGTGTTTTTAACAATCAGATTACGTTATCATTTAGATGCTCATGTACTCGGTGATACAGGGTTTTGGGAGTGTATTTGTATCAGTATTTGTGGGATTTTCTATTAAATCTAAATATTATGTTTTCAAACTTAAAAGATTATTGTGATTTATTGAGGTTATCGGCTTGCCTAGTATTGAGATAGGCGCCATCACATGCAAATTTTGGGTCATGACAATTGATTTCCTACTTTATGCTATGTTGTTATCACGCCTTTATCTATAAGATTAAATCTCCTGAATATTTTAGAGTAACATTTATACGGGTACGAGGTACATGGTAGCACGTGGATTTTGCCGTGCGAAAGTGATTTGAAAAATATGGGCATAAGGTGTCATGTGTGTAAGGTTTGGAAGTTGTGACTTATGATCTAAGATTACTAAATGTGGTATCTGGGGTAATTCTTGGTGAAATTCTTGCATTAAGAATGATTTGATTGATTGAGTTTGTCGTCGGTTTCCCTTACTTGAACACATTTATATTTTATTTTTACCCCGACTATGTTACTTCTTAATTATTCGGTCATTTCTCGTTGCCATTCATGTTTCCCTTATCTTCACTGTTGATTGTAATTTCAATTCTCTCAGCTATTGGCCTTACACTGATAGGCTCTCCATTATTATCGTTATACTATTATACTGCATAGGTTATCTTGGCTAGTGAGTGTCTTGACTTTACCTCGTCACTACTCCATAGAGGTTAGTATTGATGCTTACTGGGTACCAACTGTGGTGTACTCATACTACACTTATGCACATTTTTGTGTAGAGCCAGGTATAAGAGATATCGGACTCGGGCAGATTTAGCTGGTTGATCGTAAGGATTTGAGGTAGAGCTGCTTGGTCGTTGCAGTCCCTTGGAGTCTTTTCCTTTTATTGTTCTGCCAGTTATTATTCAAATAATATTGTATTTCGATCCTTGAGATCATTTCATGTATTCAGTTAGAGTTCATGACTCTATATTACTAGTCTTGGGAGGTTGTTATAATTGTTGCCGCGAAGGCTTATTTCCGTTTTGTTTCGGTACTTGTATTAAATTCTGCTTCAAAAAATGGCTTGAATTGTTATTGTAATCGGCTAACCTAGTCTTAGAGACTAAGTGCCATCACGACACCTGTGGTGGGATTTTGGGCCGTGATACATTGGGATACGTAGGCAGTCTTAGTCAGACCCGGCCATATCATTTCAAAATTCTATCATTTTGCATCTATACTTGCATGAGTCCTTAATAACAGAACCCCTTTTTATCAAATTTTCCTACATAGAAAACATAGCTTCTTGCTTTTTCTGGCGCCCTCCTGAACAATTGGGCATTTCATTTCAAAGCCAAATTTTCCGGGCGCCCTCCTGAACAATGAGCATTTTATTTCAAAGTCAATTTTACAAGCGCCCACCTTCCAATACGGGTATTATAGATTTCAAAGTGCTCTGATATCGCTTCGTACCGATACACAACCCAGATTTTCTTTTTCATTCAAGTGTCACTTTGTACCGGCACTCATCCTGGATTTCTTTCAAATAAAGGTGCTACGTTCACTTCAGACTGGTACACAGCCCGAATTTTCTTTAATAATCCAAGTGCTCCGACCACTTTGGACCGGTACACAGTCCGAATTTCCTTCAAACAAAGTGCTCCGATCACTTCCGACCGATACACAGTCCAGTTTTCCTTCAAAAACCCAAAGTGCTCTGATCACATCGAATCGGTATCTAGACCGGATCCCTTTCGAATTAGAGTTCCAACCTGAGACCTATTTCATTCAAAAAACCACATATCCATCTTTGTCAAATCAGACAGAAGCATATTCCACACTTCGTCAACTCTACTGATCAAAGAGGCGAAATAATGTGGAATTATCTTCTAACATAAACTGGGGCAGATTTTGAGGACTAACGTCGAGCTTTCCAATAGCAATCGACGGCATGTCTCAAGTATCGTTCTTACGTTCCATTAGGTAATCCGAACCCTCATAGTCATAATAAACCAGTGTCATAACAGCTTGACGCTGGGGCAATTTTTCAAAATCATAAATCAAATTCATCCCATCGCCTTCTCGAACTACAATCGGCCTGATTCTCGTTACATCCGAGATATGTAGGAAAACTCAACATAGAGCCCGTCCGCATCCACATCAAAATCCATTCAATCAATCTATCCGTCCATCCAACACCACGTCCCAGTGTTGCCACAGTCTGACACTGGGGCAATTTTGGAAGCAATGTCGAGATCACACGAACCCTTTCGTCCCCGAACATTTGTCTTCCAGCCATGAGGCTACAATCCACAAGTAGCACTCAGTTGCATTCCAAAACTACACACGACCTGATTCTCGTGCAACCCGAGATATGTAGGCAACTCAAGTACCATAGTTCGGTCAGAATATTCTAAACCTCCTCATTCCCCAGTTTGTCATGTCAGGACAAAATTAAGCATGATGTCAATTTCTTTGCCCGAAGACTCTTACATCGTTATCGGTCAAAGAGGGGTAGCTGTTAACACTCAATTCTGACATTACATATTTAAAAATAAATTTCGCACGCTTCCTTGTCAAAAAATGATAAAATATAGTATTTTGCACATTTTAACTTGATGCAATGTATTGATAATTATTCCCGACTTTTACAAAATATAGAAATTTTTATCTTTTTATTGCATTTAGTTAAATACTACCATTTTTGTGTATTTTTTTCTCAAATTCAAATAATTTTTTGATAATTGTCCTATCTTTCAAATATTGGGATATTCTATCAAAAATAAAATAATAATTACTACAACAAAATTGTAGTAGTTATATTTTAAAATAAATACCATTAAATTTTCTAATTTAATAATTATATTTTAAGTTATAGAACAATCCGTTAATTACAAGGAAGCCGGTAGAATTTATTTCAAAATACGGGTCAAATACAGTCAGACCCAATGTCTCATCAACAACTGACATGACAACACACATGATGTGACAAGTCACTTGATGTGACATGATGGGACATATATGACATGACATATTTTTATTTTTGACCACATATTTTTCTTCATATTTTACATTTATTTTTGTTTAAATTATGTCCACACAATTTTTTCCCTACACCCACAACAAAAATACTACGCCACTCCATCAGATTTTTTAAGGCCAAAAAACCCTAAGTTTCTCATTCTCTCATTCTCAAAAATTGAGAGACCAGTCGTCGACAACCCTTCCCCCCTCCCCTCCCCCCCCCTCCCGCTTTGTCCATCTCCTCTCTCTCGTCAGTGGTGGTTGCCGTCGGATCTGACCACCAACCGGCCAGCCACCTTCCCATCTTCCCCTCAACATCTCCCCTGCTCCATCTCTCTCCCCGTCCATTCTTGTCCATCACGGCTGCTGTTACAGAGCCACTGCCGGAGGTGACTGCTGGCCGGTTGGCTTTGCCTGCTAAATGCTTTATCTCTCACCCATCTGGTGTTATTGCTACTGTTGGGGCTCCTCATCGCGGGCGATTCACTAAAATAGTCTTGATCTGGCCGGAGAAATCAAACTCCGGTGAGCTATATATTGTAGTCGTTGTTCCTATTTATCACTGCTATTGGACCCACACGAGACTATGTTTATTGTTGTTTCAGTTGTGTAACGACCAAATCGACCATTTTGCTTCTTAGATTCCCATTCCCCTAAATAAGACTACCCGTATGTGCTTTCACTATTTTATGACCTACGAGGATGGTTAGTTTGGGTTTGGAAGGGTTCGATTGAAATCGGAAAACTTAGTTCCTTAATATTGGCTTAAAAGGGTTAAGATTGACTTGGGTCAACATTTCTAGTAAACGACCTCGAAACCGGGATTTGACAGTCCCAATAGGTTCGTATGATGATTTTTGACTTGGGCGTATGTTCGAATCGGGTTTTAGATGACCCGGGAGCGTTTCAACGCTTAATATTGAAAGTTGGAACATTGAAAGTTTTTCAAGTTATTTAAATTTGGTTTGAAGTTTGTTTTGGTGTTATCGAGCTCCATTTGGGATTCCGAGCCCCGGAATAGTTTCTCATGGTGATTTAAGACTTGCACGCAAAATTTGGTGTCAGGCCGAGTTTAAGTATGATTTGGCGCATTCGTAGCAAGTTGGAAGAACTTGAAGTTCATAAGTTGATTCGACTTGGTTTGGGTGTGGTTCTTAGTTTTGGTGTTGTTTTCTGTGTTTCGAGAGGTCGAGCAGGTCCGTTTTATGATTTCGAACTTGTTGGTATGTTTGGACGAGGCCTCAGGGGACTCAGATGCCATTCGGACGATGCGCGGATCAAGTTTGAAATTGAAAGAGCTGTTGGTGCACCAGTTCTGGTGCGTTAGCACCTGCAAATTTTGGCCGCAGGTGCGAGCTCGCCGGTGCAAGCATTTGGCCGCAGAAGCGGTTTTGGGCGAGTGTTCTATAGCCCACAGAAGCGGAGGAATTTCTGCAGAAACGGCCTCGCTTCTGCGATGAAGGGGCTGCAGGTGTGAGAAGGGCGGCTAGGCCTGGTTCGCAGATGCGAGAAGCGAGCCGCAGAAGAGGGCTTGCAGGTGCGGTGCCCATCCTCAGGTGCGCCCAAGGCTGGGCTGGGTGTCTTCCGCAGAAGTGGCATCGCAGGAGCGACCCAAGGTCCGTAGAAGCGAAATTCGCTGGGCAGTGAGGTTCATTAAGACGGGACTTAGGCCATTTTGGTTCATTTATTTTACTTCTTGGATGATTTTGGAGCTTTTTATAGAGGGGTTTTCACCTAGCTATTGAAGGTAAGTAATTTTTATCAATGTATGTTAAATACGTAGATTATGGGTAGATTTTAACATGTAAAATTGTGAAATTATGGGTTTTAGTTAAAAAACCTAGGTTTTGATAAAAATGAGATTTAACCACGAAAATAATTATGGAATTGGGTGAAAATTATATATTTGAGTTCGTGAGGTTATGGGGAACAGTTATCTTCAAGAATTCCCGAAATCCGGGCACATGGCCCGAGGGTGAATTTTAGGAATCTTCCAATTAGGGGTGGGTAATTACCCTAATAGTTAATGTATGAACTTTTGTGTATATATTGACTTATTTATATAACATTTGGCTAGTTTCGGGTTGTTTGGCACCAAGTTGAGGGCTTAGAGCAGATTTATGGACCGGAAGTGAGCTTGAGAACGAGGTAAGTCTCTTGCGTAACCTTGTAAGAGGGAACTCATCCCCTTAGGTATATTTTTATTGTGAATTACTTGTGTGGGGACCTACGTACGCACTAGGTGACGGGAGTCCGTGCGTAGCTATATTCCACAAGATGTCCGGGTAGTCTTAGGTTTACATCATGCTTTAATTATACTGTCACAAGTACTTCTGCGAGCGAGGTAGACTTCTCTATTCTAATGGGAGTGAGCCGTTCGCCTATGCAATTTAATAGACGCATCTATGGTTCGTGCTGTTCGACCCTCAGTAGTGCACACAGTATATCTTTTGGGATCGGGCCGTACGACCTCGGCATAAATCGTGCGTGATAACACTCGGAGCCTAAGTATAGTTGATATTATTTTATGGCTTGAGAGGTTATAATTATTTAATGATAGAAATTGACTTGGAATTTACTATTAATGGAAGAATTATTTATTCACTACTTGTTATTGAGTTCTTATTATTATAATTATTATTTACATAACCCATGCTTATTTAAGATTTCTATATTTTATTTGTTGGCCCATAGTAAGTGTCGATGTCCACCCTTCGTCACTACTTCTTCGAGGTTAGACTGGATACATGTTGTTTATATACTCAAGCTACACTTGTGTACTAATCATGCAGGATCTGAGGCAGGTGCATCTGGCAGTCGTCCCTGCGCGCACCCCTGGTACCCCGAGACTTAGTGATGAGCTGCTTTCCAAGCCCGTTCTGCAGCACCCAGAGTCTCTCTTTGTATTTATTTTCTGTCTACTATGTTTCATACAGTAGTTTAGAGTTTTGTATATTCTACTAGTACCTCATACACTTGTGGCACCACGTCTTGAAAAATATGCTAGTAGGCATTGATGGCTTTTGAGTATTTACTTCAGCACACTTGTTCTTATATTTGTGTGTGCTATATTTTATTTAATTTTTCACCTCTTACTTACATAATAAATAAAAATCAACTATTTCGAAATTGTTAAAAGGAACAATCACATGGTTAGTTCACCGTTGGCTTGCCTAGCGGCCACGTTGGGCGCCATCATGGCCTATAGAAAAATTGGGTCGTGGCAACATGGTATCAGAGCACTAGGTTCACGTAGGTTTCACAAGTTATGAGCAGGCCTAATAGAGTCTTTCGGATCGGTGCGGAGACGTTTGTACTTATCTTCGAGAGGCTATAGGGTGTTAGGAAACTACTCTTTCTTCATCTTCTATCGTGCAGTTGATGTTGTACTAAGTATCGTTCTCTTATTCTCTCACAGATGGTGAGAACGCGCGCGGCGGATGTTCCCAACCATGGAGGAGTTGCTCCCCTTGTTGCTAGATGTAGAGGCCGAGGGGGGACTCCAGCTCGTGGTAGAGGACGAGGATGCCCTAGAGTTGCTCCGGTGGATCCAATAGAGGATCCTGCTATTGACTTGGGACCAATTCACATGTATCTTTCTGGATAGGTATATTCCACCCTCTCAAAGGGAAGAGTTGCGGTTTCAGTTCGAGCAGCTCCAACAGGGTCAGATGTGAGTGACCGACTATGAGGCGAGATTCTCTGAATTGTCTCGCCATGTACTTATGATACTTCCCATCGATGCAGAGAGAGTGCGGAGGTTTGTTACAGGTTTGCACTCTAGTATCCAGGCCACTATGGCCCGAGAGGTTGACATGGGGACTTCTTACGAGCTAGTCGTGGAGATAGCTCAGAGGATCAAGGGTGTTCGTCAGCGGATCCGAGAGAAGGTTCCGAGGGACAAGCGGTTCTATTATTCTGGAGGGTTCAGTGGTGCTCCATCTGGGGATAGAGGTCAGTTTTGGAGAGTCACCTAGCAGGCCCACATATCCAGCACCGCCACCTTCTCGGGGTGCTCCAGTGCGGCCCTAATTCAGTGCCATTCCAGAGAGCTCCTACCGTCCACCAGCTATTCAGGGTTCCTCCAGTGGGTATTCAGGCCATCAGGGTCAGTCTTTAGGTCAGCAGCCCACTGCTCTGAGGGGTTGTTACGAGTGCGGGGATCTTGGCCACATGAAGAGGTTTGCCCCAGGCTTCAGTGCAAGGCAGTGCAGTAGGGTCATCAGCCTATGATTATAGCACCAACTGTCGCACCAGCCGTCCGGCCGCCCAGAGGCGGAGGGCAGGTGGGTAGGGGTCGTCCTAGAGGGGGAGGCCATTCAGATGGAGGTTAGACAGGTGGAGACCAGTCAGTCGGCGCTCCAGCTAGGTTCTATGCTTTCCCAGCCAGACCAGATGTAGTAGCCTCAAATGCCGTGATCATAGGTATTATTTCTGTCTGTGGTAAGGATGCTTCGGTACTATTAGATCTAGGGTCTACATATTCATATTTGTCATCTCTATTTGCTAATTTCCTGGGTGTTTCTCGCGAGTCCTTGGGTACTCCTGTATATGTGTCCACGCTAGTGGGCGAGTCTGCTGTTGTGGATCGGATCTATCAGTCCTGTATCGTGACTTTCTGTGGTTATGAGACTAGAGCGGATCTTCTGTTGCTTGATATGACCGACTTTGAGGTCATCCTAGGCATGGATGGATTATTTCCATATCACGCCATCCTTGATTTCCATGCCAAGACTGTTACATTGGCGATGTCAGGGTTTCCTAGATTGGAGTGAAACGGTTCATCTGCCCACCTAGTCGGATTATCTCTTTAATGAAGGCTCGACACATGGTCGAGAAGGGTAATTTGGCTTATCTAGCTTATGTTTGGGATACAGCTGCAGAGACTCCAATGATTGATTCAGTGTCCGTAGTCCAGGAGTTCGCCGATGTGTTTCCTTCTAATCTAACAGGCATTCCACCAGATCGTGATATCGATTTCTGTATTGATTTAGCTCCAGGTACCTAGTCTATCTCTATTCCACCGTATCGCATGGCCCCGAAAGAGTTAAAGGAATTAAAAGAACAGCTTGAGGAGTTTCTAGCAAAGGGGTTCATCAGACCGAGTGTGTCGCATTGGGTTGCACCGGTGTTATTTGTGAAGAAGAAAGATGGGACTATGTGGATGTGCATTGATTACCGCTAGTCAAACAAAGTTACCATTAATAATATGTACTTGTTTGCCGCTTATTGATGATTTGTTTGACCAGTTGCAGGGTTCCAAAATGTTCTCTAAGATTGACTTGAGATCGGGGTACCATTAGTTGAGGATTCGGGAATTGGATGTTTCGAAGACGGCTTTTCGGACTAGATATAGCCACTATGAGTTTCTAGTGATGTCCTTAAGTTTGACTAACGCCCTAGCGGCATTTATGTATTTGATAACTGGGTGTTCAGGCCATATATTGATTCGTTTGTCATTGTCTTCATTGATGACATTTTGATCTACTCGCGTAGCATGGAGGAGCACGAGCAGCATTTGAGAGTGGTGCTTCGGACATTGCGGGAACAGAAGCTATATGCTAAGTTCTCCATGTGTGAGTTCTGGTTAGATTCTGTGGCATTCTTGGGGCACGTTGTATCAGGCGAGGGTATTAAGGTAGATCCCAGGAAGACTGAGGCAGTTCAGAGTTGGCCTCGTCCTACCACAGCGATTGAGATCGGGAGCTTCTTGGGGTTAGCATGTTATTATCGTCGATTCGTGGAGAGCTTCTCATCTATTGCAACATCTTTAACTAGATTGACCCATAAGGGTGCTCCGTTTCGGTGGTCCGATGATTGCAAGGCGAACATTCAGAAAGCTCAAGACAACTTTGATACGGCACCAGTTCTAGTGTTGCCTTCCAGTTCAGGGATGTATACTATTTATTGCGATGCTTCATGCGTTAGCCTGGGTTGTGTATTGATGTAGGAGGAGCGAGTTATTGCGTATGCTTCACGTCAGCTAAAGCCCCACGAGAAGAATTACCCCATACATGATTTAGAGTGGCCGCGATAGTTCTTGCTCGTAAGATCAGGAGGCATTATCTTTATGGGGTGTCCTGTCAGATTTACACTGATCATCACAACTTGCAGCATTTAATAAAGCAGAGGGATCTCAATTTGAGGCAGCGCAGGTGGCTTGAGTTACTAAAAATTATGATATCACCTTCCTTTATCATCTGGGGAAGGTGAATATAGTTGCGGATGCCTTGAGCACAAAGGCGGAGAGTATGGGTAGTTTGGCATTCATTACAGCAGAGGAGAGGCCATTAGCTTTGGACATATAGTCCTTGGCTAACAAACTTGTGAGGTTGGATATTTCAAAGCCCAGCCGAGTTCTTGCATGCGTCGTCGCTCAGTCTTTATTATTTGTGCAGATCAAGGCTCATCAGTTTGATAATCCGTACTTGTTGGTTCTTAGGGAGACATTACTGCAGGGTGGTGCCAAGGAGGTTACTATCGGTGAGGATGGTACTACGACTCCAGGGTCGCCTATGTGTTCCTAATGTTGATGGCTTGTGGAAGAAGATTCTAGAGGAGGCACACAGTTCTCGGTATTCTATTCATCCAGCTGATACGAAGATGTATCGTGACCTGAGACTGCATTATTGGTGGCAACAGATAAAGAAGGACATAGTCGAGTATGTGGCGAGATGTCTAAATTACCAGCAGGCTATGTATGAGCACCAGAGTCCAGGTGGCCTACTCCAGCAGATGACTACACCTGAGTGGAAATGGGAGCGCATTACTATGGACTTCGTAGTTGGATTGCCGTGGACCTTGAGGAAGTTTGATGTAGTTTGGGTCATTGTCGACAAGTTGACCAAGTCGGCACACTTTATTCCGGTGGTGACTACGTATTCTTCAGAGAGGTTAGCTCAGATTTACATTAGGAGATTGTTCGGTTGCATGGTGTGCCTGTTTCCATTATATCAGATAGAGGCCCTCAGTTTATTTTGCATTTCTGCAGGGCAGTACAGAGTGAGTTGGGGACCCGGGTAGAGCTCAGCATAGCCTTTCATCTGCAGACTGACAGACACTTGGAGCGGACGGTTTAGATCTTGGAGGATATGCTCAGAGCATGTGTGATTGACTTCGGAGGGCAGTGGGATCGATTCTTGACTTTGGCCAAGTTTTCTTACAACAACAGTTATCAATCCAACATCGAGATGGCTCCATTTGAGGCTTTATATGGTCGGCGATGTCGTTCGCCCGTCGAATGGTTTGAGCTCGGTGAGACTAAGTTATATGGTACTGATTTGATGAAGGATGCCTTGGAAAAGGTAAAGTTGATTCAGGAGCGACTTCGCATAGCACAGTCTAAACAAAAGAGTTATGCAGATCAGAAGGCCCGTGGTTTATCATTTATGGTGGGCGAGAAGGTTCTCTTGAAAGTCTCGCCGATAAAAGGAATCATGAGGTTCGGGAAGAAGGGCAAGTTGAGCCCAAGGTTTATAGGTCCGTTTGAGGTGTTGAGACGAGTTGGGGAGATTGCTTATGAGCTTGCTTTCCTCCCAGTCTATCGAGAGTTCATCCGCTCTTCCACGTGTCTATGCTCCGGAAGTATCATACTGACAGATCGCATATGTTAGACTACAACACAGTTCAGCTAGATGAGAGCTTGGGTTATGAGGAGGAGCCAGTTGCCATTGTTGATAGGCAGGTTCGCCAATTGAGGTCCAAGAATATTTCTGCGGTAAAAGTTCAGTGGAGAGGTCAACCAGTCGAGGAGGCGGCTTGGGAGACTGAGGAGGACATGCGGAGCAGATATCCACACTTATTCGGCTCGAGGAGGTGACTTGGGAGACCGAGGAGGACATGCAGAGCAGATATCCACACTTATTCGGCACTGCAGGTACGATTCTAGACTCGTTCAAGGACGAACGCTTGTTTAAGAGGTGAAGAATATAACGACCTGACCGGTATTTTTGCTTCCTAGATCCAAATTCCCCTAAATAAGACTCCTCGTATGTGCTTTCATTGTTTTATGACTTGGAGAGATGGTTAGTTCGGGTTTGGAAGGGCTCGGGTTGAAATCAGAACACTTAGTTCCTTAATATTGGCTTAAAAGGGTTAAGTTTGACTTGGATCAAATTTTCTAGTAAACGACCTCAGAACCGGGATTTTATGGCCCCAATAGGCTTACATGATGATTATGGACTTGGGCGTATGTTTGGATCGGGTTTTAGATGACCCGGGAGCGTTTCAGCGCTTAATATTGAAAGTTGGCACATTGAAGGTTTTTCAAGTTCTTTAACTTTGGTTTGAAGTTGGTTTTGGTGTTATCGAGATCCGTTTGGGATTCCGAGCATGAGAATAGTTCCGCATGGTTCTTTAGACTTGCACGCAAAATTTGGTGTCATTCTGAATAGTTTAAGTATGATTCGGGACGTTCGGAGCAAGTTGGAAGAACTTGAAGTTCATAAGTTGATTCGATTTGGTTTGGGGTGTGATTCTTAGTTTTGGTGTTGTTTTTCGTATTTCGAGAGGTTGAACAGGTCCGTTTTATGATTTCGAACTTTTTGGTATGTTTGTACAGGTTGTCGGGTGCCTCGGATGCCATTCAGACGATGCACGGATCAAGTTTGAAATTGAAAGAGCTGCTGGTGCACCAGTTCTGGTGCGTCCACACCTACGAGATTTTGGTGGCAGGTGCGATCTTGCAGGTACAAGCGTTTGGTCGGAGAAGCGGTATTGGTCAAGTGGTCTGTGGCCCGCAGAAGCAGAGGAATTTCCGCAGAAGCGGCCTCGCTACTGCGATAAAGGGGTCGCAGGTGCGAGACGGGCCGTCCAAGCCTGGGTCGCAGATGTGAGAGGCGAGCTGCAGAAGCGGGCTCGCAGGTGCGGTGCCCATCCACAGGTGCGCCCAAGGCTGGGCTGCGTGTCTTCCGCCGAAGCGGACCTTTGTCCGCAGAAGTGGTATCGCAGGTGCGACCCAAGGTCCGCAAAAACGGAAATCGCTGGGTAGTGAGGTTCATTTAAGACGGGACTTAGGCCACTTTGGTTGATTTATTTTACTTCTTGGGCAATTTTGGAGCTTCTTAGAGAGAGTTTTCATCTAGCTATTGAAGGTAAGTAATTTCTATCCAATGTAAGTTAAATACGTAGATTATGGGTAGATTTTAACATGTAAAATTGTAAAAATTATGGGTTTAGTTGAAACACCTAGGTTTTGATAAAAATGAGATTTAACTACAAAAATAATTATGGACTGGGTGAAAATTGTATATTTGAGTTCGTGAGGTTGTGCGTAACAATTATCTTCGAAAATTCCGATATCCGGGCACGTGGGCCCGGGGGTGAATTTTAGGAATCTTTCAATTAGGGGTGGGTAATTACCCTAATAGTTAAAGTATGAATTTTTGTGTATATATTGACTTATTTATATAACTTTTGGCTGGTTTCGGGTTGTTTGGCACCAAGTTGAGGGCTTAGAGCGGATTTGTGGACCGGAAGTGAGCTTGAGAACGAGGTAAGTCTCTTGCCTAATCTTGTAAGAGGGAACTCATCCCCTTAGGTATATTTTTGTTGTAAATTACTTGTGTGGGAAGCTACGTACGCACTAGGTGACGAGGGTCCGTGCGTAGCTATATTCCATGAGATGTCTGGGTAGTTTTATGTTTACATCATGCTTTAATTGTACTCTCATGTTTGTTATGCATATTAATTATCTTGAATAGAGCTGAGACTAGAGATTTTAAAGATGAAACAACCCAGTTAGATTTCTTATTTCCGGGAAAGAATTGAAGAGTATTTAATAACTCTGAGAAATCCATGTCCTCTCACGTCGCAAGTACTTCCGCGAGCGAGGTAAACTTCTCTATTCTCTTGGGAGCGGGTCGTTCGCCTCGGCAGTTTAATAGATGCATCTATGGTTCGTGTCGTTCGATCCTTGGTAGTGCACACAGTATATCTTTTGGGGTTGGGCCTACGACCTCGGTATAAATCGTGTGTGATAGTACTCAGAGCCTAAGTATACTTGATATTATTTTATGGCTTGAGAGGTTACAATTATTTAATGACAGAAATTGACTTGAAATTTACTATTAATGGAAGAATTATTTATTCATTGCTTGTTATTGAGTTATTATTATTATTTACATAACTCATTCTTATCTGACAGTGAAAGATCCACTTGAATTGTGGACTGGTTTGAAGGAAATGTATGACAACCTTAAGGTAACGGTATTGTCAAGGGCTCATTATAAGTGGATACACTTACGGTTGCAAGATTTTAAGACCGGAAGCGAGTATTAATCTATTTTATTTAGAATAACTTTCCAATTAAAATTATGTGGGGAAGTTATATATGATGAGGGCTTGTTAGAAAAGACTCTTACGACTTTTCATGTCTCAAATATCGTGTTACAATAGCAATACCGCTAAAGGGGTTTCAGAAAGTATTCTAAGTTGATCTCATGCCTTCTGGTGGCTAGGCAACATAATACCCTTTTGATGAAAAATCATGAAGCCCGCCCCGCAAGATCCGCTCCGTTTGCTGAAGCGAATGTGCTAGTAGCACGTGATAAGTTTGAAAGAAAACAAAACAATTATTGGGGCCATATAAATGTACATGGGCGTGGCAAGGGATAATATAATAATCGTCATCGTGGTGGTCATTATAAACAGGAGAACAATATGGGTTCTTAAAATAATCCTTCAAGAGGCAAAGGCAATAACTGTAGTATGAAAGGTCACTGGAAAATGTAATGTCATGTGCCTGAATATTTTGTAAGGCTTTATTAAAACTCCACCAAAAGAAAGACTAATAATGTTAGAGCCTCTTCTGCTAATGACCCGGTGGAGTCGCACTTGACCTTTCGAAATGATTCTAAGGCAGGGCCTTCAAACAAACATGATGATAATTCCGAGGCAAATTATGCTTTTAAAGGTGATGATTTTGAAGACTTCGATGATATTACTCATTTGGAAGTTGGAGACTTCTTTGGGGATCAAAACTGAAGTTTGTTCATTTACTAGGGAATACAATTATGTTGTTGCTTTTATTTCTTTATTTTAAATTGTCTTGTTCTTTCTTAAATTGTTTTAATTTTCAAGTACCTTAAGTTATCTTATAGTGTTGTTTTTTTTCGTATTTCTTATGATGTACTTTTGTTTTATGAAGAAAATAAATTTTTCAGTCTTCAGTTGGATCCAAGATGAGTAATGAAGATATATGCCTTGTAGATAGTGCTACAACTCACACTATACTAAGAGAAAAGAAATATTTTCTTATTTGATTATGAAAAAAGCCTATGTGAATACAATATCAGGCAGTAAAAAATTAATTGAGGGCTCCGAAAGAGCGGCTTTATTACTACCTGGTGGAACAATATTGGCTAGGCAGTATAGTTAAAGACCCCCCTGAACTTGACGCTTTTTGGCGAGTGTACACCTTAACTATTCGAGGTTCTAATTACCCCCTTCAACTTGGTTTTTTGAAAGTTTTTAATTCCTTAACTTGTTGGACCTTAGCATTGTCCATCCACGCGCAATCCATATGAAATTTTAATCTGGTGTGGCTGTACACAGTGGAAAAATAAATTATTTTTTATTTAATTAAAAATTTAAAACTCTAATAAAAGAATAGGGCTTTCACGCCATTTCAGTGGCCAACTTAAATCCGACGAAGAATCAAATGGGTCCTTTCAGTTAAACTCAAATCAGTTTTAAATACAACTGCACTCTAGTGGAAGAATCGGCAAAAACTCGAATCTAACTCAAATAAGTTTTAAATATAACTACGGCGGAAGAATCTGGCGAAGACTCCGGCGGAAGAATCTGACTCAAATAAGTTTTAAGTATAACTCCGGTGGAAGAAACCAGAAAATCCAACCCAAATGGGTCTCAATCATTGTCCAAATGTGTCCCACATGCCGGGATTAAAACCATTACCGCGGGTAATGTTCTCCGAAAATACACCCAATATTTGAGGTATTTACAAGGCCTATTAAGCGTAATTTATGATGTAAGTTTAGGAAGAAATTTGTTATTTTGCTAAAGCAAGACGAAGATGTTATATCACAAAATGAATATGAAAATATGATGAGAATAAGGATGATTAATGGAAGTAGGAATGATGATGCTGATATAGGGATTGGAATTAAAAAAAATTATTTCATTATTTTTATAGTTGGAGATAGAAATAGTTAAGAAAAATGATAATTTTAGACTGATGTGGCAATTAGATGGCACCTTCACGCGCCCAAACTCATTTGAAGTTACTTTCTTTGCCATGTAGCACGTTAAGGAGTTAATAACTTTCAAAAAACCAAGTTGAATGGGGTATTTAGAACCTCGAATAGTTAAGGTGTACACTCACCAAAAAAAGTCAAGTTCAGGGGGGTCTTTAACTATTCTACCTATTGGCTATAAATAATGCCTTGTATTGTAGTAAGTCTCAAAGAAACTTGTTGAGTTTCAAAGCTATTCGCCAAAATAACTACCATGTGGAGGCTGCCAATGAAGGAAAGGTGGAGTACCTCTATATTACTACAACAAAAGCCGGGAAAAGATGTATACATAAAAACTTACCTACATTTTTCGCTGGCTTGTACCACACAAGTATTAGTATGGTTAAATCACATGCCATAGTAAACAAGAGGTTTACTAACTCTAATGATTTTATCATTTGGCATGACCGATTGGGCCATCCCGGTACTAATTTGATGCGCAAAATAATTGAGAATTCACATGGGCACACATTGAAGAATCAGAAGTTCTTCAATCTAAAGAATTCTCGTGTTGCTTGTTGTCAAGGAAAATTGGTTATTAGACCATCAATAACTAAGGTTGGGATCGAATCTCCTACATTTCTGGAACGTATACAGGATGATATATGTGGCTCCATTCACCCTCCATGTGGACCATTCAAGTATTATATGATTTTGATATATGCATCTACAAAATGGTCACATGTGTGCTTGTTATCAACTCGCATATGGAATTTGCGAGATTTTTGGCTCAAATAATAAGGTTAAGAGCACAATTTCCAGATTATGCAATTAAGACAATTCGTCTTGATAATGTTGGTAAATTTACATCTTAAGCCTTTAACGACTATTGTATATCAACTAGGATAATAACGGAGCATCCAGTTGCTCATGTTCATACTCAAAATGGTCTAGCAGAATCATTGATCAAACATCTCCAATTGATTGCTAGACCAATGCTTACGAGAACAAAACTTCCCATTTTAGTATGGGGTCATGCTATTTTGCATGCAGTAGCACTTGTGCGGATAAGACCCACAAGTTATCATAAAGTCTCCCCATTACAATTGGCTTTTGGTCAGGAGCCAAATATTTTTCATCTTAGAAATTTTGGTTGTGCGGTATATGTTCCAATTGTTTCACCACAATGCACAAAGATGGGTTCCTTAAAAAGGTTGGGAATATATGTTGGGTATGAATCTCCTTCTATTGTAAAATATTTGGAACCTATGAGTGGAGATATTTACGGCAAGATTTGTTGATTGTCATTTTGATGAATCAGTATACCCAACATTAGGGGCAGAAAATAATCAACTGAAAAAGGAAATAGATTGGAATGCATTATCACTATCTTATTTGGATCCTCGAACAAATCAATGTGAACAAGAGGTTCAAAAGATAATTTATTTACAAAATATTATAAATCAACTGCCAGATGCATTCACTGACCTACCAAGGGTGACTAAGTCACATATCCCAGCTGCTAATACTCCAATTCGAGTTGATATCCCGATAGGACAATCAATTAATGCAAATGAGCCTAAGCCACGCTTGAAACATGGTAGACCAATCGGTTGTAAAGATAAAAATCCTCAAAGGAGGAAGATAACAAATGATCAAGGTGATCATAATACAGAAGTAGTGGCTCAAGAGGAGTCCCGAGACATAACAAAGGTTAAGACATCACGAGAGGTCCAGGTATTTGAAAATAATGAGAATGAAGAGATCTCAATAAGTTATATCTCTACGGGGAAAAGGTTGAAACGAAATGATATTGTTTTTTATCATATTTTTGCGTGTAATGTTGCTATTGAAATAACGTAACAACATGAGGATCTCGAACTAAAATCTGTCGATGATTGTAGACAGAGAAATGACTAGCCAAAATAAAAGAATCTATCCAGGCAGAATTAACTTCACTTGAAAAACATGAAGTCTTCGGACTAATAGTTTGAACACCTAAAGATATAAAGCAATAGGGTACAAATGAGTTTTTGTGCGAAAACGAAATGACAAAAATAAAGTCGTTAGATATATAGCGCGACTTGTGGCACAAGGCTTTTCGCAAAGGACTAACATTGATTATATGGAGACATATTTTCCTGTAGCGGATGCAATCACCTCCAGGTATCTCATTAATATGGCAATGCATGAAAAACTTGATACGCGTCTAATGGATGTTGTCATAGCCTATTTATATGGATCATTAGACAACAAATTTTTTATGAAAATACCTAGGGATTTAAAGTGCCTGGAGCATATAAAAGTTTTCGTGAAACTTGTTCAATAAAGCTTTAGAAATCCTTATACGGATTGAAACAATCAGGTCGTATATGGTACAATTTTGCCTGAGTGAATACCTGTTGAAAGAAGGGTACAAGAATGATCCAATTTGTTATAGTGTCTTTATAAAAAGGTCTGGATATGAATTTGTTACAATCACTGTGTATGTTGATGATTTAAATATCATTGGAACTCCTGGGGAGCTTCTAAAAGCAGTAAACTGTTTGAAGAAAGATCTTGGAAAGACAAGATTTTGTCTTAGTCTACAAATTGAGTATATGAAAGATGGATTATTTGTCCATAAATCAGTATACACCAAAAAGATCTTAAAGCGATTCTATATGGATAAAGCATATCCATTGAGTACACCGATGGTCGTGAGATCACTTGATATAAAGAAATATCCATTCCGACCTCATGAAAATGATGAAGAGCTTCTTGGTGTCGAAGTACCATATCTTAGTGCAATTGGGGCATTAATGTATCTGGCCAATAATTCCCGATCAGATATAGCTTTTTTCGGTAAGCTTGTTGGCAAGATTTAATTCTTCCCCAACACAAAGACAATGTAATGGTATTAAGCATATATTCAGATATCTCCGACGGACCATTGATATGGGTTTATTTTATTCAAATGAATCCAAGTCATCATTGATTGGTTATACAGATGCAGGATATTTGTCTGATCCACACAAAGGTCGATCTCAGATAGGCTATTTATTTACAAGTTGAGGTACAGCCATATCATGGCGTTCAACGAAACAAACAATGGTTGCTGCTTCTTCAAATCATGCAAATAATAGCCATTCACAAAGCAAGTCGAGAATGAGTTTGGTTGAGATAGATAACTCAACACATTCAGGAAACATGTGGTCTTTCTTCGGAAGGGAATATTCCAACAATAATGTATGAAGGCAATGTTGCATGCATAGCTCAACTGAAAGGAGGATACATCAAAGGAGATAGAGCAAAACATATTTCACCGAAATTCTTTTTCACTCATGATCTTCAAAAAGAATGGTGAAACAGATGATTCAACAAATTCGTTCAAGTGATAATTTGGCTGACTTGTTCACTAAGGCATTACCAACCTCAACATTTGAAAAGCTGATATACAAGATTGGAATGCGTTGTCTTTGAGACATTAAGTGATATTTTTGTCGGGGGGAGTAACTATGCGCTGCACTCTTTTCCCTTAACCAAGATTTTGTCCCACTGGGTTTTCCTGGTAAGGCTTTTAATGAGGCAGCACACAATGCGTATAACAAATAACTACGTGCTCTTTTCCTTTCAATTGAAATTTTATTTTTAACATGGACATCTAAGGAGGAGTGTTGAAAATAATAGTTATGGTGGCCCATGCTGAGCCCCATCATTTAATGTGTAGTAGCCTTTCCCCCACTATTTTATAATAGTGATTCTTCACTTTTTATGCCTATATAAAGGCTTTGTAAGATATGGGTAAATGCACACAGTTGAAGAAGAAAAGTTCTTTCTTCTTTCTGTCTCTGCTTTTTTATTTATGTTTTACTAAATTGCTTTTAATTATTTTATAACACTAAACAAGAAAATGGAGATTTTAACGTGCTAAGGCTTTATGCGCTTGCATATGTGATGTTACTATAGCTTTCATGCCATTTTATCACATCAAATGGGTTAATTAGTTTGCGTGGCGGATTACGAACAAAAATATCAACTCATCTGCAGGATCCTCCATTTTAAATAACTTACTGCAGATAGGAAGAAGAAACCACGCATGCACAGTGTAGAAACACACAGTCATGATGCTTTCCAACTTCCAATACATTTCACAAATAGTCAAAAGCCAGGAACTAATTTTCCACTCTCTCAATTATCTTAATATCTTGTGGTTGTTACTTCTTTCTTTTTGCTTCTCTACTACCGTATTTCTTTTTCAAAACTGCTGTGGTTTTTGCTTTCCTTGAGCCGAGGATAAATCGGAAACTGTCTCTCTACCTTCACAAGGTAGGGGTAAGATCTGCGTACATAATACCCTCCCCAGACTTCACTTGTGAGATTACACAATCAGGTGGCTCAAAGTTAAAGAAAGAGTTTATGGTAAAGTAAAGAAAAAGGAGTAGCTAGTCAAATTATCGTAAGCGTGTCAATATACAGAAAAAGTTTGAATTCTATTAATTGTGGTTTCACATTAACTAAGCGGCTTACACATCAATATATAGTTTGCAAACAACTCAACAAAGCTCATCTCAAAAAATTGTCACTGCATTAGAAATTAGAAGAATAACAAATGTACCATATAATGCTATAGAATATCAAGCCAAGTGCTTGATTCAAGTTTAAAATGAAGACATTATACATTTACAGTTACTTGTGAATTTTTTTTTCTTAAACTCAACTGACAATGGACCTATTTAACATAAGACCTAAGTGTTGCACATGCATTCCTTACATCGTGGATATCTATATACGCTCCTTCCAACAGGCCGTGAAAATACCCGTTTGGTTTGTCTCACTGCCTTCCTCACTCTTTGCTCAAATGTCCTCCAGTCTATTGTATTGTTCTTCACAAAGATATCAGCGAGTCTCCGTTTATTTGGCCGTATAGTAGCCATTTTACCTCCACCATAGTATACTCGAAAACCAGATATCAATGAGGAAAATTGGCTTCCCGAGTCTGTCATGGCAAACACATCTGCAGCGCTGCAGACTATGAAGTCCAATGCTGCTAGCTGCATAAAAGAGTGATATGTCAGTTCCAGTTACATGACTTAATTAATCCTCAAATCAAACACATGCGATGATTATGCTCACAGTTATTCTGCAGAAAGCTACAACTGAAGCTTAGCAACAAGGAACTGCATGCGTGATAAATACAGGTTCAAAGAAGATAAATTATATACGTTATAATGCCAAACAAGGTAAAATAATTATATACCTTATAATGCCAAACAAGGTAAAAAATTTGCAGAATACAAACACAAACATTTATATTGCTCTGCCAGCAGTTGTGATATTTTAATTTGCTTTCTTTCTACACCTTAAGTTTAGAGATTCACAATGCCGATTAAGTTCATTAAATTGTATCACCCTAAGAATTACATAGAACAACCTTTTCTGTATGTGTCAGCAATTTATATTATCAAATTGAAGTATATAACTTTGCTTTCTGATTCATTGTAATTTACTTCCTCTTCCCACCACCTCACATGTTGCATGTATTGGCTTTCTGTTTGCCAATATTATGCACGAAAGGAAATAGCTCTACTTTGAGAAACCAACTGATCGTGACTATCCATACCAAGCACATAAATTGTTTTTAATGTTATTCATTTGGTGCTAAATGTAACATAAATAAAAAGGATATTGCAATTTTACCTGAGATGAGAAATTCTTGAATGGTTCAATCTCGGCAGAGGAAAGTAAGCTTTCCTTTGTAACCAGATTAGGATACAATGTAGTCAAGGAGGCCAGTCTTGATTTCCCTCCATAGATATGTGCACCTGCCAAGTATATGCGTGTCTGCCGATTAAAACCAAGGGCAGCAACCATTAGCACCGTCTCTTCAGGCATTAAAGGACACAGTCCTTCAGCCTTTAGAGCTGCTGGGGAGGGCAACCTGAGCACATGTTTTTTCAGAGATCAATAAGTGAACCGAGGCTAGTTCTAATAAATTGAATGTTACAGCCTCAATAGCATGTCTCCAGAATTAGGTTCAGGTTATTTTGAATCAATGAAGAAAATATTATCACACATTTAAGACAAGCATGATTACAATTATCCAAAAGAGGTAATACAGAATTCTCCCTGCAACAAGAAGATGTGAACCTGATCCAGATGGTGAGAGATAATATGTAGCTTTAAGTAAGTTCAATACATTTTTTTGGTGTGCCTCTGGTGCAATTTTTGGCAATTAAAGATGCATACAACACTTTAGGACAAGCTCACAAGTTAGAATAAGCTTTTGGTTATGCAAGTACAGGGATTCAGCAAGACTTCTACATAACATACTTCTTGGTCTTCTTAAGCTCCACCAATGCAGGGAAATGGATTTCACGATATGCTTCCAGTTCATTTCTTTCTTCTTCACCCCCACCATATTCACAGAGGGAATGAGCCACCATGTCAATTTCAAACCTCAGATGCAAAGCTAAATATCTCGCAACTTTTCCTCCACGATTTCGTTCACCCTTCATCATTGACTTTGAAAAGGAGCCCACTAGGTGACGATCCAAGGGTCCCAAGCGTGTAACATTCTGACGCATTCTTCGAATAAGTAAAGCTCCGGTTTCTTGTATCTTTGGAACAAATTTCAGAGCATGAAAATTACATCTGCATCGAAGTCTCTAGATGAAGTCCCCAAATTAGGAACCAAGGTAGAAATTATGGAATCAGACTAGATAAAAAGGATAACATAAATAACTAATAAATCAACAAGGAACCCTAATTTCAAGTTTTGACACATTTACCTGCACTTGAAATGGTAACGGGTCAGATGCCAAGCGATTCCCAAATCCAAGAAAATGGACAACTCTGTTTTTATGCAAAATTGGAAGAATATATTTCTTATAGAAACTTGGCTTTGCTTCTTTTACAATATCTGCATCTGTCACCTGCATTTATTTCCAGATAATAAGAAACTAATTTCCTAACATGATCATAAGCAAAATGATTGATTTAGATGAAAATCATACCAAACTGCCAATGGCCTCAAGATCTAATGACTGTAACTCCTGAGGAAGTTCTCTAACTATAGGGATATCAGGTTTCAGGTAGTCGATGAAATGCTCCTCCTGGTAGATATCGCCAAACTGGCTACGAAGATATAGATCTCATCTATCAATCTTCAATTTAAGGATATAACAAGGTATCAAATGTTTCAAATTATCAAGAGAAAGGAACAAGTTTGAAGGACATAAAACAGACAGAAGGCAAATAAAAATCTTAGTAAATTTTTCAATTTCTATTTGATGAAGCACGTGCTAAAAGTTACTGAATGCAAAACATCCAAGATAACACCATATATAAATATTTGGAGGGGGCATAATTAGTTACAAATGAAAGGGGGTTTAAACAGTAGCAAAAAAATGCAAACAAAGAAGGTTATTTAGCTGAAACTTCACCGCATATTGGAAAAGAGTTTAAAAAAAAAAAACTTAAGTGAACAAACTTTCAATTTAAAAATGCGGATGTATGACAAATTATTAGAGTAGATACCAGAAAATGACAACCGGATGATGATACAAGCAGCTCTTAAAGATACGCAGCAAAAGGAAAGCCAAGCAAACCTTTGGGACAACCAGAAAGTCTTGGAAAACTTATGTAGTTTAGTGTGACGACCCAAAGGGTCATCACCTATTTTCTCCTTCATTCCGTGCTTCCGAGGCCTTGAAAACCTCATTTTTACTTGCCTCGATTTGCGTGCGCAGTCCGGGCACGTAGCCGGAAAGCTTATATGCTAAATTCTGTGAAAAAAATTTCAAAATGTGGCTTTAAAATGATTAAAGTTGACTTTGGTCAATATTTTTGGTAAACGGACCCGGACACGTGATTTGACGGTCCCGGAGGGTCCGTAGAAAATATGGGACTCGGGCATATGCCCGGAGTCGAATTCCGAGGTCTAGAGCCCGAGAAATGAATTTTTCTGTGAAATTGTTAAGGAAATTGAAAATGGAAATTTATTAAAAAACTGTGGTATCGGGCTCGTATTTTGGTTCCGACGCCCGATACAAGTCTTATATATGGTTTAAGCGCTTTCTGTGAAGTTTGGTTGAAATCGGATGTCATTTGACGTGTCTCGGACCTAAAACTCTAAGTTTGAAAGTTTATGAAGTTAGAATGAAAAATGATGATATTGAGGTTTGATTCATTGATTTTGATGTTGTTTTGGCGATTTGATCGCTCGGTTAAGTTCGTATGAGGTTGTTTAGTTAGTGTGTGAGTTTGGTTAGGAGCCCCGAGGGCTCGTGGGTGTTTCGGAGGTATCCCGGGGTGTTTTGCACTTAGGAGGTGTAGCAGATTTTTCTGCAATTTTTGCACAGCAAACCTCTTCTTCGCGATCGTGGACTGCATCTCACGTTCGCATACCTTTGGGCCTTCTCTTCTCCGCGTTCGCGGAACAGCCCCCGCGTTCGCGGAATTCCAGCCCTTCCTCAACCGCGATCGCACCCTCCCTTGTGCGTTCGCGTAAGCCAACCCAGTACCCCCACCAGTTTTCCCTTCGCGTTCGCATCACCCTAATCGCAAACGCGTTGCACCCAGCTTCCCCTTCATCGCGAACGCGAGCCCTGCGTCGCGAACGCATAGAGTAAAGTTGTTCAGTGATTTTTTTTAAAAAACCAGAAACAGTACATATGGGATTTTTCAAAAAAAACTCACGAGCTCTCTTCTCTCCCAAGCTTTAGGAAGCCATTGAAGCCCCCATCCTTCAAGACCATTTGGGTAAGTAATTTCCTACTTATTTCCTTCATTATCTTTCATTAATTAGTAAGTTTCCAAGCTTAAATCACATAGATTAGGGTGTAAATTGGGGGAATTGGGTAGAACTAGGGCTTTTCAATTTTCTTTGATTTAGACCTCGTTTTGGGGTCGAATTTGAAAACAAATTGTATATTCGGGCTCGTGGGGTAATGGATGATATGAATTTGGTTCGAACCTCGTGTTTTGACCAAACGGGCCCGGAGTCGATTTTTGGAATTTTGGGAATAAAGCTTAGAAATTCATATTTAGGCATTGGGTTTAGTTTGTTTAGCTATTATTAATATTGTAAAGTCATTATTTCATAGATTTGACTGAGTTGGAGCCGAATTCGAGGGGTAAAGCTATACTAGAGGCTTGAGTTGATTTTGGAGCATTTGAAGTAAGTGTTTGATCTAACTTTGGCTTGAGAGAATAGGATTAGAATATTATTTGTTAATTGCTAAATGTTGAGTACGGTGTATAGGCATGGTGACGAGTATCTAACTATCTATACACCGGTGTCTAGCATGACCGTGAGTCCTTATTTGTGCTTATTTGGGATTCGGTAGTGACTCTTCCTTGTTAATAGATGGGTTCTATATGATATGAAGAGAATGAGAAGGAAATATGATTGTAAACTCTTTGGAGCGTTGGCTCGACTTTTGACTTGATTAAAAAGTAAGAAATGAACGTAAGAGAAAGAGATGTGATTATTCCCTTGCCGGGACGTGTAAGTTATTGTTGTTGTTCCCTTGCCGGGAATTAACTGCTCAGTCGTGTTCTCCCTTGCCGGGAAACTATTATATTCTATGAATTGGGATCGCGTGGCACGCCGACCACATTATATATTATGAAATGGGATCGTGTGGCACGCCGACCACTTATATATTATGAAATGGGATCGTGTGGCACGCCGACCACTTATATATCATGAAATGGGATCGTGTGGCACGCCGACCACGTATTCTGTGTTAGAAGAGATTAGTTGTAGTTTTCCTTATTTATTCCTACCGTTCTATTTTATCTGTTATCCCCAAAAGCATGTTCCCCTCCCAGTCTTAATTATTACTTTCCGCTGTTATTTTTGTAGTGTTTGTATATATATATCTGCACAGGTTGATTGGTAGTCCTGTCTAGCCTCGTCACTACTTCGCCGGGGTTAGGCCAGGCACTTACCAGCACATGGGGTCGGTTGTGCTGATGCTACACTCTGTGCATCTTTTTGCACAGATCACAGTACCGGAGCAGGAGCTTTTGGACAGCAGTAGGAGCATTGGGAGCTGACTTCAGTCCAGAGATTCCCGAGGTAGCCTTGCTGACGTCCGCAAGGCCCGGAGTCTCTCTTATCCTTATTTTTCGTTTGATTTCCTTTGTATCCGATCAGACAGTACTGTGTTTTTATTCAGACTTTGTATTTAGCATTCTGTAGAAGTTCGTGAGTTAGTGACACCAGATCTGGGTAGAGATGTATTTGAGCTTCCGCACTTGGTTTCAGTTATTTATGTTTTGAGACTTCCGCTTTTATATTAATTGTCTCGTCTTTCTTTATATTGTTGATGTTGTCAAGAGAGGTATTTAATTGGCTTGCCTAGCTCCTATTAGTAGGCGCGACTCCCGAAAGTGGGAAATCCGGGTCGTGACAAGTTGGTATCAGAGCTCTAGGTTACATAGGTCTCACAACTCACGGACAAACTTAGTAGAGTCTGAGGGATCGGTACGGATACGTCTGTATTTATCCCCCAGAGGCTACGGAGTTAGGAAAATTTCACTTTTGTTCCTTCTTGTCGTGCGATTCTGTTTCTCAAATACTGATTGTCTTTCTACTATGTTCTTTCGCAGATGGCGAGAACACGTGCTTCCTCTTCTACTGCGCAGCAGCCCGAGCCCCCAGCAGCAGTCCCTACGAGGGGCAGAGGGCGAGGCCGAGGCCGTGCCAGAGGCCGACGCAGGGGCAGAGCTCAGCCCCGAGCAGCAGTCCCAGAGGTGGAGCCTCATGCTAATTATGATGAGGAGGTTCCAGCCCCAGCAGCTCCGGTGGGCCCAGCTAAGGTCCCAGAGGGGTTCATAGCCACCCCAGTTCTTCAAGACGCTCTGGTCAGATTGGAAGGCTTTGTGGAGAGCGTCACTAGAGCGGGTTTGCTTCCAGTAGCACCAGCCACTTCTCAGGCTGGAGGAGGAGTTCAGACTCCTGCTACACGTACTCCGGAGCAGGTAGCTCCCCGGGCTCAGGTTCCAGTGGTTCAGCCAGCTGTGGCAGTTCAGCCGGGTATTGTGACTCAGACCGGCGATGGAGCGGCTATGTCCTCAGATGCTTTGTGGAGGCTTGATAGGTTCTCCAAGCTCTTCACCACCACATTCAGCGGTACTTCTTTAGAGGATCCACAGGATTTCTTATTTAGCTGTCATGAGATCCTTCGGACTATGGGTATTGTGGAGACCAATGGGGTCGACTTCGCCACTTTTCGACTAGCAGGATCCGCCAAGACTTGGTGGAGGGACTATTGTTTATCCAGACCAGCAGGGTCGCCATCATTGACTTGGGACCAGTTTGCAGAGTTATTTTTGGAGAAGTTTCTCCCAGTTACTCAGCGAGAGGCTCTTCGCAGGCAGTTCGAGCGTCTCCAGCAAGGCTCTATGACAGTCACTCAGTATGAGACTCGGTTCATTGATCTAGCACGCCATGCTATTGTTATACTCCCCACCGAGAGAGAGGGTGCGGAGGTTTATTGATGGGTTGATTCAGCCGATCCGTCTCCAGATGGCTATGGGAACCGAGAGTGAGATTTCTTTTCAGGAGGCGGCCAATGCGGCCCGTAGAGTTGAGATGGCTCTTGCACGGGGAGGTGGTCATGGGTCAGATAAGAGACCCCGTCATGCAGGTAGATTCAGTGGTACCTCGTCTGGAGGTGGGGATTCTTATGGTAGAGGCCATCCTCCGAGGCCCTTTCAATCAGCCCTTCAGGTCTCACATGGTACTTCAGGTGGTCGTGGCTCTCAGCTGCAGTCTTCTGACCAGCAGCTTTTCAGTTCACCCTCAGCACCTATCAGCGCACCACCACTCCGCTATTCTCAGCAGCCGAGGGCTTGTTACACGTGTGGCGACACGAGGCACATTGCTAGGTTTTGCCCTCGAGCTTCGGACAGCTCTCAACAGCAGGGTCCTCGCCCTATGATTCAGGCATCAGGTGATCCACAGGCCGCCCAGCCAGCTAGAGGCGGGGGTAGAGGCCATAGAGGTGGAGGTAGGGACCATAGAGGTGGAGCTCAAACCGCCAGAGGTAGAGGCCAGCCAGCAGCCGATCGTCCCCCAGAGATATGATTCAGGGAGGTGGGGCCCAGCCCCGGTGTTATGCTCTCCCAGCCAGGCCAGACGCTGAGTCTTCAGATGCAGTTATTACAGGTACTATTCTGGGGTCTGTGATAGGGATGCTTCAGTGTTATTTGACCCTGGGACTACGTATTCATATGTGTCGTCCTATTTTGCACCCTACCTGACTATGCCTAGTGATGCTTTGGGTATTCCTGTTTATGTATCTACACCGGTGGGTGATTCTATAGTGGTCGACCGAGTTCATCGTTCCTGTGTGGTAGTGTTTGAGGGTCTCGAGACCCGTGTTGATTTATTGCTCTTAGACATGGTGGATTTCGACATTATATTAGGGATGCTATCTTGGATTGTCACGCCAAGACCGTGACCTTGGCTTTGCCAGATTTGCCCCGATTGGAGTGGAGAGGGACCCCGGGTCATGCCACCCGCAGTGTTATTTCATATGTGAAGGCTCGACGCAGGGTCGAGAAGGGGTGTTTAGCTTATCTGGCGTATGTTCGCGATTCCAGCGCAGAGGTCCCTCCTATTGATTCTGTTCCTATTGTTCGGGAGTTCCCCGAGATTTTCCCTTCAGACCTGCCGGGTATGCCGCCCGACAGGGATATTGATTTCTGTATTGATCTGGCTCCGGGCACCCAGCCCATTTCCATTCTGCCGTATCGCATGGCCCCGCCAGAGTTGAAAGAGTTAAAGGATCAGTTGCAGGACTTGTTGGAGAAGGGTTTCATTAGACCCAGTGTTTCTCCTTGGGGTGCGCCGGTGTTATTTGTGAAGAAAAAGGATGGTTCGATGAGGATGTGCATTGATTACCGGCAATTGAACAAACTGACGATTAAGAACAAGTATCCACTGCCGAGGATTGATGATTTGTTTGACCAGCTTCAGGGTGCAAAGGTGTTTTCAAAGATAGACTTGAGATCTGGCTACCATCAGCTGAGGATTAGGGCGTCTGATGTCCCTAAGACAGCGTTCCGCACTCGGTATGGGCATTATGAGTTTTTGGTCATGTCATTTGGGTTGACCAACGCCCCAGCAGCATTTATGGAGTTGATGAACCGAGTGTTCAGGCCTTACTTGGACTTGTTTGTGATAGTCTTCATTGATGATATTCTGGTGTACTCCCGCAAGCCAGGGGGAGCACGAGCAGCACCTCAGAGTGGTTCTTCAGACTCTGAAGGATAGCCAGTTATATGCTAAGTTCTCGAAGTGCGGGTACTGGTTGAGTTCGGTTGCATTTCTGGGTCACGTCGTATCAGCAGAGGGTATTCAGGTGGGACCCGAAGAAGATTGAGGCAGTCAAGAACTGGCCTCGACCAGCATCAGCTACTGAGATTCGGAGTTTCTTGGGGTTAGCAGGTTATTATCGCCGGTTCATGGAGGGATTTTCTTCTATTGCAGCCCCGATGACCAGATTGACCCAGAAGGGTGCCTAGTTCAGATGGTCAGATGAGTTTGAGGCGAGCTTTCAGAAGCTCAAGACAGCTCTGACTATGGCACCGATATTGGTTTTGCCCACAAGCTCAGGGCCTTATACAGTTTATTGTGATGCTTCCCGTATTGGGCTTGGTGCAGTATTGATGCAGGATGGCAGAGTCATTGCTTATGCTTTGAGGCAGTTGAAGATCCACGAAAAGAATTATCCGGTTCATGATCTAGAGTTGGCAGCCATTGTTCATGCTTTGAAGATTTGGAGGCATTACCTATATGGTGTGAGGTGTACACTGATCACAAGAGTCTCCAATACCTGTTCAAGCAGGAGGAGTTAAATGTGAGGCAGAGGAGATGGTTGGAGTTGTTGAATGATTATAATGTTACTATTTTGTATCACCCGGGGAGAGCCAATGTGGTGGCCGATGCATTGAGTAGGAAGTCCGCCAGCATGGGTAGTCTTGCTTATATTCCGGTCAGCCAGAGACCGCTCGCCTTGGATATTCAGGCCTTGGCCAATCGATTTGTGAGGTTGGACATTTCTGAGCCTAGCAGAGTGTTAGCTTGCACGGTCGCTCATTCTTCATTATTGGAGCGTATCCGTGATCGGCAGTTTGATGATCCCCATTTGTGTGTCCTGAGAGACACGGTTCAGCGTGGAGGTGCCACGAGGGTAACCTTAGATGATGATGGTGTTTTGAGATTGCAGGGGCGAGTTTGTGTGCCCAATGTCGATGGGATTCGAGAGTTGATCTTAGCGGAGGCCCATAGTTCTGGGTATTCTATTCACCCGGGCACCGCGAAGATGTATCAAGACTTGCGGCAGCATTATTGGTGGCGTAGGATGAAGAAAGATATTGTTGCATATGTGGCTCGATGTTTGAACTGTCAGCAGGTTAAGTATGAGCATCAGAGGCCTGGTGGTTTATTTCAGAGGATTGAGCTTCCCGAGTGGAAGTGGGAGAGGATTACCATGGATTTCGTTACTGGACTTCCGTTGACTCGGAGTAAGTTCGACTCGATATGGGTTATTGTTGATAGGCTGACCAAGTCAGCGCATTTCATTCCTGTAGCAGTCTCCTATTCATCCGAGAGGTTAGCTGAGATTTATATCCGGGAGATTGTTCGCCTTCATGGTGTGCCGGCATCTATCATTTCGGATCGGGGTACGCAGTTTACCTCGTGTTTCTGGGGTGCAGTTCAGCGAGAGTTGGGCACACGGGTTGAGTTGAGCACAGCGTTCCATCCTCAGACGGACGGCCAGTCCGAGAGGACTATTCAGATATTGGAGGATATGCTCCGAGCCTGTGTCAATGAGTTTGGAGGCTCGTGGGACCAGTTTTTGCCTTTAGCAGAGTTCGCCTACAACAACAGCTACCAGTCCAGCATTCAGATGGCTCCATATGAGGCGTTGTATGGTAGGGGATGTCGGTCTCCAGTCGGATGGTTTGAGCCGGGAGAGGCTCGGTTATTGGGTACAGATTTAGTTCAGGAGGCCTTGGATAAGGTCAAGAACATTCAGGACAGGCTTCGTTCGGCTCAATTGCGACAAAAGAGTTATGCAGATCGTAAGGTTCGGAATGTGGCTTTCATGGTTGGTGAACGGGTCTTGCTCCGAGTGTCGCCTATGAAGGGCGTGATGAGATTTGGGAAGAAGGGCAAGCTTAGCCCTAGGTTCATTGGTCCATTTGAGATTCTCGATCGAGTGGGAGAGGTGGCTTACAGACTTGCCTTGCCGCCCAGCTTGTCAGTCGTGCATCTAGTGTTTCATGTGTCCATGCTTCGGAGGTATCACGGCGATCCAGCCCACGTGTTAGATTTCAGCACTGTCCAGTTAGACAAGGATCTGTCTTATGAGGAGGAGCCGGTAGCTATTCTAGACCGGCAGGTTCGACAGTTGAGGTCGAAGAGTTTTCCTTCAGTGCGTGTCCAGGGGAGAGGTCAACCTCCTGAGGCATCGACTTGGGAGTCCGAGTCTGATATGCGGAGCCGTTATCCTCATCTATTTCCCGACTCGGGTACTTCTTTCTTTTGTCCGTTCGAGGACGAACGGTTGTTTTAGAGGTGGAGAATGTGACGACCCAAAAGGTCATCACCTATTTTCTCCTTCATTCCGTGCTTTCGATGCCTTGAAAACCTCATTTTTACTTGTCTCGATTTGCGTGCGCAGTCCGGGCGCGTAGCCAGAAAGCTTATATGTTAAATTCTGTGAAAAAATTTCAAAATGTGGCTTTAAAACGATTAAAGTTGACTTTGGTCAATATTTTTGGTAAACGGACCCGGACACGTGATTTGACGGTCCCGGAAGGTCCGTAGAAAAATATGGGACTCGGACATATGGACGGAGTCGAATTCCGAGGTCTAGAGCCCGAGAAATGAATTTTTCTGTGAAATTGTTAAGGAAATTGGAAATGGAAATTTATTAAAAAACGGTGGTATCGGGCTCGTATTTTGGTTCCGACGCCCGGTACAAGTCTTATATATGGTTTAAGCGCTTTCTGTGAAGTTTGGTTGAAATCGAATGTCATTTGACGTGTCTCGGACCTAAAACTCTAAGTTTGAAAGTTTATGAAGTTAGAATGAAAAATGATGATATTGAGGTTTGATTCATTGATTTTGATGTTGTTTTGGCGATTTGATCGCTCGGTTAAGTTCGTATGAGGTTGTTTAGTTAGTGTGTGAGTTTGGTTAGGAGCCCCGAGGGCTCGGGGGTGTTTCGGAGGTGTCCCGGGATGTTTTGCACTTAGGAGGTGTAGCAAATTTTTCTACAATTTTTGCACAGCAAACCTCTTCTTCGCGATCGCGGACTGCATCCCGCGTTCGCATACCTTTGGGCCTTCTCTTCTCCGCGTTCGCGGAACAGCCCCCGCGTTCGCGGAGTTCCAGCCCTTCCTCAACCGCGATCGCACCCTCCCTTGTGCAATCGCGTAAGCCAACCCAGTACCCCCACCAGTTTTCCCTTCGCGTTCGCATCACCCTAATCGCGAACGCGTTGCACCCAGCTTCCCCTTCATCGCGAACGCGACCCCTGTGTCGCGAACGCATAGAGTAAAGTGTTCAGTGATTTTTTTNTTAGGAAGCCATTGAAGCCCCCATCCTTCTAAGACCACTTGGGTAAGTAATTTCCTACTTATTTCCTTCATTATCCTTCATTAATTAGTAAGTTTCCAAGCTTAAATCACATAGATTAGGGTGTAAATTGGGGGAATTGGGTAGAACTAGGGCTTTTCAATTTTCTTTGATTTAGACCTCGTTTTGGGGTCGAATTTGAAAACAAATTGTATATTCGGGCTCATGGGGGAATGGGTGATATGAATTTGGTTCGAACCTCGTGTTTTGACCAAACGGGCCCGGGGTCGATTTTTGGAATTTTGGGAAGAAAGCTTAGAAATTCATATTTAGGCATTGGGTTTAGTTTGTTTAGCTATTATTAATATTGTAAAGTCATTATTTCATAGATTTGACTGAGTTGGAGCCGAATTCGAGGGGTAAAGTTATACTAGAGGCTTGAGTTGATTTTGGAGCATTTGAGGTAAGTGTTTGATCTAACTTTGGCTTGAGGGAATAGGATTAGAATATTATTTGTTAATTGCTAAATGTTGAGTACGGTGTATAGGCATGGTGACGAGTATCTATACACCGGTGTCTAGCATGACCGCGAGTCCTTATTTGTGCTTATTTGGGATTCGGTAGTGACTCTTCCTTGTTAATAGATGGGTTCTATATGATATGAAGAGAATGAGAAGAAAATATGATTGTAAACTCTTTGGAGCGTTGGCTCGACTTTTGACTTGATTAAAAAGTAAGAAATGAACGTAAGAGAAAGAGATGTGATTATTCCCTTGCCGGGACGTGTAAGTTATTGTTGTTGTTCCCTTGCTTGGAATTAACTGCTTAGTCGTGTTCTCCCTTGCCGGGAAACTATTATATTCTATGAATTGGGATCGTGTGGCACGCCGACCACATTATATATTATGAAATGGGATCGTGTGGCACGCCGACCACTTATATATCATGAAATGGGATCGTGTGGCACGCCGACCACGTATTCTGTGTTAGAAGAGATTAGTTGTAGTTTTCCTTATTTATTCCTACCGTTCTATTTTATCTGTTATCCCCAAAAGCATGTTCCCCTCCCAGTCTCAATTATTACTTTCCGCTGTTATTTTTGTAGTGTTTGTATAATATATCTGCACAGGTTGATTGGTAGTCCTGTCTAGCCTCGTCACTACTTCGCCGGGGTTAGGCCAGGCACTTACCAGCACATGGGGTCGGTTTTGCTGATGCTACACACTGTGCATCTTTTTGCATAGATCACAGTACCGGAGCAGGAGCTTTTGGACAGCAGTAGGAGCATTGGGAGTTGACTTCAGTCCAGAGATTCCCGAGGTAGCCTTGCTGACGTTCGCATGGCCCGGAGTCTCTCTTATCCTTGTTTTTCGTTTGATTTCCTTTGTATCCGATCAGACAGTACTGTGTTTTTATTCGGACTTTGTATTTAGCATTCTGTAGAAGTTCGTGAGTTAGTGACACCAGATATGGGTAGAGATGTATTTGAGCTTCCGCACTTGGTTTCAGTTATTTATGTTTTGAGACTTCCGCTTTTATATTAATTGTCTCGTCTTTCTTTATATTGTTGATGTTGTCAAGAGAGGTATTAAATTAATTGGCTTGCCTAGCTCCTATTAGTAGACGCCATCACGACTCCCGAAAGTGGGAAATCCGGGTCGTGACATTTAGACAAGAGAGAAATCAATGCTAAATCACAAATTTTCAATTACTGAGTTCAAGAATTCCAAGATAAGGGCAGTTCAAATAATTTACTAGTTATGACAAGAAAATGAAATACTATTCAACTAGCACGTATTTCAAGTGAAGAACAAGAATTGACAAGTGTGGAAGTACACAATAGTATATGGAAGACGTGGTGAATCTGTAAATGAAATTTTCAGTATTGACTGTCACATATTGTTCTCATAATATTCGCAATCCTTATTTTACAATAGGAAAAGGAAAGAGATAAGTGAAAATGACGGCAAGTAGTAAGTTTCACCTCACATCTCTCCATACGCTACTGTACAGAAATTTGGGAAGAACCAAGGTTGCATCAAGTAATCTTGCAACAGCGACAGCATTGCAGACCTGTTGTGCAAGAAAAAAAATATATCAGTTAAGAAAAAGAGACCACAGTTTTCTTATAATATTATTAGTGCTGAGCCTTTTTCTTTTGCTTGGCAAACTAAACTAAAGAAATACAGGTTATCAAGCAGATGGAAAAAATTTTATGTCAAAGCAGAAGACATAACTTACAGCTACTCGCTGTTGATTTATCCCACCATTTGCAGTGACCATAATGTAACCATTTTTCCCCTCTGAAAATTTCATTATGACCCGCATAAGAAGCAAGTAACTACAAGCAATGTGACAAGCATGAAGAGAGACAGAGAGAGCAAGAGAGAGACCACTAGGTTGCAAGTCACGCTGCTCAGCACAAGGTTTCCAAGAGGAAGCAACAAAATAGGGTTCAGCCCACAAATCTTTCGGCTCGGGTTTATTCTGTCCCTAAAGTCAGCAAGCTCACATTTTAAAGTAAGATCAACTATTAGATCTAATCACTTCCTTCTAGAAACAAAAAGTACCTCAGCTAAGGCATGCGCAGCCTTCGCCAGCAATCGTGCATAAATTGTTTTCTGCGGCTTTCTCGCTTTGCCAAGCCTTACCAGTTCTTCCTACATAATCAATAAAAACATTAACTCCATGTGTAGCTAACTAGCAAAAAGTATTCCAGCACAAATGAATCTCCCCATACTTCAACAATAAACTAAGCCTCATTCCTAAACTAGTTAGTGTCAGCTATATGAATCCTCTATATCCGTCCGGTCTATTTGCCCCTATTTCATTCCAACACAAAATAGTTTAAAAATATAGAAAGATAATTGGAAGGCACTTCATAGTTTGCTAGAGAAGTAACATGTACATATAGTTGCTGAACATCTCAAGATTCATTTTTTCAACTTCAGAGCTAAAGTATGTGATCATGCCAGAATATAAGAATCCTATCTTTAGGTGGATCCAGAATTTGAGTTTATGGGTTCTGGATTCTGGAAAAGGCATATTACTGGGTTCTGGATAAACTATTTATGCATATTAATTGGATTTCTTAAAATAAATATAGTAATTTGGCCAAAGCTTCTGGGTTTTGTCGAAGCTGTGATTAGAACTCTACCTCCGCATTATTTATTCTTTATTATTAAAAACATCAGCTATATATATTGTTTTTTTATCAAGGATTAAACACATAATTATTCCAAGCCTAAAGTCCAAATTCTCAAAATTCTTTTGCACAACCCAGCTTTCATAACTTACCACGTTTCAATATTTATACATTTTCAAAGACATTTCAACAATCTCAATTGATAATAAAGACAGATTGAAACATACCCGAATGAATAAAGTGGAGGAATTGGCTTTCAAGAACCTAAACTCAACCCCAGGAGACCGACCCGATTTCTGGATCCGGCAAAGCATCCACCAATTGGCCAACACAAAAGCGATCATAAATAGAGCCAATCCCACAGTTGCAATATTCTGAGAGAATGGTTTCTTCTTCCGCATCTTTTTCGACCCGAACGTGAAACCCAGCAACCCGTTAAAGGAGTTATTCCTATGACGCGGATTCAGGGGGTCAACCCGATCCGGAGTCGGAACGCTGCTGGGTTGTTCGTTATCGTCGTAGGATGATTCTGAGAAATTAGAAGTAGAATTGGTTCGAGAAGCCATGGGAAGTGTTTTTATGTTTTAATTTTCTTTTTTTTTTTTGGGGGGGGATATTCTCGAAATTAACGGTTTTAGGACAAGGTGAGCGTAAAAAACGTCAGGTCTTGATGTTGCGAGTCTTTGGGTCCGTACTTACGTTTGGTGCAAGAAAAGTGTCAAATTAGAGTGTGTGCGCGGTAGGGAAAATATTTTTCGGAAAATGTTTTTTTAATTTTTTTATATTTGGTTTGAAAAATGTTTTTTTAATTTTTTCATGTTTGGTTGGTTTAAATGTTTCCTTATCAAAAGAAGAGAAAATATTTTTCAAAACTCCTTTTCAACCTTCTCCACCCTCACCAACCCACCCCATCCCCTCTTTCCAAAAAAAGACTTTATTTTTTCCAAATTTCAGTTTTTCTGTTACCACCCATCCTACTACTCATCCATCCCACCCCCACCCCCACCCTAAAAAAATATTACTATTTTTTTTATCTTAATTTTTTTTTTTTTTTGCAATTTCAAATTTCTGTTTTTTCGTTTTTCTGCACCACCCTCCACCCACCCCAACCCCCCTCACTTGCCTCCACTCGCACTAAAAAGTTTTTTTACTTTTTTTTGTAATTTAAATTTTTATTTTTTTTCGTTTTACCCCCCCCCCCCCTCGAAAAAATATTTTTAAATATATTCTTTCAGTTTTAATTTTTTGTTTATCGGTTTAAAGGTTCAAAATTTTACATGAGTGCGGAGGTTTATGTGTTTGAAAGTTTACGGATTTAGAAATTATAAAGTTTACGGGTTCGAAATTCTGCGGTTTTGATAGTTTAGCGGTTCGAAAGTTTATGAAATTTATGGGTTCGGAAGGTTGTTGGTTTGAAAGTTTATGGCTTCATGTTTATTATATCTAAATTATTTATGAATACTCTTGAGAAGTCATTTTCCTTAATTTGCGTACCAAACACCGGAAAATGAATAAGATTACTACTTGTTTTCCAAGAAAATATTTTCTTGAAAAACATTTTCCGTTATCCCAAACACACCCAGAGTCCACTCTCATTTTCTTGCACTTCTTTTTTCTTCAATTCATTTTCTTAATTTGAAGAAGAAAAAGATTGAGTTTCCTTTCCACACATATAGATTTAGAATTTTAAACTCAAGTGACATAGTAACTAGAGATTCTTTATATAATCGATGGAACGAATCGAACCAAACTAATCGAATTGATTTTATTGGAGTAGTTAATTTTCATAAATGCGAAAGTTTTGATTTGAACAAACTAGTGTTTTTTAAAAGGCTTTTTTGGGACTCACCTCGGAGCTGCCCCAGGGTCGGACACTATCAAAACACCTTGAGGCTTGTGGGTGGGGCTTGGTTCTGTGAAGCTTACGCCCTTAAGCGCCCGATTATGCGCCCTAAATACGCCAAATGTTCAATGTCCGGGGCTCGCCCAACAGTTTGTCAGTTCCTATGCAAATCATGTGTCGAATTCACTAATTAGCACTTTTTACTCTCAAAATTCTTTAACAACCGAATAATTAAAGTTCTTTCATCTATATGAATTTGAATTTTTTTGAATAACTCAAATAATGAAATATAATATTGCATATTTACTAATTGAGAACATTATGAGGTGTATATCATTTGAATATCTTTTCTGAAAATAGATAGTCAAAATTTATATCTTTACTTGCTAGATCTTCATGTCTTAGTTCAATGTCTTTCAAAATTATTATACTTCTATTATTTTGCTATTTAAAAATAATTTTGTGTTCACTCATGAAGGAGTAATAATTTTAAATTATAGTATTGATAAAATTTATAGTGTATTTATTATTAGGGAGGTAAACTATGCAGTATTTTTTTTAGAAATTATAATTTGTAATTGTTTGAAATTTAATAGTTAATTTATTAGTAGCTTTAACATTATTGCATTATTTATATTTGTAAAACCTGCTAGATATATTATTTTCTATGAGTTTTTTTTTTATACTTTTTTATCCTGTTTTCTTGAACTTTGAATGTACTTTTTATATTTTTTGTGTTATAATGCTATATTATTAATTAATAAATTAAAAAATTTAAAGAACTAGAGGCTTATACCCTATGTCTCGAGGCTTACACCTTGCCAGGTATCAAGTAAAACGCCGCCTCACGCCCCCTCCTTTTGGAACACTGGAACTTATAACAGTATAATAAACATTATAGGTTTTTATTTTCATATAAAGAACGAAAAAATGCAACCAAACCTATTTGAACATATAAAACATCACAGTAGTTTTTTTTTTTTTTTTTTTGGGTTGAAAGATTGTATTTAGTGCTAGTTGGATGACCTCTGCCACGATAACATCAAGAAATTATGTCAATTTATTGCGGTTCATGTTGCTTTTATTATTATTCAGAAGACTTGTAAATTTAAAACTCGAGATTCTATGAGAATATAATGGGAAAACTTGTTATCGTACTTGTAGATAAGCACCACAGCTCCTCATCCCCTATTTGAGAAAAGTGTAAAAGTGCACATGTGGCACAACCTGGCCTCGTGCTTTCTTCTTTCATTTTTTTCTCCAAAAATAAAACTTGTCATTAAATTATTTGGTCGCTACTTGCTCTCCAAATGGTCATGCAGTTGGCTTTCTAATGCACTATTTTTTTTCCTTTAATAATGGTATTATTCAAGACGCACCTTAATTATTTTTCGAGATACTTATTACTTTCCACTCGTACAATTATCTAATAACTGTGCAAAAGGAAGGAAAATAAGAAAAAATCGCTTTTAACTTTTTCTTTTGCCTTTTCTGAGATTTAAACCTTCATCTTCATGGTTTTGATTGTTAAAGTCACGCCCTTAAGTGCCTTCCCTAATGCACTATTAGTTAAACAACAAAGACGAACGTTACTGGCATCCAGTGGCAGATCCAGGATTTTAAAAACGTGGGTGCTCACTTTCTTTTAATATAAAGGTGCAACAGTCATATAGTATAAGTACAAATTATTCGAATGGGGCAGTGAAAAAAGTTATTGAGAAAAATACTATTACTTTTGTCATTACCAAAAATGACTTCTAGCCACAAGACATAATAATAATGTTAACATTAGAAAAAAAAAAAGGACTTCTAGTCATAACTCATAACTGTGTTCGACGACTTTTCATATGTTGAAAAAGATGAATAATAGCATCACTGTTGATACTTGCAAATATCTTACGCTCTACATATAGCAAACTGAACAATTATTTAAAAATTCATCACTGATGTTGTTACGAAGTTCATTTTTTATGTAGTTCATGGATGAGAAAGATCGTTCCACAGAAGTTGTAGCAACAGGAAGAATGATGTCACGACCCGAATTTTTCCGCTCTCGGGAGTCGTGATGGGCGCCTACTAGTGAAAGCTAGGCAAGCCAACCAACCGAACTATTTACCTTGTTTCCATTTTTAATCCGATAACAGTTAAGAGCCAACAATTAGATAACAACAGAATTGAATAAGCGGAAGGCTGCATTGTAAAGTTTTAAATAATACTGCTTCTACCAATCCATAACAAAATCTACCCAAGACTGGTGTCACAACTTCACAGACTGTCTAAGAGTACTACAAATAAAGGTCTGAAAGAAATAAATACAACACTGTCTCTGGAAATACATGAAGGAAACAGGAATAGTAGATAGAAGGAGACGCCTGCAGGACTACCTCGGGTCGCCTGATGAACAAGAAACAGCAAATCTCACTGCGGTCCGAAGTCTACAGCACTGGGATCTGTACAAAAGAGTACAGAGTGTAGTATCAGCACAACCGACCCCATGTGTTGGTAAGTGCCTAGCCTAACCTCGGCGAAGTAGTGACGAGGCTAGGACCAGACTACCAAATAAACCTGTGCAATATAGCGTACAAGAATAATAGGAAGCAGATAACAATGATGACAATAATGATAATCTAGTGATATAAATAGCAGGCAACAAAAATACCATAAATATTGCTCAACGAATAATGTATACAAGTGCAGTCAATTAATCAAGTCCTTCAACTATAAATATCTTTCAAATATGTTTCCTTCAAACAAACATCTTTCGAATATAACTCTTTCGAGTAAAGGTCACATTGTGACGCCTCATTTCATAATCATAAATAATATATATTTTCCCCGGCACCTTGTACCCACAGATTTCTGTTTCACATTGCGCAACAACGTTCTCAGGTTACTCAGTTCATAGGGTCCATAACCCAATACACTTTAAGAATGTTCACGGAGCCTCATTTACTTAACAAGAAGTAGAGTACAACTTCTAAACCCATTTGAAACTCATCACGAAAAGATAAAGTTATTTTTAGAAATCATTTGAATAAATAAAGTACCATATTTCAATTAGAATACAACATCGAATGGATTATTACTTTTACCTAGGGATTTGATAAATTAACTTAGTAAGTAAAGTACAACCGCAAAAAGTTTAAGGAAAATTTAGTTGAGAAATCAATTGAGTTAAAAATGTAACAGTTGTTGAAATTTGAAGTATTGAATATATATGAAACAAATAGGGCGAGGTATTGTCAACACTATGAATTCCCACACAAAGGATCACAGCCGTAAAGGAATCTAAACCATTAAAACACTTGAATTGATAACAACAATTACAACGGAGACAAAATAATCACGGAAGGAGTACAGCTCAACACAGAGATAACAACCGGGGATCTCCCAGGATACCGTCCTGTAGTCCCTAAATATAAATATCCAGTGGATCTCCGGGTGTAGTCCCGTAGTCCAACTCATAATGCGCGGGGATCTATTGGAATCTCGATCCGTAGTCCCAAATGTAAATACCCAGTACTGGGGGAATCTACCGGGTGCATTCCCATAGTTGAAAAATCTAGTTGAAAAATCGCCTCACCCGAGCTCCCTTGGTCCAAAAATGGAAGAGTGAGACGAGTTTGGACTTTATTCTGCTGCCCAGGGATTTGTTCTTCGCGTTCGCGGTCCTCCTCTCGCGTTCGCAAAGAACAAAATTTCCAAAAATCATTTTCCAAACTCTTCTGGATAGCCTATAGTATAATGGCCATAACTTTTGCTTCAGATGTCGAAATGACTATTATAATATGTTTCTGGAAACTAGATTCAAAGAGCTACAATTTTTGTTTGTGAATCATCTCAAAATTCATTGTAGATTGAGAGATATGAGCCTCCGAAGTAAGACTTGTGCAATAGAATTTCTTCTTCTTTGTGAACGCGAGGCTCTCCTTGCGAACGCGAAGAACAAAATCCCAGAAGCCAAATCCTTCTTCGCGAACGCGAGAGGACCTCGCGGACGCGAAGAACAACACCAGATACTAGCTTCAGCTATTGCGAAACAGCCCGAAATGATCCGAAACACACCCGAGGCTCCCGGGACTTCAACCAAACATGCTAACCAATCCTAGAACATCATTCAAACTTGTTCCAATCTTCAGAACGCTCAAGACAATATCAAAACACAAATTTTACATCGTATTCAAGCCTAAGAATTCCAAAAACTCTCAAATTACACTTTCGATCAGAAAATCTATCAAACCTCGTCCGAATGACCTGAAATTTTGCACACAAGTCACATTCAATACTACGAAGCTACTCCAACTTCCGGAATTCCATTCCGGCCCTCGGATCAAAATCTCACTATCGAACCGGAAACTTCAAATTTCCAATTTTCTCAAAAACGACCCGATTCAGGTCGTTTCAAGTCCATTTCTTACCAAACTTCAGAGACTTATCTTAAATCACATATAAGACCTGTACCGGGTGCCGGAACCAAAATACGGGCCCTATACCGTCAAGTTCTAATCACAATTCATTTCCAAATCTCATAGAAATTTCCAGAAAATAATTTTCTTCAAAAATTCATTTCTCGGGCTTGGGACCTCGGAATTCGATTCCGGGCATACGCCCAAGTCCCATATTTTTTCACGGACCTTCCGGGACCGTCAAATCACGGGTCCGGGTCCGTTTACCCAAAATATTGACCGAAGTCAACTCAGTTGAGTTTTAAAGCTCTAATTCACATTTTAATCCATTTTTCACATAAAACCCCTCCAGAAAATTATACGGATTGCGCACGCAAGTCGAGGAATGATTAATAACGCTTTTCAAGGTCTTTAAATACCGAGATAATTATTTAATTTAAAGATGATATTTTGGGTCATCACATTCTCCACCTCTAAAACAAACGTTCGTCCTCGAACGTACTAAGAATTATTCTTAGGTTACCAAATTGATGATTTTTCTTTTACACAAATACTCGCGGTTGATCCCACATTACCACATTCGACATGAGTTCGATAACACCATTTCAATTGAGATTATTTCCTTTATCCATCTTTGTAATCTTTAAAACCAGATTTCTTACACTCCAATCATTTCCAGAAAGTTCCGGTTTTCACATCAACACACGATATTAGTCTCGACTGGTTATAGCAACTCGTGCCTACGCACGCATCAACTTTTTAATAGCGCTTAACGGTTGTTACATCCTCCCCCACTTAGGGTCATTCATCCTCAAATAAGAAGTAGAGTCCGCTCTCAAACACATAGCGTAACTTATCTTTTTCTTCGCACATCTTAATGTCCCAAATTTTTCTAACTCCCAGATCTTTCGAAAATTTTGGCAGAGTCTCCCCTGTAATTGGGTCTATCCACCTGCTAGAGTAACACCAAAACAACTCCTAACAACACATTCACAACTCAACAAATCACCATAATGTATTTATCAATAACACCAATCTCCGCATTACAAGTGTGACACTATCATAAAGATATTTCGACATGGAACACATCATATGTATGACCTTAACCATATCTCTGGTTTCAATAGTTGTACATAATCGATTACAAAATTTCCAATTAACTTCATGTTAACAAATTCTTGTTTCAAGCTTTCACTTTATTAACAACGTAGCGTGAAGACGTCATAATTATTTACCCAAATTAATGATTCACAATTAACGCCACCTGGGCACTCACCTTGTAGGCTAACACTCAATAATTACAATACAATTTGGCAAATTATGCACAGAGATATTCATACAAGAATTTTCAAATAAGCCTCATAGGCATGTATCCTTATAAGTACTATATTACAAATTTTAATTTCATAAAGGGAGAATTTAAAACACATAAACTTTTCACCACAAGGACCTCGTCCTTATATAACATCCAC
>NC_031990.1:27694032-27696894 GCF_001879085.1 Nicotiana attenuata
TGTTTATTTCGAGAGGTTGTGGGAGCGTGTCCCACGGGAAGATTGCATGAGTGTGACATGTAGTCACTCGATTGAGTAAAGATTTAAACCGAGTATGAGGATTGTGGTAATATCACTAAATTTGAGAAGTTTTGCCTGGAGGACACTTTGTTTATTGGGTTATGAACTGAGGAGGTTGTTCCGGTTACGATGGTTGTTCTTACGTGTTATAAGGCAAAGGGGAGTTACTATGGACCTTTGAAAGGTTTTTAGCCAAACTGGAGCAATCAGAAATCGGCTTGGGGTCAGTGGATTGATTTATATGTAAACATGGCGTTATATCAGGCCAGTTGTGTATGTGTCAGCGAGCGTTCCTTATGGAGGGACAGTCGGGGGGTGTTATTTTGTCATCCGCTATTCCAGGTAATGATGCGTTGCACCGTATGAGTATGAGACGGCTTGGTAAATTTTTATGTGTTGAGGCTCCGCGTGGCGATGTTGTTATGTGAGCAGAATGCCTCTTGAGATTCTGATCTGGTATCGCACCTCAGTGTGCCCGAGTTTGTGGATTATGGCGCTATGTGCTCCCCAGGGAATGGTACTATACACTTAGAGTGCTTGAGACCGAGATTCGGTAATTCATTATAATGAGCAATTTAGCTTGATGTGTATCTCCTTATGTGAGTTCTACGTTTGGATCGGGTGACACGCCGCCATGGGTATGTTATTTGGATCGGGTGGCACGCAGCCATGGTTATGTTGTCAGGATCGGGTGGCACGCCGCCATGGTTATGCTGTGTGGATCGGGTTGCACGCCGCAACAGAGTGATATGAGTGTAGTTTCCTATGTGCTATTTTTGTGTATTTCGCTTCCTATTTTCTAAGGAAAGTCCGTAGTAGTGCGGGAGTTAGGTTCCTCCCAGAGTTCGTTTTCCTTTTGCAATGCGTTCAAATTGGTGGCCTATTGGCGTAGGGTAGCATCATATGAGATTTTAACAATTTATGGGGTGGCTTATTGCCTGAGCAGTTGTATCGGATGAGACGAGATCCCTTGATCCAGGATTCTGTGCAATCCAGCTATATGAGGTATGTTATGGAGATAAGACCATTATTGGGTTCAGGATGAGGTGAAGGCCTTGTCAGGAGTATAGGCCTAATGTTTTGTTGACTCGGCAATTGATTATGAATGTTAGTACATCTCTTCCGTCATGGCGGTATGGTAAAGGTTAGAGTAAGACATGTATCTGTCATGGGGTGCAATGGGAGCATCAGATTAGTGGGATTTTGACTAAGTTGATCAAAAAAAAGGTTATTGTGGCCCTACCAGTGGGTAATGCAAAGTGTGAATTCAACAAAGTTATGCAATCGTGTTTGAGTACAGCGTGTAGTGATTGATATGGTGATCGTATGTCGGAAACAGGCCTGGCATAGGATTCCGGATGTTGGAATCGGGCTCTAAAGCTTAATTGCTTGAATAAAAGGGAATATCTTCAGAATTTATCGAGCTAGCGTGCTCAGCTAAGTTGTGGTAGCACGGGAAGGTGCATGAGGTGCTAAACAGTGATTTCAGACTACTTCAGTATGGTTCTCAACACGTTCGAGGACGAACGTATGTTTAAGTGGGAGAGAATGTAACAACCCAACCGATCATTTTGAGTCCTAGCGCTCCGTTCAGCAGTCGGAGGCGATGAACAGCTTCATTTCGGGTGTTATGACTTGTACTTGTGGTCGGAATTAAGTTTCGGGAAGTTCAAAGTTAATTTAGAAAGAGAATTCTCATTTCAGAAGCTTAATGTTGAAAGAATGAACTAGGATTGGAATTTTGAGTAAACGACCTCGGAATCAGGATCCGAAGGTTCCAGCAAGTTCGTATGATGATTTCAGACTTGGGCGTATGCCCGGTTTGGGTTTTGGATAACCCGGGTGTGTTCTGGCGCCTAATGTGGAAGTTAGCATTTTAGAAGGAATTTCTTAAGTTTGGCTTGAAGTGCATTTCAGTGTTATCGATGTCCGTTTGGGTTTCCGAGTCGGGGACTAGCTCCGTATGGTGAGTCTGGTGTTGGGAGCACGATCGGAAGTGAATTTGGAGGTCCGTAGATCATTTTGGAGCCATTTGGCTAAAGATAGAAATTTGAAAGCTTTTAAGAAGTTTGACCGGAAGCGGACTTTTTGATATCGGGGTCGGAATCCGATTTCGGAAGTTGCAGTAGGTCCTGAATGTCGAATATGACTTGTGTGCAAAATTTGAGGTCAATCGGACGTGATTTGATAGGTTTAGACATCGGAAATAGAAGTTTGGAATTTTGATGTTCACTAAGTTCGGATTGGAGGTCGATTCATGATTTTAGCGTTGTTTGATGTGATTTGAGGCCTCGAGCAAGTCCGTAATGTGTTTTAGGATTGGTTGGTATGTTTGGTTGGGATCCCGGGGGCCTCAGGTGGATTCCGGATGGTTAACGGATCAAATTTGGAAGTTGAAGAATAGCTGAAGGTACGTTGCTTCTGTCATAACCGCATTTGCGGTTCTAGAACCGCAGAAGCGGTACTGCAGATGCGGTCAGTCCATCGCAGGTGCGGCCAAGGTCCAGTCCAAGGGAAACCGCAGAAGCGGCCCAGTTTCCGCTGAAGCGGTTCCACAGAAACGGGACCCAGACCGCAGAAGCGGTCCAGGCATTTTGGGCCAGGTTCGCAGAAGCGATCCTAATTCCGCAGAAGCGGTCAGTGCACCGCAGAAGCGGAAACAGCTGAGGCAGTGAGGTCTTTTAAAATTCGGGGTTGGGTTCATTTCAACCCCATTTTCTTCCATTGGAGTCGATGGGGAGCAGCTTTGAGGTGCCATTTTCGTCACTCATCATGAGGTAAGTAATTTATGCTAGCTTTGAG
>NC_031990.1:27698393-27701937 GCF_001879085.1 Nicotiana attenuata
AAGTAAGGATTAATTGCATCTGGATAAGTAGGTTTCCCTTTGAACTTTCCGTAGTGAACTTATGTCGGATATACTCGATCAATCGGTAGATTTGATATCTTTGAACCGTCGAACTTTAGTGTATACCTAGACAACCACAAGTCACACAACCAACCCTTAACCGTCTTTGGTTCTCATTGTTGTGTTCGTTTCAGCCATGAACACTGCCTGGTTTCATAAGTGCGTAGAGAACTGGCCTTACAATGTTCTCCTTGAAGCGGCTAACACTTCACACTTACATAGGTGATTCCTAAACGTGTCATCCCGTAGATACACTATTTGATATACCCCGTATCAAATTTAGAAATCATTAAAAAGCCTTAATGCTTTATCCTTGGTACTGAACATTGTCTCGTCACGAGAATGGACCAAAAGTTTAGTTGACAATGTTGAACCGTTATAAATGACTTTGTTTGATCTCCTTGAACCTAGATCTTGGGATCTCCAGTCTTCTAGGTAGAGTTACCGCCACTATGACTTGTTCTCGGCCACAGTCCCATTCCCCTTGATGACTTCTCAACTACCTCTCTAGTTAGGCCTTTTGTAAGTGGATCCGACACATTATCACTTGACTTTACGTAGTCAATCTTGATAATTCCTCTAGAGAGTAATTGTCTAACGGTTTTATGTCTTCGTCGTATATGGCGAGACTTACCGTTATACATAACGCTCCCAGCCCTTCCAATTGCCGCTTGACTATCACAATGTATGCATATTGGTGCCAACGGTTTGGGCCAAAATGGAATATCTTCTAAGAAATTCCGGAGCCATTCAGCTTCTTCACCGGCTTTATCTAAGGCTATGAACTCAGCCTCCATTGTAGAGCGGGCAATACAAGTTTGTTTGGATGACTTCCAAGATACCACTCCTCCACCAATAGTGAATACATATCCACTTGTGGACTTGGAATCAGTTGATCCGGTGATCCAATTTGCATCACAGTATCCCTCAATGACCGCAGGATATTTATTGTAGTGCAAAGCAAAGTCCTGGGTATGTACTAAATACCCAAAACTCGTTTCATGGCCATCCAATGAGATTGGCCTGGATTGCTCGTATATCGACTTAATTTACTAATAGCACAAGCTATATCTGGTCGTGTACAATTGTACATTAAGCAACCCAACACACGAGCATAAACCAATTGTGATATGCTCTGGCCTTTGTTCTTTGCTAATGCAAGATTCACATCAATTGGAGTCTTTGCAACTTTAAAGCCCAAGTGCTTGAATTTTTCAAGTACTGTCTTAATATAATGAGATTGTGACAATGCTAGACCTTGAGAAGTCTTATGGATCTTAATTCCCATAATTAAATCAGCAACTTCCAAGTCTTTCATATCAAACTTGCTAGTTAGCATACGCTTAGTAGCATTTATGTTGGCAATGTCATTACTCATTATGAGCATATCATCCACATATAAGCAAACAATGACTATGTGATTTGAAACATTTTTAATGTACACACATTTATCACATTCATTTATCTTAAATTCGTTTGACAACATTGTTTGGTCAAATTTAGCATGCCATTGTTTGGGTGCTTGTTTTAATCCGTAAAGGGACTTAACAAGTCTACAGACCTTCTTTTCTTTACATGGAACCACAAACCCTTCAGGTTGTTCCATGTAGATTTCTTCCTCCAACTCTCCATTTAAGAAGGCCGTCTTAACATCCATTTGATGAATTTCAAGACCATAAACTGCAGCTAACGCTACTAACGTTCGTATGGACGTAATTCTTGTAACTGGAGAGTATCTATCAAAATAGTCAAGACCTTCTCGTTGTCAATACCCTTTGACCACAAGTCTTGCCTTATACTTGTCAATAGTGCCATCATCTTTCTTTTTCCTCTTAAAGATCCATTTAGAACCCAACAGTTTATTTCCAGGAGGAAGATCAACCAATTTCCATGTATGGTTGTTCAATATGGATTCTATTTCACTATTGACTGTCTCTTTCCATAACAATGATTCCGAAGAAGACATAACTTCTTTAAATGTTTGAGGCTCATTTTCCAATAAGAAAGTCACAAAATCTGGTCCAAATAAAGTAGACGTTCTTTGACGTTTACTACGTCTTGGATCCTCCTGGTTATGTGTACTTTCTTTTGTTTCTTCCCGAGATCGTTTAGATCCTTCACCAATCGACTCACATTCCTTTTTATACGGATATATATTTTCAAAGAACTCAGCATTATCTGATTCTATAACCGTATTATTATGAATGTCGGGATTTTCTGATTTATGAACCAGAAATCAATATGCTTTACTATTAGTCGCATATCCTATGAAAACACAATCAACGGTTTTCGATCCTATTTTTACCCTTTTGGGTTTAGGAACTTGCAATTTTGCCAAACACCCCCACACTTTAAAATAATTCAATTTGGGCTTCCTTCCTTTCCATTTTTCATATGGAATGGATTGTGTTTTGCTATGGGGTACTCGATTTAGTATTCGGCTAGCCGTAAGAACGACTTCCCCCCACAAGTTCTGTGGCAAACCAGAACTTATCAATAATGTGTTCATCATCTCCTTTAATGAACGATTCTTTCTTTCTGCAATTCCATTGGATTGGGGCGTGTAAGGGGCCGTTGTTTGATGAATAATTCCATATTCTAAACATATTTGTTCAAAAGGAAATTCATATTCACCACCCCTATCACTTCTTATCATTTTGATTTTCTTATTAAGTTGCGTTTCAACTTCATTTTTGTATTGCTTGAATGCGTCTATTGCTTCATCTTTACTATTAAGTAAGTAAACATAGCAATATCGAGTACTATCGTCAATAAAAGTTATGAAATACTTTTTTCCACCGTGAGATGGTATTGACTTCATGTCACAAATACCTGTGTGAATTAAGTCTAAAGGATTTGAATTCCTTTCAACCGACTTATAAGGATGTTTAACATACTTAGATTCCACACATACTTGACATTTTGATTTGTCACATTCAAACTTGGGCAATACTTCCAAATTAATCATTTTCCGTAAGGTTTTATAATTGACATGACCCAAACGTATATGCCATAATTCATTTGACTCAAGTAAGTAAGACGAAGCTGAAACTTTATTATTATTTTCAACAACCATTACATTCAGCTTGAAAAGGCCCTCAGTGAGGTAACCTTTTCCTACAAACATTTCATTCTTACTTATTACAACCTTATCGGAAACAAAAACACATTTAAAACCATTCTTAACAAAAAGTCCAGTAGAGACTAAATTCTTCCTAATCTCGGGAACATGAAGGACGTTGTTCAAAGTCACCACTTTGCCGGAAGTCATTTTGAGAAATATCTTCCCACATCCTTCAATCGTCGTCTTTGAAGCATTTCCCATAGAAATCGTCTCATCAGGTCCAACAGGAGCATAAGAAGCAAAATCTTCTCTAAGAGCACAAACATGGCGAGTGGCTCCAGAATCAATCCACCACTCTTTAGGATTGCCCACCAAGTTGCATTCGGAAAGCATGGCGCATAAATCATCAACATCATCATG
>NC_031990.1:27704344-27771667 GCF_001879085.1 Nicotiana attenuata
CTTACATAGGTGATTCCTAAACGTGTCATCCCGTAGATACACTATTGATATACCCCGTATCAAATTTAGAAATCATTAAAAAGCCTTAATGCTTTATCCTTGGTACTGAACATTGTCTCATCACGAGAATGGACCAAAAGTTTAGTTGACAATGTTGAATCGTAATAAATGACTTTGTTTGATCTCCTTGAACCTAGATCTTGGGATCTCCAGTCTTCTAGGTAAGTTACCGCCACTATGACTTGTTCTCGGCCACAGTCCCATTCCCCTTGATGACTTCTCAACTACCTCTCTAGTTAGGCCTTTTGTAAGTGGATCCGACACATTATCACTTGACTTTACATAGTCAATCGTGATAATTCTCTAGAGAGTAATTGTCTAACGGTTTTATGTCTCATCGTATATGGCGAGACTTACCGTTTACATAACGCTCCCAGCCCTTCCAATTGCCGCTTGACTATCACAATGTATGCATATTGGTGCCAACGGTTTGGGCCAAAATGGAATATCTTCCAAGAAATTTCGGAGCCATTCAGCTTCTTCACCGGCTTTATCCAAGGCTATAACTCAGCCTCCATCGTAGAGCGGGCAATACAAGTTTGTTTGGATGACTTCCAAGATACCTCTCCTCCACAATAGTGAATACATATCCACTTGAGGACTTGGAATCAGTTGATCCGGTGATCCAATTTGCATCACAGTATCCTCAATGACCGTAGGATATTTATTGTAGTGCAAAGCAAGAGTCCTGGTATGTACTAAATACCCCAAAACTCGTTTCATGGCCATCCAATGAGATTGGCCTGGATTGCTCGTAATATCGACTCAATTTACTTATAGCACAAGCTATATCTGGTCGTGTTAAAATTCATTATGTACATTAAGCAACAACACACGAGCATAATCCAATTGTGATATGCTCTGGCCTTTGTTCTTTGCTAATGCAAGATTCACATCAATTGGAGTCTTTGCAACTTTAAAGCCCAAGTGCTTGAATTTTTCAAGTACTTGCCTTAATATAATGAGATTGTGACAATGCTAGACCTTGAGAAGTCTTATGGATCTTAATTCCCAGAATTAAATCAGCAACTCCCAAGTCTTTCATATACTAACTTGCTAGTTAGCATACGCTTAGTAGCTTATATTGGCAATATCATTACTCTATGAGCATATCATCCACATATAAGCAAAACAATGACTATGTGATTTGGAACATTTTTAATGTACAACATTTATCAACATTCATTTATCTTAAATCCATTTGACAATATTGTTTGGTCAAGTTTAGCATGCCATTGTTTGGGTGCTTGTTTTAATCCGTAAGGGACTTAACCAGTCTACCGACCTTCTTTTCTTTACCTGGAACCACAAACCCTTCAGGTTTCCATGTAAATTTCTTCCTCCAATCTCCATTTAAGAAGGCCGTCTTAACATCCATTTGATGAATTTCAAGACCATTAACTGCAGCTAACGCTACTAACGTTCGTAATGGATGTAATTTTGTAACTGGAGAGTATGTATCAAAATAGTCAAGACCTTCTCATTGTCTTATACCCTTTGACCATAAAGTTTGCCTTATAACTTGTCAATAGTGCCATCATCTTTCATTTTCCTCTTAAAGATCCATTTAGAACCCAACGGTTTATTTCCAGGAGGAAGATCAACCAATTCCCATGTATGGTTGTTCAGTATGGATTCTATTTCACTATTGACCGCCTTCTTTCCATAACAATGATTCCGAAGAAGACATAGCTTCTTTTAAAGTGTGGGCTCATTTTCCAATAAGAAAGTCACAAAATCTGGTCCAAATGAAGTAGACATTCTTTGACGTTTACTACGTCTTGGATTCCTCTTGGTTAAGAGTGTACTTTCTTTTGTTTCTTCCCGGGGTCATTTAGATCCTTCACCAATCGACTCACATTACTTTTTATACGGATATTATATTTCAAAGAACTCAGCATTATCTGATTCTATAACCGTATTATTATGAATTTCGGGATTTTCTGATTTATGAACCAGAAATCGATATGCTTTACTATTAGTCGCATATCCTATGAAAACACAATCAACGGTTTTCGGTCCTATTTTTACCTTTTGGGTTTAGGAACTTGCACTTTTGCCAAACACCCCCACACTTTTAAAATAATTCAAGTTGGGCTTCCTTCCTTTCCATTTTTCATATGGAATGGATTGTGTTTTGCTATGGGGGTACTCGATTTAGTATTCGGCTAGCCGTAAGAATGGCTTCCCCCCACAAGTTCTGTGGCAAACTAGAAGCTTATCAATAATGCGTTCATCATCTCCTTTAATGAACGATTCTTTCTTTCTGCAATCCCATTGGATTGGGGCGTGTAAGGGGCCGTTGTTTGATGAATAATTCTATATTCTAAACATATTTGTTCAAAAGGAGATTCATATTCACCACCCCTATCACTTCTTATCATTTTGATTTCTTATTAAGTTGCGTTTCAACTTCATTTTTGTATTGCTTGAATGCGTCTATTGCTTCATCTTTACTATTAAGTAAGTAAACATAGCAATATCGAGTACTATCGTCAAAAAAAGTTATGAAATACTTTTTTCCACGCGAGATGGTATTAACTTCATGTCACAAATATCTGTGTGAATTAAGTCTAAAGGATTTGAATTCCTTTCAACCGACTTATAAGGATGTTTAACATACTTTGATTCCACACATACTTGACATTTTGATTTGTCACATTCAAACTTGGGCAAGACTTCCAAAGTATCATTTTCCGTAAGGTTTTATAATTGACATGACCGCAAACGTATATGCCATAATTCATTTGACCAAGTAAGTAAGAACGAAGCTGAAATTTATTATTATTTTCAACAACCATTACATTCAGCTTGAAAAGGCCCTCAGTGAGGTAACCTTTTCCTACAAACATTTCATTCTTACTTATTACAACCTTATCGGAAACAAAAACACATTTAAAACCATTCTTAACAAGAAGTCCAGTAGAGACTAAATTCTTCCTAAATCTCGGGAACATGAAGGACGTTGTTCAAAGTCACCACTTTGCCGGAAGTCATTTTGAGAAATATCTTCCACAATCCTTCAATCTTCGCCTTTGAAGCATTTCCCATAGAAATCGTCTCATCGGGTCCAACAGGAGCATAAGAAGCAAAAAGCTTCTCTAACAGCACAAACATGGCGAGTGGCTCCAGAATCAATCCACCACTCTTAGGATTGCCCACCAAGTTGCATTCGGAAAGCATGGCACATAAATCATCAACTTCTCACGCTTTTCAACCATGTTTGCTTGACCTCTTCTTCTTGTCTTTCTTTGGAGCACGACACTCCGTAGATTTGTGTCCAGTTTTTCCACAGTTGTAGCTGTTTCCACTGAACCGCTTCTTGCTTGGGTTGTATTTCGGTCCAAAAGCCTTCTTCTCCTCTTTTATTCTCTTCAACAATATTTGCTCCCATTATTGTTGAGTTTCCACGGCCTCTCTTTTCAGCAGCTTTGTTGTCCTCTTCGATTCTCAACCGAACAATGAGATCTTCAAGGGACATCTCCTTGCATTTGTGTTTCAAGTAGTTTTTGAAGTCCTTCCACAAAGGAGGCAACTTCTCAATCACGCTGCTACTTGAAATGCTTCATTGATACAAGACCTTCAATGAAATTTCTTATTAGTAAAAAATACCAAGATTACTACTTTCAACATCAATATTAATTTGAGTTATACCTTCAGCAAGGAGATCGTGAATAATCACTTGCAATTCCTGGACTTGGGTAATAACAGACTTGCTATCTACCATTTTGTAGTCCAAAAACTTTGCAGCAACAAACTTTTCAACCCGGCATCTTCGGTTTTGTATTTCTTTTCAAGCGCAGGTCCAAGTTCTTTGACGTTTCCACGCCACTGTAGACGTTATACAAAGCATCCTCCAGCCCGCTTAGAATATAATTCTTGCACAAAAAATCTGAATGCTTCCACGCCTCAATCACGAGAAAGCGTTCAGTTTCTGGAGTTTCGTCGGACAGCACAGGAACATCTTCCTTGATAAACTTCTGGAGACTTAGAGTAGTCAAATAGAAGAACATCTTTTGCTGCCAGCGCTTGAAATCAATCCCGGAAAATTTTCCGGGTTTCTCCGCCGGTGCCAATGCTGCCGGTGTCGTTCGACTTGTTGAGGCATTGGCAGTCACCATTGGAACAGCTTGGTTCTCATTTTCATTAGTCATTTCTGTAAAAGAATGACACAAACGTTAAAATCACGTAGATTTTAATAGAGTACAAAACCACAAAGGTTTTACTCTTCCAGAAACAGTAAGTACAAATACAGAAATCAAATTAAATTCCTTAAGCTTGTTAGTAGACTGTATTTGTAAAATAATTCTGGAAATGTAAATGAGTATAAACAGAAATGAACATAAACAGAAATGACATAAAACCAATTCGAGCCCACTGAATTCACAGTGTTTCCTTAAGGAATTTAATCCCCTCCTAGTACCCAAGGTTATGGATTATTTCCTCCCAGGATAGAACGAATTACACACTGGTGTAGTGGTACTTCAAACCCCAGTGTTTCAGCGAACACAAAGTTCGGTAGCAAATCACACTTACTTTTTGCTTTGTTTGATGCTAAAAGTATGCAGAAGAAGGAGAAGAAACTCAGAAAATCGTAGTGAAATTCTGAGCAGAATAGTGTTGTATTTATAGCCAAAGTTAGGCTGAAATCTGAAGAGGTGCAACTCTTCAGAATGGCTGTTTATGCAAAACGCCCACAGCATAAATGACATTACATAAATGGCCATTTACTCAATAATAAAGAGGGAAAATAAAGAGGGAAAATTGAAGAGGGTAGTTACTTTTTCTGTTACCAAAACAGAAAAACGGATTGGATTTAATATTAATATTTAATATTAATATTTTGTTATTAAAATAAATATTTAATAACATTTCTGTTAATATTTTACTATTAACAAATAAATTTGGTCCAAAAAGTTAATCAATCAATCGATCATTTGACCAAATCCAAATCCGAAGCCGAAGCCGAAGCCGAAGCCGAAGCCGTAGCCGAAGCCGAAGCCGAGCCGAGCGACCGACAACGACGACGGCGCGAGGCTTGCCTTCTTCTCAACTCTTTAAGAGCTAGAAGAAGAGCAATTGCTTATATACCCATAAAAAACCTCTTCCTCTTCCAATATGGGACAATGCCCATTTGCCAAGGGGGGGAACTTAAAATTTCACTCAAAAATTTTATTTCCCTCCATTTCCCATTCACCCTCTTTTAAGTATTTAATATATTAATTAAACACATCCAAAACCCAACAGTATTTACGCAAAATAATGTATTTGTTAGGAAGCAGTGTATTTACTGGTTCTCAATATCTTAAATTCGCGCTATAAAAACATCGCTTTAAGTTATATAGTAAATATTTTTACGTTATCACTATATTTTTTAACTTAATTTAAAAAGTGTGGCAATATTTTAAAGGTTTTGGACAAGTGTCTTAGCCATTCTAGAAGGTTATGTTAAGTGGCAAAAGAAGTGGCAAACTTGATCAGCCACTTTCTTGTCATGCACAACAAAGTTACATGTAATTACAATTATAAATTGCCATCATTTGGCTGCACAATGATCACCATCAGAGTGTTTTTCTACTTAGCCTTCTTCTCTTTCTCTCTTAGCTTCTCTTATTTCCAATTTTTCTTATAAATTTTCTTTGTCCTATTCTCTTTTCAATCTTGTTGGATTATTGTAATATAAATATTTTGCTGATTCCTGTATCCTCTAAATAAAATAGAGGTAAGCTTGTTTAATCCTGGAGAAACATTTCACACTATTGAAATAGTTTCTTAGGACAGTGCCCAGCACGACTCAAGCTAATTCGTGTATATACTTACAAAGAATATTGCAATAGTATTATTGAAATTCTGCTCTCAATTACTACAATCTAAGAAACTATGACAAATAACACTGATGCTGAAAATACTACCGATACCACCAATATTGGCGCTGCTACAGCCCCAGTTGCATTGCCGTATGCCAGGCCATTTCTTGATGTGTCAAATATTGAAATTTTTGCCAATGAAAATTTCAAGCGTTGGCAAGAACGTATTTTCTCACTGCTGGATGTCCATGGTGTTGCACATGCACTGCTGCATCCACAACCTAGTGCAGACGTTGATAATAAAATAGTGGAATCATGGCAACACGCCAACAAGGTATGCCGTCATACCATATTGCAAACTATTTCTAATGAACTGTTTCACGTGTATTGCAGTTATAAAGAAGCAAAAGCTATATGGGAAGCCTTAATTAAAAAATTCACTGCTGAAGATGCTACAAAACAAAAATTTGTAGTAGAAAATTTTTATCAGTGGCAGATGAGAGATGACAAAGAGATGAACGTACAAATAAACGAATTTCAAAAATTGTTAGAAGACTTGAAGGCCGAGGGGATGTCTTTACCAGAAAAGTTTGCTGTTGTAGTGCTAATTGAGAAGCTGCTTGACTCATAGAGTGATTACAAAAACAACTTAAAGCAAAAATAGAAAAATTTCACTATTGAGGAAATCCTAATTGAAGATTCTAACAGAAAAGAATCTGCCAAAGCTAGGATGACAGCTCTTAAAGCAAACTTGGTGCAAAGCAACAACAACCACAAAAGGTATGAGAATAAGTCTCAAGGTTACAAGCCTAAAAATCCTAACCTTAAAAGAAAAAAAGGCTCTTGTTTTGTTTGTGGAAACCAGGCCATCATGCCTCATAGTGCAGGTACAGAGCAGGAAATGACAAAGGAAAAACTAATACTCCTAAGACTAACTTAGCCGAAGGAGGTGATATTATTGCAACTGTCATTTCTCAAGTAAACATACAGCACATGCAAAAGAATGGGTGATAGACTCTGGGGCTACTCGGCACATTTGTGCAAATCGAGAAGCATTTTTCTCTTATACTCCTGTAGAGGATGATAGAGAAGAGGTCTACCTTGGAGACTCAAGTACTACCAAAGTCTTGGGTAAGGGTAAAGTTCTCCTGAAACTCACTTCGGAAAAAACTTTAGCCCTTGTTGATGTACTGCATGTTCCTACTATGAGGGCAAACTTGATCTCTGTATCCTTGTTGGGAAGAACCGGAGTGGAAGTGTCATTTGAATTTGATAAGATCAAAATGACCAAAAATAATGTGTTTGTGGGAAAGGGCTATTGTAACCAAGGACTCTTTGTACTTAATATTTCTGATGTTATCAATGGAAATGTATCTACTTCTGCTTATATGGTTGAGTCTATTTCTCTATGGCATGCTAGACATGGACATGTTAATGTCGCATATATAAAGAAAATGCAGTCACTAGGATTAATATCTGGTTTAGACTCAAATAATATTCACAGGTGTGAAATATGTGCTGAAGCTAAAAGTACTAGAAAGACTTATTTTTCTGTAAATAGAGAAACTGAATTATTATCCTTGATTCACACGGATCTAGGTGATTTAAAACAGACTATGACTAGAGGTGGTAAAAGATATTATTTGAATTTTATTGATGATTTTTCTAGATTTACTAAGTTGAATTTGCTTAGAAATATAGATGATGCATTTAATGCTTTTATGTCTTATAAAACTGAGGTTGAAAATCAACTTAGTAGAAAAATCAAGAGAATTAGACCTGATAGAGGTGGAGAATATTTATCTTTAATGATTTTTGTGAAAAGAATGGAATAGTTCATGAAGTAACTCCGCCTTATTCACCTGAGTCAAATGGAATAGCTGAAAGGAAAAATAGAACATTGAAAGAGATGATGAACTCAATGTTAGTTAGTTCTAATACTTCTGATAATTTGTGGGGTGAAGCTATTTTATCTGCTTGTCACTTACAAAATAGAATACCATATAGAAGAACTGGAAAAATTCCATATGAATTGTGGAAGGGTTATAAACCTAACTTGAAATATTTAAAAGTGTGGGGGTGCCTTGCTAAAGTTCTTTTGCCTGAACCTAAAAAGAGAAAAATAGGTTCTAAAACTGCTGATTGCATGCTTATTGGATATGAACATAGTTCTGCATATAGATTTCTTGTTTTAAAAAGTGATGTGCTTGATTACAATCCTATAATTCAGACAAAGAATGCCGAGTTCTTTGAATATATTTGTCCATTGTCTGATAAAAATTTTCAGACACATGTTGAAACGAATAGTGAAATTACCTCTAATGAGGAACTGAGAAGGAGCAAAAGGCCTAAGAAAAAATATTTTTCTTATGGAAATAATTTTTAAACTTTTCTTGTCGATAATGAACCATCAAATTATTTTGAAGCTATATCTTCTTCATAAGCTAATTATCGAAAAGAGGCAATAAAAGTTGGAATTGATTCTATTATGAAAAATAATACATGAATTTTAACTGACTTACCTCCTGGTGCAAAACCTATTGGTTGTAAATGAATTTTCAAAAAGAAGTTTAATCATGATGGTTTTTTAGAAAAATATAAAGCTTGGTTAGTAGCAAAAGGTTTTTCTCAAAAACAAAATATAGATTATTTTGATACATTTGCACCAGTGATTAGAATTTCTTCTATTCGAGTTTTAGTTAACTTAGCTTCAATCCGTAAGCTTTTTATCCACCAAATGGATGTCAAAACTGCTTTTCTAAATGGTGATTTAGAAGAAGAAATTTATATGGTTCAACCTGAAGGTTGTGTCATTCATGGACAAGAAAATAAAGTTTGTAAATTAGTTAAATCTCTTTATGGCCTTAAGCAAGCTCCTAAGCAGTGGTATGAGAAATTTGAACAAGTCTTACTGAGAGACGATTTTTCTTCAGTGGAGGTGGATAAATGTGTTTATACTAAAGTGGTAGACAATGAATATGTGCTAATATGTCTGTATGTTGATGACATGCTTATATTTGGTACAAATTTAAATATTGTGCAAAGTACAAAATTATTTCTATCTGCTAATTTTGATATGAAAGATCTGGGTGAAGTAAATACAATATTGTGAGTTAAAGTTATAAGGAGTGAAGATGGAATAATGTTGTCACAAGAACATTATGTTGAGAGACTTCTTAAGAAGTTTGAATATTTTAATGTCGCATCTGTGAGCACTCCTTTTGATGCTAACTCTAAGTTGAAAAAGAATAATGATGATCCGGTTGCTCAGTCTAAATATGCCCAGATTATTGGGAGTCTGATGTATTTAATGAATTTTACAAGGCCTGATATAGTCTATGCAGTGTGTAGACTGAGTAGATATACTCATAATCCCAACATGGAGCATTGGTCTGCATTAGATAGACTAATGAAATATTTGAGAGGAACCATAAATTATGGTATCCTATATAGTGGATTTCCTTCTATTTTAGAAGGGTACAGTGATGCAAACTGGATCTTTGATCAGATGAGACAAAATCCACTAGTGGTTATGTATTCACCTTTGGTGGTGGTGCAATATCATGGAAATCAACTAAACATACGATCATTGCTAGATCGACTATGGAATCAGAGTTTGTAGCTCTGGAGTTAGTTGGTTCTGAGGCTTAGTGGCTAAGAAACTTCTTACCTAATATCCCTTTAATAAAGGACGTATTGCCTCCCGCGTCTATACGTTGTGATTGTCAAGCGGCAATAACTATTGCAAAGAATAAATCTTATAATTGTCAAAGTAGACACATGAAATTGAGACATGATGTCATAAAATAGCAGTTGAGAGATGGAATAATTTCCGTTGGTTATGTGAAGTCAGAGATAAATTTGGCCGATCCTCTGACTAAACTCGTGGGAAGAAAATTAATTCTTCAAACATCAAAAGAGATGGGGTTAAGGCCGATATGTTGTCAATAGAGATGGTAACCCAACCTATGTGATTGGAGATCCCATGAAGTAGGTTCATATGGGTGATAACAAGTCAATATTGACACTGATGCACTAAAATAGAGTGCTTGACTACTACTAATTGAGAGACTGAGTTATAACTCTTAATGAAATTCATATTCCTTATGGATGGTGTATTTAAAAGCAGTATACACTTGATGAATATGAGAGTGGAGTGGGCCGCTCCTATGAGATTTTGGCCTAGTCTCTAGAGCTCTCATGAATAACCCGGCACGCGCATGGCCTATTGGGCGCAAAACCGTGTTGAACAACAAAATTACCTGGGGGTCAAAATGTGATTGATAAAATCTCTGACTTACAATAAGAGTTATTGGTTCATAGAAATATTATATTCCAGCAGTAATTCTGTGAGTTAAATTTTACTGGTCTAAGTTTGGTTCATAGTTCTGAAGACCTATTACATTTGGACCATACAAATCCAACAAGTTTATTTTGAAGGTCTTTAAAATAGTGGGGGACTGTGGCAATATTTTAAAGGTTTTGGACAAGTGTCTTAGCCATTCTAGAAGGCTATGTTAAGTGGCAAAAGAAGTGTAAGAAGTGGCAAACTTGATCAGCCACTTTCTTGCCGTGCACAACAAAGTTACATGCAATTACAATTATAAATTGCCATCATTTGGCTGCACAGTGATCCACCATCAGAAGTGCTTTTCTACTTAGCCTTCTTCTCTTTCTCTCTTAGCTTCTCTTATTTCCAATTTTTCTTGTAAATTTTCTTTGTCCTGATCTCTTTTCAATCTTGTTGGATTATTGTAATATAAAAATTTTGCTGATTCCTGTATCCTCTAAATAAAATAGAGGTAAGCTTGTTTAATCCTGGAGAAATATTTCACACTACTGAAATAGTTTCTTAAGACAGTATCCAGCACGACTCAAGCTATTCGTGTATCTACTTACAAAAAATATTGAAACAGTATTATTAAAGTTCTTGCTCTCAATTACTTAAAAGAGTTCGTCTAAAGAGGCTTGGAGTAAAAAACACTACTACACTATATATCGTGGATTTCGAAAATCTAAATTTGATGGCTAAATGGTCCCAACTCCGAAGCAAGCAAGTACTGATTGAGTAATGGAATGACCTTTCCTTAGGATATGGTGAACAAAGAAAGAGACAATTGATCCCAGCTGTGATTCAATTCCTCTTATACTCCACAACGCATATCTGTTTTTCTTTTGTCATTTTGCCGACTATGGTTTTTTCTTTCTTGCGTTTAGTCAATTCATATTCCTATTGTTACAATAGTGTTGGTCCATTTCCTTGCATTTGTTTCTATCAATTTCATAAATTCGGGGGTTGCTTATATCCTGCTGCTCTTCATATAGATAAGATAATACCTTTTAAAAGGAAATGAATGAAACTTGGCATAAAGAATGTATCAACTTTTAATATTGTTCTTTCTTGTCCAAACGAAAAAGAAAAAAAAAATCATTTTAGCCATGATGAATATAGGGATTTTATGTTCGAAAGAACTTCAATTTTTTTTTAAAAAGTTGTCATTCTAATTAATGATCTTCATGATAAAAAGGAGATGTCCTACAAAATACTTAAACAAACAAAGGCAAACGTTTGATAATGTCTACTAATTCTTTTAATTTATTGCTTCACTTAAAATTTGTGATTAGTAATTCGGGTATTATCACTTTTAACCTGCGCCAGAAACTATTTACATTCAATAGCCGAAAAAGTTTATAAATTTTGTATAATGTTTGTATATAACGTACAAAATGTGTATATATATATATATATATATATATATATATATATATATATATATATATATATATATATATATATATACTAAAGATATACAAAAAATATACCACCACATAGTGTGGGATAATACTGGGTATGTTGTTGTTGTTGTATATATAAAAAAAAAATTGAATATTATTTTGAGAGCGGCTATGCAGTGTCGTTTTCATAATTCAAGAAACCCTATTGTATTATGGAATCCAATCTCTTGATGGAAATGTTAATAATTGAACAAAGGCTTTAAATATTTTTTTTTCCACACAATTTCAGAAGAAATTTCAGTTGGCTAATGTGATCATCACGTCAGAATGAAAAAATAAAAAGGAAAAGTAAGGGGAAAAAAAAAGAAATAAATTATCTGTTTGGATAACTTAGGAGGGAGAAAAAAAAGTGGGAAATATGCTTAAACTTGTGCTTCATTCTCCTGCATGTTTACTTTTCCTTCACTTTCACCATGCACTTCTAGTACTTCTTTTTCTTTTGAATCAATTGGGTAAAATAAAGGAAAATATAAGAAGAAAAGTGAAAAGGGGGAAAGAGAAAAAGGAAAGTAAAATACAAGTTTCCAAACTTTAGGTACCAATTGGGTGAAATGAAGGGAGAGAAAATTAAAGGTAAAACACTTTAAACTTTGGATAAAAATTGGCTGAAGCAAAGGAATAAAAAGGTAAAATGAAGAAGAAAAACAAATGTAGAACTGTCTAAGCTTTGGGTACAATTGGATTAGGTGGAAGTAATAAACAAACTAAGAATGAACGAAGCAAAGTATATACTAGACAATTTTCTTACCTTTGAGTACTAGTTAGGTAAGGTGAACAGTAAAATTGTTTTTGGAATCAAATTTTAACTTTTTCCCAATACTCAGCATATTTTAAAGAAATCACTTTTCAAAATATGCCTAAATTTTCCGTTGAGGAATAATTTGATCTTTGTTGGGCTGGAGCAACAATCAGTGATCCATTGTATATTTCCACTCTTTTCCTTAATTCATAGTATTTCACTTCCAAACACGAAAAAAGAAAATTAATTGAATAATTGCATGCAAACGTGTTTTCCTACTTAACTAAACTTTGGTTCCAAACTAGGCTCTAGACATTGAATGAGCCTTAGAGCCGGTTTAGCCAAACTTTTGGGAAGCCAAAAGTATTTTTTACTGTCAAAAAAGTACTTTCTAAAAAATTTAAGTTGTTTGGCCAAGATAGAGAAGTACTTTTGCCCAGCAGCAGAAGCAGTTTTTTTGTTTTTGGGATGAAGCAGAAAATTCTAGCTACTTTCAAGAAGCAGAAGCAGAAGCAGAAGCAGAAGCAGAAAATTAATTTATTCAAGGCAAAACTATCCTCACCATAAATTTATATTGTCCAAATTATCCCTTGCTGATTTAAGTTTTTCTTTTCATTTTTTGTTTCTGGTTTTACCATTTTTTTTTTAAAATTAAAGATATCATATACATGAATCATATTGTAACTTTCTAAATTCTTTATTGATTTTTCTTGTTTTTGATTTTTTGTTTGTGTAATGTCTTGTAACTTTCCAAGTTATTTTCTTCTTTTTCACACTAAAGTAAATTATCTACATCCTTCTCTGGATTATCAATTCTCTTCCTACAAATAATTATTTATAATTTCTTTTGTTACATGCTATCAGTTCCCGAATCTTTAAAACAGTTATCAAATCTAATTTGTGCAAAATAACTTACAAATAGGTGATAAATTTATAATAGCATCGTACAATCTATCTATATTATTATTAAAAGAAGATGAAAGAGCATCCAAATTAAGCCAAGTGGCAGCCTCACAATAGACCATTTGACATTTAGTACAACGTTAGTTAGGTTAGGTAAAAATTAATTTAAAAAACTAAATTATACATTATGTATTGTTAATAATTAGTTATTCTTTTTGAATTTGAATTAAACATACTTAACTTTTTTTTACGAAAACAATTTTTTTAAATATATATTTAAATTATATTTTTATTTTACGCATAATGCCATCTTTCAAGTTTGACACTAAGAATCATCTAGTTACAACTACCATGGCTATACATAATTTCATCAGACAATATTCTTCTAACGATAAGGAATTCAACTATTATACTAATACGGACATTACTGCAGAGATTGAGGAAGGAGATGGGCCTTTTGGTATTCCTTTAGAAATGCAAGGCAAGTCTTCTACTAATATGAGGCATTGTGCGATAGACGTAGAGATGAAATTTTTGAAAATTTTTATCATATGTGAGTGACTTTATTTATTATTTCATGGTAGGTTATCAATATATAGTAATTTGTGGAATAGACTTCTAATTTATACTGAATGATGTATTTTGATTATTCAAGTCATCATGTAACAATAAGTAATTATACAAGATAATATTATATGTTTTGGTATAACTAGATAAGTAAAATTGATTTAAATCTTTAATATGTATGTTTACTTTATGTTTCATATTTTAATTAAATAAAATAATAAAAATATCTTACGATAAATATTTAAGTTTATTTTTCTCTTTAAAATAGTTATAAGACATTTGTACTATCCTTTTTGGTAATTTGACACTCAAAAGCACTTTTTAGAAAGATTGGCTGAACACAATTTGTTTATCAAATATTACAAAAAATACTTCTTAAATGAATTGACCAAACACAAACTGTTTTTTTTTTTCAAAAGTACTCATAAAAAAAAGTACATTTCAAAATAAGCAGATTTTAACAGCTTGGCCAAACAAGCTCTTAATTTTGCACTTTATCTATTTTAGAGTTTTGATTTTGCATATTCTACGCGTCCTATATATATGACTCTCTTTATCTAGGACGAAACAACATTTGACACCATTCCAAAAATTTCAAATTCAAATCTATATATTTTATCTAGAAGAATTTTCAGAAACCACTATTGTTTAGTGGCTATTAATTTATATAGTAGTATATACCATAAATACTTATTTTGTATAAAATATAAAATGTAGGTATAGAAAATAATATTTTAAAATAATTTTGGTTTATAATAAATAGGGGGTATACATTTGCCGTAGGAGGTAAAATTTCTTTTTACCTATTAAAAAATATTTTTTGTATTAACTTTATATTTTATTTCACTACTATTAGTATAATACCTAAATCAAATTATTTTGTTAAGCTCCGTCTCAAACTAAATGTTCATATAAAATGTTAAAGAAAGACTGAACTATGTTTTACCCTCAATACTCAGTAGTCAGTAGTGTCCCTTGCTCCTTACTCCTTAGTCCTGAAAATTTGACTGGTCTTGGAACGGTCCATTTAACGAAGCAATGCGTACAAGCAGCTATATACAAAACGAACACGTCAGATGCCATGAAAAGTGTACAGACTCCCACTGAAGAAAAGGCCACATAATTAAGATTAATTTTCAATCATAATTAATTTACTTTTTATTTAAATGAAAAGAAACGAAAGGGGGAAACAAAAAAAGGAGAGATGGAATGATAATGTCCACCCACAAAAAATTGAAATTCCTCACCATGATGTTAAAGGGAGCATGAAAGGATGGAGGGTGGGCAGCTTTAGCTTTATAAAGTACTTTTCTTTTCTAGATAAGTTTCTCTGGAATGACTGTCTCATGAAGCTTAGTGCTAAGCATGTGAAATCATGTTTAACTAGTCCTAACAACATTATAGTGTGGTAATAGCTTCTGGAATCAATTAAAGTACACACATGATTCCTATCTTGGCCACACACTCAGATACTGATCCAAGATTTAAAGTGTACGAGTTCTTACAATAATCTTTAATTGAGTATACAATAATAATTAAATTCATAGTCTAGCATTTATAGATATTTAATGAAATTTATATATATATATATATGTATGGTATAATCAAAAGTTAGTGAGTTTTGGTGAACACATACACGATGCTTTAAATCCGGCCCTGAAAACACTCAACCCAAAAGGTAGTAAACTTGAGGTGGGTGATTTCTTGACCTTTTTACAAAACAGCCGATTAGCAAATTTTATAGGTATAGATTTTATGAATAAAAAATAATGTGAAATAAAGATACTAGTCTACAGAGAACCTTTTTTTTTTTTTTTTTTACAATTACGAATATTTTATGGAATAGAAAAACTTGAAAAAAATACATATTGACCTTTTTTTATTTCCAGTATTATGCAATTTTCACACATCTTTTTATCTCGATAATGTTTTATTTTAGGACGATACTATTTGCTCGAAAATAAATATGGTAAAAAAAATTCGTTTTGAAAAATAGATGTCTTTTACATCTAGCTATAACATCGAATGGATTCGGTCTTATACATACGCGAGGTAGGTAATAAAAAAAGAACGAAAATAGGCTCTTCTCAAGAGCGAGTTGTTAATGAAGTGGATGAAAATCATGAAATATTAGCGTCATAAGAAATGCTAGGTGATTGTTTTTCATTTATTTAAGTTTTTTGGTTAACAAACTTATCCGATCCCAGTGTTGGTGAGAGATAAATAGAAGGTAAAATATTAAGTAGGCGTTTGGACATAAGAATTGTAAAATTCCAAAAAATAGTGAAAAAAATTTCATGTGAAAATGGTATTTGAAATTTAGAGTTGTGTTTGGACATAAATTTCAGTTTGGATTGTTTTTGAAGTTTTGTGAGTGATTTGAGTGAAAATTTTGAAAAATTATTTTTTGGAGTTTTTAAAATTTTCGAAAATTTTCATAATGCATCTTCAAGTGAAAATTTGAAATTTTACGAACAAACGCTGATTTCGGAAAAAAAATAAAATTTTTTGGGAAAAAAAGGAAATTATTTGTTATGTCCAAACGGCTCTAAATGTGTAAACAAGATGGGCAAACAGCATAATTATCCAAAAGATAAAAAGGTAGAAAAAGTTATGGGGGTAAAAATGTATAGAGAATTAAAACGAGTGGTCTCACGGCGAACAAAGATACCCACCCCCTTATCATGGGCGTGGTCTTTGGACCATGGCCCATGCCACTGGTCACCAAAACCATTATCAATCTCGAGCCTAAATTTCTTGAGATTCCCACATTCTTAGGTTGTTAATTAAAACTATAATTTTTTTTATAAAATAAGATAAAGTTTTGGGATTTTGTTGTATGGCCAAACTCAGGGAATGTTGGATTCCCTTGCAAATCCAACTCCCATAAGCCAATACTTGCACTCTTACACATACCAAATTTTTGTTCCCTATATCTTTCTAAAAATATTATCCCACATAATAAAGCTCCCATAATAATGACAAAAATTACAAATTTCTAAGCCATAAGTTAGCTAGTGAATGACTCACCCACGAGAAATATTTGATCTTATTATACATACCTTTTCACTGCTCCCTCCGGTCTACAATAAGTGACCAATTTGCTTTTGGCCACGCCCATTAAAAAAATACAAAATTCTATACAGAAATACCTAGTATGACTAAACTACCCTTAATTAAATATTTAATGTGAGGAGTAAAAAAACTTATTAGGAATATATACATAAGGGTAATTTTGTAAAAACAAATTGATTTTTTTCTTGATTACACTTATTTTGAACCAAAATAAAAAATTAAATTGATCACTTATTGTGGACCGGAGAGAGTAATACTTTTGTTTATTTGTCTTTACAAGAATGATTTTGATTTAAGCTTAAAGAAGATGCCATTAAAAACTTGTCATTTCACTGTCTATATTTCAAGACAAAGTGTTTGATTAAGATAGCAGCAAGTAGATTTCCATATCTCAAACTTAAAAAATATTAGCCTAATGGTAATAATATTCTGCTTTATTAAAGTTTAGAATATTAAAATATTCTTTTCCATACAAGGGGGCTCTGTCGCAGTGACAGGCATGCTAAGTTCTCCTTTTTAGAAAGACTGCTTTTTTTTGTGAGGACTGACAAGACAGTAGTAAAATGATTTTCTGGTATACAAAAGCTATAGTTTTGTTCTCAATATCTAAAGACTAAACTATTACTATTAGATTACCCCCTAGAGGAAAATCCAATACAGGGTTTATCTTTCTGTATAGCTTCAGTAAATTCATCAAAGGCTTGATTATTGAGTTTCTGTTTCTTTCTTGATTTCTGTGAATTGAACATTTAATGGAAAGGAGAAGTGAGTTAAATGCTACATTCTTGTTTGTGACATTCTTTGCCCTTTGGAACACTGCAACAGGATTGCTCTCTCCTAAAGGTGTCAACTTTGAAGGTATAATTAGTAGTATTCCTTACTGAAAATATTCTTCAGAGTGTATGATACTTAGCCTAAAAATTTTGATATAATGAAGAAATTTCATCTTCATCTGGGGTTGTTCTTATTATGTTCAGTGCAAGCTTTAATGGCAATAAAAGCTGACTTAAAAGATCCTCATGGAGTTCTTGATAATTGGGATGGTACCTCAGTTGATCCATGTAGTTGGGCTATGGTTACTTGCTCTGCTGAGAGTCTTGTTATTGGCCTGTAAGTAAAAGATTAATGCCTTTTGTTTTTTGTTTTTTTTCTGTTTATTTGGAATTCAAAGGTTGAAAAAAATATCTTTCCCCTATAATTCAATGTTAATAGGGTGTTTTATGCAGAGGGTCTCCCAGCCAAAATCTATCTGGTAGTCTTTCTCCAAGCATTGGCAATTTAACAAATCTTCAGATTATGTGAGTATTAAATTTTGTAATTTCAAGCTTTCTTGATTGTTTTAGTGTTATTTTAAGCGATGAATAACTATTTTTTGACAGATTAATGCAGAATAACAATATAACAGGTCCAATTCCAAAAGAGGTTGGAAGGCTCTCAAAGCTTCAGACTCTTGATCTTTCAGATAATTTCTTTATTGGTGATATTCCTCCTTCTTTGGGACACTTGAATAGCCTCAAGTATATGTAAGTATCTAAAGTATTGAAAAGAGAGAAAACTTCATTTTTTATGCTTTGACACTTTGCATTTTTGTTCATTTTATCTTCCAGAATTTTTAATCTTTGATTCCTTTTATTAACTGCTTTAGGAGGCTCAACAATAACAGTTTATCTGGAGAAATTCCAGTCTCATTGACTAACCTGTCACAGCTCACTCTAGTGTAAACCCCTACTACTTGTCTTTTTCTTATTTCTCTTTTTTGTTTTTTCTTATTGTAATGTTAATAGCTTCAACAATTTGGATTGAGTTTGGTATTTAATTTTTTGGATTCAGGGACTTGTCCTATAATAACTTGAGCGGACCAGTGCCTAGGTTTCCTTCTAAGAAATTCGAGTAAGCTAATAAACAGTTTATTCATGGATCAGTTGCCCCATTGAGTCTTTTAAATTATGTTTAATGAAAAGCTGGAATATTGAAATCATTTATGTTGTTCATTGTAGCATTGTTGGAAATCCATTGATCTGTGCGACAGGATCTGAGCCAGACTGCTACGGAACGCAGCTGCTACCTATGTCAATGACATTGAACAGTTCAGAATGTATGCATTATAGAATGTCATTTTTCAAATTTAGCCATTTTCTTCAGCCTGTAATTTCAAGAGTTCTTGCCTTTGTTATCCAGCTCTGCCTTCTGGGAAGCAAAAAAGTCACAAAATTGCACTTGTGTTTGGCTCAAGCCTTGGTTGCATCTCTTTGCTCGTTCTTGGAATTGGACTGTTTCTGTGGTCAAGGCATAGACATAATCAACAGGCCTTTTTTGATGTCAAAGGTTGGTCAATTTGTTATAGAACTTTAGCTCAATGTCCTTATGAAAGTTATGCTCATAGGTTCATACTCATTTCTGTTATTTAAAATTTTTAGATCGGCACCATGAAGAAGTTTCCCTCGGAAATTTGAGAAGATTTCAATTCAAGGATCTCCAGATTGCAACCAACAACTTCAGCAGCAAAAACATTTTGGGAAAAGGTGGTTTTGGTAAAGTTTATAAAGGTCATCTCCCAGATGGGACTCCGGTGGCTGTAAAGAGGCTAAATGATGGCAATGCAATTGGCGGTGAGAAGCAATTCCAGACAGAAGTTGAAATGATAAGCTTAGCAGTGCACCGTAACCTCCTCAGGCTCTATGGATTTTGCATGACACCGAACGAGAAGCTTTTGGTTTACCCCTATATGTCTAATGGTAGTGTAGCTTTTCGTCTCAGAGGTAACAATACATATTCATTTCAAGTGGCATTTCAGATTTCTTATTTGTCTTGTGCTGAAATAATACGTGTTACTCTCTATAGTAAAACCGGTGTTGGACTGGGGAACAAGGAAGCGAATTGCTCTAGGAGCTGCTCGAGGACTGTTATATCTTCATGAACAATGTGATCCAAAGATAATTCATAGGGATGTTAAGGCAGCAAATATATTGCTCGATGACTATTGTGAGGCGGTTGTGGGAGACTTTGGGCTGGCAAAGCTTTTGGATCACCAGGATACGCATGTCACAACCGCTGTTCGTGGAACTGTGGGGCATATAGCACCTGAATACCTTTCAACAGGCCAATCATCTGAGAAAACTGATGTGTTTGGATTTGGAATTCTTCTTCTTGAACTGATCACTGGAATGAGAGCTATAGAATTTGGAAAAGCAGCTAACCAGAAAGGAGCAATGCTTGATTGGGTGAGTGTTCATTTGTCAAGCCTCAAATAAGCATCTATCCCTCCAATTCCATTTAACGTTACACTCTTTCCTTTTTCAATCTGTCCCAAAAAGAATGTCACTTTTCTATATTTGGATACTAGTTAACCTTAAACTTCTCTTACCCTTAATGACGTGCTCTTATAGCCATAGAAATGTTCTAAGGATACTTTTGGTATGTGTCTAAACTCTTAGAGTTTCACGCTAAACAATGCATAGAGTTTCACGCTAAACAATGCATTTCCTTCTTCTATTTTTAAAATGTCATTCCCCGAATATAACCTTGTGTTGCATGTATCAGGTTAAGAAAATTCACCTAGAAAAGAAACTTGATATCCTGGTTGATAAAGATTTGAAAAGCAACTACGATCGAATTGAGCTAGAGGAAATGGTTCAAGTTGCTTTGCTCTGCACTCAATATCTTCCAGGCCACAGACCAAAAATGTCTGAAATCGTTCGAATGCTTGAAGGTGATGGACTTGCAGAGAGGTGGGAAGCATCCCAGAAATTTGACGGTAGTAACAAATATAAAACGAAAGAGTTGTCTTCATCCGAGAGATTTTCAGATCTCACTGATGATTCTTTGTTGCTTGTACAAGCCATGGAGCTATCTGGTCCTAGGTGAGCTATTATATTCTTTAGTAGTATGTATTTATACAGATTGAAATTCACACTTAGAACTTTCAGGCAGATTTCTAGAGGCCATTTGTTAAACTATGTATTGTATAGTAAGGAACCACCAAAGATTCAAAGAACTTTGATGTGTTCTTTTTTTTCCTTGTACATGTTCATGTTTTAGTTAAATGATTTTAATTGAGAGTTCAATATTTTTTTTTACTTAAGACCTGTATTTGTAGTTTAGATAATGGTGTAACTTTGACATTATGAGATTAGTTTTTAAGCATATTATTGAGTGCATTCCCATAACAATCATCATTTGGCTTGAGTACATATGCCTCATTGCTAGTTCGGTTTGCATATATATAATGATTAGCGACGGCTGTTGAAAAGGAATCAGACGTCATTTTATAATGGAGGGTCGGGTCAGAGTGAGAATTTGCTGGTGCAGAAGCTAATGATTTCTGGAGAATCATTCTTAAAAAAAGAAGGTTGCTTTATTTTTCAGCGCAATACACGAAGCAACACTAAAGACATCATAATTCCAAGAAACAGACTGGTCCGGCATGGAAATTTCTTACTCCCTCCTAGGGTGTTCATGGTTCGGTTTGGATCGGTTTTTCCCTTAAAAGAAACCAAACCAAGTAAGTCGGTTTTTCAAATATTAGAACCAAACCAAACCTATTAAGTCGGTTTTTCTCGATTCGGTTTATGTTAGTTTTTCGGTTTTTTCGGTTATTTGTCGGTTTTTTCTTAAATATAAGATATACAATACCAAACACATATTCCCGCAACCACATTTTCAATGTAACACTATCAAATCAATTGCCCTTTGAGAAATCTATTATTTGCCAAGATATATTGATGATAATTGAATCAAATAGTGATGAATAATTTAAGGACTCAATTAAAAATATGTTATTTTTAACACGAAATGGATTCTTACACTAATCAAAAGAAAACTACCAATCAAACTAGAATGTAAGGTAAAGAACTATATTAAAAGTGCAAACTATTAACATTTACCATAATTTTTTGAAACTTTGTATAACAATATCCATATATATAGGTGTAATAATAAATTTAAAATAGCTACTCCTATGGTCGGTTTGGTTTGTTTTTTTCTGATTAAAACCAAAACCAAACCAAATTTGATCGGTTTTTAAAATTCAAAACCAAAACCAAACCAAACCAAAAAGTATCGGTTTTTTTAGTCGGTTTGGTTTGGTTTTCGATTTGGTTCGATTTTTCGGGTTTTTATGAACACCCCTACTTATCCGTTAGTAATGGAGATTGCTCGGAGAATTGAGGGCTACCGTCTAAGGGGTAGGGAGCAGATGCAGCAGGATAAAAGGGCTAGGTTCTCTGGAGAATTCAGAGGTGCCCCGGCTAGGGGCAGAGGTCAGTTTGGGAGGGGGCAGCCGAGTAGGCCCCCATATTCAGCACCACCACCTGCTCAGGGTGCTCCAGCGCGTCCCTATTTCAGCGCCATGCCAGAGAGTTCTTATCGCCCACCAGCTATTCAGGGTTCTTCTGATTCTTATTTCAGTGCTATGCCGGAGAGTTCATATCGTCCACCGGCCATTCAGGCTTCTTCCAGTGGGTCTACCGGCCATCAGGGTCAGTCATCAGGGCAGTAGGTCGCTACACCGCGGGGTTGTTTCAAGTGCAGGGAACTTGGTCATATGAGGAGATACTACCCCAGGCTCCGAGGCAAGGCAGTACAGCAGGGTCAGCAACCGTATGATTTCAGCACCGGCTGCCCCGCACCTAGAGGTGGAGNGGAACCATGAATATAACACAATTTCAAAAATTCAAAAAAATAAAATAGTTTAACTTATGTCAAATTCCAACATAATAATAGTAAATCCCACTGCAACTTAAGATAAGAAACATGATAAGTTTATAACCACATTTAACAACGAAGTTCCACTTTAATTGCATCACTCATTATATGCCAAGTTTATTAATGACTCATTATTTCTAATATTAGGAGGTGTAGTTTCAAAAAATATAATAATAAAATAAATAAAAAATAAAATATAAATAATTACATGGAATCACAAGAAGTAAAGATAGAGAAATAAAAGATAAATAATGTACAAAGAAAATATATTTTAAAATTTAAAGAAATTAAAAAGTAAAAATAAAATTAAAAAATTAAAAAAATAAAAATAAAAAGTTATAAAGAAAATAAAAACAAAAATGAAAGAAACTAAAAATCAACCTTGTAATTACACAGTGTAATTACCACCAATTCTCACCTCCCCTTGAGAATTGGAGAGTGTAATTACACCCCTCTAATTACCCCCAATTCCATGCTGACCAAGTAATTACTTGGCCAAACAAACATGCCAAACTGTGTAATTACACGCAATTACAACCAAATCCAATTCCAAGGTGGCATTCCAAACATGCTCTTAGGAGTTTTCACGCCCCTTAAGAAATAATAAATAAAATAGATAATTTACCATAATACCCATATTAATTGGTGTATAGTCTTAATAGATTTGGAAAATGATTTGGAATGAGTAACTAATGCTAAGGGCGAAACAGGAAGAATAAATCTTGATACGGGGAAAGTGACAAGTAAAAATAAAAATTTATTTTTTGAATACGTGACAACTAAAATTTATTCATTGTCCAATGGCAACGAGGGTAAGAAAGCAAATGAAATTAATGAAAGTGAACTAAAGTAACATTTATATAGAAAATGAGTGCGACAACCGCTAGCTTAGCTTCAACGAGGAAAAAAAGTTAGTATCTGAAATACACTTGATTTGAATTCCTTGAAGCGAAAAGTGAAATATTTTGGTGTAGGGAATACTCAATAAAGACTAGCCAAGTCTCTCTTTTTACTAATAAAAATATGAAAACCAATGTTTTCTCCTTTTTCCTAGAAAACAAGATAAGACACAATTTTAACTTAATTACATTAACAATTTGTTCTCCTAAAACAATAAGTCAATATAGCTGAATATATCATGAGAATTGATATTTTGCAGTAACAAAACATGATCCTTTTTTTCCCCTAGAAAAGGCTTAGCAGCCTCGCCTAATACCATGTGATATTTCAATGAAAAAAGAGCATGATATGACAACCTAACGGTGAGAGACGATCATCATCCTGCATCTCAATGGACTGAAATGACTAAATATCGGAGGGATTTGCTTGAATGTTTAAAATTAGTGCGGTCATTAGAATTTAAGATATATAAAAGACACCTTGAATTTTGGTATACCAACTTAAATAGCAATATGAAGCTTCTTTAGGATTAACCTTATGACATTTGAGTCATATGTCAGTTGGAAAATTGCAATCCAAGTGGATGTGGAATATAAGATTGGGCTGCAAGAGATTTCAAACCCAAAATCTCTAGGTGTCAGTGGCCCAAGTTCTAACTCAAACGGCCATTACTGTCTACCCACTAATTTCACCTCTTCATTTCTTTTCGTCAAAATAGCACGGTATAGCCAGTTTTCCAACTGGCCATTCAAAAATAGTCAGCGTTTATGAAAAATAACCACTATTTTGCTGCAATAGAGATCGGTCCAGCATAATATACTGAAGTTCGATGAACCTAGTTACAATATATTATCCTTGACCGGTGTACTTGCTGGAACTCTAGTATAATATGCTGGAGTTCTAGTATACTTATGCTGGAGTTCTAGTATACTTATGCTGGAACTCCTTTTGCTCAATTTTATTGAGCATAAAAAGTGGCTAACTGGACTATTTTTAAATAAATCTAGCTATTTTTAAATTTCTACGCACTTGCTCCTGCTCTTCACTGAGAGGGATGTTCCTCTCGTTTTTAGCTGTTTGTAATTAATTGCTTATTATTCTCATTGAAGCTATCCATCAATGTTATACGGTTGATGTGTTCATGTTATCACTCTCATTTTTTGCTTCAGAAAATCAAAGGTTTTATTGTTTGCTAGCGTTGTTAAATTGACGAGTCTAAACTCTAAATTAAATGTAGACTTCTCGATTGTCTCGCCAAATCGAGAAATCCCACGATTTACTCCGCAAAGCGCAATTATAAGCAACTTTAATTTACGCGGAAGATGCATCGGCTAATTGCTTAATATATCAGTCATATTAATTATGAGTGAAAAAAGTTTCTTTTTCAAGTACATTAAGTATATATTTAAAGCAGGCGTCATACTCATATCATTCTTTTACAACTTTGGATTATTTGAAGCCCCAAAACAGATGAACATAGCACGAGACAGTAAGACCACAACCAAAAGAAGTTGCATTAATACAACAACTTAACAAAACTAGACTTCATATATATTCTACTAGCCGGTGCCGGTAACGCCCAAGTCTTGTTTGTTCTCTTCCTTGCCTGCACCGAAAACAGGACCGCCTAAGCCGGCGGCATCTTTCACTTTGTCCTGGATTTTATCAATCTGTATTCCGCGTTCATCTTCACGGGAATGGACATCCATTTTGGGCTTGTCCTCCTCTTTCTGTTCAACTGATTCATATGTTGTTGGTGTTAGAGATCCCTTTGGCTGTGCTCCTTGTGCCCCCGACATTCCTCTCCTTCAACCTTTTAACCTATATGTACTGCTGGTTGTATGAATTATCGTCAATTCGTTGCTAATTGAAGAGTTCGCAGCTAGCTAAGCTTATTATCAGTCTGCATATTTATGAGTAGCTAACATATTCAACAGTCATGACCGTAAGATTGATGAGGCTGCCACGTTTCATACATGTGGCTAACGCATAGAAGTTCCACGTGTGAGCTGTGTATGTCACTCCCTGTTAAAATTAAAGGGAATTAGTTTGCTGGCACACCAACAATATCAGTTATTCCCGTAATTTTCCATTTTTTCCACTACATTAATTCGAACTAATTTTCAATTGAACATAAATGGTATTTTTAATATGTATAGATATTTAAATTATGTGAAATATTTGTACAGTATTTCTATATACATTTAAAAACCTTAGTCAAGTACTAATTACTTGTCTGTAATCTTTGAATGAGCCAGTTAGAGCAGGAGGAAGGTTGGTATTTTACACGGTATTTCCAATGAAAGCTCATAGAACCTATTACTCATAAATTGTATGTTTGAAGTATCTACTCTCATGTGACCATGAACTTTTTTTTTTTCCTGAAAAGGGTCAAAATAATTCTTCATACTATTGGAATATTCATTTATACGCTCTGTTATACTATTAGTCCACCACAGACGTCATATAATTGATTTAAATATACCTTTATGCTGTTAGAAATTTTCATCCTAGCAAAATTATTTCACGTGGCATGACACATCGCTGAGGTGGATGCTATGTGGCATGCAACCTCATTGCACTCCACTACCACCTCTCTCTTCACTCCACCAATAGTATCAAGTATCAAAACCATAATGCCTCTAAAGATTAGGGTACTTTCTTGGTCAGTCGCTCGGTGCATTAAATTTCCACTTTGCACAGGGTTGGTGTAAGAATTAAATTGCATTTATTCTATTATATGTGGTCTTACTTTATATTTTTGCAAGCGATTATTTTCACGGCTTGAATCGATAACCTTGTTGTCACATAGTGACATCCTTATCACATAGCGACAACTTTTATCACTTGCCAATGCTACCCTTCCAAGAGACTACTATAGTTAAGAAACTTTTTGATTTTATCTTGACTATTTGCTTGGTCATCAGCCGACTCACGCAAGGCTATCTTAAAAATCAAGAAGTGACAGCAAAAGTAAATGTTAAATCAGCATTTAGAGGCCAATTGCGAGGAAAGCTGGGGATGAATAGCTTTTAATTATTCATCTCTATCAAACTCCGACTCAACATTTGAAGCTGATCAGGACAGCAAATCCAAAGCTAATGAAGACAACTTAGGGATATTACAGTAGTGGCTGTAATGCATTAGGTTGAAAGGCCACAGCCACATCACTGTGTCCATCTCACAAGGTTTCGATTGCGGCTTTACCTTTCACTGGGCCCAAAAGCCATGTGAATTGGGCCCATAGTCTTAGCCCATTAAAACTTGTGGTTTAGGTGGATCTCAATCCAGCTGCACACCACATGGCAACAACTCATTGGGCAGAATTTTTGTACAAAACTCGTGTGAGTCAGCTTCTCAAATGGTGTTAAATGACCGACTGAGTAACAGCCACGAGGTCTCGAAAATTCGTTTTGGGTTTATCCTAAAAACAGCGCATTTAAAGGTTTGAAAGGAAAAAGTGATGTTGAAGTTGGCTAATTGTGCACAACAATAGAGTGTTGTTGCAGACATTTTTCCTGTGCATTAGGAATTGGTAACAGAAGCCCCACAAAAGGCACCACGTAGACATAGTAATGGGTATATTGGGAATGTGCTCTCAGAATAATTTGCTTAGTATGAGGCAAAAATGTGCATTGTATTTTGTTGTCTAATTTCTTCAATTCAAGAATGACAATTTCCAGAACAAGAATACAGCTCAAACTTTTTGGTAAGGATCATTTTACCTCTTTAATAGGCCAATACAACACAAATTCGAATTAAATAGCTAATGGTTTCCAATATTGGATGCAAGGAAAATAAATCCAGCTCTCATTTTCTAACTTTTGTTATGGATGTCACATTCCATATACCGCTTTAAATTTTAGTTCTTGGGCGTTTATTTACAATCTCAAGGTTGTCAATCTAGAAATCCAATAGATTTTGGCTTGCAAATTAAATATTGTCATTTAAATGTAGAAATTAAAGTGGTTCCCTCTAAGTAGCTAGAAATTAATCAGACTCTACAAAACGCTCTCCATCTGGCAAAGGCTCAAGTAAAATTCAAAACCAAAGAGACTAACATTACTGCTTCCCTTAACTAGTGACATAAAATATTCTTGTTACATCAGTCGAGCATTACTCTTTGTTTCAACATATTATTTTACCGGAAGGGCATGAAAGATTAGACCAATGTGTCAAAGAGGAAAATATTTTATTCGTGCTATGCCTTCTTTTGGCAACTCAAAAACATCGTGTTAGCAAGGAGGGCGACCTATAACAGGAGAAAATGTAATACTTATTACATTTATTTGTTCTCTAATCTCATACAACATAAACTTATAGTTGAGTTTGTATTCATTGTTATAAAAAGAAAAGATACAACTACATTATCGACTTGAAAGACTGAATTTCTCTGCGTTTAACTTATATACGAATGTAGGCGTACACAGCTACAATGTATACATACAGTTACAGTAACACCTGATAATTAAATAATAGGAAGTGTGTCAGTAAGACTATAGACTCCCCCTTAAATGGCAATCTCTTGGACAAAGCTTTCCCACCTCAATTGATTCCAAAAGGCAAAAGGCCCGTGGACCCACTTGTTTCAACCTCCTTGTTGCCTGTCCCCACCATCCGGCCCCACTAGAATCACCAGCCACCACAAGATAATGAAACAACTTTTCCTAGCCATTAACTTCATTCCACGTGTCGCCCGCGGATTCCCTTCCCACTTGGTAGTTGCCTACTGTTATTTTCCCTCCTTCCCCTCTTCATATTTCACAGTGCCTCTTAAGTCTTCAGCATACCTGCTACAAGTTCAGTACTCAGAAGTACAAAGTTATACAACAGAAAATAGAGAGCAAGAAGAAGAAAAAAGAACCCAAAATTAGTTCAATGTTGAAAAAGGAAAACAGCAGCAACAACTGGGCAAGGGTGTGTGACACTTGCCGGTCTGCTGCATGTACCGTTTACTGTAGGGCGGATTCCGCCTATTTGTGTGCGGGCTGTGACGCCCGCATACATGCAGCAAACCTTGTGGCTTCACGTCATGAGCGCGTTTGGGTTTGCGAGGCCTGTGAACGCGCTCCTGCAGCCTTTCTTTGCAAGGCAGATGCTGCCTCGCTTTGTGCCTCCTGCGATGCTGATATCCATTCTGCTAACCCCTTGGCGCGCCGTCACCACCGTGTCCCAATTATGCCCATTCCAGGTAATGCCTTCAAAATTAATGTCGAGCACAGATACGAAGATTTTCAAAAAACCTTATAATCCATAAAATTTAAATCCTGAATATGTTATGCAGGTACCCTATATGGTCCTCCAGCTGTTGACACCCTTAGCGGTGGTACTTTGATGATTGGTGGCCCCGAGGGGAATGCCACGGAGGATGATAGGTTCTTGAGTTTGACTCAGGATGCAGATGATACGACAATAGATGAAGAAGATGAAGATGAAGCAGCTTCATGGTTATTGCTGAATCCTCCTGTTAAGAACAACAACAAGAACATTAATAACAATAACAACCAAAATAACTATGGGATGTTGTTTGGTGGGGAAGTAGTGGATGAATACTTGGATCTTGCGGAGTATGGAGGGGATAATCAGTTTAATGATCAGTACAGTGTTAATCAGCAGCAACAACATTACTCCGTTCCTCAGAAGAACTACGGAGGAGATAGCGTGGTGCCAGTTCAGGACGGACAGGGGAAATCCATGATTCTCTACCACCAACAGCAACAACACCACCAACAACAACAGCAGCAAAATCACCACCTGAGTTTTCAGCTGGGAATGGAGTATGACAGCTCTAACACTGGATATGGTTACCCTGCTTCTATGAGTCACAGTGTAAGTTTTCTTCATTATATCCATGTATCTCAATTCAGGCAATTAAATGCACTTTAATTAAATTCATGAGTTGTCTTCTTACGGAGATTCTACTAAATTTTCATATTCAACTTTTTAAGAGATTGTTTAGTGCTTCTGAATTATTCATGCTTTTTCAATAGAGGATTTTTCATTTTAGCTGCCCATATTTTGCTAGTATAACTATCTTTTCTTATCTTAAACAGGCCCTTGAAACTTTTGTACCATAAACCTTTAACAAAGATTCGTTGCTCTTTCTATAATCAATTAAATTGTGCTGATATAAATTCTTTACATTGCCACTGTATAAAACTTACATTCTTTATCTGTATATATTATCAGGTTTCGATGTCGTCCATGGATGTTAGTGTTGTTCCAGAATCTGCACTTAGTGAAACTTCAAACTCCCACCCACGACCTCCAAAAGGGACCATTGACCTCTTCTCAGGCCCTCCGATTCAAATGCCTACCCAGCTTACTCCAATGGACAGGGAAGCCAGAGTCCTTAGGTACAGAGAGAAGAAAAAGAACCGTAAATTTGAGAAAACCATAAGGTATGCTTCAAGAAAAGCGTATGCAGAAACAAGGCCAAGAATCAAAGGTCGATTTGCGAAAAGAACAGATGTAGAGGCTGAAGTAGACCAGATGTTCTCCACACAATTAATTGCAGAGAGCAGTTATGGAATTGTCCCTTCATTCTAAATGCAGCAAAGAGAAGATCAACTACAAGTCCCTAAACCTAATATTAATATTGTACCTTACATCATTATCAATCTAACTAGCTATTGAATAATGAGAAATGTACTAAAGTAGTTTTCCACAGAGGATTTTGTTAAATTCTCTGCATTGTTGTATATGTAAAGAGAGATCTTCCTTGTAGACCGTGTTGCAGTCAATACGTGCAATTTTTCTGAGTAGAAAGTAAAGAAAAAGCCCCTCCAGTGTAAAAGCAACAAGACAAAAAGTACTAGTTCTGCAACAAGCAAAGAATTGACTGCAGTATCACCAAGGAGCGTGGTGGAATGGATGAGATATCTACATCCTTAACCAGAGGTCTCGGGTAATGAAAAACCTTTTGGTACGAAATGTTCACCTCCTTAGTGGACCTACCCTGCACAACTTCAGATACCAGATGCCTAAAGGGAAAAAGAAAAAGGAAAAGAAGAATTGACTGCAGCTAACTTTTCCACATTAAGAAGAGTTCAGTGCAGCCACAAGTAATGGGAACACTATTGCCAACAACCTCTGGATGCTCAGTGGCTGTGTGTGAAATTGTGAGCTGGTGCAATATCATTGAAGTTCAGTTCTACTTTCTGCTTTTTGCTTTCCACGGGGGTAATCTTTTCGTTGGAACTTACTCTATTTGAATGACATATAATGTTTATCAATATCTGCTTTTGGTCCAGGGCCTCTCTCTCAACTAGTATTTGTCCCAGATTCTTCTTCAGTATAATGAATGTTCCATCACTGAAGATAAAGAATAAAAGGTCCATTTCTCCAAGAAAAGAAAGCACCAGTAGGATAAATGGTACTCTATAAGCACCTTGTAAGCAAAATACTACGACAATTTAGTTGTAATGAAAGAATCAAGGCACATGGTATCCTTAAAACAGCTAAAAAGCAGCTTCTAATCTGTAATCAGCAGGAAACGGGTAATTTCCTCAAGAATTAGAAGAAGCACTTTAGTCAGTTGTGAAAGGAAAATTAAAGGCGAAGTAAGGGGAGGACGTGGATAGATGGATAAAACTATGAATCAAGCTAATGAAAATCTCTAAGACCAATCATCTGTATTTTCCCTTCACCGTAACTAAAACTCAAAAGTAGAAACAGCATCAAGTCAATCAAATACTGAAATGATCCTCCTATTTTGGGATCTAAAGTGTTCTCCATATCATCCATTTGATTAATTGTTTATATATAATCAACTAAAAACACTTTACAGTATTGACACTACTGGATTCCACTGGGCTCTAGTTACTTCAATGCCAAGTGTAGTAAAATGTTTTACAGAATGGTTTTGTCAAAAGCAAAAGGAAAGAAGTGTAACAAGGTATGCTCGGGTTTAAAGCGCAAAGTACGATTAAAAAACACGCGTAAGTGAAGAAAGATGGAGATGAAGAAATAAAATTAGAAACAAACGCAGACAACCAATTATATGAACAAATAAATTCAAAAACAAATTGCAATTAAGTGAAACATACATGAAGCATAAAGCATGTCAATCAAGTTCAAGATCATTTTAATTTTTTTTATTCCTTTAAGTTTCTAATTCAATTTTATTGATTCATTTCTTTGATGAAGTATTTGGGGACTAATTTTTTCCACAAAATTTCTAATTCCCAATTTTTAGTCACTAACATGTGTTCCATACTGTTTTCTTAACAAGTAGTACCATATCACTTTACGTTATAATTATTGCTTAGTATTGCCCTCTTCAAAACAAAACTTACAGGTCTTATAAATTACTTAAAACTTTTAAAAAGCAATTAGTTGGCTGTGTTTTGCTAGGCACACCCTTACACTTAAGCACCCGCTAAGCAATGCAAAGCACCCAGCCCGCGATGCGCGCTTTTAATAACATTGCTTCATAATCCAACATCAACCGGGTATTAACAAGTTCTATCGCAGGTTCAATTGCAGAATACTTTTGTTTAACAGAAATCAAAACGGAAAAAGGAAATATGAATTTTATACAACTGCATTGCAAACAAGCCCTAAAAAGATGTAGCTTAGAATAGAATTCTCTCCTTCTACATCAAGCAGACATGACTTGGGTTCTTTTTAATAGATTCTCTACCATTATTTGGCTCACTTATTCCTGCATACTCTATTTACTACCAAAAAAATTAACCACTAAGAAATATCAATAAAAGATACTTTCTGATGATACTTGTTTGCAGGCTAATAAATTGCTTATCTATCTTTAGCAATCCTATGTGATCCAGTTCATTAGATTTTCAGATCAGAGTAAACCTTGTAGCATCATGAAACGAAGAGTATTCCATGGGCTCAACAGTATCAGTAATCAAAACACAATGTCTTTTTATCAGTCTTGAGCTGATACCAGGCACTCAATATATGCAACTGATTGTACAGGACAGAGAAGGATAGCATATTGTACTTCTACTTTTTCTGATGTGAAGTAGTCATAGAAAAAGTAACAAGGCAATTACAGGTTATCGAGGAATAAAATAAAAATGTCATGAAGGTAAGAACTTTGTGGCTAAGAAATTTATCCAAGAATGTCTTGGATGTCCACTTGTCAGCCTTTTTCCGATCAATGGGTACTTTTAGTATCCGATTCTGCTCTGCTATTCGTTGAACACAAGAACTTTTATGCATCTCACAACTCACTAGCAAAAGAAAAGGAATACTCGTCAATGTGTCATGACCAATATTATTCGCATCCAGAACAACTGACAAAAAATTCAGACTGTTTGAGATATTCCTTATCCAGATATGGTTGATGTTACTTGAAAGGGGTAGGAATTATAAAGTTTTACATGATTAACAACAGGATATTCAAGGTGTTCTACTATCTTATACTTCCTTCTAAATCATGTGCAATTACTCTTTCAGGACTTTAACAAAGATGTCTCCTTTCAAAGTATCAGTTGACCGTCAAAGGAAGGCTAATCCAAACCAGTATTCCAAAGCATACATTTTTTTTATAGGTATTTCAAAACATATAGTTAAAAAAATAATGTAGCAATTTTCACTTTTGTGGGATAGAGCCCAGCGAAAAAGTGAAGAGTAGGTTCAATCTCAGCGAAGAAAATTCTTGTTGTCATGAAGTTCAAAAATTTTGAGGCTCCAATACGTGATACCTGGTATGTTCCACATAAGTCACCAGAGCACAGCTAAGCCATTCAAGTTTGAGGTCCCTCTGACTCAATGGGTACTTCAGGTATCTGTTTCTGCTATGCCATTTGCTGAACCTCAGCACTTTTTCCACAGCTCATAAATGCCAAACAATCCACCATGGAGAATCTATTGATTCCAACGCTTTAAAATTTAATAAAGCAACAAAGAAAACCTTTAGTGATTTCCTAATTCAATGTGAAAGTATCAAACTGCCTTGCTGGTTTATTCCACAGCAAAATCCAGAAATACTAACAGTATTTGTTATCTGTGACAACTAATTTTGTGCAAGTTCAGTGGACGAGATTGTATCTTACACACACACACACAAAAAAAAAAAAAAAAGATGGCGTCCAGACTGCTCAACTCCACCTTCTCCCACCAGCACATGTATCAAATAATTCTGCCCATCAAGATTAATGCAAGTGTGAAGAATTCATGTAATGTCATCTCTGCTGGAGTTTGAACCTTAGTAAGGTTGTAACCCTAACTCCTAGACCGCTAGGGGCAGAAGAAAATCATTTTAACTAAAGATAATTTTGCAGGTTGTTGTTTTAAGTATATGTAAAATAACGAAGCCACACATTAGGCTTAGGCAAGACTTCAATCTGACGTCTCAATTTGAATTATATCAATTGATGGTCAAAGTTTTGCACCCGGATCCTGACCAACATTTTAAAGCATATGGTTTAAAAGACAATGTAGCACTTTTTACTTTTGTGGACGAAGAGTCCTAAGAAAAAGTGAAAAGAGTAGATTCTATCTCAGCAAGAACATTTAAGTTGTCATGGACCTGGTATGTTCCACGAAAGTAACCAGAGCATGGGTAAGCCTTTCAAGTTCGAGGTCCCTCCAATTCCATGGGTACTTTAGCTATCTATTTCTGCTCTGCCATTTGCTGAGTCTCAGACCTTTTTCTACATCTCATAAATGCCAAGCAATCCACCATGGAGCAACACTTGTGATTCCTAGCTTACACAATTATTTAAAAAACCAAACAATTTTTAGAGATTTTCCATTTCAATGTGAAAATATCAAACTTCATGGCTGATTGATTATGCTACAAAGTCCAGATACAACAATCTTATTCTTGTTTGTGAACAACTAATTTCGTGCAAGTTCGCTAGTCGAGATTGTGTCTTACACACACACATGGCCATGTCCAGACTACGCACATTGATTAAGTACCAGATACTTGCTACCTCCAACCAGTACGCGTATCGGATAATTCCGTCCACTGAGATTTAGGCAAATGCGAAATTCTCTATGATTTTACTACACAGTATCGCAGGTTCAATTGCAGGATACTTTTTTGTTTAACAGAAATCAAAACGGAAAAAGGAAATATGAATCTTATACAACTGCATTACAAACAAGCCCTATAAAGATGTAGCTTAGAATAGAATTCTCTCCTTCTACATCAGGCAGACATGACTCTGGGTTGTTTTAAAGATTCTCAACCATTAGTCAGCTCACTTATGCCTGCATACTCTATTTACTACCAAAACAGTTAACCACAAATATAAAAAAATACTTGCTGATGTCTTCATACTTGTTTGCAGGCTAATAAATTGCTTATCTATCTTTAGCAATCCTATGTGATCCAGTTAATTATATTTTCAGATCAGAGTAAACCGTGTAGCATAAAACGAAGAGTATTCCATGGGCTCAACAGTATCAGTAATCAAAACACAATGTCTTTTTATCAGTCTTGAGCTGATACCAGGCACTCAACATATGCAACTGATTGAACAGGACACAGAAGGATAGCATATTGTACTTTTACTTTTTCTGATGTGAAGTAGTCATAGAAAAAGTAACAAGGCAATTACAGGTTATCGAGGAATAAAATGAAAATGTCATGAAGGTAAGAACTTTGTGGCTAAGAAATTTCATCCAAGAATGGCTTGGATGTCCACTTTTAGGCCTTTTTCCGATCATTGGGTACTTTTAGTATCCGATTCTGCTCTGCTATTCGTTGAACACAAGAACTTTTATCCATCTCACAACTCACTAGCAAAGAAAAGGAATACTCTTCAATGTGTCATGACCAATATTATTCGCATCCAGAATAACAGACAAAAAATTCAGATTGCTCGAGATATTCCTTATCCAGATATGGTTGATGTTACTTGAAATGGGTAGGAATTATAAAGTTTTACATGATTAACAGCAGGATATTCAAGGTGTTCTACTATCTTATACTTCCTTCTAAATCATGTACAATTACTTTTTCAGGACTTCAACAAAGATGTCCTTTTAAAGTATCAGTTGACCGTCAAAGGAAGGCTAATCCAAACCAGTATTCCATAGCATACAGTTTTTTTATTAGGTATTCAAAACATATAGTTTATAAAAGTAATGTAGCACTTTCTACTTTTGTGGGGGTAGAGTCCTGCGAAAAAGTGAAAGAGTCGAAGAAAATTGTTGTTGTCGTGAAGTTGAAAATTTTGAGGCTCCAAAACGTATACCTGGCATGCTCCACATATATTACCAGAGCACAGCTAAGCCTTTCAATTTTGAGGTCCCTCGGATTCAATGGGTACTTCAGGTATCTGTTTCTGCTATGCCATTTGCTGAACCTCAGCACTTTCCGCAGCTCATAAATGCCAAGCAACCCACCATGGAGAATTTATATTGATTCCAACGCTTTAAAATTAATAAAACAACAACAAAAACCTTTAGTGATTTCCTAATTCGATGTGATAATGTCAAACTGCATTGCTGGTTTATTCCACAGCAAAATCCAGATATAGTAATCGTATTTGTTGTCTGTGAACAACTAATTTTGTGCATACACATTAGGCTTAGCCAAGACTTCAATCAGACGTCTCAATTTGAATTGTATCAGTTGACGGTCAAAGTTTTGCACCCGGAGGATAATCCTAACCAACATTTTAAAGCATATGGTTTAAAAGACAATGTAGCACTTTTTACTTTTGTGGACGAAGAGTCCTAAGAAAAAGTGAAAAGAGTAGATTCTATCTCAGCAAGAACATTTAAGTAGTCACGGACCTGGTATGTTCCACGAAAGTAACCAGAGCATGGCTAAGCCTTTCAAGTTTGAGGTCCCTCCAATCCATGGGTACTTTAGCTATCTATTTCTGCTCTGCCCTTTGCTGAGTCTCAGCACTTTTTCCACATCTCATAAATGCCAAGCAATCCACCATCGAGCAACTCTTGTGATTCCTAGCTTATAAAATTATTTAAAATACCAAACAATTTTCAGAGATTTTCCATTTCAATGTGAAAATATCAAACTTCTTTGCTGATTGATTACGCAACAAAGTCCAGATACAACAATCTTATTCTTGTTTGCGAACAACTAATTTCGTGCAAGTTCGCTAGTCGAGATTGTGTATTACACACAAACATGGCCATGTCCAGACTACGCGCTTACGCGCTTTGATTAAGTACCAGATACTTGCTACCTCCAACCAGTACAAGTATCGAATAATACCGTCCACCGAGATTTGGGCAAATGCGAAATTCTCAGAGTCACCTTCATTGGGATTTGAACCTTAGTACCCAAGGTTGTTACTCCAACTTAGGAGTGGCAAACGGGCGGGTTGGGTCGGATATGGGTAATGAAAAAACGGATAAATTATCCGACCCAACCCATATTTAATACGGATAAAAAATGGGTTAACCGGCGGATAATATGGTAACCATATTATCCATGACTTCATGAATATGATCACTTTTGGGAGAATTCCTAGTCTCCCAAACTTGAGGAACCTCCAATTGGTGGCTTTACAAATGTAAAAGTTAAACCCATTGGTTATCCATTAGTTATCCATTTTATAGATGGATAATATGGTTCTTACCCATATTTGACCCGTTTTTAAATAGTTCATTATCCAACCCATTTTTTAGTGGATAATATAGGTGGTTAACTGTTTTCTTTTACCCATTTTGCCACCCCTACTCCAACTACTTGACCGCTAGGGGGCACAAGCAAACCATATTGACAGACGATAATTTTTCTGGTTGTTGTTTCTCATAATATGGAAACCAAAGAAGCACACACTTAGGCGTAGGCAAGATTTCAACAAAAAACACTCATTTAGATTGTATTAGTTAACTGCCAAAGGTTGCACCCTAAGGCTAATCCAAACCAATATCTTGAAGCATATGGTTTAAAACACAACACAGCGCTTTTTAACTTTTGTGGATGAAGAGTCCTAAGAAAAAAGTGAAAAGAGTAGAGATTCTATCTCAGCAAGAACATTGAAGTTGTGGACCTGGTACATTCCACAGAAGTCACCAGAGCACGGCAAGCCTTTCAAGTTTGAGGTCCCACTTGATCATAGCACTTTAGGTACCTATTTCTGCTCTGCCATTTGCTGAAACTCAGCACTTTTTCCACAGGTCATACATGCCAAGCAATCCATAATGTAGAAATTCTTGTTATTCCAATGTTCATAAAATCATTAAAGCAACAAAACATCCTTCGGTGATTATTCTACACAAAAACCAGATATATTAATCTTATCTTGACAGCGAACAACTAATTTCATGCTAGTTCACTGGCCAAGATTGAAAGCTTACATCTTAAAATTGAAAATCCAAGATAATTTGATGACAAGCAAATTAATACTAACTAAAGATAATCATACTGGCTGTTGCTTTTCAAATTATATAAACCAAAGAATTCCTCACAGTAGGCCAAAGCAAAGTTGGCCAATCCTTTTACTTTTTCCTGATATGACTATAAGAGAAAAAGTTTATGGAGCAATTCGCAGAAAGCAGGAATCAACACCAAGCGAGGGAACAAAACTGATGGGCTCTTTTAATACCTGTTTTTTTTTTTTTATTTAAGTGTGGGGAAGCATGCCTCAGTTTTTTGTGGATTGAGGCCCTTTCCGATCCTTGGGACTTTATGTATCCATTTCTGCAATGTCATTTGCCAAGCATCGTTACTTTTTCTGACTTAGTTGACAGCCACAAACAAAGATTCTTTCATGCCATATCATCAACTTCATCTAATAGTAGAATTAACCAAAGATATAAATGTATATCTGTGTATGTAGCCAAGGCGTCCAACTTAAAAATAAGAGTCCCTTGGTTTAAAATGTTTTTGCATGAAGGAACTAAAAAGGCATGTTACACAAAAATGCAAAGATAAGAATCACATTTCATAGTCTTACAATCATCTTTAAACTATAGCAGCTTCAGTTTAATGTTGCTGTCAAGACTCTCAGCTATTATTTGAAGGGAAAGAAGAGATAGTTTATCCTCAATTATAATCAACAATCAAGCTACTATAAGAGGCTGGTGCTCAGTATGCAAAATGTCATATTCAGAATTTGCAGCCTCGGATTCCCACTTCATCCGCAGTAACAACTGAGCTTAATTCTCCAAGAATATAGGCCATTATCAAAGAAAGATATACTAAAGAAGGAATCAATCCATATTTCAAATTATCCTGAAATGGCAAAGCCACTATAGAAAAGACCGATTAAAATAAAATTTCATGTTGTGCAATAAACATTGAGCAGTAAAATTGTTTTTAGTTATTAAATGGGAAGTTGTAAAGGTTCTCTAACCAGTCAATACTATTACTTGCACAATTGAATACTTGTGTTGTGGAATTCTTTTGCAAAGCTGAATCATTTCTTCATTTTGCTTATATAACAGGATTGGTAATTATTAACTCAAAAATTATGAGGAATCATCAAGTACTACAATATTCAGTACTGTTTCTGTAAATAAAACTTCTATAGGTATAAGACATTATATAAACCACAAAACAAGAACTTTGAACAGATAATTCTCAGCATGTGACATACCTGCTGAGGAAGAACTTAATCTAAAAGGCTTAAATTGTTTCCTTTCTTCTTTACGATGACTCGATCTACAGTAACCTAATGGGCACAGAAAGGAACCAATTTAAATTTGTTCTCTTTTTAAGTCATTACGTCCAGCAAATGACGGAGTGAAATAGAACTTATCTGCTATTAAGTCGCTTAAATCCAATAATTATGGTAATTGCCAAATTAGGAGATAATCTAACAATTTCAGTTCCATTGCTCTACTGTTGGCGCGCGACACTTGTCGCTACGTTTCAAGTCGGGACTCGGGATTCAGGCTCGTGGATCCTAGTCGCGTTGAGGTACTATTGGGCTTGAGTTTAAGATGAATTGAGCTTTAGAAACCCATGTGCAATAGTACCAGAAGCCCGTTCTAGTTGCAGGCGATGTGCACAAATAGCCACTAACAGTTCTTGTTTTTATTTTAAAGCCAGTGTTTTAAATATCTTTAGTCTTTAGCCACTGGTTTAATAAACTTATACCTGACTGGACGAAAATACTCTTCTGCTATAACTTATACCTACGCTTTTATACCTACGCTTTTATTAACGAGAGCAGCAGCAGCAGCAGCAGCAGCAGCGCTATATTACAACACTGATCGTCGAAATTGCAGAAGATTCTCTTCCAATTTCAAATTATAGAATTCAACATTCTCATCCAAAAATCGACATATATATACAGTAAGTTATACTTTTATGCGTTTCTATCGATTTTTATTTTGACATAGTTATACTTTTTCCGATTTCTATTGATTTTTATACCGTAAGTAGATATTTGTTTTTTTTTTTTGAATTTCTGGATTGATAAAGTTAAGGACATCCGCGTCCTGTGATAATTCTATAAAATTGAGCACATAATATTAAGGACATAGTGTCCTGACTTTGCAAATTGAATTAAAAAGGTTAAGGACACAATGTCCTTAACTTTGTTGTTGTTCTTCTGTATATTAAGCACATACTGTCATAAGTTAAGGACACTTGGTCCTAAACTTTGAGTTTAAAGTTGAAAAGTTCAGGACACTTGGTCCTGAACTTTGACTTACATGTTCAATATTTATGTCACGACCCCAACCCGGTCGTGATGGCGCCCAACACAGTGCTAGGCAAGCTCGATCAATTCAACACTCTCAATCCCTCATTTAGAGTTCATTACCAATTAACAAAGCTTAAATACCAAATTAACATGATTATAAATCCGTAACGGTAGATAAAATGTGCGAAAATCAAGAAAATATCACTACAAATTCCACCGATCTGGTGTCACGAGTCAAGAGCCTTTAATACAGTCTGAGGAACAGCCTAAACAAAGAAAGTCTAAAATGCTGAAAGTAAAGGGGATAGAGGGAGAAATCGGGTCTGCGAACGCCATGCAGCTACCTCGATGACTCTGGTGAGATCTGAATAGCAGCACTAGCTCAATCTACGCCTCCGGAATACCTGTATCTGCACACATAGTGCAGTTAGCATCAGCTATGGGTAGATCGGTCTACTATTCAACACCAGTTTTTACTACAGTCCAGGACTATATGAAATCGGAAGCTATCAAAATATGGATATATGATCGTCCCAGCAAGAAAAGACGGCAGGTAACACTTAGAATTCCCACTAACCTTCGTGATCTAAAAAAGACTACTTCTGCCATTTTTGCGAACTTCATCCATCAGAAGGATGCTAATAAAGTGAGTACTCCGACTCAGTGAGTAATAGCAATAAATAATGACTGACGGAAAGAAATCTCGTGAAAAGCACTAAGCAGTTCTATATCAAAGCAGTAAGAACAGTTAAACGGAAACTGAATGAAGAAATCAGGTAAAAATCCTTTAAGCCAGTACTCAACTCATTTACTCCTCCCGATAACCGAAATCATAATTATACCGCTGCGGCGTGCAGCCCGATATATATACTGCTGCGGCGTGCAGCCCGATCCAATAATAATAGTCGACTGCTCTCACTGGGGGTGTGCAGACTCCGGAGGGGCTCCTACAGCCCAAGCGCTATACTACTGCGGCGTGCAGTCCGATCCATATAAATATACTGCTGCGGCGTGCAGCCCGATCCAATAATATACTGCTGCGGCGTGCAGCCCGATCCGTATAAATATATATATCAAATACCCTCACAATGGGGTTCCCAACCCCTCTCAGTCAATATAAACTTAGCCTCTCGGGCATACTAAATTAAGATAGGGACCCCGGTCCACATATTACTCTCCTTTTGGTTTAGTTATTCCAAAGCCGGTTCATATTAGACTAAATAGTTAGAAACATGACTGAGGGTATGATTTTAACGATGTAAAGTGAGGTCAATCATGTACAATTACCCCTAAGGGTTCTACAGGTCGGCACAAGGCCCCAAACATGGCAACTAGCCCAGAATGCAATGATATTAATTAAGACTCAGTCAAAGTACAGTAGAATCATCAACCGGGATGGACCAAGTCCAAATCCCCAGCAGTAATGGACCCCACGCTCATCATGCAGCGTGTGTCTCACCTCAACATAGCACTACGTTGTGTAAATCCGGGGTTTCAAACCCTCAGGACATCATTTATAACCATTACTCACCTCAAGCTGGCCAAAGTCCTAGCTCGCTATGCCCTTGCCTCGCAAATCAACCTCCTCGCGCGTCGAATCTGGCCAAAACCACAACGAATACGTTACATTAGGCTAAGGGAATATAACCTAATCGAAAAGACTCAAAAAATATCGAAATTCACGAAGTTGGCGAAACCCGAGCCCCGGGCCCACTTCTCGAAAAATTAGAAAATTAACATCACCGGATTCCTCATCTCGCCACGAGTCTATGCATATCAAATTTACCAAAATCGGAGTCCTTTTGACCCCTCAATTTCCATTTTAAAACACCAAATTCTCAAGCCCTAGCTTTACCCTCTTTTGATGAATTTTCGCAAATTTCCATGATAATTCTACCATAATTTCATGTATTTAGGCCGAGGAACTTACCTCCAATCATACCTTGTCGAAATCCCCCTTCAATTCCGTCCAATAGCTCTCAAGGTTGCTTAAAAATAGTGGAACTAGACTTAAGCTCGCGGAACAAAATGAGCCTTAAAACCCTTCTGATAACAGGGATTTTCGCATCTGCGGTCCCACCACCGCATCTGCGACTACCGCTTCTGCGGTTATTTTCCGCTTCTGCGGATCCACACTTAAAGACAACGACCACTTCTGCGGTCCTCTACCGCATATGCGGACCTCGCTCCTACGGGTTGTTGTCCGCTTCTGCGGAAATGCCAAATCCACCCGCCTCCGCTTCCGCGACACAGCTACCGCATCTGCGGCCTCGCAGATGCAGCTTCCCTTCCCCATCTGTCGGAATCTTCCAGTCAAACCATAGACTGCACCTGCGAACTTCCTCCCGCACCTGCGCAACCGCATCTGCGGTTCCTTTTCCGCAGGTGCGGAAATACCAGATACCAGACCTGCAGCAAGCTTACTAAGTCCAAAAATCATCCCGATGGCCATCCGAAATCACCCCGAGGCCCCCGGGACCTCAACCAAAAGTGCCAACCCATCCTAAAACATCATTCAAACTTGCTCCAACCATCAAAACACCACAAACAACACCAAAACCATCAAATTACATCGAATTCAAGCCTAAGTTCTTCTAAAACTTCCGAATTACGCATTTGATAAAAAACCCGACCAAAACACCTCCGAATGACCTGAAATTTTGCACACACCTCCAAAATCACCTAACGAAGCTACAGCAACTCTCGGAATTCCATTCCGACCCTCGGATCAAATTCTCACCTATCAACCGGAATTTGCCAAAATACTAAATTCGCCAATTCAAGCCTAATTCTACACCGGACCTCCAAAATCAATTCCGATCACACTCCTAAGTCACAAATCAACCCCCGAAGCTAACCAAATCACCAGAAATCACATCCGAGCCCTCTAACTAATAGGTCAACAGCCGATTGACTTTTCCAAAACAAGCCTTCCTTAAAGAGACTAAGTGTCTCACTTCCATCCAAAACCAATCCAAATCGACTCGTTCACTCAATACTCTTATAATGAAACATGAGGAGGCAGAAAATAGGGGAAACGGGGCGGTAACTCACGTGACGACGGGCCGGGTCGTCACATCCTCCCCAACTAAAACAAACGCTCGTCCTCGAGCGAGTCAAGAAACATACCTGAAGTCTCAAACAGCCGAGGATATCTGCTCTGCATCTCTCGCTCGGTCTCCCAAGTAGCCTCCTCCACGGGCCGACCTCTCCACTGCACTTTTACTGAAGCTATATCCTTTGATCTCAACTTTCGAACCTGACGACCCAAAATAGCCACTGGCTCCACATCATAGGTCAAATCATCATCCAACTGAACAATGCTGAAATCCAATACATGAGACGGGTCCCCAACATACTTCCGGAGCATAGAAACATGAAATACCGGATACACGCCCGACAAGCTGGGTGGCAAGGCAAGCTCATAAGCCACCTCCCCAATCCTCCTAAGTACCTCAAAAGGTCCAATGAACCGCGGACTCAGCTTCCCTTTCTTCCCAAACCGCATAACACCCTTCATGGGCGAAACCTTCAGCAAGACTTTCTCACCCACCATATATGACACATCCCGAACCTTCCGGTCCGTATAACTCTTCTGACGCGACTGTGCTGTACGAAGCCTCTCCTGAATCAGCTTCACCTTCTCTAAGGCATCCTGAACCATCTCTGTCCCCAATAACCTAGCCTCGCCGGGCTCGAACCATCCAACCGGAGACCTCACCGCCTCCCATACAACGCCTCATACGGAGCCATCTGAATGCTCGACTGATAACTGTTGTTGTAGGCAAACTCTGCAAGCGGCAAAAACTCATCCCAAGAACCTCCAAAATCAATAACACAGGCACGCAACATGTCCTCCAATATCTGAATAGTACGCTCGGACTGCCCGTCCGTCTGAGGATGAAACGTTGTGCTCAACTCCACCTGTGTACCCAACTCCCGCTGAAAAGTCCTCCAGAACTGAGAAGTGAACTGAGTACCCCTATCTGAGATAATGGACACTGGAACCCCATGCAATCAGACAATCTCCCGGATAAAGATCCCTGCCAGCCGCTCCGAAGAATAGGTAGTACATACTGGAATGAAGTGCGCGGACTTGGTCAGCCGATCCACAATCACCCAAATCGAATCAAACTTCTTCAAAGTCCGAGGGAGACCACTCACAAAATCCATAGTAATCCTCTCCCACTTCCACTCTGGAATAATCATCCGCTGAAGTACACCACCCGGCCTCTGATGCTCGTACTTTACCTGCTGACAGTTGAGACACCGAGCCACAAATCCTACAATATCCTTCTTCATCCTCCTCCACCAATAATGCTGCCTCAAATCCTGATACATCTTCGCGGCACCCGGATGAATGGAGTACCGCGAGCTGTGGGCCTCCTCCAATATCAACTCCCGAAGCCCATCCACATTGGGCACACAAATCCGGCCCTGCATCCTCAACACGCCATCATCATCAATGGTCACATCCCTGGTATCATCATGCTGAACCCTGTCCTTAAGGACAAGCAAATGCGGATCATCATACTGGCGCTCTCTGATGTGATCATACAAGGAAGACCGAGAAACCACACAAGCCAACACTCGACTAGGCTCCGAAATATCTAATCTCACCATCCGATTAGCAAAAGCCTGGACCTCAACTGCAAAGGGCCTCTCCCCAACTGGAATGTATGCCAAGCTCCCCATACTAACTGCCTTTCGGCTCAAAGCATCGGCCACTACATTGGCCTTCTCCGGGTGATACAGAATGGTGATATCATAATCCTTAAGTAACTCTAGCCACCTCCGCTGCCTCAAATTAAGATCCTTTTGCTTGAATAGATGCTGAAGATTGCGATGATCAGTGAACACCTCACAAGATACACCATACATGTAGTGCCTCCAAATCTTTAAAGCATGAACTATAGCAGCCAACTCCAAATCATGATCAGGGTAGTTTTTCTCGTGGGGCTTCAATTGACGAGAAGCATATGCAATAACTCTACCCTCCTGCATCAATACACATCCGATCCCAACTCTCGAAGCATCACAATATACGGTATAAAAACCTGAAGCTGATGGCAAAACCAACACTGGAGCCGTGGTCAAAGCTGTCTTGAGCTTCTGAAAGCTCTCCTCGCACTCGTCCGACCATACAAATGGAGCACCCTTCTGAGTCAACTTGGTCAAGGGCGATGCAATAGAGGAAAACCCCTGAACAAACCGACGATAATAACCTGCCAACCAAGGAAACTACGAATCTCTGTGGCTGAGGTCGGTCTAGGCCAACTCTGCACCGCCTCTATCTTCTTGGGGTCGACCTGAATACCCTCGCTGGACACCACATGCCCCAAGAAAGCTACTGAGCTGAGCCAAAACTCACACTTGGAGAAGTTTGCATAAAGCCTCTCCTCCCTCAATCTCTGCAATGCGACTCGCAAATGCTGCGCGTGCTCCTCCTGAATACGCGAGTACACCAGGATATCATCAATAAAAACAATGACGAACGAATCCAGACAAGGCCGAAATACACTATTCATCAAATATATGAACGCTGCCGGGGCATTGGTTAGCCTAAAGGACATAACAAGAAACTCATAGTGCCCATATCTAGTCCTGAAAGCAGTCTTCATAATATCTGAATCCCTGATCTTCAACTGGTGATAGCCCGAACGGAGGTCAATCTTGGAGAACACCCTCGCTCCCTAAAGCTGGTCAAACAAATCATCAATACGAGGTAGGGGATACTTGTTCTTCACTGTTACTTTGTTCAATTGTCTGTAGTCAATGCACATTCTCATGGTGCCATCCTTTTTCTTCACAAATAGAACCGGTGCACCCCACAGTGACACACTCGGCCTAATGAACCCCTTATCTAGGAGTTCCTGAAGCTGATCCTTTAATTCTTTCAACTCTGCTGGTGCCATACGATATGGTGGAATGGAAATGGACTGAGTGTCCGGCACCAGGTCAATACCAAAATCAATATCCCTGTCCGGGGGCATGCCCGGCAGATCCGCAGGGAAAACATCGGGAAACTCCCTCACAACTGGAACAGAATCAATGCTAGGAGTCTCGGCTCCAACATCCCTCACGAACGCCAAATATGAAAGGCAACCCTTCCCAACCATACGCTGGGCCCTTAGGAATGAAATTACCCTGCTAGGAACATAGTCAGTCATACCACGCCACTCGACCCTCGGTACACCCGGTATAGCCAGAGTGACTGTCTTAGCATGACACGGAGATAACCAGTCCATGCCCAAAATAACATTGAAATCTACCATGCTCAATAGCAACAGATCAACTCGGGTCTCCAGACCCCCAATGGTAACCAAACATGACCGGTATACATGGTCTACAACAACCGTATCGCCCACCGGGGTAGATACATGAACAGGTAAAGCAAGACACCCTCGGGTCGTACCCAAATGATGAGCAAAATATGAAGACACATAGGAATAGGTGGAACCGGGATCAAATAAAACTGAGGCATCCCTGTGGTAGACTGAAATAATACCTGTAATAACAGCATCCGAAGCAATAGCATCTGTCCTGCCCTGAAGAGCATAGAAGCGAGCTTGACCACCGCCCGATCGACCTCCACCCCTGGGGCGACCCCTGGCTGCCTGACCCTCACCCCTAGCGCGGGGGGGGGGGGCGGGTGCTGAAGAAACTGGACCAGAAGATGAGGGCTGACCCCTCTGCTAAGATGAGCTAGCAGCACGACGAGGGCACTCCCTCCGCATATGCCCGAACTCTCCACACTCATAGCAACTCCCGGGTGCTGGGAATTGGGACTGAAGGGAACCCCTCGTGCCGGAGTGACTAGCTGATGCACTCGGCCCGGAAGAACCCTGACCAGATGGAGCACGAGATGAACTCTGTGCTGGAAGAGCGCTGAGAGATGGCTGACTCTGCTGAGAACCCTGATAACCACGACCTGAAGATCCTCTTCGGTACTCGGGTCGAGCTGACTGAGCGGTCCTGAAAGAACGACCACGACCCTGCTAGAACTGGCCCCTCGAAGGAGCGCCACTGTAACTACCAGAACCTCGGGGCCTCTTGGCCTCCCTCTCATCTCGATCCTGCCGGTGAACCGACTCAATCTCTCGAGCTATATCAACCACCTCCTCGAATGTGGCACCCAGCACTCGCTCCCTAGTCATAAGAACTCGAAGAGGGTAGCTGAGACCGTCAACAAACCTCCGGATACGCTCACGATCTGTCGGAACCAGCCAAACCGCATGCCGAGCCAACTCTGAAAATCTCACTCATATTGGGACACTGTCATATCTCCCTGCCGTAGCCACTCAAACTATCTGTGCAGCTCCTCTCTGCGCGACTGCGGTACATACTTCTCCAAGAAGATAGTGGAGAACTCCTGCCAAGTCAAGGGTGCTGCACCGGTCGGCCTACGCCTCTCATACGCCTCCCACCAAGTGAAGGCAGCCCCAGTAAACTGAAAGTAGTAAAAGCCACACCACTGGACTCAAGAATCCCCGCTATACGGAGCATCTGCTGACATCTGTCGAGAAAACCCTGGGCATCCTCGCCCTCAGCTCCACTAAATGTCGGAGGCTGGAGTCTACCAAACCTCTCGAGGCGAAGCTGCTCGTCCTCGGGCATAACTGGAACCCTGAACTCCTGTACTGGTACCACTGGCTGAGCTGGAGGTGCCTCTGGAGTCTGTAATCCCTGTGCTACCTGCTCAGGTGTGCGAGCAGCGGGGGTCTGATTGCCTCCCCCGGCTGCGAAGTAGATGCTGGTGCTGTGGTGGCTGAAACCACCTGAGCCAGGCCCATGCACACTATCAAGATCTGAGCTAACGTCTCCTGAAGGCCAGGAATCACTATGGGCACAGCCGGTGCCTGAGCTGGTACTGCTGGAACCTGATCCGGAACTGGAGTAGCTGGTGGATCAATAGGTGCTGCCCTCGCTGCTCTACCTCGGCCACGACCGCGTCCACGGCCTCTGGTGGCCTCAGTAGGTGGCACTGGTGGTCGTCCGCCACGTCCGGTAGCTCGTGTCCTCACCATCTGTGAGAGAATAGAATAAGGAGAAGTTTAGTATTTGAATCAACAAGTTCACACGACAAGAATTTCAAGAATGTGGAATTTTCCTAAAGGTTCTGCAGCCTCTCAAGGATAAGTACAGACGTCTACGTACCGATCCGCGAGACTCTACTAAACCGGCTCATGACTCGCAAGACCTAGTAACCTAGGCTCTAATACCAACTTGTCATGGCCCCAACACCGGTCGTGATGGCGCCCAACATAGTGCTAGGCAAGCCCGACCAACTCAACATTCTCAATCCCTCATTTAAAGTTCATTATCAATTAACAAGAGTTATATACTAAATTAACATAATTATAATTTGTAACGGTAGATAAAATGTGCGGAAATCAAGAAACATCACTACAAAGCCCACCAATCTGGTGTCACGAGTCAAGAGCCTCTAATACAAGTCTGGGAAAACAGCCTAACAAAAGATAGTCTAAAATGCTGAAAGTAAAGAGGATAGAGGGAGAAATCGGGTCTGCGAACGCCAAACAGCTACCTCGATGACTCTGGTGAGATCTGAATAGCAGCAATAGCTCAATCTACGCCTCCGGAATACCTGTATCTGCATGCATGGTGTAGGGAGTAAAGTGAGTACTCCGACTCAGTGAGTAATAGCAATAAATAATGACCGACGGAAAGAAATCTCGTAAAAAGCACTAAGCAGTTCTATATCAAAGCAGTAAGAACAGTTTTAAACGGAAACTGAATGAAGAAAATCAGGTAAAAATCCTTTAAGCCAGTACTCAACTCATTTACTCCTCCGATAACCGAAATCATAATTATACCGCTGCGGCGTGCAGCCCGATCCATATAGTATACTGCTGCGGCGTGCAGCCCGATCCATATAGTATACTGCTGCGGCGTGCAGCCCGATCCATATATATATATATATATATATATATATATATATACTGCTGCGGCGTGCAGCCTGATCCAATAATAATAGTCAACTGCGCTCACTGGGGGTGTGCAGACTCCGGAGGGGCTCCTACAGCCCAAGCGCTATACTACCGCGGCGTGCAGTCCGATCCATATAAATATACTGCTGCGGCGTGCAGCCCGATCCAATAATATACTGCTGCGGCGTGCAGCCCGATTTGTATAAATATATATATCAAATACCCTCACAATGGGGTTCCCAACCCCTCTCAGTCAATATAAACTTAGCCTCTCGGGCATACTAAATTAAGATAGGGACCCCGGTCCAAATATTACTCTCCTTTTGGTTTAGTTATTCCAAAGCCGGTTCATATTAGACTAAATAGTTAGAAACATGACTGAGGGTATGATTTTAACGATGTAAAGTGAGGTCAATCATGTACAATTACCCCTAAGGGTTCTACAGGTCGGCACAAGGCCCCAAACATGGCAACTAGCCCAGAATGCAATGATATTAATTAAGACTCAGTCAAAGTACAGTAGAATCATCAACCGGGATGGACCAAGTCCAAATCCCCAGCAGTAATGGACCCCACGCTCATCATGCGGCGTGTGTCTCAACTCAACATAGCACTACGTTGTGTAAATTCGGGGTTTCAAACCCTCAAGACATCATTTATAACCATTACTCACCTCAAGCTGGCCAAAGTCCTAGCTCGCCATGCCCTTGCCTCGCAAATCAACCTCCTCGCGCATCGAATCTGGCCAAAGCCACAACGAATACGTTACATTAGGCTAAGGGAATATAACCCAATCGAAAAGACTCGAAAAATATCGAAATTCACGAAGTTGGCAAAACCCGAGCCCCGGGCCCACTTCTCGAAAAATCAAAAAATTGACATCACCGGATTCCTCATCTCGCCACGAGTCTATGCATATCAAATTTACCAAAATCGGAGTCCATTTGACCCCTCAATTTCCATTTTAAAACACCAAATTCTCAAGCCCTAGCTTTACCCTCTTTTGATGAATTTCCGCAAATTTCCATGATAATTATACCATAGTTTCATGTATTTAGGCCGAGGAACTTACCTCCAATCACACCTTGTTGAAATTCCCCTTCAATTCCGTCCAATAGCTCTCAAGGTTGCTTAAAAATGGTGGAATTAGACTTAAGCTCGCGGAACAAAATGAGCCTTAAAACCCTTCTAATAATAGGGATTTTCGCATCTGCGGTCCCACCACCGCATCTGCGACTACCGCTTCTGCGGTTATTTTCCGCTTCTATGGATCCACACTTAAAGACAACGACCGCTTTTGCGGTCCTCTACCGCATATGCGTACCTCTCTCCTGCGGGTTGTTGTCCGTTTCTGCGGAAATGCCAAATCCACCCGCCTCCGCTTCCGCGAAACAACTACCGCATCTGCGGCCTCGCAGATGTGGCTTCCCTTCCGCATCTGCGGAATCTTCCAGTCAAGCGATAGACCGCACCTGCGAACTTCCTCCCGCACCTGCGCAACCGCATCTGCGGTTCCTTTTTCGCAGGTGCGGAAATACCAGATACCAGACCTGCAACAAGCTTACTAAGTCCAAAAATCATCCCGATGGCCATCCGAAATCACCCCGAGGCTCCCGGGACCTTAACCAAAAGTGCCAACCATCCTAAAACATCATTCAAACTTGCTCCAACCATCAAAACACCACAAACAACACCAAAACCATCAAATTACATCGAATTCAAGCCTAAGTTCTTCTAAAACTTCCGAATTACGCATTTGATCAAAAACCCGACCAAAACACCTCCGAATGACCTGAAATTTTGCACACACCTCCAAAATCACCTAACGAAGCTACAACAACTCTCAAAATTCCATTCTGACCCTCGGATGAAATTCTCATCTATCGACCGGAATTTGCCAAAATACTAACTTCGCCAATTCAAGCCTAATTCTACACCGGACCTCCAAAATCAATTCCGATCACACTCCTAAGTCACAAATCAACCCCCGAAGCTAACCAAATCACCGAAAATCACATTCGAGCCCTCTAACTAATAGTTCAATATTCGGTTGACTTTTCCAAAACAAGCCTTCCTTAAAGAGACTAAGTGTCTCACTTCCATCCAAAACCAATCCAAATCGACTCGTTCACTCAAGACTCTTATAATGAAACATGAGGAGGCAGAAAATGGGGGAAACGGGGCGGTAACTCACGTGACGACGAGTCGGGTCATCATAATTTAAGGACAGTTGGTCCTTATCTTACAGCTATCTATATTATTATAAAAACATGAAGCCCTTAACTAAAAAGTTAAAATACCAAATTACCCTTTTAAATAACATAAATTTACCCAAGTACCCTTTCTATTAATTAAACTAAATATCCTATTTAATAAAATAAAAACCCAACGGCTAGGAGAAGGCAACGCTTCATGATGTGCTATTTCTATGTTGCTCAAAGAGCCTCCGTTCCAAATGCCTACAAAAAACTCTCAAACCATCAAACCGTTAGTTACAAACACTACACTTTTTACCACTTAACGGTTATTTCTTTGTTTACAACTGGGTTTTGCTATCAATTTTTTTTGGGTTATTCGCACTGGAGGTTATTGAGAGTAGCAGTCAAGGTCGTAATAGAATATATTGTACTTTTCTTTTGAGCGAATTACTGCGAATTTTTTGGTTCATTCTTTTCGATTTAAAATTTTGGTAATTTATTTTATTCTCTTCCCATCCTTTTCAGTTTCTTGTAAACGATTCAATAGACAAAATAAAAGAGGAAAGATTAATAGAATTTTTCAAAATGGTTATCTCAGTGGGGAAGGACTGCACTTGGGAAATAAAATAAAGTACCATGACCGTGTGGCTTTAGTATATTAAGAATAGGAATATAAACCACTCATAAATAATTCACTTGAATTTCTTTTGTGGTTTATTGGCATAATAAATTAAATATATTTTACTAACAATATATTGCCTCCACTGCTTGTAGTTGTTGAAAATCTCTAGAAGATTGAGTATCACCCTCTTATGGTGTCCTTATTTAGAGTTTATTTTAATGTGAAACGTTTTATTATAAATTTCCCGAATTGGGTAGTAATCTAACTCCGCAAGCACATAAATAGAATAGAATGACTTGAAATCCACGTAATGTATGACAATATACTTCAACAAATAAATTAGTTGTTGACATATCTGTTGGAATTATCTAATGTTTGAAATGGTGTTAAATGTTGATCATGAGTTCTATTAATTTTTAGTGGATATCCGTTTGGGGCTTGACAAAAAAGAGGATTCAAGTGTTTTCTCTTTTCATTTACCTTTCTGTTCAGTAATGTTTAATTTATGTAGATTGTATTTTCGTGATTAATCTCTCTATTGTTGGTTGAGTAAACAGAAATTGGGTGAAAATTAAAGCTTCTTCAAATTCACAGATAATGCTACAAATGCAATTCGGGCACTACAAACACAACATGGATGTGCAGTGTCTTGCAGAGACTTTACGGGACTTATTATGTTTACGGCCCAAGGGTAAATTACATTCTCCTTTATCATCTTTCATTGAATTCTTTTGCGCTAAGTTATGCTCTTGATATGCATCTTATACCATATAGCTCTTCCTTAGATTTGGCCATTCGCAGATATTCATATGTTGTTATATCTTCCTTGAAATTCTAGCACCTCTAATTTTGACTTTCTCTCAAAATCAAATAATGGTTTATGTCAAATTAAGTAGTAATAGACACTTGTTGAGAAGGCAATGAAACATCAATTGTCGAAAGTAGCTATTCAAGGTATTAATGCTTTCATTATTCTTACAAGTCTTATTCCAAATTGAGTTTTAACTAATCTAAATTTGTAGATCTATCATGTGAACCAGCATATATTATATTGGTTTGTACACTGATCCTTTGAGTTACTATAATATGTTCAGTTCAACTCTCACATCTTCAACTCCATGCTCAAATTATTTGTATATTTTGGGTGCATGGATCCTTTTCTAGATTGAGTTTTCATGAAGAATTGAATGGATAGGGACATGATCATTGCTACTATATTTGGATTCTAAAAATGTCGAAGAAGACAACAATAAACCATAATAATTATTTGGAAATAACATTAAAAAGGTGGAAATGAATATACACCATGAATATCGTATATGGAGAAATACTAGGTGAGATTACGCATGTGCACTAAGCTCCCGCTATGCGCGGGGTCTGGGGAAGGGCCAGACCACAAGGGTCTATTGTATGCAATCTTACCCAGCATTCTGCAAGAGTCTATTTCCACAGCTCGAACTCTTGACCTCCTGGTCACATGACAACAACTTTACCAATTACGCCAAGGCTCCCCTCCACCTCATAAAATTGAATTAAGTATAAAAAAAATCATGTATCTAATTAAATTTTGATTGCTCATCTTCATAGATTCAACTGATATCCAATTACCTTACCTCAACAAGCAAGTCAGATGATCCACATTTATCAATAATAGAAACTTATATTTTATTTTTTAATGTACATTACTCAACTATTTTTTAATAATATTAATATTGTTTTGTGAAATACATGATTCGGCATACACGTGCAACGCACGTCCCGAGAAACTAGTCAGCTAAAAAGTTAAGGACAGGTAGTCCTTAACTTACAGTTATTAGTTAAAAAGATAAGGACACTTGGTCCTTAACTTTGGGTTTCAAGTTCAAAAGTTAAGGACAGGAGTCCTTAAGTTTGACTTGCAAGTTCAAAAGTTAAGGACAGACAGTCCTTAAGTTTTAGCTAGCGTTTGGCCATAGAGCCCAAATTTATTTTGAAAAATCTGATTTGGGTGAAGTTTGGTTTGAAGATGAAAATGTGTTTGGACATACGTTTTCAAAACATATTTTCCAACTTTATTTTGGAAAAACATGTATATAATTCCCAAGTTTTGGGATTTTGGCCCAAAATCAGCTATTGAGCTGATTTTGGGATTTGAGATTTGAGATTTGGGATTTGGCCAAAATTTATGGCCAAACATGAGTTTTGAAAATAAATCCCAAATTTATTTTGGCAAAACTCATGGCCAAACGGGGCCTTAATTTCAGGTTCAAAAGTTAAGGACAGGTAGTCCTTAACTTACAGTTATTAGTTAAAAAGTTAAGGACACTTGGTCCTTAATTTTGGGTTTCAAGTTCAAAAGTTAAGGACAGGAGTCCTTAAGTTTGACTTGCAGGTTCAAAAGTTAAGGACAGGCAGTCTTTAAGTTTTAATTTCAGGTTCAAAAGTTAAGGACATGTAGTCCTTATACAGTTATTAGTTAAAAAGTTAAGGACTCTTGGTTCTTAACTTTGGATTTCAAGTTCAAAAGTTAAGGACAGGAGTCCTTAAGTTTGACTTGCAGGTTCAAAAGTTAAGGACAGGCAGTCCTTAAGTTTTAATTTCAGGTTCAAAAGTTAAGGACATGCAGTCCTTAACTTTGAATTCCAAGTTCAAATGTTAAGGACACTTGGTCCTTAACTTGGTCTTGAACTTATAGTACCTGTTCTTAATTATACAAGGATTGCATTATAAAATATGTCTTGAGTTTCTATAACGACCCGACCGGTCGTTTTGAGCTTTTGCACTTTGATCGCCAGTTCTCGGAAGATCAGCTGGAAACACATCGGGATAATCCAGTACCACTGGGACTGAATCAACAGAAGGGGTATCAGCACTGACATCTCTCACATAAGCTAAGTACGCGGCGCACCCCTTCCCAACCATACGCTGAGCTTTAAGGAAAGAGATAACTCTACTGGGAGTGTGATCTAAAGTACCACTCCACTCAACATGCGGAATACCTGGCATAGCCAGCGTCATGGTCTTGGCGTGACAATCAAGAATAGCAAAATGGGGCGACAACCAGTCCATGCCCAAAATATTGTCAAAATCAACCATACCGAGTAACAATAAATCCGCTCTGGTCTCAAAACCACGAATAGTAACCAAACATGACCGATAAACGCGATCCACAACAAGAGAATCCCCCACAGGAGTAGAAACATAAACGGGGGCACTCAAAGAATCCTGAGGCACACCCAAATGCGGAGAAAAATAAGAAGACACATAAGAATAAGTAGAGCCTGGATCGAATAGAACCGACGCCTCTTTGTGACAAACCAGTATAATACCTGTAATGACGGAGTCGGAGGCAACAGCCTCGGTACGAGCAGGAATAACATAATATCTGGCCCGGCCCCTCTCTCGAGGGCGACCTCTATCTCCCCGACCTCCGCCCCTAGCCGGCTGGACAGGTGGGGTAGCAGCTGGAGCTGTAACCATGGCCTGAGAACTCTGAGGAGCACGCTGTGGCTGAGCAGTCTGTGAAGATGCACCCCTACCAAGTCTGGGGCAGTCCCTAACCATATGGCGTGTATCACCACACTCGAAACAAGCTCTGGGAGGGCGCGGTGGCTCTGACTGACTAGGACTAGGTCTGCTGGACTGACCTCTGGAAGCACCCCGCGCAGGAGGCACGCTAGAAACTGGAGGTGCATAATAAGGCTCCTAGGGTATAGGCGGAGCTGGAACACTGCTAGCTGCTGGAAGAGCTGAATGAACGGGGCGACCCGCATAACCTGCCATAACGACCTGCTGCTGGGGTACGGGCACCAGAGTAGTGGCCTGACTCTCGAGACCTCTTGGCCTCCCTCTCCCCTCGCTCCCTGGCGAGCATACCCTCAATCCTCCTAGCAATGCTCACTACCTGCTGATAAGGAATGTCCATCTCCAACTCTCGAGCCATGCTAGATCTGATGGGTGGGATAAGACCCTCAATGAACCTGCGAACTCTCTCCCGAACTGTAGCAACCAAGGCCGGTGCATGCCTGGCCAACCTGGTATTGCGGATAGCATACTCCAAAACGGTCATAGCACCCCAGCGCAAATGCTCAAACTCTGCGCGCCATGTATCCCTAAGACTCTGGGGAACAAACTCTCTCATGAACATATTTGAGAACTGGGTCCAGGTCAGTGAGGCAGCCTCGACCGAACTGTCTATCTCATAAGTGCGCCACCAATCATAGGCGGCTCCCCGAAGCTGGAAGGCCATGAAGGAAACCCCGCTGGACTCTACTATGCCCATAGTGCGAAGAATACGGTAACACTCCTCTAGAAATCCCAAGGCATCGTCTGATGCTAATCCACTAAATACTGGGGGATCATACTTCTTGAACCTCTCAAGCCTCCGCTGCTCGTCCTCTGAAGCATCTGACCCGTCCCCGGGCTGAACTGGCGCTGCAGGCGGTGCAGGATAATCTTGGGGACCTGCTCAACCTGCACTCGCTGCTCAGGAGTGCGGACGGCGGGAGTCTGTGCTCCTCCCCTGGCCTGGGATGTGGCTGCAGCAAGGGGAAGCAACCCTGCCTGAGCCAAAGTGGTGTACATACTCATGAACTGAGCCAAAGTCTCACGAAGAGCTGGAGTAGGAGTGGCAGTAGTAGGCGTACTAGGTGTCTGGGCTCCGGTTGGATCTGCTGGTGGTACCTCGGCGGTAGCTCGCGCAGGCGCTCTGGCTGCACTACGTGCGCGTCCTCGACCTCTACCTCGGCCCCGACCTCTGACGGCTGCAGTAGGGGGCGCGGGTTCCTGATCATCCCGAGTAGCGCGTGTCCTCACCATCTGTGAGAGAATAGAAGACAGAAGTTTTGAACTTGTGATGTCAAAATATCGCACGACAAGGAAATCAAATGAAGTGGGAATTTTTCCTAACAGTTACATAGCCTCTCGTAGATAAGTACAGACGTCTCCGTACCGATCAGCGAGACTCTAATAAACCGGCCTGTGTCCCGTGACTCCTATGAACCTAGAGCTCTGATACCAACTTGTCACGACCCCAGTTCACCCTCCATGAACATGTCGTGATGGCACCTAGTTCCTATAACTAGGTAAGCCTAACAATGCGGAAAAATAACATAAATTGCGGAATAATTAATTAAAACTGAACAACTAAAAGAAATCTGTATATAACTGCCGCTCGGCATATACAACTCAAAATAAATGCGGAAGTCCTACTATAACACCCCAAAACCCGGAAACTCGCGGGAACACAAGCTGATGAAAAGTAATATACGGCTCAAATCTCCAGAATTTGTCTAAACAAAAGTACGAAAGAAGGCTAAATACTACAGATAGAGTAAAGAGGGAGACTCTTTGGTCTGCGGACGCTGCAGAAGTACCTCAAAGTCTCCGTAGCTCTCCTAGCCTCAAGGATAGTGCGAGTGAGATGAAGTACCTGGGTCTGCACATGAAAAACATGCGTAGAAGAGGCATGAGTACACCACAGCGGTACTCAGTAAGTGCCAAGCCTAACCTCGGTTGGGTAGTGACGAGGAAGGTCAGGGCCCTACTGAGAATAATAACAGTAATAAATCTTGCAACAGTATGAACTAAGCAGAAATAATGGTTACCACTATGACGCAAAACAGGCTATACAAGACAACGATCAACACTCAGAAATTTAACATAACACAGAGTAAAACAGCTCAATACCAATACCAACAACGAGGATCTCCCAGGATACCGTCCTGTAGTCCTTTTCATCAACTATGGAAGGAGCTTCCGGGATACCGTCCCGTAGCCCATCATATGAGTACATCCGAAGGATCTCCCGGGATACCGTCCCATAGTCCAACTATCAATGTGCAGGGGGGATCTATCGGGAATCTAACCCGCAGTCCCAAAGTAAATGTGCAGGGAGATCTACCGAGAATCAAACTCGTAGTCCCAAAGTAAGCAAACAAGGGGGGAGGGGGGAGGGGGGGGGGGTAGCGTACCGGAATCCCGACATCCGTAGTCCCAATATAAATACTCAGTCACAACACGAAGATATTCAGAAATGAAGCTCAAAAATACAAGGCAACAGGTAGTTCTAGACTAACACGCTTAACGTAGTGCAAATAAGACAANTACAAATTGAAAATAAACTAGGAAAAAAAAAATACGACTAAGTTATATATATATATTTATATTTCACTTAAAAATGTTGAATTTTTGTGGGAGAAAAAGATTATCTACTTGAAAAAGTAGTAAATAAAATGTGGTAAAAATTACTTTTTTAAACTTCAAACTCATCTTCAACAAATTATTTTAATGTATAACCAAATAACATTTAACATAACACAGAGTAAAACAACTCAATACCAATACCAACAACGAGGATCTCCTAGGATACCGTCCTGTAGTCCTTTTCATCAACTGTCCAAGGAGCTTCCGGGATACCGTCCCGTAGCCCATCATATGAGTACATCCGAAGGATCTCCCGGGATACCGTCCCGTAGTCCAACTATCAATGTGCAGGGGAATCTATCGGGAATCTAACCCGCAGTCCCAAAGTAAATGTGTAGGGGGGATCTACCGGGAATCTAACCCGTAGTCCCAAAGTAAATGTATAGGGGAATCTACCGGAAATCTAACCCGTAGTCCCAAAGTAAGCAAACCAGGGGGGGGGGGAGCTACCGAAATCCCACATCCGTAGTCCCAATATAAATACTCAGTCACAACACGAAGATATTCAGAAATGAAGCTCAAAAATACAAGGCAACAGGTAGTTCTAGACTAACACGCTTCACGTAGTGCAAATAAGACAACTTGTGCAAATAGACAATTTAGAACAACTAAGCATGCTTTTCTAGCTAGCACAATCCATAATTGCAAATAACTAAAGTAGATAAGAAGAAACTCAGTCCAAGTATTTAAAGCACAAGGTTAGACAAGCCACTTACCTCAAACTGGCTCCAAATTCAACTTGAAACCACACTTTTGCCACGAGTATCCGACTCCAAATGGCCCAAATCTATTCATTTTAATTACATCTCGTAAATAACATCTCAAGCAACTGATTCTACTATTTAATTTACAGCTAAGACGCAAATTTAGGTAAAATGACCAAAACGCCCCTCAGGCCAACCTGGTCAAAACCCGAGGTTCGAACCAAAACCCGATTACCCATTCCCCCACAAACCCAAATATGTGATTTGTTTTGAAATCGGTCCTCAAATTGAGGTCCAAATTCCCAATTTTAGAAAAACCTAGGTTCTACCCCAAACCCCCAATTTCACCCCAATTTCACCCATGAAATTCATTGATTTTAAGTGAAAAACATGTTAAATGATGTAAATGATTGAAAGAATTAAGTAAAAATCGACCTACAAATGATTTGGAAGAAGTTTTGTCCTTGAAAAATCGCCTATGGGGTTTGGGTCTTGAAAGAATGATGAAAAATGGTGGAAATTCGACTACGTTATGAAATTAGCTGGGCTGCAAATATCGCAATTGCGAACCCCGACCAAACGTGGGAATTGCGAAGGTTGGTTCGCATTTGCGAACCCTTATTATTTTGCCAGTGTTCGCATTTGCGAAGGGTAAGTCGCATTTGCGACCACCCTATTTCGCATTTGCGAGGGTTGAGGTCGCATTTGCGATCAGTGCTAAAATTCCCTTAGTTCGCATTTGCGAGGAGTTGGATCGCATTTGCGATCATAGGCCTAGGTTCCAGGCTTCGTAATTGTGATGCAAAGCTCGCATTTGCGAGCTCGCAATTGCGAGGCATATCTTCGCAAATGCGAAGATCACAGAAGGAAACATACCAGATTTTACAAAGTTCAAAAATGCAATCCGACACCTATCCAAAACTCACCCGAGCCCTCGGGGCTCCAAACCAAATATGCACACAACCTCAAAAACATCCTACGGACTTATTCGTGCGATCAAATCGCCAAAATAACATCATATACATCGAATCAAGCCTCAAAACTCATGATTTCTTCCAAATTTTCATAAACCATCAAATTCTCATTTTAAGCCCGAAACTCGTCAAACGACGTCCGTTTTCAACTAAACTTTACAGAAAGTGCTTATATCATATATAAGACTTGTACCGGGCACCGGAACCAAAATACGGGCCCGATACCATAGTCTTCTAATCAAATTTCATTTCCAATTTCCTTAGTTATTTCCAGAAAACAATTTCACACAAAAATTCATTTCTCGGACTTGGAACCTCGGAATTCGATTCCGGGCATACGCCCAAGTCCTATATTTTCCTACGGACCCTCCGGGACCGTCAAATCATGGGTCCGGGTCCGTTTACCCAAAATGTTGACCGAAGTCAAATTTATTCAATTTAATATAAAAAATTTAGCATTTTTCTCATAGAATTCATATTTAGGCTTTCCGGCTATGCGCCCAGATTGCGCACGCAAATCGAGGAAACCCTAGATGAGGTTTTCAAGGCCTCGGAAGTACAGGATGGTAAGAAAACAAGTGATGATCCCTTTGGGTCGTCACATACACTGATTTGATTATGAGGCCGAGGGCCTGAGATTGTACGCCACGAGGTGGCTTGATATTGATATGAGGTCGAGGACCTGTTTATGATGCCACGAGATGGCTTGTTATTGCGCTTGGGCCGTAAGGGGCCCCTCCCGGAGTCTGTACACCCCCCAGTGAGCGCGGGTACCCAGTGTGATGTGAGATATAGCCCGAGGGGCTGGTATTGTTCGATGTGATTGCCCGAGGGGCTGATACTATCTATGTGATTGCCCGAGGGGCTGGTACTGTTCTATGTGATTGCCCGAGGGGCTGGTATTGTTCTGAGATATTACCCGAGGGGCGGAGTTGTTGACATTGTGCCCGAGGGGCGAACCTTATGTGCTTATCTTTCTTATTTGCCGTCATTTACTTGCTTAATTGTGCATTTGTGCCCGAGGGGCGGATTTCTGTGCTTACTTGCACTAGTTGTTCTGCATTCATTTGCGCAACTGTTGAAAAGTCATTTTCAAAAGAGTTTAACTGAGCTAAGATGATTTAAAGGATTTTAAAGCTTCATTTCTTTCTTACTGGTTTTGAAACCGCTTCTATATAGCATGTTGATGCCCTTTTCGTGATTTCTTATCGCTCAGTCTTTATTTATGATTATTACTCACTGAGTTGGCAGTACTCATTTTACTCCCTGCACCTTGTGTGCAGATTCAGGTATTTTCTGAGCTTGGTGGCAGTTGACAGTGGAGTTAGCAAGGTAGCTGCCGGCGTTCACAGCACTGCTTTCTCTCTCTTCATTCTATTAGACTGTACTGAGTATATTTCAGACCTTGTTAGTTGTATTTAGACTTAGTAGATGCTTATGACTAGTGACACCCTAGTTTGGGCTGTGTTTGGGTTGTACTTCCGCCTTGTTATGATATTATCCGCTGTTTAGTATTATTAAATCATGTTTTATCCTGTTGTATTGTTGTTTAGCTGTTTAACTTCGAATTGGAAATGTGTCGGCTGGCCTTGTCTTCACGAGAGGCGCCATCACGACCGGGTATGGGTTTAGGGTCGTGACAGTTTCCCCTTCTTTTGACTTGTAGGATGGAAAAAATATGCATTATAATTGCTTTTAATGGTAGATGGACTGAAGACTATAAATATCTTAATTATCAAACAAAGCTTGTTCTAGTACCTGAGGAAATTCGGTTTGAAGATTTCATTAAACAGATCTTTGAAGTTATTGAATTGGATAGACACAAGTTTGAAGTAGTAATATGGTTTGATATCAACCTTGGAACAAGCAAGGGAATGCTTGCATCCAAAGATTTAGATCTTCACACATGTATAGAGTTACTAAAAACTCATTCACTCTTCAAGGCTGTCGTTTCATTGTTGATATTTCGGAAAGAGTTTTTGGATCAACAAGCAACGAACATGTCAACGCAGAAACTCAACATGATAATCAAAACAAATGCCAAAAAATAATGGAAATAGATATGGTTGAAGCTCAAGCAATAACTGAAGAGGGGCTTCAAACACATGTCAACAGAGAAACTCAACATGACAATCAAAACAAATCCCAACAGATAATGAAGCTCAACAAAATAACTAAAGAGGTGCTTCAAAAATTTGATTCTATTCAAGTAGAAGGACAAAGCATTATAGAGATTGACAACGAACAAGCTTTGGGTATTCAAGTCTTAGAGAGTGCACCGGTAATCGAAGAAGTTGTTGAAAAAACCTCTACTCAACTAACTAGACGAAGATCAACTTTGAAACAAAAAGAATCCCCAACTACGATATTAAGAGAAAAAGTTTCGTTGGATGAAATAAAAGTGAGATCAGTATTTGACAAAAAGAAGAGTATAATTAACTATTTTTCGAATATAGCAATTAAAGGACATTTTGAATTCAAGGTTGTTAGATCAAGCTCAACAAGATATTCTTTGAAATGCAATGATGATAGGTGTAGTTGGTGTGTGCGTGATTTCAGAATTAAAAATTCAACACTGTTCAAGATAGTAAAGATTGAGGAAAAGCATGACTGCTGTTAACACTATGAAAGCTGATCAAAGGCATGCAACTTCAAAGTTGATTAGTGGTTACATTATCGACAATCTTCGAGACCCAAGGTTTGAAGTTACACCAGCTTTTGTCATGGCAGAGATGCAAAAATTGCATGGACTAGACATTGGATATCACAAGGCGTGGCGTGCTATTCAACTTGCTTCCGCCTTAATAAGAGGAACTCCCGAAGAGAATTATAAATTATTGTCTTCATACTTGTATATGATGACAAGTAAAAACCTGAGAACTTATACTAACATAAAGATAGACGACAACAATAGGTAAACAATCAAAAAAAATTTATTAGTTCGTTTTATAAAATTTAGGACATGCTGTCTTTAAGCAGTTAACTTCTGAGTTGTAACCAGAAGTTCAGGACTGGATGTCCTTAACTTTTGAACTTGTAATTCAAAGTTAAGGACTGCCTGTCCTTAAGTTTTGAACTTTGAACTCAAAGTTAAGGACTGCATGTCCTTAACTTTATAACTTGAAACTCTAAGTTAAGGACTGACTGTCCTTAACTTTTAACCTTGTAATCTGAAGTTCAGGACTACCTGTCCTAAACTTCTGCTAACCTTGTTTTATATTGTATTTTCAGGTTTCTTTATATGTTTTATGCATATGGATCATCAATATCTGGTTGGAATCATTGTAGACCAGTGATTGCTGTTGATGCAACTTTTTTGAAGTCAAAATATCGTGGTGTTTTAATGATTTCAGTTTCAAAGGATGCAAATAACCAAAATTTCCCACTAGCCTTTGGAATAGCAGAATCTGAAAATAACAATTCCTATGAGTGGTACTTTAGTCAACTTCGCAATGCAATTGGGAGCCGTGAGAATTTAATTTTTTTATAAGACAGGCATCAAGCTATTGCATATGGCATTGCAAAAGTATATCCTGAAAGCCATCATGGGATTTGCATCTATCATTTGGAGCAGAACCTAAAGCGAAGGAAGGTGAAAAGTGAGGTCATAAAACTTTTCCAAAGTGCTGCAAGAGTATACAGGCGCAAAGAATTTGATCTATACATGTCAGATATAGGAAAAGTAGATAAGAAGACTATGACTACTTGATGGAAGAACCACCGGAAAGGTGGGCACGTTCTTGTAGTCCACGACGAAGATATAACATGCTCACAACAAACATAGTTGAGTCAATGAATTCTGTCCTATTAGAAGTAAGGGAGCTGCCTATATTAAGGATGATGGATTTCATTCAAGTGAAGCTACAACGTTGGTTTTATGAAAGAAGAAATGAAGCAGAAGGAACTTTTTATGATGTTTCTTGTTGGGTAGAGGAGGAATTGAAGAAAAAAATAGATTTAACATTTACTTTGAATGTAAGTATTATGTTCTATGTTTAGCTTATGATTTTAATATAATTTAACATAATGTACTAACTTATAATTTTTCAATATTGAAGGTCTTCCCCGTTGATTCATGGCGTTCTAGAGTTGAAGAAGAAGGAATAACTTTCTTGGTGGACTTAAACAAAAGAACATGTGATTGTTTTCTGTTTCAATTTGATGAATTACCATGCATACATGCAATTGCAGCTATTGAGAAGAGAAACATCAAGAAGTCAAACTTTTGTTCGCAGTGGTACTTAAAGGAATCTTGGTTGAAAACATATGAAAGACAAATACATCCTATAGGACATACTGATTCTTGGATTGTACCAGAGAGTGTTAAGTCACAAATTGTTAAACCTCCAGATTTTAAAGTGCCACAAGGTAGAAAGCAGAAGAAAAGGCATATTCCAGCTACCGAGTCATCAAAAATAACATTCAAATATAGTCGTTGCAGAAGAATTGGTCATAATATAACAACTTGTATATTCTCCGGCAGTCCATCCATTTTCAAGAAAGCATAGAGAATAGTAGATATATCCACTTATGTTTATCGACTCTTTTAAGTTTTTGCTATAAATTGGATTCATTATGATTATTCTTATTTGAGCAGATGTCTGAATTTTCAAAATTTCTTTCTGCTTACCTTCTTTTTGTTTCTTTAGAGTTCAAAGATTAAAAGTTAAGGACAGGAGCTCGTAACTTTGACTTGCAGGTTTAAAAGTTAAGGATAGGCAATCCTTAGCTTTGAGTTTCAAGTTCAAAAGTTAAGGACTGTCTCTCCTTAACTTTGAGTTACAGGTTCAAAAGTTAAGGACAGGCAGTCCTTAAGTTTGAATTACATGTTCAAAAGTTCAGGACATGCAGTCCTAAACTTTGAGTTACAGGTTCAAAAGTTAAAGACAGACAGTCCTTAACTTATAGTTCAAAGTTCAAAAGTTAAGGACTGTTTGTCCTTAACTTTGAGTTTCAAGTTCAAAAGTTAAGGACAAGTAGTCCTTAACTTATAGTTCAAAGTTCAAAACTTAAGGACTGTCTGTCCTTAACTTTGAGTTTCAAGTTCAAAAGTTAAGCACAAGAGTACTTAAGTTTGACTTGCAGGTTAAAAAGTTATGGACAGACAGTCCTTAAATTTGAATTACACGTTTAAAAGTTAAGGATAGGCAGTCCTTAACTTTGAGTTCAAAGTTCAAAGGTTAAAGACTGTCTGTCCTTAACTTTACAAAAGTTAAGGATAGGAGTCCTAAGTTTGACATGCATGTTCAAAAGTTAAGGACAGGCAGTCCTTAAGTTTGAATTACACGTTCAAAAGTTCAGGACAGGCAGTCCTTAACTTTGTGTTCAAAGTTCAAAAGTTAAGGACACTTGGTCCTTAACTTTGAATTTGAAGTTCAATTACACTTGGTCATGAACTATGGACAAATCAACACTTGAGAGAAACAAAGAAATTAATAACACAGTGACTTGATATTACTTCTGAAATTGTTTTTGCATAGCCGTGACAAAAAATTATGCTATGCAAACAAAATATAAGTGCCTTTTAAGGAATTTACAGAATATTTCAGAAGTTTTCTGAACTTGCAGAATTCATATATATCCTTTACAGCAATTTTATACAAAAGATTAACCACAACTAACTTTCTTTACAAGTAAACTACAACTCCTTCGGACAGCAAGTTTCATTTTCACTCTCATAATCATCGCCAACATTTTCTGGTGGAGTATCATAACGAGAATTTCTTTTCCATTTACCGTGTGCCCAAAGATTTGCGGCAAGTTCTTTTCTAAAGTCTTTTATTTCTTCAGGTTGGAATTTCTCCACATCCTTTCCAATCATCAACAACTCCACATATTTGATCAGGAATGCACCACAATCAGTCCTAAAAAAATGTAAGATATGCAGTGAATTAAACAATAAATCAAAAGTACTAATAAATAATATAACAAATAACAACACGTACGATCCAGTTTGGTGTGGTGATCTTTGCCACTGAATATCAAATTTGTTGAAGGCATTTCCAAAAGACTTGTGATGTTTGTCAAACTGTGAGAACTTTAGCAAGTGGGGGATCATGCGTGCATACATTTCCATGTGATTCATTCCTGCCTCATGTGGCTCACTATATATGGAATCGTATACATCAATCTTTTTCTGATTCAAGTCCAATACGCCCAAAAGAAAGTGTGTCACAGCATTATCATCTTCAGAAGGAAGCCGACATGGAAAAAAGATTTTGTCCACCTCTGTCCAAGCAATTCCACATCTACGGCTGTCCCCCCACACATATGGTGTCAGAAACAACTGATTATCACCAGCACACCAAAAGTCATCAGTAGCATCTTCACTGAAATCTTTATACACAAGCACCATATAGTTATAAAAAAGAATATCAGTAGTTGTGCAACGAAAAGGATGGTTGCGAGGGTGGTAGCATTCCTTCTTTCTCAGATAATATAGGGCAATGTCAATCTGCTTCATAAAAAATAAAACAAATCCATCAGTCATAAAATAATTAAAAAATATAAGAATAAAGAAAATAAATGCCTTGCGTATTATCTAACCTTATCATCAAGTACAAATCTGCTATCTGAAAGCTCAAGGAAGAACATTTTGCTACTGATTTTTTGATGATACAATTTGTATAGATTCTTCCTCACACCATTATCATCAACATATATATCAGTTTGTCCCCTGAAAATTTTGAAAATATCAAAGTTAGAAGTTAGTCCTGAACTTAGCCTTTCAAGTTGAAAATTAAGGACAGGCAGTCCTTAAATTTGAATTAGAGGTTCAAAAGCTAAGGACACTTGGTCCTAAACTTAGACTTACAAGTTTAAAAGTTCAGGACACTTTGTCCTAAACTTAGACTTGCAAGTTTAAAAGTTCAGGACACTTTGTCCTTAACTTTGAGTTCAAGTTCAAAACTTAAGGACTGTCTGTCCTTAACTTTGAGTATCAAGTTCAAAAGTTAAGGACAGGAGTCCTTAAGTTTCACTTGCAGCTTCAAAAGTTAAGGACAGCCAGTCCTTAACTTTGAATTACAGGTTCGAAAGTTAAGGACGCATGGTCCTAAACTTTGATTTCCAAGTTGAAAAGTTAAGGACACTTGCTCCTTAACTTTGATTTTCAAATTCAAAAGTTAAGGACACTTGGTCCTAAAATTAGACTTACAATCAGAAGTTAAGGAAACTTAACTATTGCAATTTCAATATCAATACTGAAATACATTAAGGGACTTACTCTTTTTTGCGACCTCTCATTTTCTCCTTGCCCAACCACACAAAGAATTTCTTCAATAATTTTGCATCATCTGTGGCATAATGAAAAATACACCTACGAGTATATGTAGATTTTATCCAGCCTGAACTCTTGGGAGTATTTTGATTGTCTGCCATCGATGTTGCTGTTTTTCTTTCCTGATCAAAAGGAGATTTCAACTACCAACTTAGCTTCTTGTTCCTTTTCCCACCAAGCTCTTCTTCAACATTTCCTTCAACCTCCATAGACAAACCCCGATCAATGCTCATTTGTGTACTTGGAGGAGTAGGAGTAAGAATAGAAAATGACGGACCATCATAACCAATACTATCTCTCTTTCTTTTC
>NC_031990.1:27771767-27940002 GCF_001879085.1 Nicotiana attenuata
ATTTATTGGAAGGCTGGTTTTTCGCAGATGCGGGCGGGGAGCCGCATCTGCGGCATCGCAGATGCGGCGTTGGCAACGCAGATGCGGATCTTGGCCAATGAGGGATTTCCGCAGAAGTGGAGTCCGCAGATGCGGACTTTGACCGCAGAAGCAATCCTGGCATTAAGTGGACCTCTGCAGAAGCGGAATATTTCCGCAGAAGCGGATGTCGCAGAAGCGGAAAGTTCACCGCAGATGCGGTAATGACTGGACAGAAGGGTTTTTAAATCATTTTTGTTCCGCGAGTCTAAGTTAATTTTCACCATTGTTGAGCATCCTTGGGAGCTTTTGGACGGGAATTGAAGAGGGTTTCGACTGGGATTGATTGGAGGTGAGTCCTATGATCTAAAAACATGATTTAATTGAAGAATCAACTTAGAAATTCATGAAAATTTATCAAAAAGGGGGGAGAACTAGGGCTTGAGTTTTGATATTTCAAATTGGGTTTTGATGGGTCATTTGAGCTCGGATTTGGGAGTTCTCGATATGTATAGAGTCGTGAGGAGATAAGAAATCTATTGATGTGAAAATTTTTGAGTTTCGAGAAGTGGGCCCGGGGCTCGGGTTTTGCTTATTTCGAGATTCTTGATATTTTTCGATTGTTTTCGATTGGGTATTGTTCCCTTAGCATATTGTTATGTATTCGCTCTGATTTTAGATAGATTCGACGCGCGTGGAGGACGACTTGAGGGGCAAAGGCGTCGCGAGCTAGAGATTTTGCCGGTTCGAGGTGAGTAATGATTGTAAATGATATCCTGAGGGTTTGAAACCCCGGATTGCACATCGTAGTGCTATATTGAGAAGAGACACGCGCTAGATGATGAGTGGGGGGTCTTTTACTACTAGGGATTGTGACTTGGTCCGTCCCGATTGATGATTTTACTGCATATTTGATTGAAACTGCTTTGTTATCATCATGATTTGGGCTGATTGCCATATTTGGGCTTCGCGCCAATTATTTGAACCCATCGGGGATTTTTATCACTATTTCCTCACTGTTTTGACTCATATTGAAACTCAGTCCTGTTGATGGTTATTGTTTTACAAACTCAGCCACTTTTATACAGATTGGAAACTTAAATGATATTTCTAAATGATATTTTGGGCTGAGAACTACTATTTTACTGATGCCGAGGGGCTTGTGATGATTTCTGGACTGAGTGAGGCCGAGGGCCATATGTGAGGATATGCTGAGTGATATGAGGCCGAGGGCCCGAGATACATTTATACGCCACGAGGTGGCTTGAGTGACGTGAGGAGGCTTTCAGGCCTTGTGAGTGATGTGAGGAGGCTTTCAGGCCTTATGAGTGATGTGAGAAGGCTTTCAGGCCTTATGTTGATATAGCGCTTGGGCCGTAAGGGGCCCCTCCGGAGTCTGCACACCCACAGTGAGCGTGGGTACCCATATGATCTGAGGGCTGATACTATGCTGAGTGACTGATACTAAGCCCGAGGGGCTGGTACTGTTTTGAGATATTGCCCGAGGGGCGAACTTTTATTTTGCTCACTTGCATATTTACTTGCCTTTTTACCTAATATGCTGTGGTATTTGTGCCCGAGGGGCGGATCTTCTGTGCTTATCGGCACTAACTGTTTTGAAATTATTTCGTAATTGTTGAAAAGAACATTTTCAAAAGAGATTTAAACTGAGCCAAGATATTTCTAAGGATTTCACAGCTTCACTGCTTTCTCAAAGGATTGTACATTGCTTCTATATAGCATGTTGGTTGCTTTACGTGATTTCTTACTGCTCAGTTTTTATTTACCTTTATTACTCACTAAGTTGGAGTACTCACTTTACTCCCTGCACCTCGCGTGCAGATACAGGTATTTATTTACCCGGTAGCGGGTATTGGCTATGTGGAGGAAGAGCTGTAGGAGTTTAGCGAGGTGACTGCCAGCGTTCGCAGCACCGTTTTCTCTCCCTGTTGTTCATTATTCCTGTTCGTTGTATTTTTAACACCTTGTAGATGTAATTACACTCTTATAGATGCTCGTGACTTGTGACACCCCGGTTTGGGCGGTGTTTGGGTTGTACTTCCGCTAAGTAATGTTATTGAATCATCTTTAAAAATTGATTATTCATGTTTATCTAATTTTGGAAAAGGGCAATTTGGGTTGGTTGGCTGGCCTTGTCTTCATGAGCGGCGTCATCACGACCGGAGCAGGGTTTGGGTCGTGACAAGTTGGTATCAGAGCGTAGGTTACTAGGTCTCACGAGTCATGACCAGGTTTAGTAGAGTCTCGTGGATCGATACGGAGACATTTGTACTTATCCTCGGGAGGCTGCAGAACCTTTAGGAAAACTTTATATTCTTGGAACACTTATCGTGCGTCCTTGATTCAGCTTGAAATGTAACTCTTGAAATCCCTTCCACGCGTTTATATGCGCGCATGAGCGCTCAGAATTAGATGTGCCTTGATGGCTTGTGATTCCCCGATCGAGGGGCAAGATCTCTGTGAGTTTATGTTGGGCCAGTCTGGAGGACTTGAGGCCGGATCTTTGTCTATGGCTTGAGCACCGAGGTGCTGATTGTGTGAACACGTGTTTTGAACTTATATGTTCGGTATTGTCCCTATTAGTGGAAGTGACGGTTGTAACCATGTGATGAGTATGTTAGTACTGCGAGATGTATCTATGTAACTTGTGAGTGACGAGGAAGGTCTGCTGGATGATAGATGAACTACTACGTATGATTTCCATTGTGATTGGATGTGTAGCCCGAGTTATGGGCGTGTGAAGGATCTTTTCATGTTTCCAGTTGATGGTGAAGTAAATTTTATGTTGCGGTACGAGTTCAGACTCAGGAAGACTAAGTAACTGTGTAATGTGTATGACGGTGGAAGGTATGCGGAAATGTCATATTGAGGCGAAGCAGGCGGGTTATCTCTTACGGAGTGTTCTGAAGTGGTGTAATCCTTATGTGTATATTAGAAGATCTCATGTGTAATTGAAAAGTGCGTGTTGAAATTTGAAATTTCGGGTCGCCTAAAGGAGTGGGCTTAGCTGTTGCGGGGGTGAATGCCAGAATTTTAGAAGATTTACGGTACTAGATGATCTGTGATTTAACAAGCTTACAAATGATTTGAATTTAATCTCACTATGGTATTGTGGCATCAATAGAGTAGAAGTGTTATGAGTTATTGAGCGTATCTTGATCTATGGCTTCGAGCCAAGTGGGGGAGTCTGCTGTGAGCAGCTGATTGCACGGTTAGGTGCTATGTTGGTTCCAGTTTGGGGCATGCGAGTGAATTAGCTATAGCTAGAGTAAAGGAAATTTTTGACAAAGGTTACATTATGCTTCATGGGGAGAGAGAATCACAGGATGTCTTAAGTTGTTATTGGTAAAGAATGCTCGGCGCATAGAGCAGAAAGTTGCGTGGTTATTTTACGATGAGGATTTCATTTTGCGGTATCAGAATGCTAATGAGGTACGGGTGATTTTGTTCATTTGATCAGGTAAATTACAGTTTGAATGAGAGTGAATGATTTTCGAGAATGGTTCTAATATGTTCAAGATTCTACAGGAAACAATCGGGTATTTTAAAGTTGCATGTGTGGTTAGAGACTGAGTTTCAATGGAAGAGGTCAGACTTGCAGTATTTCTATGTGAATTATGGGATTCTATGTATCAGTATCAGTAAAGTAAAGGTAACGGACTTAGATTCGCAGGAAGTTCTTTAGAGTAAAGTATTCTGGAGTGTGGTGTTTCTGGGAATATTTGAGAGAGTATTCAGTGGCTTATGGGTCTTAGTCAGTGTGGTTTTATGCTGTGGTCTCGTGTGGTAAGCCTGGGTTGAGGCATTGGGGTTCTACAGCAAGAGGGAATATGAAGTTGATGATGAATCGGAAGGAAATTAAGATAGATGGAATAGTTTGATAGTAGACCGAATCGGTATGGTAAGGATATGATCAATTCTTTGTATGTGTTCGAGGTAATGGGTTCTTACAGGTATTTTGCAGCAATGCTCATGGGCTTTGACGGCTTGCTTAGCTTGGTCTAGTTAGAAGGATTCAGTCCTGGCAGTTTAATTTGTGCAACGGAATTGGGAGAGTTCTTGTTGATTTCTACTGTGGCTGGAGAGGTGCATTTCTACGAATATGAGAGGTATGGGATGTGTAATTATTTTCTTCTAGATGGGATCAATGGAAGTTCTCGACTAGTTGAGTGCGTAGATGTCTGTGGCTCGGAAGGGAGATAAAAGTTTTCCTGTTATCCTTGGATGGTGTGGTGCATGCGGTATGTTGTGGAGGATTGAGATTTGCGTATATGAGGTTTCAGTTCAGTTCTGAAAGGAAGTTCATAACACTCTTAGGCAGTGGGTAGCCTCAGATGATTAAGGAAATGGTATTGTTATTTGGAAGTGATTTGACGAGAGTATAGGTTTCAGAAAAAGGGCAATGTGATTAAGTTGATGGCACTTCAGTAGTATTGCGGCACTTTCGGGCTGGATCGACTGCTGATATTCGAGTTGCTTATATGGCACATGGGATTTTTAGGATATCTTTCGTGGAATGACTGGGTACTGGAGGTGTGATACATATGCGGACGGCGAAATTCGGGATCAGGTATGGTGATTTGTGTGCTACACGGAATTGGAGACCGGAAGTTCTCATATTCAGGCTATGTTGTGAATCTAGATCATGTGTATCCGCACTGTTTAGTGACTGCCGCGATTTGGAGGCCCGAGTGGATCTTTCTTTGCTTGGTATGTTAGATTTTGGTTATGATACTGGGGTGTAGACTGGATGTTTCCGTGTTGTGTTATTCTGGACTATTGCGATAAGATGGCGCGGTTGGCTATATCGGGAAATGCCACGGAATGAGTGGCGATGTTTGACGGATTGTGTCCTATTGGGGATTTTCATATTTCGAAGACCAGCAGACGGCTGGGAAGGATTGCCTTTCTTATTTGGGGTTTTGTGACGAGTGTCAGTGCTGAGTCTCCTCATATTGATTCAGTCCCGGTGGTGAGGGACTTCTCGGAGGTGTTTCTTGTGGCTGGACATGTCGCCAGGCAAGGTTGTTGATTTCGGTATTGATTTGGTGCCTTGAATCGTATCGTATAGCACCGGCAGAGTCATAGAGGTGGAAGGAGCAGCTTCAGGTTTCCTTGGTAAGGAGTTCGTTGGCAGGCCAATGTGGGTGAGTGTTCTATCTTGAGTCGGCTTGGTTGGCTCCGAATGGCATTGTTGAGGGAGGTATTGATTCGACCGTTGTTGAGCTTATCAGTGATCGGGGGAGATCTATGAGTTACCTTTTTGTGTTGCGAGATGTTATGATTTGTTGGTTATAGGCACATATGGTGCGGTTCAATTGGGGTCTCTTAGTGGAATTCAAGCGGGAAGAGTAATTGAGCGTTGCTCAGTGAACGGCGTATCAGTTATGTCCTATCGGGTTGCGTGGCGTATGTTATTTGTTTCACCGCGGATGTAATGATTTGCTTTGGTTCCGGACATCAAATTGTGCGTGGCTGTCTATTTTGAGCATAGTGACTTGAGGTGTTCCATGTGTATCAGTGTTTGGATAGGATCGCGCATTGTAGCGATGCTACGTGGAGATATGACCTTTCGGGGTAGATTCATGTGTTCTATTTCTGCGATGTGAGATGGGGTCTCAGCTTTGTGTTGTGATGGTACTGATGAGCTTGAGGTACAACTCTTTTATTTGGGGTCATTTTCATGATTTGAGTATATTCAGACCGTTTCTTATTGGTGCGCGAATTATACAAGTTGTGGCTTAGGCCTGTATTGATGTGTCATGTCACCAGAGTGGTATGTTGGATTCGAGGTGATCGTTGGGGTCATTAATGAATACGAACGGATTTGATTTTAGCTTGTTGGAAGGATAATGTCGAGGTTCGACTCGGAAATCTGCTGTGGTATTAGCCAAAAAGGAAGTGACTTCATGAATGGTTGACTTGAGAGATGGTTACGTTTTATTGCATGTTTCATTTATCATTAGCAGTATATTGAAGTGTTGGAATAAGACCTTAGTTGATAAGAGGTTTTCTACCGGTATTCGGGTGTTGTGTGCAGCTGCTGTGAATAGAAGTTATCGTTTCGAGTGTTTGAGTTATGTGGTACATCATATAGTTGCACCTGAAGTTGCAGGTATGGGTTATTACAGCTGGTTCGGGCTTATTCTGAATAGAGATGTGAGGTTCTGATCTTGTGTATGATTTCGGAAAGTGAAATGTGGTTCTATGGCTTATGGGCTAGATTGGATGGTGAAATTTCAATTACAATGTGTCGTCGAACCTATAGGAGATAGGGTGACATGGGATCACCCCCGGGTTTACGCTTGGTAAGGTTATTCAGCTATTGATTGGTTTCTAGAACAACTCCGGGTACGTTCGAGTACGAACGTGTGTTTAAGTGGGGGAGGATGTAACGACCCGACCGGTCGTCTTGAGCTTTTGCACCTTGATCGCTAGTTCTCGGGCATGACTTGCCCCGTGTTATGTATTATGACTAATGTAGATCGTTGGTTTTGGTTTTCGGGAAAATTTGGAATGAATTTGAAAGAACAGTTTCAGTTGAAAGCTTTGAATTTGAAAGGTTTGACTTATTTGTATACGAGCTCGGATCGGAGTTTTTATGATTTGGTTAGCTTCGTTAGATGATTTGTGACTAGGAGTGTGATCGGGAGTGATTTTGGAGGTCCGGTGTAGAATTAGGCTTGAATTGGCAAAGTTAGTATTCTGGCGAATTCCGGTTGATAGGTGAGATTTTGATCTGAGGGTCGGAATGGAATTCCGAGAGTTGCTGTAGCTTCGTTATGTGGTTTGGGATGTGTGTGCAAAATTTCAGGTCATTCAGAGGTGTTTTGGTTGGGTTTTTGATCAAATGCGTGTTTCGGAAGTTTTAGAAGAACTTAGGCTTGAATCCGATGTAATTTGATGGTTTTGGTGTTGTTTGAGGTGTTTTGACGATTGGAGCAAGTTTGAATGATGTTTTAGGATGCGTTGATGCTTTTGGTTGGGGTCCCGGGATCCTCGGGGTGATTTCGGATGGCTAACGGGGAGTTTTTGGACTTGTGTTATTACAGAAGATTGCTTTTGCTGGTATTTCCACACCTGCGGAAAAGGGACCGCAGGTTCGGTCCCGCAGATTCGAAAAGGGGGATCGCAGGTGCGAGTTTTATTGGAAGGATGGTTTTTCGCAGATGCGGGTGGGGAGCCGCATCTGCGGTGTCGCAGATGCGGCGTTGGCATCGCAGATGCGGATCTTGGCCAATGGGGGATTTCCGCAGAAGCGGATAGTTGTCCGCAGAAGCGGAGTCCGCAGATGTGGACTTTTACCGCAGAAGCGGTCCTGTCATTAAGTGGATCTCCGCAGAAGCGGAATATTTCCGCAAAAGCGGATGTCGCAGAAGCGGAAAGTTCACCGCAGATGCGGTAATGGCTGGACAGAAGGTTTTTTTTTAAATCATTTTTGTTCCGCGAGTCTAAGTTAATTTTCACCATTGTTGAGCATCCTTGGGAGTTTTTTGACGGGAATTGAAGAGGGTTTCGACTGGGATTGATTGGAGGTGAGTCCTATGATCTAGAAACATGATTTAATTGTAGAATAAACCTAGAAATTCATGAAAATTTATCAAAAAGAGGGAAGGACTAGGGCTTGAGTTTTGGTATTTCAAATTGGGTTTTGATGGGTCATTTGAGCTCGGATTTGGGAGTTCTTGGTATGTGTGGACTCGTGGCGAGATAAGGAATCCGTTGATGTAAAATTTTCTGAAATTCGAGGAGTGGGCCCGGGTTCTGCAAATTTCGTGATTTTTGATATTTTTCGATTCCTTTCGATTGGGTTATGTTCCCTTAGCCTATTGTGACGTATTCGTTGTGGTTTTGGTCAGATTCGACGCGCGAGGAGGCCGATTTGAGAGGCAAGGGTATAGCGAGCTAGGATTTTGGCCGGTTTGAGGCGAGTAATGATAGTAAATGATATCCTGAGGGTTTGAAACCCCGAATTTGCACAACGTAGTGCTATATTGAGGTGAAACACGCGCTTCATGACGAGCGCGGGGTTGTTTACTATTGGGGATTGTGACTTGGTCCGTCCCGATTTATGTTTTTACCATGTATTTGACTGAGATGTGTTTAGTACCAACATGACTTGGGCCTATTGCCATGTTTTGGGCTTCGTGCCGACTACTTGAACCCTTCGTGGATTTTTATCACTGTTTCCTCACTATTTTGATATACTACTTGAACTCAGTCCTGTGATTATACTGTTTTACAAACTCAGCCGCTTTAAATTGAATTTTTAGACTTAAATGATATTTCCATTGATGTTTGGGCTGAGCACTACTATTTTATTGATTCCCGAGGGGCTTATGATGTCTTCTGGACTGAGTGAGGCCGAGGGCCATATGTGAGGATATGCTCAGAGATATGAGGCTGAGGGCCTGAGATGCATTTATATGCCACGAGGTGGCTTGAGTGACGTGAGGAGGCTTTCAGGCCTTGTGAGTGATGTGAGGAGGCTTTCTGGCCTTACGAGTGATGTGAGAAGGCTTTCAGGCCTTATCTTGATATAGCGCTTGGGCCGTAAGGGGCCCCTCCGGAGTCTGCACACCCACAGTGAGCGCGGGTACCCATATGATCTGAGAGTGAGCCCGAGGGGCTGATGCTATGCTGAGTGACTGATACAGAGCCCGAGGGTCTGACACTGTTCTGAGCGATTGATACTCGGCCCGAGGGGCAGATTCCTACTCACTATTTACTTGTTGTTTTACCTAATTTACCTGTTTTTAAAAGGAGATTTCATTTGACTCTTTACTGTTTTACTGCTTTAAGTGATTTACTGCCTGATATAGAATTGCCTTGTGCACTTATGTGTTTTCATGCCTTCGGTTATTATTTATTATTTTTACTCACTGGGTCGGAGTACTCACATTACTCCCTGCACCATGTGTACAGATTGAGGCATAGCAGAGTCCGCACCTGAGCGCTGATTCCTTCCAGACCAGACATCGATTTGGAGTTACGAGGTAGCTGTTGACGTCCGCAGCCCCCTTGTCTTCCCTATCCTCTATCATTTATGTTTTCTTCAGACTATTGTACCGGATTTCATACTTTGTAGACTTGTAGAAAACTCTGTAGTAGCTCATGACTTGTGACACCTCGGTTTGGGCCGTGTCGGGATGGTTTCCCCTTGTTATTATCGCTGTTCCCGCGTTTATGGTTATCTTAAACATGTGTTAGAATTGTTAATGTTAATTAATTACTGTAAAAGAGGTATTTGTGTTGTTCTGGCTGGCCTTGTCTTCACGAGAGGCGCCATCACGACCGGGTTCGGAATTTGGGCCGTGACAACACTCTACCACAGGTCATGAACTTTTGAATTTTTTAGATGCGTACTCTGGTTATAACTAAATAAAATGGATCCTTTAGATGAGGAAAAGACTTCTTTTATTACAAAAAGGGGTACTTATTGCTATAAGGTCATACCGTTTGGTTTGAAGAATGCTGGAGCTACATATTAATGGTTGTTGACCAAAATGTTCCAAGAATACTTGGGTAAAGTCATTGAAATCCACATTGATGATATTCTGGTAAAACTAGCACGAGCAGGAGACCATTTCTAGCATTTAAATGAAACCTTTGAGACACTGTGTCTCTGTAAGTATAACATGAACTTGAACCTGGAGAAATGCGCCTTTGGTGTGGCCTCAGGTAAATTTTTAGGTTTTCTTGTTTCTAATAGGGGGATCGAAGTGAATCTCACTCTAATCAAGGCAATCGAATAAATACCTGATGCTCTCACAAACAAGAAAGAAGTACAACAGTTAACCGGTAGAGTATCAACTCTTGGGAGATTTATATCTGAATCCTCATAGAAGTGTTTTAAATTCTTTTCGATATTAAAAAACAAAATCAATTTGAATCTGCTGACTAATGTCAAGAAGCTTTGAAGGATTTGAAAGCATATTTATCAAAACCGTCCTTGTTATCACAACAAAGAGACGGAGAAAGGTTACTCGTCTACTTAGCTGTATTAGAGGTAGCAGTAAGAGCAACGCTAGTGCATGAAGATAAAGGTAAGAAATATCCAATTTATTACGTTAGCAAATGTTTGCTAGATGTTGAGGCACAATATCTTCATTAAGAAAAACTAGCACTTACGACCTTACTTTCAATGTCAGACCATTTTTGTTGTAACTACTTTTCCGTTGAGGAAACTGCATAAACAGGAGTTTTCAGGGATATTAACTAAGTGTGCTATAGAGCTTGTTGAATATGTATCTATCAGCCTAGAAATTCCATAAAATCTAGGGAAAAGGGCCAAATTTGTCCCTGTACTATGCGAAAAAGATCAATTTATCCTCCGTTATACTATCGGTACCAAAATATCCCTGATGTTACTCAACTAGTTCAAGTATACCCCTCCTCCGTTAAAGCTGTTCACAGTCGACGTCCATTGCCACGTTGCACTGACATTTTGGTGAGGTGGACATCACGTGGCATGTCATCTCACTACCGCAACCAATTTTACCCCTCCCCTCCACTTTTTCTTACCACTACTGGCACCTCTCCCCTCTCTCACCACCATGGCCACCAAAAAGCTATCTGATTGATCATCCTGTAAAATCCAAGCACCATTACATCGTCTAAGCAAACAGATGGAATAAAACTAAGAAAAATAAGACACGGCACAAAAATAGCCAATGACATTTGCCTTTCATAATCTTCGTTAATTGAAGTTATATTCTAATTAGCCTATAAACTTGTTTTTTTACAAGATTGTAGCTAAAGGAAGATAAAGTGACACACCCAAAAGCAAAGCTGTCACATCGTAGACAACAATGAAATTCCTCTGTAAAATGGGTTCTCATAATTAAGTGTTTCATACAATAATCTAAAATTAGTATTACTTTATTTTAGTTCTCATGATTAAAGATAACAGATGAAGAATAAATACAAAAACATATCAGCACCATAAATAATGGGCCACAATTCATGGGTACAAAGGTTACTGATTTTTTAAAAGTTGGAAAATTAAACGAATTACTTCAGCACCATATCATTCTGTAGATAGTAGGCAAGTAGAGTCGACAAATAAAATCATTGTCAACAATATAAAGAAATGGTTAGAAGAATCAAAAGGTAGGTGGCCTGAAGTGTTACCTGGGATGCTATGGGCTTACATGACAACGACGAAAATAAGCATGGAAGAAACTCCATTTTCATTAATCCCAGCGGAGATAAGAGAGCCTAGTAAAAGGTTCAATCATACAAATAAAGAATCAAATGAAGAAGAACTTCGTACAAATTTAGATTTGACAAAGGAAAAAAGGGAAGCAACTTTTGTACGAATGGCAGCACAAAAGCAAACGATTGAGTGATATTACAACAGAAAGGCGAACCTTCGATAGTTCAAGATTGGGGACTTTGTCCTTAAGAAAGTGGTCGATCAACACATGCGGCAAATGCAGGGAAATTGAGTCAAAATTGGTAAGGCACGTATAGAGTTGAAGGAATATCTGGAAAAGGAGCATATGAATTAGAGACCATGGATGGAAAAGTGCTACCTTCCAATTAGAATGCGGTTCACTTGAAGAAGTATTACTTTTGAGCAAGTACTCACGGTCAGGTATCTTAAGTGTTTATTTTTTATTTTGTTCATGTGAATTTTACTAATCCTTTTAGATGATAGACAAAAAGCTAGCCCGTACCAGATGATGACAATAGACCCAAAAGGTACTCAAAATACTTAATTATTCTCGGTCTAGGTGATAACAATTTTGATGAAAAAGGTTAAGCAGTCATCATCAAAAAAGTTACCTCCGAGTCCCGTACGTATTTCCTTTTTCAGAGAAAGGACCAAAGAGATCATTTGATCTAGTGTTAAATTTTTCATGCTTCAAATCTCAAATACTAGGGGGACTATGCATATGGAAGAAGTACACAACGAAATAAGACGTACACCTAATAGCATAGCTCTCAATAGCCAAAGGAAAAACCTTGAAGAAAATTTCAAATGTGAAGAAAAATTTCAAAATTTTAAGCTCGTAGAAGGAATAGGAAGTAAATAATTGAACATTCAGTAGAAAACTCCTAAGAGCTACCAAGTTATGACCATAAATATAGTCACGAGATAGTGAAACCCGTACTTGTAAATCTGCTATAAAGAAAGCAGTTATGAAAAAGAAATATCCCATAAACATAAATAAAAAGCATCCAATATAATAATCACTAAACGGAAAAAAGTTAAGGAGCATCATCAGAAGGAGCGGAAGGATAAATGTGAGGAGAAGACAAAGGTTGGGCATCAACTTGGTTAGCTTTGAAACCGTATTTACTCAAATCCTTGGAACTTTCATCCTCGGGTGTTGATAAACTTTAACGTTGTTGAGTACTTTCAATTGTTTCCTTAACTTTGGTAATTTCATCCTCGATGTCAAAACCTTCCTGGTTAGACTCAATCAATGTTTCTAGATGCGTGTTCAAGAAAGCCCAACCAACATAAAGTGTTAGTTTTTCTTCAAGAGCCTCATAGAATTTCTCCAATTGCTCCACTACAGCCTTCAAGTCTTCTTTCACATCCTTAGAAGCTTCATAAGACACCTTCAAAGGTTCAAGGGTAGCCTCGAGGAACTTAACTTTTTCAGAAGAAGCGTAAAGATCCTCTTGACCTTGAGTCAACGTCTGAACCATATCACCTGCGTACACTTCTTTCTGATTTTGAAGCTCCTTAAAGCTCCTAACTTCCTCAGTGTCCCTTGAGTGGTGTTTAGTAAAAGTGGCTTCCATTCTCTTTCTCCTTTTCAATTTGGTTGGTGGAAGCTTTCAAAATTGCCAGTTCAACAGTGGTAATCTTGAGCTGTTACTCCAAATATTCTTTCTCCTCGGAAAGAACATCTTTCTCAAGCTGAAGGCTTTCAAATTGTTCCTTTCAGTTGTCAGCTTCTGTACACAACTCAACAACCTGCTGCTCAGTCCATGCTATCCTCCTCATCATCTCCGTACATGTTAAATTGATCTACAAAAAAGGCAAGGTGCGAGAATTACAAACTTTAAAAAAAAATGAAAGAGAAAAGAAAAGAAGAGTATACCTTAAGAGCAGAATGAATGACATCATTCATTAGAGTGATGGAGGTAAGAGATTCGAGTTTCTCTCTCTCAAGAGGGCCGATCAACGGTATTAACCAAACCGTAGCTCTGCTAGGCTTCGTCAGCAAATTGGCTCCCTCAGGGACGTCAATCAAAACATGTTTTATGCTTTTCTTAGAAGGGCCATCCTCTTAACAAGGAATGGTAGCATGGGCCACAATAGGCGTAGCAGTAGAAGCAACAACGAGGGTAATGATAGGAGCAGTAGGGGTCATAGGAAGAGCAGCAATAGGTGGCTCTTCAGAAACAGGGTCGAATTCTTCTTCTTTACCCTCACATCCTTGAGCGAAAAGCCTTTCGATAGGACTTGAGGGGGGATTTAATGCATGATCAGCATCCTCGTCACATGAGATATCCAAAGGAACATTCCCAGGATCATACTAGTTGGAAATGCAAGGAGCGTGGAGGTTGATTCTGGGAAATGACGGGTTAATCATTAAGAACAATGCGCCTTATGACTTATGGCTTCTTTACTAAAGAACCTTCATCTTCTTCTTCTTCATCAGAGGTACGAGTTTCTTCGTTTTTGTCTTTGACGAGGACACACTTAAAATCTGTTCTTGAACAATGCTAATGCTAAGTCTAGCTGCACGAACAAAAGTGGGACGAATTCCACTAATAGCAAATCCTAATAATATAGGAAGAAGGCCAGAAGTGATTTAAAAAGGATAATGATCGACATGATTAAGAGCTTCTATGGAAGAAACCATTTTTCTCCATGCCTCACAGTTTGATGTGAAAGAAAATTCCTGAAGAACTATCTCAGAAACAAAAGGCTCACGCAATGGTTCGTTTTGGTCTCTAACTTTGGAGGAAGATATTGGAGTTGATGAAGCTTTAGCTTTAGAAGAAGAGTATTTAGAAGAATTCTTCTAAGAAGGAGTGGTCTTATGATTTGATGTGGAACATAGACTACAAAGTCTACACCTTCTGCTCCTAATCTGGGCTGAAAAAGGAGGAACTTCATCTACAATGATAATTTTTTAGGGTCCGATGATGAAGAAAGGTTTGAAGAATGGGAAGCCATTTTTTGATAATAGTAGAAGCACTAAGGAAGAAGAGAAATTGTAGAAGAAGCTCGTAAAGGAATGCAAGGAAGAAGAAGGTTTTGGATGGTATGTGATGCGGTATTTATAAGAGAGAAATGTCATTATAAACTACCATCATAGAACCGTTAATTTGAACTGACACAGTCGTAGAAAATGCTAAAAAGACGCTATGAATTGTAGAACCAATCATAGCAGGACATGTGTATCAAGCATTAAATGGAAAAGACGTACGTCTCTTCGTTTATGAAGAAAACGTAATGATTTTGGGAAGAGGGCAAGACATTCCCACCACAAATAAACTTACCACTTACCGAATATTCAAATGAGAATGTTCAGAAAGTGGGGGAACTATCTGCATTGGTGAAAAAATAGATATGACACATGGATTAATGATATGTTGATAGGTGCATTTCAATAAGATTAATTGTAATGACCCGATCAATCATTTTGTGAATTAGCATCCGTTCAGAGGCTTAATGTTTCGAGTAGCCCTGTATTGTGTATTATGAATTGCACGTGTGGTTGGATTTGGTTTCGGACGATTTTAGAAGCTTAAGTAGTAAGAGTTGACTGGAGTTTGACTTTTTTGTAGACGACTCCGGAATGATATTTTGATGATTCCAATAGCTTCGTATGCTAATTTTAGACATAGACGCATGCTCAAATTTGGATTTGGAGATTCGTAGGTTTGGTTGGATGCATTTTGGTGAAAGTTGGAAAGTTGAAGTTTCGAAGGTTGAGAGGTTTGACTGGGAGTTGACTTTGTTATATCAGTTTTAGATTTTGATTCTGAGAATTGGAATAGCTTTGTAGCATCATTTGGGTCTTGCATGTAGAAGTTTGAAGTTCATAAGTTTTATTTGAGGTGAGATTCATAATTTTGATGTTGTTTGATGTAATTTGAGGCCACGAGCATCTGCGCATAATGTTATGGAACTTGTTGGTATGTTCGGACGGGGTCCAGGGGGCCCCAGGTGTGCTTCAGAAGGGTTTCAGATCATTTGGATCATGTTGGGTGAAGCTAGTTTGGGCAGGGATCTGGTGTAGTTGCACCTGCGGAGCACTAGAGGCAGGTGCGGTGACCGCAAGTGCGGAGGAGAAGGGGCGCAAAAGCGAAAACAAGGTTGGATAAGGAAGATCGCAGACACGGAAGCCTGGGCGCATCTGCGCATCTGTAGAAGCAAAACTATGAGCGTAGAAGCGCATCCATGGTCGCAAAAGCGACATTGGGTGAGGTTACATATTTTCGCAGAAACGAATTATTGGCCACAGAAGCGACCATCGCAGAAGCAACCTTCTGACCGCAAAAGAGAAATTTCTAGGCAGATTGTATTTATATTGAGGGCTTGGTTATTTTATCACTTTTTGTGTTAGAGAGCTCAGATTTGGGCTATTTTTGAGGGAATTTTCACGCTTTGGATTGGAGTAAGCATTCTTTACCCGAATTTCATGATTCCATCTTTGTTTTTATCATTAAATTAGTGATTTGAGTTGGAGAAAATTGGAGATTTTTGTAAAAACTTTCTAAAATGTAAAATGAAGATTTGAAGGCTGAATTGATGTCGAAATTGGATAATTTTTGTATGGTTGGACTCGTATCAGAATGGGTGTTCGAATTTTCTGAATTTTGTTGGGGTTCCAATGTGCGTGCTTGGGGTTGACCTTTTAGTTTTCATTAAATATATCTGTAATTTGTTTCCTATGGTTTTAATTTATGATATTGAGTTATTTTGCTAGATTTGCGGCGACCGGAGGTTTGTTTCACACGAGAAGGTTATTTTAGAGTATTGATTTGGCTTCTTTGAGGTAAGTATCTTGCCTAACTTTGTGAGGGGGAACTACCCTTTAAGATTTGAGTGTTTTGTGCTATTTTTGTTATGTGAAAGCCATGCACGCGAGGCTATGAGTGCGTACTCGGGATCAAATGTGGAAATTGACTGGTTTAGACTCTGAGACTTCTTTTATGTATCTATTTGGAATTTTTAGCACATGTTATATCTTTTATTTGCCATGTTTACTTTCACCTGCTTTATTTGAAGTTGTTGTTACATGTCATATCCTTTACTTGTCAAGTTTACTCTTTTATGATTTAGTTGAAGTTGTTACCTCTTTTATTATTATGCGACTTCCTTTATTGTTGAATTACTCTTAATTATAATTGTTGTTACATGATATCCTTTGTTGCTTGGTGATTCTCTTGCATTTAGACATAGTTGCTAGTTCGTGCCATCTCTTTAGCCTATTTCATACACTAGAATTCGAAGTTTGCTATTTCATGGAAATACCTTCATTATCGAGTTTATGCTTAAGCAATTAATTGAAGTTGAAGTTATTGAAATCCAATATATCTATTTTAATTGAAGTTGTGTTTAAGGGGTGTTGTTCATTATTGAGTTACTTTCCCATTCATTTTGTTGTTATTTAGATTCTATACACAGTGTGTTGGAGCCGTGGGCTATTTGTTGTGGAAATATTAATATTGTTGGTTCCTTGAAAAGGTTGTGGCCTATGGGCACTTGTGGTATGAGTTGATATGTCATATTGTTTGTGATGTTAGCACACGTCGATTATTGTGTGGATTGGTTGTTGTTGTACGGATCGCATCTCACTGATGTTGTTATGCGTGGCATAAGTATGGCATCTCACTGTTGTTGATTGTGTGGAGTGATACGAGTGGCTATTCTTTTATTATCCAGGTAGAGTGAAAAGGGTGGCTATTATGCAGAGTGATATGGGTGGCTAATGATACTATCAGGGCGGTGTGATACGGGTGGCTATTAGAGAGATAAATGTGGCAATGTGAGGGATGATGTGTGATGGCCTGGGGGGATTTTGTTGACGATATTTGTGTGGTAGTGTGATTCTACTTGTGTATGTCATACACCTTACATGGCTTGCTGTGTTGCCTTCAATAAGCTACTCAATGTCTTGATATTACTTGTTGACTAGAGATGTAATAGTACACTCGCACAAGAATACAACGTAGCATGCCACCTATACTAGTTCAGGAGTACGGAACCTAACATTTATTGATTATGCCCATGTATACTTGTATTATCTGCTTTCCTATTGATATTGAGCCTGCGACTATGCTGGGTGGATTGTGGTATTGTGCTTGTGTCTCACGCCCCAAACTCAGGGAGCGCTACCGGCGCTCAACCGAGTGAACCCGGTCGAGCAAGCCTGTTAGGTACTTTCTACCCAAAATCACTCATGAACAAAGAGAGGACATATTCTCATTAATTAGACAATAGGGAGATCATATATACAATACCCAATCATTTTTATTAGTTAGTTTATTTTAAAACCTCAAAATACACACATTTTCATGGTTTGAAGTGGAACAAGTGATTCAAACATAACATGAATTGTTTGACTTTCCAACACCGATCTACAACCCACAAAATGTCTATAGAGCCTCAAATAGATACAAAAGAGTAAAATGATACTGCAGGCAACAAGGATCCGGCTATACCTCAAAATGTGATAATATAATGGACAAAAGATACATGATACCGTAATTAAGTGGCGCTCACCAAGTCTGCTAGGAGGAGGGTGTACTGTTATCATTGATCAATGCCGCTTGCTGTGGAACTACATGCGTCCATCAAAGATGCAGCACCCCTGGCAAAAGGGACGTTAGTATCTTCGAATAGCACTAGTATGTATAACTAAACACCCTCTCAATAGAATAAATAATACTACAAGGAGGAACATTCATAAAATCATTGGAGGCCTTAAACAATACCAACACATCAAGTAAAGAACCAAATAAGATTTCAAGTAAATTTCCATATTTTTCGGTTGGGAGATCTTTAGTACCCATATACCATTGTTCACAATAGCACCGTACTTTTTTCACGGAGTCCGATCACGACCCGATCGGCTAGGCCGTATCATTTGAGACATCAACCACAATCACAATTTCAATTTCAATTTCCCGAACAATCACCACCATGTGTGCGGCATGGCGTTCGATTATGACTCGATCGACTAGGTCGTCTCACCCAAGACATCATCCTTTTCTATCAATCCTCTCACTTTACACTTCTTTCACATCTTTTCCATTCATTGGCACTAGTGGCCAGAATTATAGTATCATTCTCGACCCTTGGCCGTATTTCATATTTCATGCTCTCCTTTTCACTTTCACACATCCTCATTATCAATAACAAAACTTTTCAATTCATGATTTTAGGTACACATGTGAGAAATTAAGAGTCTTAGACATAGATAGATTTTTCACATAATTTGGCATGATAACCTTCATTCAAACTTGACTTGATGTCGTAACATTTATAACACACAACCAATACTTTGAACATAATCTCAAATGATAACATAGCAGGATAAAAGCATTTGGAACACATATTGAACATATATCTTTCAACATAAGTTTACTCAGCCAATTTCATAATGTTCAACTCGAGTCGTACATAACTTACATGAACACCGTGGAATTGAATTCCACGAAAGGAGTTTAGACAACATACCTCAATTAAGCTTCTTTAAACTCTAAAATGTTCCAGAATTCTTAGCAAAGTACAATCTATTTTAGAAATATAACCAATTGAACCAAAATCAGGAAGATGACCATGGTTCTAGCTCATTTGAGGATTTATTCTTGAACCAAAATCAGGAAAATGACCATGGTTCTAGCTCATTTGAGGATTTATTCAAACACTAGGTGTGCATTAAGGTTTCAAGGTCCTTTCATGGTGGGTTCCATCATCCAACAACCCATTCCTTACCATTTTTAGCTCAACAATCTTCCTACACCCTTCGATAACACATGCATACAAAATAAACAACTCCCACACCCAAGAATTGTCTTGCTAATTACTCATTTTTGGTTAAAATTCGAAATTAAGGGCTAGGGTGTAGAATCTTACCTCTAGGATAAAGGCCTAGTGAGTTTTACTTGATAATTTTCTAAGATGTGAGTAAGAATTGGTGGATGAAGCCTAGGAACTCCCTTTCTCACTCTATGCCACTCCCTCTCTCTAGAAATATATGTTTTATCCTTCTAAATGATCCCCAAAGGTGTTTTATTAGAATGGGGTCGAGTTTAAAAATTAGAAATATAGGAGCCCTGACACAGTTCTGCGGTCATATATGCGACCGCATAATGCTTCTGTGGTCCGTGAAATGGGCCGGAAAATGGCCCTCTGGAGCTGGGCAATTTTTCCCCACTCTGCGGACATTATGCGGGCCGCACACCTGTTCTACGTCCATATAATGTGCCACAAAACCTCCCTCCGAAAAATTTACATGCTTAATCTGCGGTCGTTGTGCGGCCGCATAATGGACCGCAAATTGGTCCTACAATTTTGCTCCAGTTTTAGCTTCGTTCTGCGGCCATTCTATGGCCCGCAGAGTGATTCTGCGGCTGTATAGTGGGCCGAAGAACTGTCTTTTTTTGGCCAACAATTTCCCTTAACTCCTAAGCGCACCACTCAACCCAAAACGTCCGAACCGCAGCGAGCTTGAATCTCTACAGTTTTTAACATAAAATCCTATCTCAGCACCATGAAATCCTAGGTTTTAGGTGAAATTTTACAAGGTCTTAGATCCTCCCCCACATAAGATCATTCGTCCTCGAATGATGGTCAAAGTTCACTATTAGCATTCGATGTAACGCAACTGCCATACCACGCACCAGCAGTTCCAAATTTTAACTAACTACCAAAATTTCTAAAATGTTCGCCAGAGCCCTTATAACTGGACCTATCCACATACTAGAGAACCCATAAACAAATCCTAACAACATATACATAATCCAATGGCGTAACATAACACTAAACAACACCAACCGTGGCCCCATAAGCAACATATAACCAGAAGGGAACACTTTTCAACATCAACTATACAAGTGATACAAAATTCATAGGCGGCAATTTCATTTAAAGATTACATAGTTATTCAAACAAATAAGGATACTTCTTCTTCTTCATCTCTTCCTCGGCTTCCCAAGTAGCCTCTTCAATATGTTGGTTTCGCCATAGCACTTTCACAGAGGGAATTTCTTTATTTCTCAACTTTCGGACTTGCCTGCCAAGAATGGAAACTGTAATTTCTTCATATAACAGTTCTACATTAACCTCAGTAGTATCAACTGGCACGATAAGCGATGGATCTCCGACTATATTCCTCAACATAGACACATGAAATACGGGATGCACCGATGACATCTCAGGTGGTAGCTCAAGCTTGTACACCACCCGACCAATCCTACGAATGACTCTGTAAGGTCCAACATACCTCATACTTAATTTACCTTTCTTACCAAACCGCATTTTACCCTTCAAGGGGGAAACCTTCAAGAATACCCAATCATCTTATTTGAATTCCAAACCTCCACGGTGATAGTCCGAATAGGACTTCTGACGACTTTGAGAAGTCTTCAACCGCTTTTTAATGATCTTAACCTTCTCCATAGCCTGATGTACGAGGTCTGGTCCTATTAATTTAGCTTCCCCAATTTCGAGCTACCCAATGGGAAATCTACACCTCCTACCATAAAATGTCTCGAATGGTGCCATCTGAATACTAGCATGATAACTGTTATTGTAGGCAAATTCTATGAGTGACAAATGATCTTCCCAGCTACCCTTGAAGTCAAGAACACAAGCACACAACATATCCTCAATCGTGTAAATAGTCTCCTCTGCCTCCCCATCGATCTGTGGATGAAAGGCTGTACTATGATTCACCTGAGAACCCAAATCTTGCTGAAATGTCCTCAAAAACTTACCCGTAAACTGTGCTCCTCGATCCGAAATGATAGAAACTGGTGTGCCATGCGACCTGGCTATTTTCTTGATATACAACTAAGCATACTGTTATACTGTGTCGGTAGATTTAACTGGCAAAAAGTGTACTGATTTCTTGAGTCGATCCACAATTACCCAAATTGAGTCAAACTTGCACGAAGTGCACGACAGTCCTACCACAAAGTCCATATTAATCATTGCTGCCTTCCATATTGGAATTTTTATATTCTGTGCCAACCCACCGGGCCGTTGGTGTTCGTCCTTTACTTGCTGACAACTTGGACATCTTGCCACAAAGTCCGCCACATTCCTCTTCATGTCATGCCACCAATAGACTTCCTTGAGATCATGATTCATCTTTGTAGAACCTGGGTGCACGGAATATTTAGAAGTGTAAGCCTCAGTCATGATTCTTTGCAGGAGAGCATCAACATTTGGAACACATAGCCAACTAATGAACCTCTTTGGCCAACGGCCTTTGATGTGCCTCCACGTGAGCCAAACTATCCATAGATTTACAGCTAAGAGAATCCGCCACAATATTGGCTTTTCCCGGGTGATATAAAATATCAATGTCGTAATCTTTGAGTAATTCCAGTCATTTTCTCTACCTCAAATTCAATTCCCCCTGTTTGAAAATGTATTGAAGGCTCTTATGGTCCGTGAATATATCCACATGGACCTCATACAAATAATGACGCCAAATCTTTAATGCAAAAACCATCGCCGCAAGTTCTAAGTCATGTGTTGGATAGTTCTTTTCATGATTCTTGAGTTAAGTAGAAGCATAAGCTATAACCTTTTCGTGTTGCATCAATAAACACCCAAGCCCAATCCTTGAAACATCACAATACACCACAAACCCATATGTACCCTCTTGTAGGGTTAATATCGGTGCTGTAGTCAATGTTGATTTCATCTCCTGGAAGCTTCTTTCACAAGTTTCTGACCATTGTAACTAGATCGCCTTTTACATTAATTTAGTCAATGGAAAGGCAAGAGTAGATAACCCCTCCACAAACTTCCTGTAGTATTCAGCTAAGCCTAAGAAACTACGAAATTCTCTGTTGGAGTAGTAGTCTAGGCCAATTCTTCACACCTGCAATCTTCTGAGGATTAACCTTAATTCCTTCCCTGGAGATAACATGACCCGATAACATGATGCAGCCAAGCCAAAATTCACATTTTGAAAACTTCGCATACAACTGGTATTGATAAAGAGTCTGCAAAACCGCCCTGAGATGATCGACATGGTTCTCTAGACTTTGTGAATATACAAGGATATCTTTAATAAAGACTATTACAAAAGAGTCAAAAAAAGGCTTTAAGACTCGATTCATAAGATCCATGAAAGCTGATGGGGCATTTGTTAGCCCAAAAGACATTACCAGAAATCCAAAGTGCCTATACCGGGTCTTGAAAGCTATCAGAATATTCTGCTCCCTAATATTCAATTGGTGATACTCGGATCTTAAATCAATTTTGGTGAAGCACTTATCACCCTGCAATTGATCAAACAAATCATCTATCCTTGGTAGTGGGTACTTATTTTTGATTGTGACTTTGTTGAGCTGCCGGTAGTCAATACACATCCGTAGCGACCCATCTTTCTTTCTTACGAAGAGAACCAGTGCGCCCCAAGGCGACACACTTGGTTGGATGAAACCCTTCTCTAACAAATCCTTCAATTGTTCCTTTAGCTCCTTCAATTCTACCGGTGCCATTATGTAAGGTGACGCTGTGTACCTGGCATCACATCAATCCCAAAATCAATCTCTCTGTCTTGTGGTACACCAGGGAGCTCATCCGGAAAGGACATCCAGAAATTCATTCACATTATACACAGACTCAAGCATAGGTGCCTCAGCATTGGTGTCGGTGACGCGAACCAAATGATAGATACACCCCTTGTTAATCATCTTTGTGGCCTTAAGGTAAGAAATAAACCTACCTTTTTCCACCATGTTATCCCCCTTACATTCAACAACTGACTCATTTGGAAATTCAAACCTCATAGTTCTAGTTCGGGAATCAAGCTTGGCAAAACAGGAAGAAAGCCAATCCATTCCCACTATTACATCAAAATCAACCATCCAACTTAATGAGATAGATCATGGTGTCCCGACCATGCACTGTGACAACACAATCCCTATAAACCCTTGCGACCACAATAGACTCACCAACCTGAGTAGATACAGAGAATGACTCATGAAGTTGTTCGGGTTCTATCCTAGAATTCCATAGCAACATAAAGAGTGACATAGGACAAAGTGGAACCGGGATCGATAAGATCATACACATCATGGGATTGGATAGTCAATAAACCTGTGACAACGTCTGAAGAAGCCTCTGCACTCTGGCGACCACTCATAGTATATAAATGTCTAGGTCCTCCCGAAACGTATGCACCACCCCTAGATGCACCACGCCCTGCGCGTGCTGGAGTGCCTCGAGCTGGAGGTGGTGCTGAGGATGTAGCAGCTGTAGAACTGGATGGCTGTATTGTGCCCCTGCCCGCACCCTGGCGGGACGAACGACACTCTCTGAATATGACCCCTCAATCTATACCAAAGTATATGGGTTGGTCCATGTAACAGATCTCCAAGTGTATCTTCCCACACCTGGGGCATGGGGGCCTCCGCTGCTGCTGGAGTCTCCCTCTTGACCGGCTCTGCTGGTGGGGTCCCTTGTTGCCTTGACAGGGCCTGAAATGACTCCACTGTTGCTGACTGGGCCATGATAGCGGTGCACTAGCTGAAGTCTGAACAAAAGACTGTGATGGCCCTCCCCTGAATGCTGACCTACCACCACCAAACGAATCTCCAAGGTTGCCCGCGGAACGGTCCTTACTGCTACCCTCTCGCTCCATTATGTTCTTCAACTTACAGTTCTCTGTAGCCTGAGTAAATGCCACAATCTTCCCATAGTTCATGTTAGAATTCAAGACAATTGTAACAACCTCATTTATAACCAAAAGGCTAAGGCCCCGCACAAACTAGCGAAATCTAGCCTCCATAGTAGGCAACATGTGAATAACATACTTGGACAGGTGCGCGAACTCCATGTGGTACTCCTACACACTCTTGTTACCTTGCTTTAGGTTTTCAAACTCAGCAACATAGGCTGCCTTTGTCTTGGCAGGCAAAAATGATCCATGAAGGTTTCATTCAACCTCGCTGGAGGGCTCCCCTCCTCACGGGAGTCCTCCCATAGCTCAAACCAAGAATAGGCCACCCCTTTCAAGCGGTAGGTGGCCAACTCCACACCCTCGGTCTCAGTAGCGTGCATAAATCGGAGAGTCTTGTGCATCTTATCAATGAAGTCCTGGGGGTCCTCCTCGATATTAGTACCCGCGAACAGTGGAGGATCTAATCGAAGAAACCTGTTCACCCTAGAACCAGTAGAATCCCCTTGCTGGCTAGAAGAAGCGGATTCAACATTTGATATATGGGCCTCGGAAGCCACAATCTGAGCCTACATCTGTATGGCTCCCTTAAGATCCCTATCAGAAACACCAGGACCGAAAGCTGGGGCAGCAGGTGGAACCAGAATATCAGTTGGAGGAATCGTTGCATGCTCAGTAGGTGTAGGAACCGGTGCAGTCTGGTCAGATGTAGTTGAATCAGGAAATGTAGTAGTCGGGGGAATATTCTCTCCCCTCAGGTACTCATCGACATCATCAAGTAAAGAATGAACTGACACTCCTGGGGCAGCATTGGCTCCTTCGCCAGTTCTTGCTTTCTTCCTAGGTGCCATGTACTGAAAGTTAGAGCAATGCACGAGTTAGAGGAGGAACAGTCTCACAACCAGCTCTATCACATGATATAGAACATCAAAGAACGGTATTATTCCTAAATGTCCAAGTACACCCTAATTATAGATGTGGTCGACAACACACTAATAAGAATGGCTCTAGTAGACACGACTCCGAGACATCCTAGGACACTTCAAAACATTTGGCTCTGATACCAGGTTTGTCACACCCCAAACTCAAGGAGCGCGACCGGCGCTCAATCGAGTGAACCCGGCAGAGCAGACCCGTGAGATACTTTTTACCCAAACTCACTCATGAACGAAGAGAGGACATATTCTCATTAATTAGATAATAGGGAGATCATGTATACAATAACAAATCATTTTCATTAGTTACTTCATCTTAAAACCTCAAAATACACACATTTTCATGGTTTAAGTGGAACAAGTGATTCTAACATAACATGAATTGTTTGACTTTCCAACACCCATATACAACCCACACTATGTCTACAGAGCCTCTAATAGATACAAAAGAGTACAATGAAAGTTCCGGTAATAAGGCTCCGTCTATGCCTCAAAATGTGATAATATAATGGACAAAAGATACATGACCCCAGAATGAAGCGGCACTCACCAAGTCTGCTGGGAGAAGGGTGTACTGCTATCACCGATCAATGCCGCTTGCTGTGAAACCACATGCATTCATTAAATATGCAGCTCCCCGGCAAAAGGGACGTTAGTACCGTCGAATAGCACTAGTATGTATAACTAAACACCCTCGCAATAGAATGAATAATACTACAAGGAGGAACATTCATAAAATCAATGGAGTCCTCAAACAATACCAACACATCAAGTTAAGAACCAAATACGTTTTCAAGTAAATTTCCATTTTTTAGGTTCGGAGATCCTTAGTACCGATATACCATTGCTCACAATACCACAGTACCTTTATCGCAGAGTCCGATCACGAGCCGATCGGCTAGGCCGTCTCATTTGAGACATCAACCACAATCACAATTTCAATTACAATTTCCCGCACAATCACCACTATGTGTGCGGTATGGCATCCGATCACGACCTGATCGGCTAGGTTGTTTCACCCGAGACATCATCCTTTTCTATCAATCCGCTCACTTCACACTTCTTTCACATCTTTTCAATTCATTGGCACTAGTGGCCACAATTATAATATCATTCTTGGCACTTGGCCGTATTTCATATTTTATGCTCCCCTTTTCACTTTCACACGTCATCATCATTATCAACAACAGGACTTTTCAATTCAAGACTTTAGGTACATGTGAGCAATTAAGAGTCTTAGACATATAAAGATTTTTAACATAATTTGGCATTATAACCTTCATTCAAACTTGACTTGAAGTCATAATATTTATAACACACAGCCAATACTTGGAACATATTCTCAAATGATAACATAGCATGATAAAAGCATTTGGAACACATATTGAACATATATCTTTCAACACAAGTTTACTCGGAATAGCCAATTTCATAATGATCAACTTGGGTCTTACATAACTTACATGAACACCTTGGAATTCAATTCTAGGAAAGGAGTTTAGCCAACATACCTCAATTGAGCTTCTTTGAACTCTAAAATTTTTCGGAATTCATTGAAACTTCAATATATTTTAGAAATATAACCAACTGAACCAAAATTAGGAAGATGATCATGGTTCTAGCTCATTTGAGCATTTTATCAAACACTAGGCGTGCATTAAGGTTTCAAGGTCCTTTCTTGGTGGGTTCCATCATCCCACAACTTGTTCTTTACCATTTTTAGCTCAACAATCTTCCTACACCCTGTGATAACACATGCATGCAAAATAAACAACTCCCATACCAAGAATTGTCTTGCTAATTACCCATTTTTGGTTAAAATTCAAAATTAAGCGCTAGGGTGTAGAATCTTACCTCTAGGATGAAGTCCTAGTGAGTTCACTAAATAATCTTCCAAGATTTGAGTAAGAATTGGTGGATGAAGCTTAGGAACTCCCTTTCTCATTCTCTTCCACTCTTTCTCTCCAGAAATATATGTTTTATGCTTCTAAAATGATCCCCAAGGGTGTTTCATTAGAATGGGGCCGGGTTCAAAAATTAGAAAGATATGAGCCCCGACACAGGTCAGTGGTCACATATGCGACCGCATAATGCTTCTATGGTTTGCGAAATGGCTCACGAAATGGCCCCCTGGAACTAGGCAGGTCTGCCCCACTCTGCGGCTGCATAATGCGCTGCAGAACCTCCCTTCAAAACATTTCCATGCTGAATCTACTCGCGAAATCGTTGTGCGGCCGCATAATGGACCGCAAATTGGTCCTACAATTTTACTCAAGTTTCTGCTTCGTTCTGCGGCCATTCTACGGCCTATAGAGTGATTGTACGGCCGCATAGTGGGCCGCAGAAATGACTTTTATTTCCAACAATTTTGCTTAACTCCTCAGCGCACCGCTTAACCCAAAAATTCCGTACTGTGTTGAGCTAGAATCTCTACAATTTTTAACACATAAGCCTACCTCAACACCACAAATCCTGGGTTTTAGGTGAAATTTTACGGGGCCTTTCACATGACTATGCCGGGCGAATTGTGATATTGATCATGTAGTCATGCTGGGCGGATTGAGATATTGGCATGTGAGTTTGCCATTCGGTTGTGATTAGAAATGTGGAACAAGGTGACATGAGCATATGATTTGTGGGTTGAGACTCGGGACTTGTGATATGACATAAGGTAACTCGAAGTCATTTAGTTACGAAACTTGTGATAAAACGACTTGATTAATTGGTTGTTATTTGTTTTTCTTATTTGGTTTCAATAGTATTTTCACGGTGTTACTATTACTTTACCGTTTATATCAAATTTTGATTCTTATTGCCATTTTCTAATTCTTGTTTCATTACTAGCTTTATACTTCTATGCTGCAAATGTTATTTTTACTAGTAGGTTTTCTTGACTTGTACCTCATCACTACTCAATTGAGATTAGTCTTGATACTTACTGGTAAGACCATGGTGTACTCATACTACTCTTCTGCACATTTATGTGCAAATTCGTGTATTGGAGATATCAGACTCAGGTAGAGTTAGCTTTTTAATGGCAAGGATTCAAGGTAGAGCTGCTTGGTCATCGTAGTTCCTTGGAGTCCTTTGCTTTTATTGTACTATCAGCTCGTTATTCGAACAATATTATATTTCAATCTTTGAAATCTTTCCATGTGTTCATCTAGAGTTCATGACTATGTATTACCTAGTCTTGACAGGGTATTATGATTATTTCCGCGTATTCATATTTTGCTTTTGTTTCGATATTCATATTAAACTCTATTTTAGTTTATCATTGTTAAATTGACTTAATTGTTGTGAGCACTCGGCTTACCTAGTCTTAGAGACTAGGTGTCAGACGACACCTAAGGCGAGATTTTTGGTCGTGACAAGTTTGTATTAGAGCTCTAGGTTCATAGGTTCTATGAGTCACGGGCAAGTTTAGTAGAGTCTTGCTTATAGGTACGCAGACATCTGTACTTATCTTTGAAAGGCTATGGAACTATTAGGAAAATTACACTTCTTTTATTACAGTTGTGCGGATTTGTTGATTTTAAAATTTGAGCCTTTGTATCTCTATTCTCTCATAGATGGTGATGATGCAACCTACCAGATCATCTGAGCAGACACACACGCCACTTGCTAAATCTGCGAGAGGCCTGGGCTGAGGTTAAGGACGAGAAGGGGCACGTGCCGCTGCTAGAGCACCTACCAGAGCAGTAGTTGGGGAGCCACCAGTAGCTCCGGTTGGGGGACAAGCACCAGAGGTGCCTGTTGTCACCCCCGTACTTCAGGAGACTTTGGCGCAGTTACTGAGCATGTTTGGTACATTGGCTCAGGCCGGATGTATCTCCGTTTCACCATCTACTTCACAGATTGGGGGAGGAGCTCAGACTCCCACCGCCCGTACTCTAGAGCAATAGGCTAATGTTGGTCATACTCCAGGTTTGGTTTCGGTAAAGCCTGTTATTCTTATTCAGCCTGAGGTCAGGTTAGGAGTATCAGAGGAGGAGTAGAAGAGGCTTGAGAGGTTCAAGAGGTATGGTCCACCTAATTTTAGTGGCACTTCTACCTAGGATGCACAAGTTTTTCTTGAGAAGTGTCACCATATTCTCGGCATCATAGGTATTGTGGAGGTGAGAGGAATTGCTTTTAATACATTTTATTTGTTGGGAGCAGTGTATCAGTGGTGGTAGGTTTATGAGGAGTGTAGGCCAGTTGATGCAGCACCACTCACTTGGACTCAATTTTTAGAGATGTTTTTGAGGGACTTTGTTCCCCAGACCCTTCGAGATGCGTGACACACAGAGTTTGAGCAACTTCATTAGGGCGCAATGAGGGTATCCGAGTACGCCATGAGGTTTAGTGAGATATCCCGTCATGCACCTACTTTTGTTCCCACAATCAGAGAGAGAGTCCACAGATTTATTGGGGTCTCAGTTATGGTCTTAGATTCAGCATGTCTCGGGAGTTGGAGGCTGATACTCTATGTCAAAGGTTGTGGAGATTTCTAGAAGGTTAAGAGCGTATTCGGGGTGAGGAGGGGGAGGATAAGGAGGCAAGAGGCCTTGAGGTTCTGGAGGATTCAGTGGATTCTACTATTCAGATATGACCCATCACGGTGGAGGCTTGGGCAATCGGTCAGTCCAATCCACATTTTAGACTACTTGTGGTGCTCCAATTAGTTAGAGACCCCAGGGTACTCATATGGGGTAGTCATCTTTGATTGCACCGCCTGCACGAGGTTTCTACAACGGTTATTCTAGTTATTAGGCATAGTCTCAGTACCGCAACAATGCCTGTAGAGGGGTTCTCATGAGTGTGGCGATACTATGAATATCATAAGAGATTGTCCCAGACTTAGGAGAGGTGGATTTCATTAGAGCACTCAGGCTATGGGCCCCATTCCAGTTGATAATCCACATGCACAACCAGCAAGGGGTGGAGGAGAGGCCAGTAAAGAGCGCCCTAGAGGGGGAGGCCTGACCTGTTGGTATGCTTTCCATGGTAGGGCTGAGGCCGCTGCATCAGATGGTATTTTTACAAGTATGGTTTTGATTTGTCATAATGGATCCGTAGTATTGTACTGATAGGGAGTTGTTCTTGTCAGACTTGTTTGATAGTCCTCTCATACATTTCTCTTTACATATTTAGTCATATTCGCGTTGTTCTTATTGGGTTTAGCTTGCAAGGTATGTTCCTAGAGGATATTAGGCGACACTTGTTGATTTAGGTGAGTGGTTATGAGGTCTTTATGTTTCTTGCATCGTGATCAACATTGTGAAGGTTTGGGCAAGGTTTTAGATATTATGAGATTAGTTGCTAGTGCTGGAATTGATTATGGGCGACTATTATGGTCAGAGATATTATTATGGGCAAATGGCAACGTATTAAGTTTGGGTGGTCATACCTTGTGGGTGTATGCATGAGGCGTTGTAGGTGGTTGAGGTTGATAGCATGTGTTAATGTGGGAATTGGGACTTTGAGAAATGACCAGATGGTGAAAACTTTGGTTCTAAGGCTTGTTAGTGTGGGTGAAAGGAATAATCTTCAGCTTAGATGGTGTTTTCGGGCTTATGTGGACAGGGGTGATGCGGGATCACCCCGAGTATATGTACGATGAGTTCATTCAGTGATTTCATGGCTTCGGGATGGTTCTTGACACGTCTGGCGATAAACATTTGTTTAAGAGGGGGAGAATGTAACTACCCAACCAGTCGTTTTGAGAATTAGTGTCCCATTTAGTGGCTTAAGGTCTCAAGGAACCTTGTATTGTGCATTATGACTTGCACATCGGATTCGGCTTTTGGATTATTTGAGATTGATTTGGAAGAATGATTCTTGTTTCAGAAGATTAAGTGGCAAGAGTTGACCGGAGTTTGACTTTTTTCTAGACGACTTGGGAATGGTATTTTTACGATTCCAATAGCTTCACAAGGTAATATTGGACTTAGGTGTATGCTCCGATTTTGATTTGGTGGTTCGTAGGTTGGTTTGATGCATTTTGGCGAAAGTTGGAAAGTTGAAGGTTGAGAGGTTTGACCGGGAGTTGACTTTGTGGATATCGGGTTCGGATTTTGATTCTGGGAACTGGAATAGGTGCCTTGTGTCAATTGGGACTGCATGGAAAATCTGACATCATTCCAGGTTGATTTGATATTATTCAGCACGACTAATAGAAGTTGAAAATTCATATGTTCTTTAGTACGATGTGAGGTATGATTCATAGTTTTGATGTTTGATGTATTTTGAGGCCTCGAGCAGGTACGCTTAAAGTTATGGAAATTGTTTGTATGTTCGGACTGGGTCCCGGGGCCCCCGGGTATGCTTTGGACGTGTGTAAGATCTTTTGGATCATGTTGGGTGAAGCTAGTTTGGGCAGGGATCTGGTGTGGTCGCACCTGCGAAGCACTGGGTGCAGATGTGCTGACCGCAGGTGCGGAGGAGAAGGGGCGCATAAGAAAAAACAAGGATGGATTAGGAAGACCACAAAAGCGGAAGCCTGGGCAAATCCGCGTATCCGTAGAAGTGGATCTATGAGCGCATTTGTGCATCCGTGGTCACAGGAGCGACATTGGCTGAGGTAACGTATTTCCGCAGAAGCGGATTATTAGCCGCATAAGCGACCTTCTGACTGCCAAAGCGGAACTTCTGAGAAGATTGCATTTATATCGACGTTTACTTATTTTTATAACTTTTTGAGTTAGATAGCTCGGATTTAGGCGATTTTGGACGGGATTTTCACGCATTGGATTGAGGTAAGTGTTCTTTATCCGGGTTTTATGATTCCATCTTTGTTTTTTCTCATTAAATTTGTGATTTGAGCAGGAGAAAATTGAGTTTTTTGGTAAAAACTTTCTAAAATATAAAATGAATATTTGAAGACCGAATTAATGTCAGAACTGTATAATTTTGGTATGATTGGACTCGTATCCGAATGAGTGTTCGGATTTTGTAAATTTTGTCGGGTTCTGAGCTATGATCCCGGGGTTGACTTTTTTAGTTTTCATTAAAAAATGAAGCTTTATTATCCAAAATTTGTTTCATATGGTTTATATTTATAATACTGAGTTATTTTGGCTAGATTTGAGTCGTCTGTGGGTTTATTTTGCACGAGAAGGTTATTTTAGAGTATTGATTTGGCTTCTTTGAGGTAAATATCTTGCCTAACTTTGTCTGGAGGAACTACCCCTTAGGATTTGAGTTGTTTGTGCTATTTGTGTTATGTTAAAGCTGTGTACGCGAGGTGACGAGCACATACTCGGGCTCATATGTGGAAATTGACTGGTTTAGACTTTTAGACTTCTTTCATGTATCTATTTGGAATTGTTAGATGTTAAATCTTTTATTTGTCATGTTTACTTTTACATTCTTTATTTGATGTTTTTTTTTACATGTCACACCCTTTAATTTTCAAGATTACTCTTATATGCTTTAGTTGAAGTTGTTACCTCTTATATCATTATGTGACTTCCTTTATTGTTGAGTTATTCTTAATTGAAATTGTTGTCACAGGTGATGACCCAAAATCTACTAGTCGTGATGGCACCTAACTCAACCCGCTAGGTAAGCCAACTAATAACTATCCAATTCCAATAATATTTAATAAGACAATTGAACAAAAGAAATCATCTGAATCTTATGCATTCCCCAAGAACTAGTAGTACAAATTATGAGCTTCTAAGAATAGAGTTTACAAAGATGGTATGAACTAAATACATCATCTGTCTGAAAAGTACATAAACAGAGGTTTATGGATATAAGGCTACCATGAACAAGAGGAAGCTATAGCAGGCACAGGTATATCTTAAATCCAGCTCCCATCGAACACAAAACATCAATAGTCAACATCTACATGCAAGGTTCAAAAGTGTAGTATGAGTACAACCGTCCTCATGTACTCAATAAGTAACAAACCCAACCTTAGGTTGAAAGTAGTGACGAGCTGGAACAAAGGTCAGGTCTAAGACCAATAGCCAACAACAGTTCATAACAACGTAAAACAAATAACAAAAGAAGTAACTCATAGGTAAAATGCTGAGCTTTTTCATAGTTTTTCCGAAAATAGTTCCGCTTTTCAAGTGTGTCAGTGAAAACCCAAATCCTTTACCAAAATCGTCGAAAATATGAATAAGTTTGAAAACTATGAACCTTTCCACAATAAATAAAATGTTTCATTTCCTTTCCAGATAGCAAAATGTGAAATACCTCTCTATGTCCATATATCAATATGTGTGAAAACTCTTGAATGACGTGATACAATACAACATTACAAAAAATGCATCTCTATGCCTGTATGTCATGTGTGCATTGCCGCGCCCCTTTTCTCGTGAAATTGGGTTTCGACACGTGACAAATCTTGTAAAGAAGGGTGTTAAAAGAGAGAGTCTCCACCTAATAGGTTTGGGGTGCATTTGGGCACCTATTTTGTAGATAACTCTGTTTGACTAGTTTGTGTCACCAAAGATCGGGTAAGGGCTCGAAATTACCTTGAAGAGAAGGTGTTAGGCCCTTTTCGAGGCCACAACTGTGGGTCCCGGCCGAACTCAATTATATGAATTAGTCTATGTGATCAAAGCTAAGAAACAAAGAATTCATTATTAAACACAAATAATCTATTGAAAGACAAGGTGGGGTGGGAGGGGGGGAGGGGTCCTAAATTTCTTAGCCTAAAGGATCACCTCGTGCAACATAAATAATACTTCGTAACTTGCTCAAGATGGGGTGTCACTCATATTATTCAGCGGGCATAGACTATCATCTCCTGCTATCCGATTACTATCTTTAAGTTGTTACCTAAAGCGCACTAGTTGATTCTAAACCGTACCCTATGCGTGCACTACCTGTCCCATGCCTATGGTCTAGGAGGATTTGAACCTCTATTTAGGTAGTTCTAGACATCACTTAGGCTGCTCAAAATGATTAAATTAATCGACATGCAAAACTGGTTGGACTTCATATAATAGCAATTACGGGTTATGTCAGCCTCCACACGCTGACAACGAATGCACGCAAACACATTGGGCATTTGACGGTTGCAGATTTTAGGCCAATTAAGACTATTGAATCCTATATGCATGATCTCTAAATGATTCTAGATTCTAATTGATGTAGTAGTTTCAAATGTAAAAATGCAATTTTATAGACGTGATTTATGCACAGTTTAGGGAATCTGATATCACATATTCATTACTGAGACCAAGGTTATGAGTTATCGATCCTATAGACATGATTTATAAATGATTCTGGATTCCAGGATAACAAAGACAGATGTGACGATCTGACCCGTCGTCTCAGGATTTACCGCCCCGTTTCCCCCGTTTTCTGCTTCATCATGTTTCATTATCAGTAATTGGTGTGTTAGAGTTAATTTGTATTGGTTTTGGTAGGAAATGATACACTTAGTCTCTTTAAGGAAGGCTTGGTTTGGAAAAGTCAACCGGAGGTTGACTTATGAGTTATAGGGCTCGGATGCGATTTTCGGTGATTCGGTTAGCTTCGGGGGATGATTTGTGACTTAGGAGTGCGATCGGAATTGATTTTGGAGGTCCGGTATAGAATTAGGCTTGAATTGACGAATTTAGTATTTCGGCGAATTCCGGTTGATAGGTGAGATTTTGATCCGAGGGTCGGAATGGAATTCCGAGAGTTGCAGTAGCTTCGTTAGGTGATTTGGGATGTGTGTGCAAAATTTCAGGTGATTCGGAGGTGGTTTGGTTGGGTTCTTGATCGAATGCGAGTTTCGGAAGAATTTGAGGAACTTAGGCTTGGAGTTGATGTAATTTGATGGTTTTAGTGTTAATCGCGGTGTTTTGATGATTGGAGCAAGTTTGAATAAGGTATTGGATCATGTTTGTGTTTTTGGTTGAGGTCCCGGGGGCCTCGGGGTGAGATCGGATGGTTAAACGGAGAGTTTTGGAATTTTTGCATGTTAAAGGTCTGCTGGTATCTGGTGATTTCGCACCTGCGGCTATGGGACCGCAGGTGCGGTCACGCTGAAGCGGAGGTGAAGGTCGTAGAAGCGGAAAGTGTTGAGGTTTGGTTGGACCGCAGATGCGGATAGGGAGCCGCACCTGCGGAGCCGCAGATGCGGCTGTATGACCGCAGATGCGGCCAGGGCTTTAAGTGGAAGTCCGCATATACGGACATTGGACCGCAAAAGCGGAAGCCGCAGAAGCGGGATTGTGACCGCAGATGCGGTTTTGCCTGGGCAGTTTAATTAATTATTCTTCTTCGTGAAATTTTGAAAGAGTAACACATTTCACTTCGGACATGGAGAGAGTTTGGGCGATTTTGAAGAGGGTTTCAAGGACTTTGATCAGGTATGAATTCTTGGACTTAAAAACATGATTCTATGGTGTAAATACATGGATTAGAGTTGAAAACTTAAGAAATTAAAGGTCAAAAATGGTGGTTTAGGGCTTGAACCTAAGAGAGCTTAAACTAGGAATTTGAGGGGTCAAATGGACTCCGATTCTTGTGATTTTGATATGTATAGACTCGTGGCGAGATAAGGAATCCGTTGGTGTTAATTTTCTGATTTTTTCGAGAAGTGGGCCCGGGGCTCGGGTTTTGCTAATTTCTAGATTTTTGCTATTTTTCGATTGTTTTCGATTGGGTATTGTCCCATTGGCATATTGTGATGTATTCGCTCTGATGTTGGATAGATTCGACGCGCGTGGAGGCCGATTTGAGGGGTGAAGGCGTCGCGAGCTAGAGATTTCACCGCTTCGAGGTGAGTAATGATTGTAAATGATATCCTGAGGGTTTGAAACCCCGGATTGCACATCATAGTGCTATATTGAGGTGACTTGCACGCCGGATAGCGAGCGTGGGGTAGAGCACCGATGGGGATTGTGACATGGTCCGTCCCGATTGATGATTTTTCCGTGTATTTGACTGAAACTTATTTGTTATTAGCATGATTTTGGCTGATTGCCATATTTGGGCTTCGCGCCAACTATCTGAACCCTTCAGGGATTTTTATCACTGTTTCCTCACCATTTTGATATACTACTGGAACTCAGTCCTGTTGATTATACTGTTTTGCAAACTCAGCCGTTTTAATTGAACTTTGAGACTTAAATGATATTTCCACTGTTGTTTGGGCTGAGCACTACTATTTTATTGATGCCCGAGGGGCTTATGATGTTTTCTGGACTGAGTGGGGCCGAGGGCCATATGTGAGGATATATGTGAGTGATGTGAGGAGGCTTTCAGGCCTCGAGTGTTATGTGAGGGGGCTTTCAGGCCTCGAGTGTTATCTGAGGGGGCTTTCATGCCTCGAGTGTTATGTGAGGAGGCTTTCAGGCCTCGAGTGTTATGTGAGGAGGCTTTCAGGCCTCGAGTGTTATGTGAGGGGGCTTTCAGGCCTCGAGTGTGCTGTGAGAAGGCTTTCAGGCCTTATGTTGATATGAGCAGGCTTTCAGGCCTTATGATGTTATAGCGCTTGGGCTGTAGGAGCCCCTCCGGAGTCTGCACACCCACAGTGAGCGCGGGTACCCATCTATAGTGGATAAATTTTAGACAGTGGTAACAATGACACTGTATGACGCAATTTGGTCAGGTAACAATGACTGACCAGGAATAACACCGTGCGGTTAGGTAACAATGGCTGACCAGGAACTAATTTGTGCCCGAGGGGCTGGTACTATTCTATGTGATTGCCCGAGGGGCGAGTTTTATGTGCTCGTTTTGCATACTTACTTGTCTTTTACTTGTTTAACTGTGGTATTCGTGCCCGAGGGGCGGATTTCTATGCATAGCGGCACTAATTGTTTTGAAATAGTTTTCGCAATTATTGAAAAGATCATTTTCAAAAGAGATTTGAACTGAGCCAAGGTATTCTAAAGATTTCACCGATTTCACTGTTTTCTCAGAAAATTGTACCCGGCTTCTATACAGCATGTTGGTTGCTTTACATGATTTCTTGCTGCTCAATTATTATTTACTTTTATTACTCACTGAGTTGGAGTACTCACTTTACTCCCTACACCTCGCGTGCAGTTGCAGGTATTTATTCACCCGATAGCGGGTATTGGCTGCGTGGAGGCAGAGTTGCAAAGGTTTAGTGAGGTGACTGCTATCGTTCGCAGCACCACTGTCTTTCTATGTTATTCATTATTTCTGTTCAGCGTATTTCTAGACTTGTAAAGTAGAATTACCTTCTTATTGATGCTTGTGACTTGTAACACCCCGGTTTGGGCTGTGTTGGGTTGTAATTTCATTAATTAATATCAATAAGTCGTATCTTTGCTGTTCATTTATGCTTAACTAATCTGAAAGAGACAAGTTTGGGTGAGTTGGCTGGCCTTGTCTTCACGAGAGGCGCCATCACGACCAGTGCGGGGTTTGGGTCGTGACAAGTTGGTATCAGAGCCTAGGTTACTAGGTCTCACGAGTCATGAGCAGGTTTAGTAGAGTCTCGCGGATCGGTATGGAGACGTCTGTATTTATCCACGATAGGCTGCAGAACCATTATGAAAACTTCACATTCTTTAATTCTTATCGTGCGTCTTTGATTCAGCTTGAAAAGAAACTCTTTAAATTCCTTCCACGCGTTTGTATGCGCGCATGAGCGCTCAGTATTAGATGTGCCTTGATGGCTTGTGATTCCCCGATCAAGGGGCGAGATGTAATCTCCGTGAGCTTATGTTGGGCCAGTTTGGAGGACTTGAGGCCGGATCTTTGCCTATGGCTGGAGCACCGAGGTGCTGATTTTGTGTGAGCAAGTGTTTTGAACTTATATGTTCGGTATTGTCTCTATTAGCCGAAATGGCGGTTGGATGCCCGTGTGATGAGTATGTTAGTGCTGCGAGATGTATCTATATGACTTGGTAGTGACGAAGAAGTCTGCTGGATAATAGATGAACTGTTAAGTGTTCGTTTCCTATTGTGATTTGATGTGTAGCCTGAGTGACGGGTGCGTGAAGAATCTTTTCATGTATCCTAGATGGGAGTGAAGTAAATTTCATGTTGCGGTATGAGTTCAAACTCAGGAAGACTAAGTGGCTGTGTAATGTGTGTGACGGTGGAAGGTATGCAGAAACGTTAAATTGAGGCGAAGCAGGTGGGTTATCTCCTGCGGAGTGTTCTTAAGTGATATGATCCCTAGGTGTATGTTAGAAGATCTCATGTGTAATTGAAAAGTACGTGTTGAAAACTTGAAAATTTGGGTCGCTTAAGAGAGTGGACTCAACTGATGTGGGGATGAATGCGAGATTTGCAGAGGATTACAGTACTAGATGATCTGTGTTTTCACAAACTTGTAAATGATTTGAGTTTAATCTCACTATGGTATTGTGGCATCATTAGAGTAAAAGTGTTATGGGTTATTGAGCATGTCCTGATATATGGTTTCGAGCCAAGTTGGGGAGGTTGCTGTTGATTAGCTGATTGCACGGTTATGTGCTATGTTGGTTCCGGTTGAGGCATGCTGGCGAATCAGTTCGGGTCGCGGAAATTGAGCCGAGGATGGCACGAGTGAAGCAAAATTGTGATAGAGGTCATATTATGCTTTATAGAGTATGAGAATCACGGAATGTCTAGAGTGTTGTTGGTAAAGAATGCTCGGCGCATAGAGCGGGGAGTTGCCTGGTTGTATTGGGATGAGGATTTCATTTTGCAGCATCGGTGTGCCAATGAGGCACGGGTGGTTCTGTTCGTTAGGTCAGGTGATTTGCAGTTTGGATAAGAGTGAATGACTTTCGATAATGGTTCTAATGTGTTCAAGATTCTGCAGGAAACAATCGGGTATTTTAAAGTTGCATGTGTGGTTAGAAACTGTGTTTTCATTGGAAGAGGTTCAGATTTGTGGTATTTCTATGTTAATTATGGGGTTCTATGTATCAGTATCAGGAAATTAAAGGTAACTGATTCAGAATTTGCAGAAAGTTCTTCAGAGAAAAGTATTCTGGAATGTGGCGTATCTGGAAATATTTGAGAAAGTATTCAGTGGCTCATGGGTCTTAGACAGTGTGGTATTATGCTTGGGTCTCGTGTGGTAAGCCTGGGTTGAGGCATTGTGGTGCTACCGCAAGAGGGAATATCAAGTGGATGATGAATCAGAAAGGAAAATCAGATAGATGGAATAGCTTGACAGTAGACCGAATCGGTATGGTAAGGACATGATTAATTTCTTCGTGTGTGTTCGAGATAATGAGTTCGTACAAGTATTTTGCAGCAATGCTCTTGGGTTTCGGCAGCTTGCTTAGCTTGGTTTGGATAGAAGGATTCAGTACTGGCAGTTTAGCTTGTGCAAATGGAATTGGGAGAGAGTTCTTGTTGACTTCTACCATGGCTGGAGAGGTACATTTTCTACGAATATGAGAGGTATGGGATGTGTAATGATTTTTCTTCTAGATGGGATCAATGGAAGTCCTTGACTAGTTGAATGCGTAGATGTCTATGGCTCGGAAGGGAGATAAAAGTTTCCTGTCATCCTTGGATGGTATGGTATATGCGGTAGGTTGTGGAGGATCGAGATTTGCGTGTACGAGGTTTCAGATCAGTTCTGAAAGGAAGTTCATAACACTCCTAGGCAACAGGTAGCCTCAGATAATCAAGGAAATGGTACTGCTAAATGGAAGTGATTTGACGAGAGTATTTGTCTCGGAAAGGGGTAATGTGACTTAACTGATGATACTTCGGTAGTATTGCGGTGCTTTCTTGTTAGGTCGATTGCCAATATCTGATTTTGTTTGATGGCACAGGGGAAATTTTAGGATATCTTTCGTGGAATGATTGGGTACTTGAGGTGTGATATGTATTCATACGGCAGAATTCGGGATCAGGTATGGTGAGTCGTGTGCTATATGGAGTTGGAGACTGGGAGTTCTCAGGTACAGACTGTGTAGTGGTTGTGGATCGTGTGTATCGGCACCGTTTAGCGGCTATTGGGATTTGGAGGCCCGAGTGGATCTTTCTTTGCTTGGTATGTTAGAATTTGGATATGATGTTGGGGGTGTAGACTGGCTGTCTCAGTGTTGGGTTATTCTAGACTATTGCGCTATGGGCTATGCCAGAAGATGCCACGGCTTGAGTGGCGAGGTGCATCGGATTATGTTCTAGCAGAGTGGTTTGTATTCCAAAGACCTAGAGGACGGCTGGGAGGGATTGCCTTTATTATTTGGGGTCTTGTGAGTGAGTGTTCCATCTTGAGTCGGCTTGGTTGGCTCCGAATGGCATTGTTGAGGGAGGTATTGATTCGACCGTTGTTGAGCTTATCAGTGATCTAGGGAGATCTATGAGTTACCTTTCTGTGTTGCGAGATGCTAGGATTTGTTGGTTATAGGCACATATGGTGCGGTTCAATTGGTGGAATTCGAGCGGGAAGAGTAAGTGAGCGATGCTTAGTGAACGGCGTATCGGTTGTGTCCTATCGGGTTGCGTGGTATATGTTATTTGTTGCACCGTGGGTGTCATGTTTTTCCTTGGTTCCAAACATCAAATTGTGCATGGCTGTCAGTTTTGAGCATAGTGACTTGAGGTGTTCCATGTGTAGCAGTGTTTGGATAGGACCGCGCATTGTAGCGATGCTACGTGGAGTTATGACCTTTCTGAGTAGATTCAGGTGTTCTATTTCTATGATGTGAGACGGGGTCTCAGCCTTGTGTGGTGATGGTATTGGTGAGCTTGAAGTACAGCTCTTTCGTGTGAGTCGTTTTTCATGATTTGAGTATATTCAGATCGTTTCTTATTGGTGCGCGTATTATGCAAGTTGTGGCTTAGGCCTGTATTGAGGTGTCATATCACCAAAGTGGTGTGGTGGATTTGAGGTGATCGTTGGGGTCACCAAAGAATACGAACGAATTTGATTTCGGCTTGTTGGAAGGATAATATCGAGGTTCGGCTCGGAACCTGCTGTGGTGTTAGTCAAAAAGCGAAGTGGCTTCATGAATGGTTGATCTGAGAAATGGTTACGGTTTATTGCGTGTTTGATTTATCGTTGGCAGTATATGAAAGTGTTGGAATAAGACCTTAGTTGATAAGAGGTTTTCTACCAGTATTCGGGTGTTGTGGGCAATTGCTGTGAATAGAAGTTATCGCTTCGAGTGTTTGGGTTATGTAAAATATCATATGATTGCACCTGAGGCAGCAGATATGGGTTATTACAGCTGGTTCGGGCTTATTCTGAGTATAAATGTGAGGTTCTGATCTTGTGTGTGATTTCGGAAAGTGCAATGTGGTTCTATGGTTTATGGACTAGAGGGATTGTGAAATTTCAGCTATGTTGTGTTATCGGACCTATGCGAGATAGGGTGACGTGGGATCACCCCCGAGTATATGCTTGGTAAGGTCATTCAGCTATGGGTTGGCTTCTTTGTTTAAGTTGGGGAGGATGTGACGACCCGACCCGTCGTCTCAGGAGTTACCGGCCCGTTTCCCCAGTTTTATGCTTCTTCATGTTTCATTATCAGTAATTGGTGTGTTAGAGTTGATTTGTATTGGTTTTGGTAGGAAATGAGACACTTAGTCTCTTTAAGGAAGGCTTGGTTTGGAAAAGTCAACCGGAGGTTGACTTATGAGTTATAGGGCTCGGATGTGATTTCCGGTGATTCAATTAGCTTCGGGGGATGATTTGTGACTTAGGAGTGCGATCGAAATTGATTTTGGAGGTCCGGTGTAGAATTAGGCTTGAATTGACGAAGTTAGTATTTCGGCGAATTCCGGTTGATAGGTGAGATTTTGATCCGAGGGTCGGAATAGAATTCTGAGAGTTGCAGTAGCTTCGTTAGGTGATTTGGGATGTGTGTGCAAAATTTCAGGTGATTCGGAGGTGGTTTGGTTGGGTTCTTGATCGAATGCGATTTCGGAAGAATTTGAGGAACTTAGGCTTGGAGTTGATGTAATTTGATGGTTTTAGTATTAATCATGGTGTTTTGATGATTGGAGCAAGTTTGAATAAGGTATTGGATCATGTTTGTGTTTTTGGTTTAGGTCCCGGGGGCCTCGGGGTGAGATCGGATGGTTAAACGGAGAGTTTTGGAATTTTTGCATGTTAAAGGTCTGCTGGTATCTGGTGTTTTTGCACCTGCGGCTATGGGACCGCAAGTGCGGTCACGTGGAAGCGGAGGTGAAGGTCGTAGAAGCGGAAAGTGTTGAGGTTTGGTTGGACCGCAGATGCGGACAGGGAGCCGCACCTGCGGAGCCGCAGATGCGGCTGTATGACCGCAGATGCGGCCAGGGCTTTAAGTGGAAGTCCACATAAGCGAACATTTGACCGCAAAAGCGGAAGCCGCAGAAGCGGGATTGTGACCGCAGATGCGGTTTTGCCTGGGTAGTTTAATTAATTATTCTTCTTCGCGAAATTTTGAAAGAGTAACACATTTCACTTCGGACTTGGAGAGAGTTTGAGCGATTTTGAAGAGGGTTTCAAGGACTTTGATCAGGTATGAATTCTTGGACTTAAAGACATAATTCTATGGTGTAAATACATGGATTAGAGCTGAAAACTTAAGAAATTAAAGGTCAAAATGGTGGTTTAAGGCTTGAACCTAAGAGAGCTTAAACTAGGGATTTGAGGGGTCAAATGGACTCCGATTCTTGTGATTTCGATATGTATAGACTCGTGGCGAGATAAGGAACCCGTTGGTGTTAATTTTCTGATTTTTTCGAGAAGTGGGCCCGGGGCTCGGGTTTTGCTAATTTCGAGATTTTTGCTATTTTTTGATTATTTTCGATTGGGTATTGTCCCATTGGCATATTGTGATGTATTTGCTCTGATGTTGGATAGATTCGACGCGCATGGAGGCCGGTTTGAGGGGCGAAGGCGTCGCGAGCTAGAGATTTCACTGGTTCGAGGTGAGTAATGATTGTAAATGATATCCTGAGGGTTTGAAACCCCGAATTGCACATCATAGTGCTATATTGAGGTGACTTGCACGCCGGATAGCGAGCGTGGGGTAGAGCACCGTTGGGGATTGTGACTTGGTCCGTCCCGATTGATGATTTTTCCGTGTATTTGACTGAAACTTATTTGTTATTAGCATGGATTTGGGCTGATTGCCATATTTGGGCTTCGCGCCAACTATCTGAACCCTTCGGGGATTTCTATCACTGTTTCCTCACCATTTTGATATACTACTCGAACTCAGTCCTGTTGATTATACTGTTTTGCAAACTCAGCCGTTTTAATTGAACTTTGAGACTTAAATGATATTTCCACTATTGTTTGGGCTGAGCACTACTATTTTATTGATGCCCGAGGGGCTTATGATGTTTTCTGGACTGAGTGGGGCCGAGGGCCATATGTGAGGATATATGTGAGTGATGTGAGGAGGCTTTCAGGCCTCGAGTGTTATGTGAGGGGGCTTTCAGGCCTCGAGTATTGTGTGAGGGGGCTTTCAGGCCTCGAGTGTTATGTGAGGAAGCTTTCAGGCCTCGAGTGTTATGTGAGGAGGCTTTCAGGCCTGAGTGTTATGTGAGGGGGCTTTTAGGCCTCGAGTGTTATGTGAGAAGGCTTTCAGGCCTTATGTTGATATGAGCAGGCTTTCAGGCCTTATGATGTTATAGCGCTTGGGCTTTAGGAGCCCCTCCAGAGTCTGCACACCCACAGTGAGCGCGGGTACCCATCTATAGTGGATAAATTTTAGACAGTGGTAACAATGACACTGTATGACGCAATTTGGTCAGGTAACAATGACTGACCAGGAATAACACCGTGCGGTCAGGTAACAATGGCTGACCAGGAACTAATTTGTGCCTGAAGGGCTGGTACTATTCTATGTGATTGCCCGAGGGGCGAGTTTTATGTGCTCGTTTTGCATACTTACTTGTCTTTTACTTGTTTAACTGTGGTATTCGTGCCCGAGGGGCGGATTTCTGTGCATAGCGGCATTAATTGTTTTGAAATCGTTTTCGCAATTATTGAAAAGATCATTTTCAAAAGAGATTTGAACTGAGCCAAGGTATTCTAAAGATTTCACCGATTTTACTGTTTTCTCAAAAAATTGTACCCGGCTTCTATACAGCATGTTGGTTGCTTTACGTGATTTCTTGCTGCTCAGTTATTATTTACTTTTATTACTCACTGAGTTGGAGTACTCACTTTACTCCCTGCACCTCGCGTGCAGTTGCAGGTATTTATTCACCCCGTAGCGGGTATTGGCTGCGTGGAGGCAGAGTTGTAAAGGTTTAGCAAGGTGACTGCTATCGTTCACAGCACCACTGTCTTTCTATGTTATTCATTATTTCTGTTCAGCATATTTCTAGACTTGTAAAGTGGAATTACCTTCTTATAGAAGCTCGTGACTTGTGACACCCCGGTTTGGGCTGTGTTGGGTTGTAATTTCGTTAATTAATATCAATAAGTCGTATCTTTGCTGTTCATTTATGCTTAACTAATCTGAAAGAGACGAGTTTGGGTGAGTTGGCTGGCCTTGTCTTCACGAGAGGCGCCATCACGACCAGTGCGGGGTTTGGGTCGTGACAACAATACTGTAATTTGACGTATTAGGTGTGCAGTAGAGTGATTATGCAGTTGTTTGAAGGTCTAAAGTTAGTAGTATTAATAGAACACCCTATAGGCAGGATTTCTAGCAATTGGCAATTATATTGATTAACATTAATATTTTTTATCCTTATAGGCATGTTGTTTATATGGACATGCAAAGAATAGGTATTTGTGAGTAAATGCAATCCTTTAGTCATGGTGTCTATATGAACATTGCAAAGAACAAGTATTTGTGAATAAATGCAATCCTATAGACATGATATCTATATAAACATGCAAAGAATAGGTATTTGTGAATGAATGCAATCCTATAGGCATGGTGCTATGTGAACATGCTACAATTAGAGTATTGATCATTTTTATTTCTTACAGACATGATTTCTAACAAGCAGGTGGAAGAAGAATGTATTAAATGAAGTTAAACGTCTATAGGCAGGTCATCTATCAAACACGTAGGGGGGAGAATATATTCGAGCAAATTAACACATATAGACATGATTTCTACCCGTCTCATGCAATATTAAATAAGCCTAGTTTCCCTATTTTACTAATAACCCACATGTTATTACAACAATTATTACAGACTCGAATGAATAGGAATAAATTACAAAGATAAATTACTATATATAGAGCCTACAACAGGCTCAAAGATACACCAAGCCCAGTCAGGCCTTCACGTAGCTCTCAACAACTCAGAAGACAGTTTCCATAGCCAATACCCAGTAACCATCGGAAATACAACCATGTACACAAGCCCATTGGCTTATTCAGCAAATGATGTGGGACAGAACTGAAAAATTAAGACAAATATGACAAAGAAACTCTGACCCTAATTTGTCAGAGTTTCCAAGGGCTTCAAGAACCCAGGGCAGTGCTCACACTAGAAAGGTTAACAAAGGAAATTCAGGGATAGACTGAGGACCAAGTCCTAGTGTGTCTGAGTTCACAAGAGTCTCAATTGGACCCCGAGCAGTGCTCACACTAGGGAGGTCAAAATAACATAAGTGATAATGAAGGAGACAAGACAAAAGCTGAGGGACAGAACTGAAAAGTACAAGTTGAGCACACATATCAAATAATCAGACATGCTTTAGGCTTTGAAAGAAAACTTAGCAGAGATTTAGAAAAACAACATCTAGTGTATAAGCAATCACACATTAATAAAAAAAGTTTGTAGGCTTGGTATATACATACTCATAATTAAAAAGGGATTCAAATTATGTTAATTGTAGATGCTAGTGAGAATCATATTGATTGGTAGCAGAATTCAAATAGGATAAAAGCAAGCCGTTGCAAGAATTATGCAAGTATGGCATGTTTAAGTGATAGGATTGCTACCAAAATCAAACACATAAAGAGATGGCAAAGGTTTTAAACATCAGTAACACATAGGCTAGGCAAACTTAAAGAAAACTTAATTAACTCAGGTCCATGCATGTTTCAAACCACAAAAGTAATGGAATTTAGACTAGAAAGGCCTGACATTGAGTAATGCAGTTAGATTTGCATGCAAAAATAGCCCAGAAGGCGCATTAAGCTATGAACTTCATTAGTAAAAAACACATGCAAGCTACAGATACACAATAATGGAATTGCAAAGGGTTCAATAACTCAACAGTTAAGCAAAAAACAAGAAAGAACAAAATCCACGGTAGCAAAACCTAGAATTTCTGGCCTTGGCTTTCAGCCGGCCAGTAATCAGAATATAGAACAAGAATATGAGAGAACAAGAGTAGTAACTTCAGTTTTTAGTGAATATTAACAATTCAAGTCCCGTCTTAAAGGGGAATAGGGAGGGGTTTATATAGTGGTAGAAATTAACATAATCATGGAAACAAATCATTCAGATGCAAGTAGGTTAGAAAGAAAATATTCTGGAATCAATTAGAGGTAATTTAGGGCACGAATCAAAGATTCGTTAAATCAGGGAAACACACAAAATTATTGTTCGGAATATTTAAGTCAAATACTAGAAGTAAAAATTAGGGAAACAACAAAAATCATTAAGAATATTCAAGGGAAACACACAAAAATACCAAAACACAAATCGTTCAGAATATTTAAAGCAAATAATAAAGTAAAAATTAGGGAAACACAAGGAAAGAGAGTAATGGAACACAAAAAAGGAAAGATTCATCAGAACCAGTAAGGAAAAGGAAAAGTCTAAAACCCTAGTTTTTAGGAAAATGAATATTGACAAAAATATAACAAAAATCGGTCCCATGGTAGAATATAGGACGAACTTAGACATAATAACACTTAAAATTAGGAAATGGAACCAATTTGGTTCGATCTAAAGAGATCTGAAAACTCTTGTTTTAGGGTAAGTAAGAATCTTAAGGATACACAGAGATTCATACCATAAAAGAACAAGAACAAATACAGACGGAAAAGGTCAAGGAACTGAACCGGTTTTTGGTTTTAAATTGAAGAGATCCGATTGCCATGTTTAGGCAAGAAATTAGGTAACACCATAAATGTGTAACCAATAGTGAGATGAAGTAAATAAGGCAAGAGAATCCATGACGGATTCCATTTTGGCGCCGAATTTGGAGAGGATTATAGGTTAACGAAGCTAGGGTTTCTTCAGAGGAGAAGAGAGAGTAGAGACCATATGAAGGCGGCGGGTAAAGAGCAAATGGGTTAGGGTTTTGGGTGAAAGGTGGGTAATTAAAAAGGGTAGGTTACTGTAGGCCGTTGATCTTAGAGATCAACGGCCAGGACTTTAAAACGGGGCTGGGGCGGGTCGTGTAAATGGGTCACCGGTTGGGTTAAAAATAAAGGGGTTTTGTTTTGGGCCTGGGTAATTGGGTTAGTGTATGGGGTAATTGGGCTGGGTTATTAGGTCCAATATTGAGTAAGAATTTAGGCTAGTTTTTAAATACCCACTATTTAATAAATAAATAATTTATAAAAGTAATTAATAAATAATTAAAATATTACTTGTGCACTAAATTGATTTAAAAATATAAAACGTTATTTTTTGTGTAAATAATATAATTATACATGCATATAGACTATTATTGTAAAATGTGTAATTTAGTCCTAAAAATATAAATTGTAATTATAAGAAACACACTGATAATATTTTAAGACCTCACATTGGTACAAATGATAAGTTTAGATGATTAAATCATCATAAAATAATTTTGAGGGTAATAATTGGATAAAATGCAGAAATAAAATTGATATAAAGCCTTTAAAAATTATGAAAAAATTGTAAAAATACTTGTGTGTGCTCATAAACCAAAGTGATGATGCATATCCACTATTTGAAAGTATATGTATATATAGTTAAAAATGAGGAAAAAATTGGGTATCAACATGCTTGTCAATGCCATGTATCTCAAAGATGAACTCATGTACTCACACTTTTAGAGTACTCAAACTCACTATCTCACACATTTTGCTCATCATGCCCAATCTGTTACATCTCGCATTTTTTTTCGTACGTTAAAGGTTCGTCTTCAGTAAATTGACGTAAACTCAGGGATGACATTATCTGGAGGTTAACATATTTGTGCTATTTATAACAAGCGATAAACAAGTATCATGAAGGATAAAGGATGCACGAATTAGAGAAAATGAGTTTCGTTGAAAATGGCCAATTTGGGATAAAATACGGATCAAGTAATAATACCTGATAATTATAAACTAGTACCATGCAAGGTACCATATGACCACGGTAGTATAATGTATAATGTATATATAAAGTATATTAAAAATAAGTAAAATTTTAAGTAATTTGGGTCAATATTTAAATTATACGGGTAATTTACTAATTACCGTAACTAAACATTACCCAGTTAACTAATAAGCGAATAAGGATTAATTATCCCAGCTCCAAACCCCACGTGGCAGCCTGCCATGATACAAGGAATGACTAAGTCATTCCTTGCTAGGTGTCATTAAGATACCATTTCCAAGACTTGACTAATCAAGTCTTTCACTTAAAGACTAGACAAAACTATACTAAGTTCATTTGAATTGTTCCAAAACCAAGAACAGACGTAAGACCTCACACTTGTTGGATGTTAGCCAATTTATTTTCAATCGAAACCCCCAACAAGAATTATTAAGGTTTTAGCAACAGAATTACGTTTTGCGATTCTAGCGGAGTCGGTGCAACCTGTTCAAAAAATATCATCGGGATTTTCCCCTACTCCAGGTATGTTAAGGCTAAGCTTTTCCTTCGTTTTAGCATATCGCAATTACACAAGTTTGATAATGAGGCATAGAGAAAAATTCATATCCCGGAATTTACGTATATTTTGCTAGTCTTGCAAATTACATATATTTTCCTAGTTTTGTAAGTTATCATTTCTTCTTATCGGGACTGCATATTCAGTTGAGTATTTCCGTCTTCCAGCCAAAAGGGCAGAGAGATTACATATATACAGTATTGAAAGTATTTTCATTACCATCGAGCTATAATCGATGCGCAGGCCTCTATTGGGCAACCTCTGATCAGATGGTAAGTTATGTACCGAGCATGTTGTGGCCGAGCGCCTATGAGCGAGCCCAGTTGGTCGTGATACAGAGCCTAGTATGGCCGAGCGCCTATAAGCGAGCCTACTACGGCAGAGCAGTTATATATATGTACCGATCCTTATAGGGTCGGATAGTTATTTTACTCACTATATTGAGAGAGTTTGAGTCAGTATCAGCAGATGAGCATATCTTCTGTTTTTCTTTGACCCCTAGTTGTTTTCATTTATTATATTATCAATTGAGTTTTAACTTTAGTATATTGCCTTACATACTCAGTACTTTATTTTGTACTGACGTCCCTTTCCGGGGGCGCTGCATTTCATGCATGCAGGTTCAGACAGACACACGGGTAGACCTCCTCAGTAGGTGTTGTCCGAGTTCAGCTTTATCGGTAAGCTCTCCTTCTTTCGGAGTTGCCGAGTCTAGCAGTATGGTGTATATCTCATGTATATATGTAGATAGGTTATGGGTAGGTCGCGGCCTTTTTCGATCACATTACATCTATCAGTAGAGGCTTGTAGACATATCCTGTCGGTTAGTGCAGTATGTTGGGTATGTATGCCCTGTACGTATATTTTGTTGGCTTGTCAGTTGTAGTAATTATGACGGCCTTGCCGACCCAGATTTATGTTGACAATAGTCAGCGTTAGTCTCCATTTAGTTTTATATTTAGTATCGCACATTATCTTGTAATATGGCCCATAGCCAAAGTATGACATTACATGTTCCGGGTCTCTTAGTCGCAAGTGGTACGCAAGGATAGATGAAGCACTAGGTGCCGGTCTCGCCACCGGGCTCGGGGCGTGACAAAGTGGTATTAGAGCAGTTGTGTCCTAGGGAGTCTACAAGTTGTGTCTAGTAGCGTCTTGTTTATAAATGTGTGGTGCCCATATTATATAACCAGGGGACTACATGGCATTTAGGAATTGGATACCCTTCTTTCAGATCTAAATCGTGCTGTAGTAACACCGAGTTGTAGGAAATTTGAGTTAAACTTATGTGTTGACGTTTGTATGCACATATGATTGTAACTAGGACGACTATTGCTAGTCAGAGGAGAGAAACAACAGTAGGTGAGGGGACTAGCAGGGTACCCCCAGCAGATGGGGCCCAATCGAAGTCGAAGGGAGAGACCCCTACCTAGCGATTACCATCTCCTCCGCCACTGAGGAGATTCCTAGGGAGACCACATATCCAGTTCCCTCTCCGCTTCCATCAGATTAGGACTTGAGGAGTGCATTGCATATGTTGGCACACTTGGTAGCTACCCAGTAACAGGCTAGGGCATCTGCTAGTGCAGGACCTTCTGAGGGATCTGGGAGTTCAAGGGTCCGAGAGTTTATTGCCTTGAATCCCCCAGAGTTCACGGGGATAGATCAGAAGGAGGACTTATAGGATTTCATAGATCAGCTTCATAGGATCTTTCGGGTTATGCATGCCACATAGAAAGAGGCAGTTGAGTTAGCAGCTTTTCGACTCCGAGATATAGCCATCCTTTAGTATGAGGGATGGGAAAGGTCCAGGGGATGAGATGCACCTCCTTCTATTTGGGAGAATTTTTCAGATGCCTTCCTTGACCAGTACTTACCACGAGAGATCCGACAGGCCGAACTCGATCAGTTTCTAGCCCTCAAGTAGGGAAATATGAGTGTTCGAGAATATAGTCTCCGTCTTAACTCATTGGCCAGATATGCACCATCCATAGTTTCTACTATGCGGGATAGAATCCACAAGTTTATAGCAGTATTGGCCCCAGAGTTGACCGAGGCGTATGCCACCGCTGCATTGCAGGATAGTATGGATATCTCCCGGATTTAGGCATTCGCCTAGAATATAGAGAGGGGTTGGTGTCGGTAGCAGAGTACGGAGAGGAATGAGTCAGGTCAGCGTAAGAGGATGAGATTTGCCAGGTCTCAGGAGTAGTCTTAGGGTAGTTACAGGCCCCAGTACTTTGAACGGCCACCTAGACCTCCGGCACCTCAGCTACAGGGTTACAAGTATGATCGTTATACTCAGTCAGGACCAAGTGAGAGCTCCCAGGCGTCAAGTTTGCAGCGACAACGAGGTTCAGGGCAGACATGGCCAGTTCCACCGCTGTGTGCCATATGCAGTAGAGGATATTTGGGCCAATGTCGAGCTGGTTCCGATGCTTGCTATACATGTGGACATCTGGGGCATATGATGCAAGATTTCCCAACTAGAGATTTTGGGGGAATGGCGCAACCAACGAATTCAGCAACAGGATCAACTATGTCCGTGCATCCTTCAGGGTGCGAGTCTCAGTCTTCGGCTGGTGGAGGTCTAGTCAGAGGTAGAGGGTCCAATTCAGGCGGTAGCCAAAATCGTATCTATGCGTTAGCAAGTCGACACGACCATGAGTCCTCACCAGACGTTGTGATAGGTATGTTGACCATTTGTTCTCACGATGTTTATGTGTTAATAGACCCATGATCTAATTTATCATGTATTACCCCATTTGTTGCGCGGAATGGTATAGTACCTGAAATACTAAGTGATCCTTTTGAGGTATATACACCGGTCAAAGAATCGATTATCGCTAGATGCGTTTACCGAGGTTGTACGATATCATCTTGTAATCATCGGACCTCAGCCGACCTAGTTGAGCTAGAGATGTTGGATTTTGATGCTATCATGGGCATGGACTGGCTGGCAGCTTGTTATGCCACATTTGATTGTCGAGCAAAGATAGCTAGATTTCATTTTCTAGGTGAGCCAGTCCTTGAGTGGGTTGGTAATACAGCGACACCCAGAGGCAGGTTTGTTTCCTATCTGAAGGCGAGGAAAATGATTGCAAAAGGATGCATTTATCATATTGTGCAAGTTAAAGATGTAGATACTGAGATACCTACACTTCATTCTATTCCAGTAGTAAAGGAGTACGCAGATGTGTCACACCTCCTTTTTTCATTACTACACCGCCGAAACGGTATAATAAAGGGAGTTTTTCCAATTAAAGGAAAATCGAAACGGGATTCGTTCATTAAGAGATTCAGAATCGCCACTTGGGAGATTTATGGTGTCCCAAGTCACCGGTTTGAATCCCGAATCGAGGAAAAGGTTTGACTCTGTTTAATAGTCGCGAACCAGAAATCCGGGTAAGAAATTCTGTTAACCCGGGAGAAGGTGTTAGGCTCCCGAGTTCCGTGGTTCTAGCACGGTCGCTGAACTGCTATATTTGGCTTAATTATCTGATTTTAAACATGTCATCCTATAGTGCAATTTTAGCTTTTAACCGCTTTTATTCAATTTTAAAGAAAGTTGAACGTCGTTTAAAACATGTCTTTGGACCGCGTCACATGAAATGCACCCGCAATCCTAAACCTATTTTATTCAACGTTTTGGGATTTGGATTTGGGTCACATAAATGCACACCCGATTTTAGGAAGGTAAGATTATTAAAGAACGCGCCTAAAGCGACTAACGTGTTATTAACTTTGCGGAAGGCTATGAAAATTCGCTAAATGGCACGTCCCGAATTCTAAATATATAAACATTTGAAGAGGGCCACGCAACTTATGAGTTTTATTCAGCGCGGCGCACCTCGTTTTTATTTTAAAGGCCAACCTAAAAGAAACTACGATTTTCTAATAAAGTATTGTCTCTAAAAGGGCTCTACTTAATTATCATCATTAATTACTATTATTAGAGAACCTTTCGCGGGATTCGAGCTTCAAACTCAGGTCCACACTTGAACAAGAGGAAAGCCTCCTAATTCAAATATGCTACCTAGCTTAGAAGACCAAAAACCCGTATTATCAAATTAAGACCACAATTGTGATTATAGCTTTCAGTAGGGAATTTCGAATTTGGCCCAATATAATAAAAGCAAGATCTGTCATTTTGTGAGCTGCTACCAGCTTTGGGTCTCAACACAGGCCCAATTCGTGAGGTGAGTGAGACTGGAGCTGGGCCATGCCTTAGCGATACTGAGGCCCAAGCAATAGTGATAGGCTGTCAGCCCTGGGCCTATAGGCAAGCCCAATCTTCAAACAATGGATTCACTGATTAGGATAAAAGAGTATTCAAGTTTTGATGACTACCAATTTTAATTATAAGCTACTGAAATCCTATAAATATTTGATGTACTCAGTGATTAATCCTGATTAGGACTCATTTACTAGGCCATTTCGACTCCAAAATGAGATACTAGAATTGGACGAAACTGTGAAGTCATTTTGAACCTGTTTTCTAAAACTATTACTTCTTTCCAATTAGAATTCCAAATGACAGAATAATGAGAAATTATCCATACCATGGCTAATAACGTCATCTACAGTCCAAGTAATACCTTAATCTAAATTCAAACCTTAAATTGACATAATAACTAGACTAATTTCATCAAATTACAGCTAATACCACACTTATACTACTTACATAAGCCGGCAAATAACTCCAGGTATTCATAATAGTTGCGATAGGCCAACACATACGAATATTCCAAGGCGAGTAATCAACATGCTAATAAACTAGTTTAAGTCATAGAATTACGATTCTACACAGTCCAATCAAGTACATACTAAGATATGATGGAGTCCTAAAGCTAATTACAATTCAATACAGGGATTCAACATGAGAAGACTGAGCAGCACTTCATTTCATTTCAAAAACCTGGGAGATACAAGATGGGTACCTGGAGGCAAATATGAAATGTAAGAGACGAAGAGAATCAACTGCAGTAGTCAAATAGTCGAAGCAGCAGCTCAAAACCAGATGTATAGTCCCGCAAACAGTGTCAAACAGCCTAGGAAATGATTTGCTGAGATTTAAAACCAGCAAACAAACGAAACAAATCTTGTATGAACTGAGAATTTGATTTAAAAACTGGAATCCAAGCTCATCCTATGGGAATCTTCAATGAAATAGTATTTTTTGGAGTTTTTATGCTATATTTTTAGTTTTTGAAGAACTAAGATCTAGGAGGATTTTCACACTCTTTAGATTTCAAATTTGGGTTTTTGAATTTTGAAATTCAAATTTCAGATCTCAAAACTTTTAGGAACTTTTGGGGGATTTTTTTTCCAGATTCTCAAACTTTTTGGGGAATTTTCAGGTGCTCCCCACTTGGAAAAGAAGGTAAGGGGACTGCCTTTTATAGGCAGAAAATCAGGGGGAAGCTTCTAGATTTCACTTACCCCTTTTCCCCCCTTTTTATTTTATGTTTTTATTCAATAGCCCTTCATTTTCTGACTTGTTTCTCAAGTTACTGCATTAAGTTCTGAAATTTAAACTAAAAACCCTCTTCTAGAAGAGTCTAGGGTGTTCTAGTTTCAGTTACTAACAGATTTCTTAGGTAAAATACCTACATTAGCCCTTTATTCAAACTGAATTTACTATCCTATACTAAACTAACCCAAACCCCTCTTGTACTTGGTCAAATGACCATGGTTAACCAACCAAGAGGCTGGGAACTTTCAGCTATAACCAAACAGATTAAACTAATTAAAACTAAATAATAACAACCATGGAATCACTGATTAAAACACTAATAACAAACAATTAAAATCGAATATTAACTGGAGAAATTAAAGCCTATGCTATCGAATTTGAAACCTATATCAAACATGTTCAAACAAGATTATACTAATATCAAAATTATTGAAACAGGACAAAATCAAACTAATAATGAAAACAGTACACGAACAGAATGAACAAAAATTAAACTAAAAAGAAACTAATATGAACCAATTAGTTGAAAAAACACATAATCGAATGAGAACTAATCCATACAACTACGATATATGAAAAATCACAAGACCCAAATCTAAAAATCCAACTCAAACTGGAAGTGAAAGATAAACAATTTGCATCGAAAGAACACAAATAAACAAACACATAAAAAAAAGAAAGAAAGAAATTGAGAAGCTTACTGATTTTCGGCCCCAAGTGCATTAGCTCGAATCTGGCCCCAAAAAATGATATTATATGTTTATTCCATGTCAAAATAAGCACATAATATCATTTTTAGGACCATTGGACACTGATAACCGTGGGTTGCAATTCAGACTTTGCTTGAACCCTAGATCCAAAATTTTTAAAGGTTGAGATGGATTTGGGAATAATGGCTTAGGGATTCAGGTAGAGGAGGAGGAAGGAAGTATGGGGTGTGAGTTTGGTAGGGTTTGGGTGGCAGCGCAGCCGTGCACGGTGGTGGCGGCGCCTAGGGTTTGGTATATTCGAGGAGTTCCGGTGACTTTCGAGGAAAACCAGTGGTGGCATAGGCATTAGGAGGACAAGGCGGAGCTTTGGTGTTATTTTGGAGGCAGTTGGAGCTTCACCGCCACCGTGGGCGATTTCCGGCAGTGGCGAGGGACAGTAGGTACGAGGAAGAGGGTGTTTGTCTCTGAATTTCTGAAAGGTTTTCGACATTTTTATCTAAAATTCGTGATTGAACCTGGGCCGTTAGATTAGCGTGGATGAATGGCCTAGATTTAATTTGGGCACTCACTAATTCAAACGACGTAGTATCCTTCTTATACTACGTCGTTTTATGGGCCTCAAGGGTATGGTCATGTGGACCGGGTAGGGGCGGTAGGTCTGAGGGGTGCGGACTGGGCCTGGTGGAGGAATCAAATGGCCCAACTGTTTTTTGTTCTTTTCTTTTTCTATTTCAATCCCTTTTAATTCATTTTCTCTTTTTTTTTCCAATTTCTTTTAATTCTAAAACTAAACATAAATCTAAATTAATTTCTACAACTGAATTAACCCTAAAAACTAATTAAACCTATATGATAATTAACCCAAAACAAATTCAAAAGAAACACTACTCAAAATCACAGTCAAAAGTTAAAAATGCAAATTAAACTCTATTTTTTGATTTTTCTATATTTTTGTAAAACAACTAATTTACTAATTAATTCTAAAAATGCAAAAATAGATCCTAAATGCAAATGCAATATATTTTTTGTGATTTTTCATTAATTAAGATGCACAACTAAAAATGCATAAAATGCCACAAAAATCCACAAAATTGTAAATACTAAAAGAAATTATTTTATTTTGAGTTTATGAGAGTAATTCATATAGGGCAAAATCACGTGCTCACAATGTCACAACAACACCCCACTCCTCATCCCTGAACCACCAAATGATCATCCCCACTACACTCCCATCTATGTGGAAACCCTACCACAATACACTCAACCCATTACAAACACACCGGAGTCTGATGACAAAGACCCTCTCATCAAGAACCTGGCTGCCGAGCTCAAGAAACTGACTAGCCGAGTCCAGGGTGTTGAAGGAAACAAAGGTATTGAAGGGCTGAATTATGAGGACCTTTGCATTCAGCCAGACATCGAACTTGCCGAGGGGTACAAACCTCCTAAGTTCGAGATGTTTGACGGCTCGGGGGATCCTAGAGTCCATTTGAGGACATACTGTGATAAGCTGATCGGCGTAGGAAGAGATGAAAAGATTCGCATGAAGCTCTTCATGAGAAGTTTGAAAGGCGATGCGCTATCTTGGTACATTAGCCAAGATCCCAAGAAGTGGACAAGCTGGGTAGGAATGGCGTCCGATTTCATGGACAGGTTCAGATTCAATACAGAAAATGCACCAGATGTCTTCTACATCCAGAATCTGAAAAAGAAACCCACTGAGACATTCCGCGAGTATGCTACTCGATGGAGATCCGAGGCTGCTAAGGTCAGGCCGGCCTTAGAAGAAGAACATATGAACAAATTTTTCGTCCGAGCTCAGGATCCACAGTATTATTAGAGCTTAATGCTGATAGAGGGCCAGAAATTCTCCGACATCATCAAGCTAGGAGAAAGGATTGAGGAAGGCATTAAAAGCGGTATGTTCACTAATTTCAAGGCATTGCAAGCTACCAACAAAGCCCTACAATCTGGTGGCACGTCCAAGAAAAAGGATATGAGTGCCGTGATGGTTGCACAGAGAACCAAGTCCCCAGTAAAATACCAAGCCTACCCATTACCTCGTCTCACATATCAACCTATCCCTAATTACCAAGCACCCCCGCCCTCTTACCAAGTTCCACCATCGACTTACCAATTATCCCCATCCCCCACATATCAACCTACCTCACCAAGATATTCCCAACCCGCACCCGTCTACCAAGCCTACAATGCTCAGCCTTCTCACTACCAATCACCTCCCGCTCGCCAAAACTTCCCCAGGCCCCGCCCTAACTTCGACCGTAGACCTCCCAAGCAATACACCGCCATCGCCGAGCCAATCGACCAACTATATGAAAGACTCAAAGCAGCCGGTTACGTCACCCCAATCCCTGCCATAACTCCAGAAAATCCTTCCCAATGGGTCAACCCGAACAAAACCTGTGCATACCATTCCGGCATGAAAGGGCATAGCATTGATGAGTGCCGATCTCTGAAAGACAAAAATCCAAGCTCTAATCGACAACATAATCATCGTGGCAAAGGAGCCTGCTCCTAATGTTCGCAACAATCCCTTGCCTGATCATAAGGGTAGAGGTGTGCACATGATCGAGGTGGAAGATGATTGGGACCCCAAAAGGTCAATTGGATTAATTGCCGAAGGTGACGAGCCCAAGAAACCAACGGTCACACTAAATCCGATTGTCGTCCAGATCCAGCCCTCTGGGGATGCTGAAGTGAACATGTCCATACCACTTGAGTTCGAGGCACCTTCTTCTGCAAAGGTGCCAAGACCGATTGAGGTTGAGTTTGGATCCCTAAAGGCACCTGTACCATTTGAAGTTGCTGTGTTACCTCCAAAAGCAAGGGTACCCATTCCTGTGGCTATGTCAACCATAGCACCATTCCATACGAAGGCCATTCCTTGGGATTACACCGCCGAGGCGAGAAGGAAAGGGAAAACCAAATTTGGAGAAGCAATTGCAGCACAGGGTATGACCATAACCGGCAGGGTTTATACCCCGGAACATTTAGCTGAATCAAGTAAGCAGGCCCCTGGACGGCCTATTGAAATTGGGCCTGATGATCTCTGGTGGAAGATACATGCAAAAGAATACTCAGTTGTTGATCAACAAAATAAAACACTAACGCAGATCTCCATTCTAGCTCTACTGCAAAGCTCCGATACGCATAAGAATGCCTTGTTGAAGATACTGAGTGAGGCATATGTACCCAGCAGCATAACTGGAGGAGAAATGGCGAAGATGGTAGGGCAGATATTGGAGAGTCATAAAATCACTTTCCACGAGGATGAGTTGCCCCTAGAAGGGTTAAGCCACAACAAAGCGTTGCACATCATTGTGTAATGTGAAGACTATTTCGTTACCACGACTTTGATTGATGGAGGGTCCAGCCTAAATATTTGCCCATTGGTAACTCTTAGAACATTGGGGAAGAGCCTGCATGAGATCAAGGATGGGACCATCAACGTCAAAGCCTTCGATGGTTCCCAAAGGTCCACTATTGGGAAAATCAGTTTGTGTCTGCAAATGGGACCGACTTGGTTCGACGTTGACTTTCAAGTGATAGACATCCCAGCATCTTACAACTTACTACTGGGACGACCTTGGATCCATGCTGGTGGAGCTGTAGCATCAACCCTGCACCAGGCAGTGAAGTTCGAGTGGAATCACCAAGAGGTGATTATTCATGGCGACAGTAGTAATCCCATATACAGTCGCCAAACCATTCCAACGATCGGAGGAAGGAGAAATATAGGTGGGGAAACCTACCATCACATTGAGCGAGTCAACACCGTAGACAAGGACAAGTGGTGGGATAACAAGATCGAAAGTATACTGAATTGGTGTGGATACGAGCCTGGCAAGGGACTTGGCAAAAACCTCCAGGGAATCGCCAAACCCATCAAGCTGAAAAAACATGGTACCACTTTTGGTTTGGGATACGAGTACACCTGGAAGGAATTCAAGGACTGGTCGCTACCATGGCGCAGTCCCTACTACCCACTGGAGCATCCGATACCTCGCCTGGAGCAGACTTTCCAGCCAGCAGATGTCATATATGGGTCAGAAGAAGAGGAAGCATTAGCAGCAATGAGGAACTTGTTCCCGGAGGATGATAATATGGACTGTTGTGTCATTTTCGAGGAGGAGGGGGAGGAAGGCCCTTCCATACAAGCCGTGAGCCGAGGAGCGCGCCTCAATAATTGGTCCATCAGAACCACCAAGGCCCGGAAAGCTTCGGGGTAGCAAGGCTGAACAAAGCACTATGCATTATCTTTTACTTTTCGCTAGTTGATTTCCTTTCCGTACTTTCTTTAAATTTCGAAAAGAGCTCCGATAATCAAAACAATTATGGAATTTATCAAAGTATTTCAGTTTCTTATAAATCTTGCTCTTATTATTTTCTCTATTATTTACTCTATTTACACAGCATTACTATTACTTATCTTGATGAACCGACGAATGTGACATGCGACGAGATAACGCAACGAATGGATATAGACTCAGAAGAGGATGCTATACCAGAAGAGGTCATTAAAGAGGTTGAGGACTTTGAGAATAGGCCTAAGTCCAACCTGGATGAAACTGAGATTGTCAACCTGGGGGATACAGAGATTGTCAAGGAAACGCGCATCAGTGTTCACTTGTCACCATCAGAAATGGAAGAGTACACGGAATTCTTAAAAGAATATGAGGACATATTTGCCTGGTCGTATGATGATATGACCGGTCTCAGTACATCCATTGTAGCTCATAAACTGCCGACAGATCCGACATGTCCGCCGGTAAAGCAGAAGCTCAGGAAGTTCAAGCCAGAGATGAGTTTGAAAATCAAGGAAGAAGTCACCAAACAAGTCAAAGCCAAGGTTCTCAGGGTAGTGGAGTATCCAACATGGTTAGCCAACATTATGCTAGTGCCGAAGAAGGATGGGAAGGTTAGGGTCTGGATCGACTACCGGGACTTCAACCGGGCCAGTGTGAAAGACGACTTCCCCTTGCTGAACATACACATCCTGATTGACAACTGCGCCAAGCACGAGTTGCAGTCATTTGTCGATTGTTTTGCTGGGCATCATCAGATATGAATTGACGAAGAAGACGCGGAGAAAACGGCTTTCATTACACCGTGGGGGATGTATTGTTACAAGATGATGCCGTTTGGATTAAAGAATGCTGGGGCCACCTACATGAGGGCCATGACTACTATTTTCCATGACATGATACACAAAGAGATCGTGGTGTATGTAGACGATGTCATCATCAAATCCAAGAAAGCCACTAACCACGTGGAAGATCTGAGGAAGTTCTTCAACAGATTGAGAAGGTACAACTTGAAACTGAATCCCGCCGAATGTGCATTCGGGGTTCCTGCCGAAAAACTACTTGGGTTCATCGTAAGTCGACGAGGGATAGAACTAGATCCATCAAAGGTTAAGGCCATTCAAGATTTGCCACCGCCAAAGAACAAGAAAGAGGTTATGAGTTTCTTGGGGAGACTCAACTACATCAGCCGATTCATAGCCCAGTCCACCGTCATTTGTGAACCAATCTTTAAGATGTTAAAGAAGGACGCCGCCACTAAATGGACTGATTATTGTCAAAAAGCCTTCGACAGAATCAACGAATACCTGTCAACGCCGCCAGTTCTGGTTCCGCCCGAACCGGGCAGACCGCTCTTGCTCTACCTTGCAGTATTGGATGGAGCATTCGGTTGTGTTCTGGGGCAACACGACGAAACAGGAGAAAGGAGCAAGCCATCTATTACCTCAGCAAGAAGTTCACTCCATACGAGACCCGGTACTCTCTATTAGAACGCACCTGTTGTGCTCTGACCTGGGTGGCTCAGAAGTTGAGGCATTATTTCTGTGCCTATACCACTTACCTCATATCAAGAATGGATCCGCTGAAATGTATCTTTCAGAAGCCATGCCCACTGGCAAGATAGCCAAGTGGCAAATCCTGCTGAGTGAATTCGACATTGTTTACGTGACCCAGAAAGCGATCAAAGGACAAGCATTGGCAGATCATCTCGCCGAAAATCTCGTAGATGGAGAATACGAGCCTCTAAAGACGTATTTTCCTGACGAGGAGGTCTCTTTCATAGGAGAAGACATTGCAGAATCCTATGATGGCTGGAGAATGTTTTTCGATGGAGCAGCAAACTTTAAAGGAGTTGGCATAGGAGCAGTTCTAGTATCAGAAACAGGTCAGCATTATCCGGTGTCCGCCAAACTCAGGTTCCCATGCACCAACAAGATGGCCGAGTACGAAGCCTGCATCTTAGGGCTCAAGCTGGCCATTGATATGAACATTCAGGAGTTGCTAGTGATCGGGGATTCAGACTTGCTCATACATCAGGTTCGAGAAGAATAGGCAACCAAGAACTCCAAAATACTCCCGTATTTGCATCATGTACAAGTGTTGAGGAAGAGGTTTACAAAGACAGAATTTCGGCATGTCCCCAGAGTCCAGAATGGGTTCGCCGATGCATTGGCCACTCTATCATCCATGATTCAGCATCTAGATAAGAACTTCATTGATCCTATCCCAGTAAAAATCCAGGATCAACCCGCCTACTGTGCTCACGTCAAGGAAGAAGCAGATGGAAAACCATGGTTTCATGACATTAAGAAGTATCTGTCAACAGGAGAATATCCAGAACTTGCAAATACTACTCAAAAGCACGCACTGCGGAGGTTATCCAATCACTTCTTTCACAGCGGAGGAATCCTGTATAGGAGGACTCCCGATTTGGGATTACTAAGATGTGTCGAAGCAAAGGAAGCATCCAGGTTGTTGGAAGAAGTTCATGCAGGGACCTGTGGTCCGCATATGAATAGTTTTGTCTTAGCCAAGAAAATACTCCGGGCCGGTTATTTCTGGATGACTATGGAGACGGACTGCATCCAATATGTTCGGAAATGCCATCGCTGCTAGATTCATGCAGACATGATAAAGGTGCCTCCTAACGAGCTCAATGCAACAAGCTCACCATGGCCGTTCGCCGCTTGGGGGATGGATGTCATTGGACCTATCGAGCCCGCCGCATCAAACGGGCACAGGTTCATTCTAGTGGCAATTGATTATTTCACCAAATGGGTTGAAGCAGCATCATATAAGGCGGTAACCAAGAAGGTTGTGGCAGACTTTGTCCGCGACCGTATCATTTGCCGGTTCGGCGTCCCAGAGTCAATCATCACTGATAATGGTTCAAATCTCAACAGTGATCTGATGAAGGCGATGTGTGAGACGTTCAAGATTAAGCACAAGAATTCTACAGCCTACAGACCTCAGATGAATGGAGCTGTAGAAGCAGCCAATAAGAACATCAAGAAGATACTGAGGAAAATGATAGAGAAACACAAACACTGGCACAAAAAGCTATCCTTTGCTTTATTGGGATACCGTACCACAGTCCGCACATCAACCGGGGAACCCCCTATATGCTTGTTTATGGTACAGAGGCAGTCATTCCCGCCGAAGTAGAAATTCCTTCCTTAAGAATAATACAGGAAGCTGAGCTCGACGACGCAGAATGGGTAAAGAGTCGCTACGAGCAGTTAGCCCTCATAGATGGAAAAAGAATGAAGGCAGTTTGTCATGGTCAACTTTATCAGAACAGAATGTCCCGAGCTTTCAACAAAAGAGTCAGACCGAGACGGTTCACATCGGGGTAAATAAGATTTTTCCACATCAAGATGAAGCCAAAGGAAAATTCTCTCCCAACTGGCAAGGCCCGTACATGGTTCACCGGGTCCTAACAGGAGGGGCCCTCATACTCGCAAAAATGGATAGAGAAGTTTGGCCAAAGCCATTTAATTCAGATGCAATCAAGCGTTACTATGTGTAATCATTTATGATTTCCTTTATGATGTAATTTAAACTACGTCTGACCTGATTCCCGTTTAAGAGGGGATACGTAGGCAGCCTTATGGGTTTGGTCACAATTCAATAAAATTTTCATTTCCCTCCGCAATTGGAAATTGGGGCAGAATTTTGAGGAGGACCCTCAAAATTCCGAAGCTGACTTTCAACCATTCATCGCACGCAACCGTCAGAGGCACCAGCCCAGTAAACTGGGGCAGAATTTTGAGGAGGACCCTCAAAATTCCGGAACAAAAGAGGTCGCAATGTCTTGAACCGCGTCGCAGTCGTCGGCTCATCTAAAAGAAAATCATTTTAAATTATGTGTTTACATCATATTTTTACTAAATCATGCATGGCTACTATCAAAATTGCTTTGTTTAGCGACGCTACCCCAACGAAAGCAAGAGCCAAGTAGGACAAGCGGAGTCCACGGGAAGACGAACTAACCTTCCCCCTTGACAAAACTCACGATCTTTCTTTGAATGTAGGCACCCCGGGACATAAAGTCATCAGATACAATTACATACTCATACATTTTCAGGAATACAACTCTCAGAATCATCGCCTATTATAAGTGTTGTCCACGCACGGCATCCCCAGCAGCCACAATGACGCAATCAGCTATCAGTTATCATCTCTCAGCTAAGAAATTTCATTATACCTCCACCTTTATTTCGTACATTGCATAAGGCTACCTTTCTGCCTTCCGAGACTAAGCATTGTCTCCATCTGCATTTTTTTTGCATTGCATAAGGCTACTTTTCTGCCTTCCGAGACTAAGCACTGTCTCCATCCTGCATTTCTTGCATTACATAAGGCTACCTTTCTGCCTTCCGAGACTAAGCATTGTCTCCATCTGCATTTTTCTTGCATTGCATAAGGCTACTTTTCTGCCTTCCGAGACTAAGCATTGTCTCCATCCTACATTTCCTTGCATTGCATAAGGCTACTTTTCTGCCTTTCGAGACTAAGCACTGTCTCCATCCTGCATTTCCTTGCATTGCATAAGGCTACCTTTCTGCCTTTCGAGGTTAAGCTCTACCTCTATCTTGCATGGCTAAAATATCGCCACCTCTTATTTACATCAGCTGAAATATCGCCAACTTTATTTAAATCCTGCATGGCTGAAACATCGCCAATTTTATTTAAATCCCTCACATGGCTGAAATATCGCCAACTTCATTTAAATCGCTATATCGGCTGAAAGATCGCCAATTTATATTTAAATCTCTATCGGCTGAAATATCGCCATTTATATTTATGCTTTATATTGGCTGAAATATCGCCAACTTCATTTAAACCGCTATATCGTCGCCAGATTGTATTTAAATCTTTGTCGGCTGAGATATTGCCATTTATATTTATGCTTTACATCAGCTGAAATATCGTCAAATCCTGCATTTCATGGGCTGAAATATTGCCAAATTGTCCAAGGGCGTCATTGTTTGGAGGCATCATTTTCATTGTCCGAGAACGCCATGCCATGGCCTGAGGACCCCCCGCTTTATATTTTGCACATCATTATTCAAAGGCATCATGGTTCGGAGGCACCATTATCATAGCCCGAGAACGTCATTTCATAGCCTGCGAATCCTTTATTATGCGCTTCATGGCCCAGGACGTCATGGTCTGAGGACGTCATCCTGCCCATCCGAAGACAACATTCATGGTCCAACGGGAACTTGCATCACGTTTAAATTTATGCACGATATGTTTGTATTGCTCATCTGCAGGTACACCAGCTGGCAACGGCCATTACAGCAGGAGCGATCTCGCTCCGGTTCCCGCAGCCCATCAGTCCCTGACCATCCTTCCCAACCTAAATATTGCGTCCGTCCTTTTCAAAACCTCCATCGGCATATTCTGCCGATGTATCCCGAACTACATACGACCTGATTCCTATAAGTCCAGGGATATGTAGGCAGCTCAGGAACCAGAGCTCGGTCAAAACATTTTTTTCAAGTCGTTTCTTTCGGTCGAAATTGGCCATCATATCTTTACCCGACAACTCTTTCATCCTTCCCGGGTAAAGAGGGGCAGCTGTTGATACCTAATTTTTCCCTACTTATTTTTTATACTCAAAATATTCTCAAAATAGCATGTATATGTTTACCCAAAAGTTTGATATTTTTCCTTTAATTTAAAGATTTTTAGATCAATTTATTGTCTATTTTTACATTACAAAATTCGATAATTATTTTCAAACTAGCATTTTTGGTGAATAATTTATTTCATTCTCATATTTANCACCTTAGAGAGCATACCGTCAAAAAGATTGCTAGTCTTCCTCCCAAAATAAATGGGGCATCCCAGATAAGAGAAAGGGAAAGACTTATCTGTTGATACCCAATTTTTTCCTATCTATTTTTATACTCAAAATATTCTCAAAATAGCATGTATAGGTATGCCCAAAATTTTGGTATTTTTCTAATTTTAAAGCTTTTAGATCATTTTATTGTTTATTTTTGCAGTACAAAATCCAATAATTATTTTCAAACTAGCATTTTTGGTGAATAATTTATTTCATTCTCATATTTACACTAAGATATAATTAAGGTGATTTTTGCATATTTTTAATAAATTTATTTGATATTTCTAAGCTAAAATTGCATAAAATTGCAATTATAGCCTATATTGCGATTAATAGCATTTTACAATTATAAAATTGCTCCCAGTATTTTTAGATTAACATTTATATATTATTAATTAATTCAGTGCTTTTAATTTGTTTTTAAAATTATTTCAACTATTTTAATTAAATTAAAAAGGAAAAATTGGCTATTTAATATATAGCCCATCTGCATTTCAATTATAGCCACATTACAGCCCCCAATTTAAACCCAATTTCAACCGGCCCAATTCCTAAAATCAACCCAACCCCTGACCCAATTAAATTACCCGATCGGACCCCCTTTTTAAATCACACCCGTTGATCTAAAAGATCAACTGCCCAAACACACCCTTTCCTTTTTAATTTACCAAACCCCCCCAACCCTAATTCATTTCTCCTAACCCGTCACCCTTGAATCCCCTTCCTCTCCCATTCTCTCTGCAAACCCTAGTCGCCGCCACCCAAGCTAACCCTAATCCCTGCAATTCTCGCCGGTTTCCATGGCTTCTCAGGCCATGAAACCCTCATACTCACCTCCTATCGCTCCTGTGTGCTTGGTATTCGAAGGTTTGAGGCTAGACCTCAAAAGTCTCCACCCAGACCTCCGCCGAGTTGAGTTTTTCGGCCATCTCCGGCCTGGCTCCGGCACATCTTGGCCTCCTGAGCCTGTTTCCAGTCTTATCCGACTTAGATCGGACGTTTTCGAAGCCTTTCTCATTCTAGGGTTAATCTGAAACCCTAGCTGTCGAGGTTTTTCTCCGATTCTCTTCAGATATGTGTGTATTCATGCTTTACTTTGAGTTTTTAGGAGGTTTCCCCAACTTTTCACTAAAATTTTTACTCTCAAAGTCATTTCTTTCTTAGGGTTTCTGAAAAATGCTTAAATGTTTTTCCGACTTTTCTTCTCCCTTTCTTGTGTATGTTTGTCTCTGCTATGTTCTTATGTTTCCTTTTTTTTACTATGTTTTGCCATATTTTGTTCTTCCTTCTGCCGTGTTTCTATACTATGTTTCTATGCTATGTTTTCACATGCTATATTCTGCTACTTGCTTTCCACTATGACTTGATTATGCTTCACCTACTGTAGTTTCCTACCATGTTCATTAAGCGTTCTTACTATGCCTGCTTAAGCATATTTTCCTCTACTGTTTCTTCTACTCTCATTGTGTTTCGAATTAATTCCCTTACTCTGTTCGCATTTAACATTCTACTATATCTGCTTGTTTTCTCTTCTTTACATTTGATTCAAGTCGAAAACCCTAGGATTTGGGGGTTTTGGCGAGTTTGATTTTGTGTTTTTGGACTAGGGTTTTATTTGAGCCCTGGACTCTCTCAAACTCACTTTGGAATCCATGTACTGAGTTTGAATCCTTTTGCGTATGAATTCTTCTACACTAAGACTCTTCTGATTAGCATGACAATCCCTTTTATATGTGTGTTAAAATTTTTTCTTTGAAAGGTTTTCCAACTTGTGTTCAAATCAGAATCCTTTTTGGGGGTTAATTGATTACTACTGATTCTTCTTAAGTAAAGCCTCTCTTTACCTTTTTCTGACTTGGTTCATTCATACAAAATTTTCGACTCTTGATTGCTTGGCTGTCAATTGATTTCCTTTCCTTAATTTGCATGACCGTGTACTGTCAAAACCCTTTCCTTAAATAACTATTATGTATTTACCCTTCTTGCATTACTTTGAAAAGTGTTTAATTAACCACTTCCCTTATTTACCTTGCCGTTTGAAATCAAAATCCCTTAATTAAAGGGAAACCTTGTATGAATGACTTTCAAACTATTTTCTTACCTATTTCTGCTTCTTTTCTGCACTATAAATACATGACACAATTCTAAATAACACACACACGATTAAGCATACAGAAATCACAACTCTCTTCTAAACCCATACTCTTGTTTCTTGACTGCATTTTGGCTCTCATAAGTCTACTGTTTCTCCTTACTTGCTTCTTTGAACTGGTATGCTCTAAGATTAATTTCAGCATCTCCCTAATGTGTTTATTTATAGTCCCTGTATCCATGCCTGCCTTCAATTCTCTACAAAGTTAATTCTAAAGTATCTATATGCTTTGCCTGTTCTTTCTTTGTTTCTTGCTGCTAGTATAAACAATTGCTCCCATATCCCCATTCCCCTATATGTGCTGAGTTAAGGTATGGCCTGGCAGCATCCCAATTGCTGTTCAGGGCTGAACCTGGCCTTCAATAAGGTCTTAACTCCCAAATTCTAAGGCTATGAGGCTAGTCAGGGGTGTGCCAGCATCCCAGTTGCTAGGCATGACCATCAGCCTGCCCTGGCTCTCCCCTAATTCCCTTTCATTGCACTTACACTTACTCCTAGTCTCTAAGTTCTGCCCCCCTCCTATGAGCCTTGCCTTGGGATCTTGAGTTCCCTCTGAACTTGGACATTTGAGGGCTGGCCCTTTCATACTGCACTATAATCTGATTCTGCAATGATATTTGGGGTGTAAGCATTGCCTGGAACTCTTGAAGTTCCTTGGAACTTTGACACATCCTAAATAAGAGAAAGGCTTTGAAAAATCCGATCCTGGAAGTTGGTTTATCTCATATTATTAGACTCTGAGTCTGGATTAGGCTGATTAGATGTAGATGTAATCACTGATGTAATTTTATTATTTCCTCTGATTCATTTGGTCTGTAATAAATTTTGTAATAACTACTGGGGTGTATAGTGAAAAGGGATGGGATTGTATGCATGCCAAAGGGTAGAAATTATGTTTATAGGATATTTACTTTCAAATTCTGCATCTCACATAGAAATCATGTTTATAGGATACTTACCTTCTAATTCTGCATCTCACATAGAAATCATGTTTATAGGATATTTACTTTCAAATTCTGCATCTCACATAGAAATCATGTTTATAGGATATTTACTTTCAAATTCTGCATCTCACATAGATACCATGCCCATAAATCGTTGAATTCTGCATATCATATAGATGATCTGCCTATAGGATCTCTGCATGACAATAAACAGCGGTAGAATCAGTAGCACCTAGAAAGCATGCCCATATGAGCTATTAACTAAATCTGAATCGCCCACTCGCTCTTAAGTCTAAAATCAGTGATAATTTTAAACACTCGCAGAGCTTACAACCAACAATTCTTTTGCAATCAGTTTATTCCTCCGTTCCTGAATTAATAGATATCATGACTATAGGTCCCGTTTAACACACAGGCAAATAGTTAAGTAATTAACCAACTGTCAATTTTCGACAACTACATCTAAGCAGGACTAATTTGGACTCCCTATCTGGGAAATATGTGGTAAATCAACTTTTCCTGCGTTAATTTAGTTAAAGACCTAACCAGTATTTGTCAGTCGTGCTAAATAAGTTGCTTTTTTTTATGAGGAGGCCTATTTGAGCCCTTAATTGCTACCAGTTCCCCTTTAATTGTTTACGTGTTTTGATTGTCGCCCTAGCTTTTTTAACCTTTTAAACTCTGAAAAGCCTAACTCCCTCCCCTTTTAGGATTAGTAGTCTCAAATGCCTCCGGGACTGATAGGTGGGACGGGTAATAGCATGCAGTAGGTGACGATACCATTCTGCGCTTAATACCTTAACGGGGTAGGAAGGGTAGACATGGAGATGATGATCACACGATAACACCATGCGTACGATTGGCTACCAGTGTTGTGTGGATGATCCATGTGTTTTACAAACCTAAGACCCCTTTCCTTTATGTAACTTTGTTATTATAAAATTCTGTCTTTGTTTCAGCCACCCAAAACTCTTTTTTTAATTTACTGCACTATTCTTGTCTTCTAAATTTTCATTTCATTTATTTAAATTCTGTACTTGGACGTTTTCTTAAACAAAGTGTGAGACCACTTAGATCCTAATTTCCATATGCTTGTCACGTACCTATTTGCAACCTTTGTGTATAGAATTATTTGTCTGCATTTCAAGTCACAACATAGCATGGCTGGGAACCACACTAGTGGATCTTGAGGGGTGTCTAACACCTTCCCCTCGAGATAATTTCTAGCCCTTACCCGAACTCTGATTTTCCAATTCAAAACCCTTAGTGTCCTAATGCACTTAATCATTAGGTTGCGACTCTTCAAATCCAAAAACCCAATTCCCAAACGGGGATAGAGTTGTCTTCCCAAATGTCGTAAACCCGATTTCGCGAGGAAAAGGGGGCGTCGACATGTGGTGACTAGGGAGCCTCCCACTGCATTAGGATTGGATTCAGAGCTGTTAGTGCTTCTGGTGGGAAGAACGGGAGATCTGGCCCTAGGTTTTGTGGTAGTATTGGGACTGGGTTGAAAGGAGGGGGTAGGTTCCACTGACCTCTCATTTCCTGTACTAGGTTCTAGTTCAGAGCTGGAGCTAGAGGTTGTAGAATGTTGTTTACCCATACATGATTCAAATAGTTATTTATGGCAAGATGAAGACCTTCGGATACTAGTTGGGCAAGGTAGCGAGGATTTTGGATCAAGATTACACTCTCCTGTCCATTGATTGTTGCATTGAACATGAGACCCCTCCCTATTAGCCCTAACTCTATCCAGGGTAGGGGGTGGTGGTCCTGGGACAGTGGTGGTTGGACGTAGACAATGGGATTGTTTGGGAGTTGCTGAGGAAGAGGAAGAAGGTTTGCCATGTTCAAGGGAGAATGGTTGCGAGGGATTTGAATCAACCGGTATCTCCTTCGGTTGGTTAATGGGAGCCTTGGCATTCTTGAAGGTGTTTGGAGTGTTTAAATTTGTAGGAGTTGAGAAGTAGGGAATGATTGCATCTACATGCATGCAATTTGCGGGATTTTGCGTGTAGGATATATTAGAAGATTTTGAGGATTTTGGATGGGGAAATTTGGTCACATGTCCCATGCATGCTTCCATTTGTCCAATCCCCAGACTACTAGTGGCCAAGTGTGGTTTTTGCTGATTATTGGTTTTGTTTGTTGTAAGGGAGTTCTGTGGGTTAGGGGTATTGTCCAACTTAGAAGGGTAGTCTAGTGTAGTAGTTTCACACGAGGTGGGTAAACTAATAATTTCGGCTAAGCTACCTCCATTCAATTGGTTAGGCGTTTGAATAATAGGATCATTAGGGTTAATAAGGTTATTAACTAATTTTGTCTTTTCTAAATCTTCTATACAAGCATGTAAGTTGATATTATTAGAGTTTTTTAATAAAAAATTATATTGAGGGTAGTGGTTTTCTGAAACAGTGTGCTCCTTACACAGAGTGGAGAAGCGGTTTTTTTTATTCAAGTTACCCTGTTTGTATCCCATGTCTGTATTGGTGGATTTTGCCAGACGAGGATTATACTGTGTAGGAGACAAGGAACAATTATCCTTATGAACAAATTTTAGCTTTTGAGTTTGAATGAACTTACCTGTTGCAGCATTAAAGATTTTAACGTCTATACCTGTATCTGCCGAGTTATCTTTGTCATCTTTTGTGATCTTTTTCTGCATCTTTTTTGTCTTTTGGAAGGTCACTGTGTGCCAGCCTTCTTCATTCCTTGCTTTCCCTAAAATTGTTTCATCAGAATCATCTTTATTACCTTTTACTTGGACTGCTGGGATTGCAGCCATTGGACATAGGTACGTTGAGTGCCCTAACAGTCCACAACTCTTACATAGTATTTTCTCCCCTTCATATTCAATTAATTGTTTATAGTTTTCAATATTAATAGACTTTGCAACTGGTTTGTCCATAGGCAATTTCACACATAGACGAGCAGATCGACCTCTTAGGGTAGCAGAGGTACAGGCATCTATTTTAAGAAGCCTACCAATCGAATTTCCAATTTTTTGGAGTATGATCCCATCGTAAAACTCCGTAGGTAGGTTTGGTAGGTGGATCCAAACAGCTGTATGAATTTGTTTGGCAGTGGATGCTAGAAGTTTGGTTCCCATCTTTGGCATGATAGAAAATGTCCAAAGATAAATCATGGACCATTTTGTAGAACTGTGATCATGCTTTCCTGCTTTTGAAACTTAGCAATAAAGTAATCTGATCCTAAATCTATTAAAGGAAAATTTTCAGACACCTTCCAAAGCTCCTGGACTTTCTTCTTGAGAATTTGATGGGTATTCTTTTTCCTTGTAGCTTAATAATAATGGAGTGCTTCCGGGGCATGTACATCCGTTTTTTGTCTTCTTGTGAAAGGGAGATTATCTTTTCTTCCATGGTTAGTTCAAGGGATGTCATAGAGGAAGTATTGTCATCGGAGCTGACTGTTGGAATGGTCAAGTCGGTGATGATATCCAATCCTTCACCTCCCCTAATTAATTTATCTTTAAATGAGGTTTGAAGATTACTAGGCATTTGGGCAGTGCAATCGTTTAGAATGTCCGGTGGGTTTGGTGGAAAATGCCCTATTATAGTTGAATGTTATAAAACAAAAGAATTCACTTTTCATTAGAAGTTCTTTAGCGGATTATTAAGATGTAAATATAATATAAAGTATTGTTGGCAAAAATGCTTTAGTTGATTATCTATAGATGAGCAGAACTTTTTTTATATATATATATTTTAAATTTTTTGTGCCTTTTTTTGGCTAATTTTGCAAAGTATTAGTATTGCTTTAGTGTTACAACTATTATCTTTACTTTTGCACATATCCATGGTTGAAAAACATGCAACTCTCCATTTGAAGAACGGCTTAGCCTTGCTTGAGAATGATGAAAAAGAATTTCTGTCAGTTAGTTGAATCAAACATGCACAAATTTGCGTGTTCATGGAAACTTCTTTGGCTTCTTACAATAATAAAATGTTAATCAAACTTTTTAAATATTGAATTAGCAACAAAAAATTAATTTTCTACTCAAAGATGTTAAATTCAATTACATTTGCTTATGAATTTGTGTGTCTTACATGAAATATTGATAATTGTGCACTATCTGGTAGTTTGTAGTAATTTAAAATAATCCAAAAATTCACTCAGTTTGAGTAGCTATTGATTATTTGATTAGTTTTCGATTTGCCTGTAATTTCCTTTCAAGTTTCAACCATGTAATGTTCATTCCCTGTTAGGAGGGTTGTTTCTACTACCGTGTGGTTCATTCAAATGATAAAGAAAGGAAACGTCTTTTACCGTTTAGATTATACATATCAGAAATAATATGGCCCAATTTTATGTGTAAAGATTTGTCTTTAGGAATGAAATTTTGAGAAATATAAAATACGAAAAGAGGTAGGTGTTGTCCTAAAACTACATTTCTATCCATACGATCGCAGTGTATAGAGAGAAAGCGATTGTGCTGAAATAAATATATAACATTCATTGTTTAGAAATGTCTATACTTATTTGAGTTTAATATTTTATTAAAATAAATTTTATAACCGCGCGAAGCACGGACAAATTTACTAGTTGAGTAAGTAATATTTTAGCTTCATTTTCTATTCTTTTAGCTTTTCATTTGGGATAGAGCTCGCCAATTAAGAGTAAAGGATAGGAATGTAGAAGAAGAGAACTAATAGAAGGAAGGTCTATTATTATCTTTAAAGAGTTGGTATATTCCAAATTAAAGCCAAAATATTACTCCGGGCCTCAGCGGATACACTTCATAAATTCATTGTCCAGACCCAACATCGTCAACCTTACTCAGTATATACTGCCTAATACATGTGAAGTGCCATTGATATTAAGAATTCGTCGGAAAAATCTCATCGAAGTTGATAAAAGAATTGCTGTGATCACTGCCCTGCATCTGGAAACATTAGGAGCTGACAAGAAATAACTCCACTGCAAAATGTCGATATCCTAGTTTTTGAGAGCTGGGAAAGCAGGTCGCCACATAATTTTCCCATAAAGAATAACATGGGATGGGATGACTCGAATTCAATGAGTTTTACGCAACGGTTGGGATGTAGAAATACCAAGAGACAAACTAATTATATAAAATTGGAGAATGGCTTTTTTGCTTTATCTGTCATCATAAAAATAGTATAATAACATCAGGAATCGTCTAAAATATAGCAAAATAAATTTATTTTTTAAGAACTTTAAAGTAGGTCCCACCGGGAGTCGAACCCAGGTCGCTGCATTCAAAGTCCAGAGTGCTAACCACTACACCATGGAACCACTAATCTGACATGCAACGTACAATGTTCTTAGTTGATGTTAACGTACCAGTAATTAAGAGAGAGCACTAATTCGAAAAACTATTCGGGTACGCACTGCGCGTATACGTATTCTATGGAGTACTTTTGATTGCTTTATGCTTATTAATTGCAAACAACTTAAAGTGAAAATTACTTTTAGAGTTTTTGAAAATATAAAAGAAGATCTGAATGTGTGATATAGTAATTATGTTAAACCATATATAGGAGCGAATCTGCGGATGAAGTGCATATAAAACTTTCAAATAAATTACTACAAACTTCAATAAGATAGTAGTAAATCGATAATACTTTGGTACTTGTCTAGCCAGAGAACGTATTATATCATGTATCATACAGTATTGCCTGACAAATGGCCACTTGGCCTTAGAGAAGATATGCTATCCGATTGCGCTTCTCTTTCCCGTAAATAGATAGGGTAATTTATTACTTGGAGGGTTTTAGCTCTATCTCTACGTCCAAGATATTCCCACTTAACCTTTATAAAATTTCATGTTCGACCGGCTCATAGCTAATTAAGAACTTGATATTAGTCCTCAACCTCAACAATGAAAAAAAGTACCCTTTGACTCAAATGTTGTTTAACACTTTTTAAGCAAATCAATCGAATAGATGAAGAGGTAAATCCTAGTTAAAGATAATTAACTCTAGATCCGAGATGAATAATATGAGTAGAAAAACATAGCCGAGTATAAATATCGGGCGTGATTATAGCCAGATTTAATAACATAAAGAAAGATGCATTGAATAACATTAAATGGCAATAAAATGTAGATAAAGGAAAAGATTCACCCGATCTTGAGTTAGTCGGATCTTTTCTTTCATTTGATAAAGATGAATGATAGACAAAATACAAGAACCATTGGACCCTTTTTGGATCTGATGAAGGTTTTGGATCACAGATCCTCCTCTCTCTTTTGAGAGATGTGTTTACATATTTTTTAGAAAGAGGGAGAGGGAGACCGAGAGAGAGCCCCCTTTTTTGGGAAGTCCTCTCTTCCTATTTATAAGGGGGGTATCCATAGAAAATCCTAAAAAAGGTACAATTTAGAGGGAATATTCGGTAGAATATTCCTTTTAAGTATTCCAAAGCAAACTAGTTGTTTGATGACGGTCCGACCTTGGCTTGTCCGACCTCGCCTATTGATGACGGTCCGACCTTGGCCTGTCCGACCTCGGCTATTGATGACGGTCCGACCTTGGCTATTGATGACGGTCCGACCTTGGATATTGATGACAGTCCGACCTTGGCTGTTGATGACGGTCTGACCTTGGACTGTCTGACCACGACCTTATGTCTCCGCGTGCCGAATTTCTCTGATCTAATTTTGACCCATACACCCCTCAACCTCAAGTTGCCCCTCCTAAAATGACACTCAACTAATTATCATAAACGTGAACAAAATAATGAGTGATTAATTTTTTGAAAAGTAAACAGAAATAAAAGGGGAAGCAAATTGACCCTGTGAAATGGCTTTGTCATGATTCCGTCTGAAATTTCTCTAGTTCAATCATTGGCTGCGAATTCTGACTTTTAAAGGCCCTTAATCATCAAGAAGGCCAATTACAATCAGCTAAGTTAATAGATGTACGTATTCATCTAACATTAGAGAAAATTTGATTTAGTTACCAGTGGTAAAGCTGTGATTTTTATTTTTTGAAGTCAGCGGGTAAATTTGGAGAACTGAAGAAAAAAGTTCTNGGCGAGTAGGCCGAATGTGAATTCGAACGAGGTCGAGTGTTGATTCGACGAGGCCGAATGTTGTTTCGGTCGAGGCCGAAGGTTGATTCGGTCGAGGCCGAATGTTATTTTGGTCGAGGCTGAATTCTTCTTTTTGGCGATGGCCCTTGGCCGTTGGGGTCGACCTCCTCTTTTTGGCGATGGCCCTTGGCCATAAGGGTCGACCCCCACTTTTTTAGCGACGGCCCATGGCCGCAAGGTCGATTCGGACGAGGCCGAATGTTGATTCGGATGAGGCCGAAGGTTGATTCGGTCGAGGCCGAATGTAGATTCGGATGAGGCCGAAGGTTGATTCGGTCGAAGCCGAATGTTGATTCCGACGAGGCCGAATGTCATTCCGGTCGAGGCCGAATTTTTCTTGTTGGCGAAGTCCCTTGGCCTTTGGGGTCGACCTCCTCTCTTTGGCGATGGCCCTTGGCCATAAGGGTCGACCCCCTCTTTGTTAGCGATGGCCCTTGGCCACAAGGTTGATTCGGACGAGGCCGAATGTTGATTCGGACGAGGCCGAAGGTTGATTCAGTCGAGGCCGAATGTTATTTCGGTCGAGGCCGAATTTTTCTTTTTGGCGAAGGCCCTCGGCCTTTGGGGTCGACCTCCNTAAGTTAATAGATGTACGTATTCATCTAACATTAGAGAAAATTTGATTTAGTTACCAGTGGTAAAGCTGTGATTTTTATTTTTTGAAGTCAGCGGGAAATTTGGAGAACTGAAGAAAAAGTTACTGTAATATAGCTATAACAGCAGAGTTTTTCACTTCTAATAGTATCAACTATAGTATACAACTATACATATACACGTATTCCTAAAGTACTCCTTTTAACAGAATTTACAATCCTACTGACAAAACTTTATTGCAAAAATTTTGGTAAAGAAAAGAAGAGAGTGAAGGTCGTGGGTGGGTCGGGGGGGGGGGGGGGCTGGACCTCATCAAATATCCTTGCTCTTGGCAGAGTTCAAGTTTTCAGCTGGCGCTTTGACCTTTCTATTTCGTAAGTGCATCTTGACATAGAAGTTGAGGAACAAGAAAAGAATGGCAGCGTTGAGCACAGAGTTGAAAACCCATGCCCCAATCCCATTACACCCACCACGTTTCATGAAATGAAGCAACAGCACCCCAACATGACATACAATGTTACATCCCAGCAACACAATCTGACAGCCTGCGACGAATGGGAAGCACGCGCTCGGCAATCCAATCGCCGTCCAAAATCTGTATCCATATACTATAGAATATGATAACGTCGTTAATAGGATCGCTAGCACTTGAAAAGACTGCGAGAATTCTAGCCAAAGGAAGGACATAAATATGAGAATGGAGTTGTTAAATAGTTGAAAAACAGAGAGTTTTCTACGTTGGAATATGGTAAAGAAAGTACGAAGAGTATGGAGAAAGCGAGAAAGGTAAAAGATGTAGGACCAAAAGAAGACGCGACCAGAAGGGCGCGTGCCAAGAGGAAAACAAAGGAGCCACTGAAATGGGGTGGTCTTATAACGGCGCCAGAACCACCGGGTGTCGCGGATATCAGCGGCAGCGGAGAGGACGATTCCGGTGAAGATGGTGAGGGAGATTAGGACCATGGAGAGGGAGTGGAAGGCGGGAATTGGGCCGAGAGGAAGAGGACGGCGGTGGCGGAAGAGAAGGAGAAGGAGGAGGTGGAGAAAGAGGGAGAAGAAAATATAAGCTGCGATGGAGGTGAAGAGGAAAGACCACGTGTTGCCCCATGATTGGCTGTGAGACCAACGAAAATTTACAATGGAAGGGCGCTCGGAGAGGTAATATATAAGGTTCTCAATCATCGTAAATGCAATAATCAACTTAAAAGTACTACGTAATCAGAAGGCAGAAAGTTGAGAAAATGTTTTGCCCAGGAGATTGCGTAAATCCACTGCAAACGTTGTACTTAATACTTTTTCTGGGGCTTTTTGAGTGAAAGGTTTGGTGGAAAATGCCGGTATGGTTCTGAAACTTGTGCTCTTATATAAATCAGAAGAAGCAAGTTTTTTTCGATACAGTTAAAAATAGTTTTTTTTTCCTCATTATGATAATGTAGTTTTGGATATGCCATTTTGTTATTCATATAAACGTAGTCAATAACCCTAAGTTACTAAGAAATGTTTACCTGACGCGTATGTCGCTCGATGCTAATTGATAATGACAGTCCTTGCATCCTTGTACTAAACTATTATTATTACAATTTAAAAATAAAAAAATAAAAGCATTCACTTCGAATGATATGGTTGTCCGGATCGGAGTCCACTTAATTTTTCTTCCAAGTAGTTAATAATGGATTAATTAGACTGAAATTTTGTATTAATGATATTGCTAATTCTTCAACTCTTGGCTATTAAATAGTACCCTTGATGACTGAAATCCTACATAGTCCATCCAACTTATGTAGTTTATTTAGTTTGTGTACTATACATGGCAGATCCGGGATTTTCAAATGGTGGGTGTTCAACTATATTTAATACTATAAAAATTGTACTGAGACTGGGAGCTCAGTTAATGTGTTTATGTGAATTATAGTTTTTATATATAAGTAATAGTGTTTGTCGGTGCTCAAGCAACAAGTACCCATAACCCACATAGTGTATACATACAGAATCATTAAAAACCCAAAAAAATAAAAAAACTTTTGTTCTAAGAGTTTGACTTATATACTCCTATAACGATTGTGTAAGGAAATAGCATTTGTATTCTGCACAGACTGCATATATAGCCCGTATGTTGACCCAAGTCCCTTCCTAATCCATACCAAGTTTGTACTTGAAATTTACCCATGAGCTATGCACGAAACAATATAGCCTTGTCAAGGTTACTATTAATGTTGACGTAGTTGTTGCTTAGCCATGAAGAGAGAAGAATCTATTAAGCTGTGGGCCAGTGGCTATGACCCGTTAGAATTTGGGTCGTGCTCGTTCTTTGATAATCATGACAAGTGAACAACTATTTTACGCATTATCATTATCGTGTAAAGTTCTAATTCGTGCAATGCACAGATAAACTGCACTAATTCGGAGAATTAATTAATTAAATAAATATGATATGGCATCTCATAATAGTAACACGTGTTTCATGTTGCAAGGGAACTATTAGTATGTAAAATGTCAACTTTCTATTGCTGAAAAGTAAAGGGAAACTCGATTAACTTTTAGCATTTTAACATGTGTTTTTTATCTTTAATCGTGGGGAATAATAAAAACAAGAAATCAAAAATGTAAGCCTCACCTACGCTTAATAATTATATAATGTGCTGAAACTCAATCAAAGAGAATTTACAATGTGAAACTCACTTACATTAATCTTCCACTAGCCACCGCTTGACAGTGTTCGTGTAATGACCTGAAAGTAATAGAATATTTTTTTAAATGACTAATCTCATTTTACCGCAAACACTGATCAAAACCTTAACAGCTCATTAAGCGTATTCAAGGTCTGTTTAATATATTTTCCAACCACGAAGATTTGAACAGATAATTAACAGACTGAGCATTCCTTTATATATAAGTACAAAAACAAGGAGCCCCTTCCTGAAAGAGGTCAAGTGTAATTAAGTGAATTATTACCGCTTATTAAAGACAACTACCTATGAATCTGTATACGGTAAAAACCGAGCCTACCCGATTCTACTAATTGATCGAGATCAGGGAGTTGCATCAAAGGTCGACCCCGCAGTGGATCAAACCGAAGCACGAGGACAAGGTACCGAGTTCGAGAATCGAGGTGCCTGTCGAGATCGAGACCAAATAGGGCAGACTTCGAGCAAAGCGCAATAACAGAAAAGCGAGATATCCGTGACTGGTCAAAGATCATGGCGGAAATCTCGAAACATATCAAATCAAGGGCGGTTATTTAGGCTAATCATGAGATTTACTTCCGTAATTAGAATTGTACCATAGATATGATTCATCTTCTATAGAAAGTAGGTTCTAATCATTTTGTAAGTGTCACACCTCCTTTTTACCCGTAGGGGGATATAAGGGAGTTTTTCCAATTTAAGTGACATTAATCGAAATGGGATTATTTATTTATTCAGAGTCGCCACTTGGGATGTTTATTATGGTGCCAAGTCACCGATTTATATTAAAAATTCCAAATCGAGGAAATTTGACATCATTTAAAAGTCTGCGAAATCAGAAAACTAGGTAAGAAATTCTGTTAACCCGGGAGAAGGTGTTAGGCATTCCCGGGTTCAGTGGTTCTAGTACGGTCGCTTAACTATTAATAATCGGCCTAATTATCTGATCAATTACATGTTTTATACCTATTGTGTATTTTTAACTTTTTAAATCGCTTTTAATTATTTTAAACCAATTTAAGATTTATGGAATTATTTCTTGAACAAGTTACGATTGTCGTACACTTGTCGTTTTAGGAACATATTGCAAACCACACTACATGGAATGCACCCGCGATTTGCGACATGTTTATTTTATTATTATTCGAAGTTGTTATGACTGGGTCACATGAAATGCACACCCGAATTGGGGAATACGTATCATGACCAAGCCACGAGAACCGTACCCGTAATCACGATAATTTTATTAATCGCGCCTTAAGCAAATTACGGTGTTTAACCAATTGTTTCCTAAATTAATTTTGGATTGCGTGAAGGTATCAAGTTATAGAAATGGGATTGTTAGAACATAATCCTGCCGGGTCGTTGTTCTTTCATTTTTCATAAACTGAATAACACCTTTCAAGAAATAGGTTAGTTCCCAACTTGAGAAACCAAGACTAAAATATTGCACAAGGCCTTGACAAACATCAGTAATGGAGAAAATGTTAAAGGATTAAACATATTTATCCAATTAAGAGACTAATAGTAATTTAATAACACCAAAGATGTACTTTAAGGTCACGAATCATTGCAATGATTCATAAAACTCACAGAAGCTGGTTCATACATATGAACATATCATCAGGTATCATACTACTCTTTCAAGTCTCGCCACAGAGTTATGTAACACAACTGCTCAATCCTAATTATAAAAGGCCGGTAACCAACCAGAAGGGAGCATACTTCAGGAAAATTATGGAGAAAACACTAGCATACATGAACTAAAAGCTTAGATCACGCACTTAAGCACATATGACAGTACTTGATTTTCGAGTCCCAAACTACTCTGGTAATTACATAGAAAAGCACAAGATCAAGCACATAAGAGCACCAGCAGCCATAAATCAGTTGGAGTAAAATTCTGTCAAGAGGTACCCAGACTTCCCTCTTCTAGTCAAACACAGCTCTATCAGATATTAACAAATTCATTTGCACCAACTTAAGGATAGTAAACATCATTGCATGGACAGTGGAGCCATAGCACATAATTATTTACACATGCAAGTTTAGATAAATAAGATTGAAGAGTATTCAACCTTCTTCCTAACCAATCAATTTTAACAGTATCAAGCAGTGAAAATACCTAAAATAGCAAAATAAACACCTAATCACTGAACAAGTCAAACATGAGCATATTTAAATCTAATGAGCAATTTATCTTAACATAATTACATAAGTGGAGACTGAACAACAGAAACAATCTTCATCCCAGATTTCAACATTTTTTGATCATTCAAAATTCAAGTAATTACATGGTTTCGTATTTACCTGCTAGGCGAAGGAAATGGCTAGATTGAGCCAAGTCAAGGCTAGGAAAAACAGAAGATCGGAGCTCGACAACAGTAGAATCAACAACACGTAGCTTCAAATTCCGTTTTCGAAATAAACTCGAAAACCCAGAAATTAAGGAGATAATGCCGCGGAAATCAGCAGAGCCTTCGAAATTCGCTATTCTCCGATTTTTCTTCCTCTTTTATTTTTTTTGAAATCTCTTTTGTCATTTTCAACTTTCCAAACTTTTGGAACTTCAAATTTTCTTCTTGCTTTTTGTTTGTCGCTGAATGCTTTTGTGTGTGTGCGCGCTCTGTTCTATTGACCGATAGAAGAGGAGGAAGGGAGGTCGCTGTTTTTGCTTGGGAGGGGATTTTCTGGTTGTAAATAGGGAAGGTTTTTTTTGTTCTTCAGAGAATTGGGGATGGGGGTTACTCCGTTGCTAGGTTAGGGAATAGGGGTCTGATGTTCTTACGGGTTGTTTGGTAGCTGGTTAGAAGAAAGGTTATTGATGTATAAGGGGTAACATAACTTATACCATATTTGGTAGGCAATCGTTATTTTGTATAAAATTCTGCATAACTAATACCATGTTTGGTTGACATTTTTCAATTATGCATAAATAATACATGTATAAGTTATGAGTCAATCTGTGTATTATTTTATGCAGGGTAGAAGATGAAATAACTAATACATGTATTAGTAATACATGGATAAACTACTGAAATGACAAATTTACCCCTATCACTTTACACATAAGGCTTCCTTATTTCTCTGCCAACCCGTCAACAAGTTTCACTTGCTTTCACTTGCCATCTATATACCTTGTCTTCTCTCATTTTTAAAGAACAAACTAGCAAAAGCAAACTGGAGAAGCCACTAGAAAATGGAAATACCAAAACTAAGAAGTGAAAATCAAATATGTCTAAACTTCACATAGTTCAGTAGTATGACGAAGAAGTGAAAGTAACACCCAGAGTTCCTAACTAAATTGTTTCCTACATAAATGGAAAGAGAGAAAAAACAATGCAAAAGAAGGAGAGGGGTATAGTTGTAAACAAGCATTTTACTTTAAAAATTATATAATGTATATCAATTTCTAATACAACAAACCAAACATCCAAAAAAATAATCTCTGCATAACTAATACCTGCATAACTAATCCCTGCATTACTTATCCCTGCATAACTAATCCCTGCATAACTAATACATGTATAACTAATACCTGCATAACTCTAACCGGCAACCAAACGACCCCTTAATGTGAGGGATTAGGTTATAAAGATGGGAAAGGGGTAATGGGTCAATGGTCTGGGCCAGGTAGGGGAGCATGGATTAGGCAAGAAAGAGGGAAATTGAGCCATTTAATTTGAGCCCAATCTGGTTTGAATTTCAAAAAGCAGCCTTTTCCTTTTCTTTGTTTTTCTCTCTTTTTCTTTTGGTTTTAAAAATCTAAATGAATTAATTAAACAAGCTAAATAAAATCCTAAATTAAGCTCTAACTTAAATTATTTTGTAAAATTAATCTTACTTATTTTTACTAATTTAACACTAATTAATTTAAAACTAAAAGCTAAAATGTGGACATGACTATTGTATTTTTTGTAAATTTTGTTCAATAATGCAATTAACCTATGCAATTAAACTCTAAATGCAATTAAGACCTAAAATGCTATGCATGAGACATTTTAGGTTTTTTTATCATGATTTTAAAATGTTAAATATGCATGAAATACAACTAAATGCATACAATCAATTTAAAAGAAAATCCTAAAATTCTACAAATTCGATAAAAAATATTTTTTGATTTTTTAGGAGTAATTTTCTATGCGGGGAAAAAATTAGGTGCTCACAGTAAGCACCTTACATTCACACATATCAAAGCAATGCAATACTTTCTGTCTAGCTTATAGTCTTGTTCATCAATTTGCTTATTTCTTAACTATTCGAGTACCGATCAGTTCGAGGGCACTCAAGCTTGAGGGTTGAATTACATTTCAACACTAGTTTCTTTACAATTAACCTCGAATACTTGGGGCATCACCCTCGGATGTTACTTTGTTACAAGGAAGGTATTTCGTGTCAACAGGGTCTCGATATGTAAAACTTTGTAAGGGCCAAACGATAAAACGAACCGTGCCCATGTATATTACTCGAGCACTAAAGGCGAACATGTACACATGTATAATCTATTGAGAGAAGCATTTTTCTTTGCCAAATATTTCTTGCCTTAAAGAAATTTTTACTTTACGATTTCATACTTTTGATCTATTGTGGAAACAGGCTTAAGGGCCAATCACAACTGAAATTCAAACAACTTACCCCATACTCGAGGACTGCCGTTCGTAAAAGCGATGTAATCGACTTATTAAAGTCTCAAGATTACAAGACCTTAAAAAGGTAACCCTCGCTTTTATAGGCCACGGGCACCTCACTCGGGGACTGACACTTTGTCCAAGTTCAAAGTGTAATCGGGAAATAAGCCCAAGAGACAAATCCCATGTTAAAGGTTATGGCCAAACTACCACGGTTCGGAGACGTCCGAATTCTGTAATAAAATAGATCTTCTAATATCTTCACAAAACCGGTTAAAAGGGGCTACCCTCGGCAAAATATAAAGGGTTTCGATAACATCAACCCTCGAAAATCCTAAGGAGTACCGGATTGTTCGAACTCTCGAACAAACTTTATTTCATGCTAAGGCATAGCAAATTTTTATATGATTAACTTTTTAAGCCAAAAAGGGAATGAGCCATTCTTTTGAGGCCATATCGGCCTAGTCCAAGAGCCTAAGGGCCGTTTTATTTTTTGAGTTCGAGGAGCCATCCTCACTCAACTAAAACCTAAGAGTCATCGCACTTCGAGGCAAAAAGTTACGCACCTGATTATAAAGACTACACTAGCCAGACCTCAATCCAATTGCCTAAGCTTCAAACTTGTGAGCAAAATCTTCATAAAGCATGAATGAAGCACAAGAAGAAATTGAAATGAAAACAAGTCAGAGAGAAAAGAGGTCTTTTATATATAAAGATATTTACAAGGACTGATCAGGGTCCTACACAAAAATAAAATAAAAAGAAGAAAAATCCTAAGGTTCCTAATTATTTTTGGGGGTATCTCCCTCTCCATCGGGGTCCTCCCCACTCTCCCAAATCACTCTTGCTTCTGGCATCATCATCATCATCATCATCAGAGGAGGCCAATGCCTTGGCATCGTCTTCAAGCTCTTTGGCTTTCCTTATATCATCAGTAAGATTGAAACCTCGAGCATGGATATCCTAGAGAGTTTCCCTCCAGGATTGGCACTTGGCGAGCTCGGCAATCCTAAAAGCTCGATTTTGAGAGGCCTCGGCAGATTCTCTTGTTTGGGCTTGAGTGGCTTCAGCATCAGATCGGTAGACGGCCACGATCGTCTCCGCGTCAGCCTTTACTTTTTTTGCTTCAGATTTAACCTTTGCAAGTTCGGCGGCCAACTGAGCCTCGAGCTCCTCTATTTTCTTGGCTTGAGCTGAGCTTTCCTCCTTCATGCCTTTAATCTAATTTTTCGCCGATGACAGTTGGGCTCGAGCAGCATCTTTCTCCAAGGCAAGGCGGTCCATGTTTTGTTTCCACCCCAAGGTATCCACCCTTATCATGTTAACCTCCTCACAGAGTTGTTCGATCTTTTCGGTCTTCTACTGAACATGTAAGATCGAAGTATCAGTCATCGTCCCTGAACTAATACACTAAGCTTCTGAGATTTTCATTAGCTGCTCAATCAGGTCGGTCTGCTCTTTATGAGCCGTGGCTAGTTCGGCTCGGAGGCCCTTGGTCTCCTCTTTTTTTTGCCCGCAGAGAAGTTTGAGGGCATTTCTCTCCTCCGTGAGCCTTTGAAGATCGGCCTCATATCGGCTCAGCTCTGTTCGGGATTTAGAAAATGCCTCCTTATAAAGTGCCAAGGCCTATGCTGAAAGAAGAAGGGATATTAGACAAGAAAAGAAGAAACAAATACAAGTGTGATGTCGACGAGGGGAATTGGGACTTACCCGACTCAAGGCTTGTTGAGCCTCATCGAAGAGACTCGATGCTTCAATCATGTCGGCAACATCTTCTACCCCGGTAAAACACCCACGGAAGAAGTCCTCCCCTCCATGGGCTCCTTCCACATCGGGGGTCCCCATGGCCTGGGCTTCCTGAATTGCCTCCTCAGAAATGTAGGGAGGGTCGGCGAATATCCAATTACTATTTCCCCAAGCGATTCACTTAGGGTGTTCTCTTCATTTCGAAGGGCCTCGGAGCCGGCCCCTTCGGACACACCCACCGATTGCTCATTTCGGCGGGAGGCATCTTCAGCCTCCGACGAGTCGAGGACTTTGCCCGGGCCCTCTTCGAAGACCTCTTCGGTTCGAGGCTGAATCTCCTCAACTATCACTGACTCAGCGGCCTTTGGGTCCTCGGTGTTTTTCTCACTCAGCCAACCAGTTCGGAGCCGTCGTCTTCATCATCATCTTCTTCTTCTTCCTCCTTAGTCGCTGAGCTACCTCAGCAGGCAGAGGGACAGTGTCTTTCTTCGGCTTACGAGCCTTAATTTTCTTGGGCTTTGGATCCTCGGAGGTCGAGACCCTTTTTCTCTTTTTATCCTTCGCTGGTTTCAAGGCCGGGGGCGAAATCTCCTCCTCCCCGGACGGGGGCCTCATGACAGCATCTAGTCTGAGGCCTGTATGAAAGGAAATCAAGTGAGTATGAAAAGAAATATTTTAGCAAAAATCATCAAATACGTGAAAAGGGGCTTACCATGATTTTTGGCCTCCCATCGGCCCCTTGCCAAATCACGCCATGAGTGCTCAGCGTACGAAGAGGTCGAAGCCAGGCCCGAACCCAACTGTCGAGGTTAGGAATCGCACCAGGCATCCAAAAGACCGCTACATCATAGAAAAGGATGTCGATGAGAAGAAGCAAAGGAAACAAAACAATAAATAAAAGCTATAGGTGGTATTGTACTTACGCTTCATATTTCATTTCTCGGGAAACGGCATCTTCTCGGCCGGGATTAGGCCTGAAGTCTTCACTCGAATGAACCGGCCCATCCATCCTCGATCCTTGTCCTTATCTATGCTCGAGAACAGCACCTTGGTAGCCCAACCTGAAGTCTTACTAACCCGCCTCGATAGAGACGGGGGCTGTACAACCTGATGAGATGGTTGAGGGTGAAAGACATCCCCTCGACTTTACTCCCAAAGAATCGGAGCAGAATAACAATCCGCCAAAAAGAGGGATGGATTTGACCTAGGGTTATTTGATATTGACGACAAAAATCGATGATGACGGGATCGAGAGGGCCCAGCGTGAAAAGGTAAGTGTAAACACTTAGAAACCCTTCCACATGGGTAGTGATGTCTTCTTCGGGGGCCAGAATTACCACCTCTTTGTCTTCCCAATGGTATTCTTTCTTTACCTACTCAAGGTCGCTCTCAGTTATCGAGCATATATATCTTGATATTGGCTCGCATCGACTAAGGACCGACTAAGTTTTCTTGACCTTGAAGTCGGAAGTAAGGGCACACCCCCCCCCCCCGGAACACTCTCCTCAAGGCGCGGCTCCACCGGTGTTTTATTGTCGGCCGTCCGCGATGAAGAAGCATTTTCCTTTTGAGGAACAATTTTCGACGTTTTTGCTATTTTTGTGTGAGTTTGAAGAGAGAGGGAGACGATAGGTCTTAGTGTTTGAGAGGAGATTAACAACAAACCCTGAAATTCTGAAGAAAGGAGAGACTTAAGAGGTGTAAAAGTATAAGAGATTAGAAGAAAGTGAAAGTAAAGATTGAATCAATGAGAGAGGGGGCCTTGTCACGACCCGAGTTTCCCACCGTCGGAACCGTGATGGTGCCTAACATTGCACTCGCTAGGCAAGCCAACGTTACAAGTTATTTCATCCTTTCCTTTTTATATTTTAACAATTTACAAGTTAACACAAGTAAATCAGCGGAATAAAAATGGAAGAACAGAATTTAACAGGTTATCTTAATACAAATAACGAAAACCATAATAAAACTCCACCCAAAATTGGTGTCAAAATCTCACGGACCATCTACGAATACTACAAATAATAGTCTGAACAAAGAAATACACATCTGTCTCAGAAATAGATAAAACAAAAACAAAATAGGATAGAAGGGGACGCCAAGGCCTGCGGACGCCTGCAGACTACCTCGGGTCTCCACTGGACTGAAGGCAGCAACCTCGAACTACGGTCCGTATGGTCCAGCACTGGGATCTGCACAAAAAGTGCAGAGTGTAGTATTAGTACAACCGACCCCATGTACTGGTAAATGCCGAGTCTAACCTCAATGAAGTAGTGACGAGGCTACGGGGGGCATATATATATATATATATATATATATATATATATATATATATATATATATATATATATATATATATACACACACATAACCAGCAACAGTTTATAATAATGGAACAGAGGAATAGAATGAAAAATAACCGGGACTTGCATTAAAGAAACACAGGACTCAGCCATTCTACTAGTATCCAGCTATAACCAATCCTTAGGGAGTTTTCAATATCTCAGTAATAGACTTCGATAGAAATAAATGCCAAAACCATAACTGATGCAGCGTGCATCCCGATCCCACCATATAAATAATAGCAGTATCAATGTTCCAACAACAACAGTATCAATATTCTCCCTTATTCCTCCTTGTTGCGGCGCGTAACTCGATCCCACCTGTCCTCCCTTATTACTCCTCAACACATATCACCTTTACTCCTCCTGTTGCGGCACGCAACGCGATCCCACCTGTCCACCCTTATTACTCCTTGTTGCGGCGTGCAACCCCGATCCTAACATATGTATATATCAACACCAATCACAAAGATTAAATACAAGGTGTTTCACAAGTTAACTCAATTTGCACAATTCTTATACTTCAATCTACACAATGGAATATCGCTACGATTATGTAACTTCACTCATGAAAATAAATCAGCGAGACCAACCAATGTGTCACGACCCAAAATCCACTAAGAGTCGTGATGGCGCCAGACACCACTGTCAGGCAAGCCAACCAAAAATACTTAATTAAATTTTCGTTTTAATACTCTTGAAATCTATGATTTTCCTTCAAATTTACCAATTAAAAAGATAATCGCTTCAACTCAAATTAAATAATAAGCAATTAATACAAAATACTTCATAACCATCCCAGAACCCGGTGTCACAAGTGCATGAGCAATTTCTAAGAAAATCGAATAAAGTACAACAGTTGTCCGGAATACAATTAGACAGAAAATAAATAAAATCTTGAGAGAGACTATACTAGCTGCGGATCGCCTCGAGAAAATACAGCTCACCTAGTCTCCGTGTCAACCATGCTGCTACGCCCACTAAGCCACTAGAGGTGCATGTGCCTGTGCAACAAAAATACAAAGAAGTGTAGTATGAGTACAAAAACAACGTGTACTCAGTAAGTATCCCGCCTAATCTCGAAGAAGTAGAGACGAGATGGCAACTTCGACACTTACTAAAGGTCCAGTAATAATATTATTAATGCGATGACTTACGAATTTATTAAGAACAATAGTAAAATTTAAATGAGTCACTAAATAGGTGAAAATTCCTTTTTTTTTAAAGTCTCCGGTTTCATAATCCATTAGTTAACAATTATCTTAAGTCGGGAGAGCAGACAGCAATATCAATAAATCTCAAGGCAAGCAATACAAGCATGCGCAATTCATGCCGAGGTCGTACGGCCCGATCCAACAGAAATGTAAACTGTGCACTGCCGAGGGTCGAGCGGCACGAACCATAGATGCATCTATTTAATCTACCGAGGCGTTCGGCCCGTTCCAAAATTTAAACACGCACAGACAATCAATCAAGAATTCATCATGAAACAATTATCCAAAGAAAACCAAATTCTCTTTTAACAATTTAGAAAACTGAAGTTTAATTCTTTTTAGAAATTCATTTACCACTTTGATAGGATTTAAGCGATTCAACTGTCAATAAGATTGCAAATATTCTAAGTATAACATGCTTTTGGATCCTAGACTACCCGGATTTACACATATTAGTAGCTACGCACGGACTCTCATCACCTCGTGCGTACGTAGCCCCACAAATAGGAGCACATAACCAATTATTTCACCTATGGGGGCAATCCCTCTTACAAGGTTAGAAATGAGATTCACCTCGCTCCGAAGATCCATAACCAGCATTCTACGCCCTTCCAAAGACTTGAATCGATGCTAAATACTCCAAAATTAGCCAATGATTATGCAAATTCATTAATATATGCTCAATTACTCATTACAATCCAATTTATAACAATTCCTAACCTCGATCGAAAAGTTGACAAAAACGCCCTCGAGCCCACGTGCCCGGATTTCCAAAATTTTCGAAGAATAAGTTTACCCATAGCCTCACGAACTCAAATATATAATTTTCTCTTAATTCCATTCCCAAAATCGTGGTCAATTTCCAAGAATATAAATTTCTAGGTCTTTCCACCAAAACCCCAAATTTCTACCAATTTACATGCTAAAATCCATACATAATCAATGTATTTAACTCAAGATAGGTGGATTAACTTACCTCCAAGTTGCTAGGTGGAAGTCCCTCTCAAAAAGCTCCAAAATCGCCCCAAAGAAGAGAAAAGGGGTGAAATGAACTCAACCCCGCTTTTTAAAACATTCTGCCTAGCGACTTCCGCACCTGCGGACTCCTCGCCGCTTCTGCGAGTCCGCATCTGCGGAGCCCCCATCGCACCTGCGCCAATCACCACTTCTGCGGTCTTTCTTCTCGCTTCTGCGCTTGGGCAGATGCGGCCAATACCCCCGCATCTGCGGTCCCTGCTCCTTTCACATCTAACCGCTTCTACAGTTCCCTTCCTCGCTTCTGCGGGGCCGCTTCTGCGGTGAACCCTCCGCAGAAGTGGTTATACCAGCAACCAGACCCCTTCAGCTATCTCCAAAATTCCAATTTTGATCCGTTAACCACCCGGAATCCACCCGAGGCCCCCGGGACCCCAACCAATCATACCAACCAGTCCCAAAACACGTTACGGACTTGCTCGAGGCCTCAAATCATATAACAACGCAAAAACCACGAATCGACCTCCAATCCAAGCTTTATGAACTTTAAAATTTCAAACTTTTACTTTTGATGTTTAAACCTATCAAATCACATCCGATTGACTTCAAATTTTGCACACAAGTCATATTCGAGATTACGGACCTACTCCAACTTTTAGAATCGGATTCCGACCCCGATATCAAAAAGTCCACTTCCGGTCAAACTTCTCAAAAAACCCTTCAAATTTCTATCTTTGGCCAAATGACTCCAAAATGACCCACGGACCTCCGAATTCACTTCCGATCGCGCTCCCAACACCAGAATCACCATACGGAGCTACTCCCAGACTCGGATTCCCAAACGGATGTCGGTAACACTAAAATGCACTGCAACCCAAACTTATAAAATTTCTTCCAAAATGCTAACTTCCAAAATATGCGCCAAAACGCTCCATGGTCATCCAAAACCCGATGCGGGCATACGCCCAAGTCCGAAATCATCATACGAACCTGGTGGAGCCTTCGAATCCCAATTCCGAGGTCGTTTACTCAAAAATCCAATCCTAGTTGATTCTTTCAATTTAAAGCTTCAGAAATTAAAATTCTCCTTCTGAATCAACCTCGAAATTCCCGAAATTCAATTTTGCCCACGCGTACAAGTCGTAATACCTGAAATAAAGCTGCTCATGGCCTCAAATTGCTGAACGGCGCGCTACGGCTCAAAACGACCGGTCGGGTCATCACATCCTCTCACGCTTAAACATACGTTCGTCCTCGAACGTGCTAGGGACTGTGCTGGGGTTGTCTGAATTCACTGTTTAACACCTCGAGCACCTACCCGTGCTTCCACAACTCAGCTGGGCGCCCTAGCTCAGTCAATTTGAAGACATCCTTTTTCACTTAAGCAAATAAGCCTTAGAGCCCAATTCCATCATCCGGAATTCTCTGCCAGGCCTGTTCCAACATACGCTCACCGTATCAATAACTATACGCAGCACCAAAACATGATTGCATATCTTAGCTGAATTCACACCTTGCACCACTTTACTCACAGGACCACAATAGCATTCTCTGATCGAATAAATCGAAATTCCACGAATCTGATGCTCCCATTGCACCTCATGACCTACATATGTCTTTCTCTAACTCTTACAATACCGCCACGATGGAAGAGATGCGTAGAAATTGATAACCAATTGCCGAACCAACAAATCATTGGGTCTATACTCCTGTCAGGAACCATCACCTCATCTTGAACCAAATAATGACCTTAGCTCCTTAATGTACTTCATACAATCCGATCGCACGGATCCTAGATCCAGTAACCTTATCTTACTATGTACGAACTGCTTAGGCAGCAAGTCACCCCTGACATGACCAAAAGTCTTATATTATGCCACAACGTGCCAATAGGCTACCAACTCGAACGCGATACGTAAGGAAAATAAACTCTGGAAGGGACTACTCAAATCACCCAACTAATATGAACCTTCCTCAGAAAATGGAGAAAAAAAACACATAGAATAGAATATAAGGGACTGTAATTATCATCATACTGTTGCGGCGTGCAACCCGATCAGCACATAAAACTCACATGAGGAGATACACATCGAGCTGAATTGCTCATTACAACAAGATACCGAATATCGGTCACAAGCACGCTAAGGGCATAATACCATCCCTAGGGAGACATATAGTGCCATAGGCTACAAAACTCAAGCACAACTGGGGTGCAATATACGATCTGCATCTCGAGAGCCATTTAGCTCATATAACATCATCTCTACGCGGAACCTCAACACATAAGCAATTTCCCAAGTCATCTCACAACTCACACGGTGCAATGTATCATCACATGAAATATCTGACGACGATATAGCACCCAGACTACCCTTCCATAAGGAGCGCATTACTGAAATGAACACATCTGGCCTGATATAAAGCCCATATTCACATTTAAATCCATCCATAGACCTCAAGCTGATTCTGATTGCACCGAACTAGGCTAATAACCTTTCAAAGGTCCATAAATACTCCCCTTTCTCTCATAACACATAAGAACAACCATCATAACTGGAGTAATCATCCACAGTCCACACCCCAATAAACCGAGTGCCCTCCAGGCATAAATTCTCAAATTAACGATACCACCACAATCTCCATACTTGGTTTCATTCTCCAATCAATCAGTGACTACATGCCACACTTGTACAATCTTCCCATGGAATACGCCCCCACGACCTTTTGTAACAGATAACAAGTCTATATATCCATACCACCGGTCGTACTAACGCTGAAAAGCGATCAAGAATCCATAACCAGGATGCAAAGCCTCTTTCACAAACGTCGATCTCAGGTGACGTTGAAGACAATACCAACTTACTTTAAACATCGAAACTACTTTCCTGCTCATCCGAGCTCGTGACATTCCCGTCAACACCGAACTGTAACCTTGATCCTCACTTCAAATTCCATACCACTCTCTGCACCCAACACGCCAATATACGATAGAACACGATTTTCATCATAACTCCGGAACCACTAATAGATTAACACTTCATCATATAAAACTTTTCACTTAACTCACTTCAGGAGAACCATTGCGACACACATGTGAGTTCTCATAACCGTAGAATACGCCAAATCTCTAAATAGTTCCGGGACCCGCCTACACATGACAGGCCATAAAAGTTAGAATACTTCTGAATAACATCAATTACGGCGGCCGACAAGCCTCACATGTACCGCCACAAATCACTTGCATAACTTAATCGCGCTAAAGGGATCGATCACTACCACCAATATGCCGATTCAACTATGGCTAATCAATCTATCTTCTTCCAATTTACCCTCGATCACCTTAGAAATAATAATAACTCCATTCAACACATAGCATACTCCATCCGCACTCATCTCGAGTGACCTCGCCTCACGAGATCATGCTGTCTCAAATCCCATGAACCATTTCATACCTCCCAGTTGCTACCCTGCAGGTCAAAACATCATAGAACCTTCTGGGCACCTCCTCATAAGCTACTACAAGGCTTGATTCTTAACTGTATCTATAGGCCCGAAGCCATAAGGCACCACACTTTGTCCCTTTGAATCTACTAGGACAGTTGTTGAGAGCCACCCACTCTGACTTGGCCCCGAATATAATCAACTCCATAAATCTTCTAGCACATGAATACCCTCTCGGCGAAGCACCCGACAGAATCACTTCCTTTGAAACCCACATCTATACAAGGCATAAATCCTGAATCCTTCCCCAAGTCTGAACATGGGCCAATAAGGCCAACCATCGCACACCTTTGACAATTCTTTTGCTCAATTTACCACTTATGTTCCTTTCCTGTAGCTAAAATAACCCACCAATATGCTAATAATCAGAAACCTCGCAAGTAGTTAACCATGCAACCCTAATCATAGGCGGTGGGACTCTCCCACTTAGCTTGAAGCCATTATAACACAACTCTGGACTTCACCAGGATCCTTTATCTCTTATTGACATAATCTTGCGCAATCAACCACCAAAATTCTCGGAGTCTTTCTGTAAAACCCTCTTGTTATACTCTGAATCATCAACCACGTTTACACGACCGATATCCTTACTGTATAGCCAATTGAATTTCCGCAGAAGCTTCGCCAACCATGCAACCACCGATCCGCTCACCGGAGAAAACCCACCTGTGGGATTTGCGTGCCGACGCCTTCCAACGCTGCTACACGGGGTGCAATCCCCATGACATTAATGACCCATCCTGAGTCCAAGCTCACTCTCTAGCTGCACAAGTTCATTCACCTCTCGTGGACATCAATTAAGTGCGTGGCAACATCCTTCCAATTCAAAGTTAGGTTGTATCCTTCTTCATTTCAGGCAGCTCCTTTCCGTCAGATCAAATCTCCTGCCGCACAAAAGCCCATACTCCAAATTAATCCGTAGGCCCAAATCACCAATCACTAAAATTCCCAAATCACTCCAAACTCTCCCACTTTGGCGAAACTCACCCCTTTAGTCGACTACTCGACCTTTGCTTCTTATACCTGGCCTTCTAGAAATTTTAACCACCGCCTGACACTCCCCACATGTCCTTCCTCGTCCTTTGCTGCTCAGTTGTTGCCTTAAATAAAATCTATCTTCGTGGCACTTGAACCCACAATTGCTGCTAACTTTAAACCTTTCCGAAGATCATCTTCCTCGAACCGTCGACATTAGGACACTGATTCAATCCTGCACTACCGCACCCCGCGATATCTGACAGCCGCATCTTCAATACTATTTCACAATATCTTACCCCAAAGGCGAATTGTAGAAGATCATAAAACTGGCGATCTTAGTACGTTCAATTAGGACAACGACACCTCATTATAGAAGAAAACTCCACCACGCTCGCAAATACCCAGTCTCGTTACTCCACCAGCCCACATCTGGCCATTCTTAGTCCGTTCGCCTTTCCCCTGTTGGGAATAAAATGTCGAATCTCTAGATCATGCACTGAGTAAATCTCCCTTTAAGTCTTTCACTTCTCCGACACGTAGGTAAACATCCTACCATTATATCAATACTGCAGAACAAGCGTCCATAGCATCATGGCAACTTGTGCCTAGGCTCAGAGCTCTCGGAAGTACCGCTACTGAGCTGAAACGACAGAATATACTTTCACAAGGCGGCGGTACAGACAACTATGCAGGGAGAAACATCCCGCACCACATCGGTAGTACCATTACAATTCTTCAATTCTCGATTTATAACAGGCGATTCGCGTCGCGTAGGATTGAGTAGGAAGGAAACAGGGGCACAAGCCTCCAGGAATCAAATCGCACGATGAGGAATCAAGAAGGGAAGTACTCCTAATAGTCCTGCAGCCTCCCGAAGATAAGTACAGACGTCTCCGTACCAATCCGCAAGACTCTACTAGACTTGCTCATGACTCGTGAGACCTACAGGAACCCTAGTGCTCTGATACCATGTTGTCACGACCTTAGTGGATTTTTGGGTCATGACAGTCACAGAGGCCATTTGTGCGATACCGACCTGGCTGCGACGGATGATTATATTCAAGAGCCCGACGAGATCATGGTAAGACAATTTAATTATTTTTTATGCAGTCAACCCCTACATTACTATTATATATTTCATATACTAAAATATGTCATTATTGTGTAGGTTACTGCTGCACCGACGACCCCTTCTACTGAGGCTGCCAGCGTTACTGACGATCAAGTTGCAGCTCATCCTCCGAAAAAAAGGTGTCGTGATAAGGATGATCCTGATAGTGTAGCCGGGCGGGATGGGATGTGCTTGAGGGCACCGGCTGCTTTAAAGCATAAAGGCTGTGGGACACAATGATTTTTTTTGATTTTATGTACATATGAAAATCATTAAATAATAGCAACCTTATCTATGCTTTAGCATTATATGTGCATTATGTTTTTATTTCTTACGGNGTAGGATTGAGTAGGAAGGAAACAGGGGCACAAGCCTCCAGGAATCAAATCGCACGATGAGGAATCAAGAAGGGAAGTACTCCTAATAGTCCTGCAGCCTCCCGAAGATAAGTACAGACGTCTCCGTATCGATCCGCAAGACTCTACTAGACTTGCTCATGACTCGTGAGACCTACAGGAACCTAGTGCTCTGATACCATGTTGTCACGACCCAAAATCCACTAAGAGTCGTGGTGGCGCCTTACACCACTATCAGGCAAGCCAACCAAAAATACTTAATTAAATTTTCGTTTTAATACTCTTGAAATCTATGATTTTCCTTCAAATTTACCAATTAAAAAGATAATCGCTTCAACTCAAATTAAATGATAAGCAATTAATACAAAATACTTCATAACCATCCCAGAACCCGGTGTCACAAGTGCATGAGCAATTTCTAAGAAAATCGAATCAAGTACAACAGCTGTCCGGAATACAATTAGATAGAAAATAAATAAAATCTTGAGAGAGACTATACTAGCTGCGGATCGCCTCAAGAAAATACAGCTCACCTAGTCTCCGTGTCAACCATGCTGCTCCGCCCACTAAGCCACTAGAGGTGCATGTGCCTGTGCAATAAAAATACATAGAAGTGTAGTATGAGTACAGAAACAACGTGTACTCAGTAAGTATCCCGCCTAATCTCGAAGAAGTAGAGACGAGATGGCAACTTAGACACTTACTAAAGGTCCAGTAATAATATTATTAATGCGATGACTTACGAATTTATTAAGAACAATAGTAAAATTTAAATGAGTCACTAAATAGGTGAAAATTCCTTTTTTTTTAAAGTCTCCGGTTTCATAATCCATTAGTTAACAATTATCTTAAGTCGGGAGAGCAGACAGCAATATCAATAAATCTCAAGGCAAGCAATACAAGCATGCGCAATTCATGCCGAGGTCGTACGGCCCGATCCAACAGAAATGTAAACTGTGCACTGCCGAGGGTCGAGCGGCACGAACCATAGATGCATCTATTTAATCTACCGAGGAGCTCGGCCTGTTCCAGAATTTAAACACGCACAGACAATCAATCAAGAAGTCATCATGAAACAATTATCCAAAGAAAACCAAATTCTCTTTTAACAATTTAGAAAAATGAAGTTTAATTCTTTTTAGAAATTCATTTACCACGTTGATAGGATTTAAGCGATTCAACTGTCAATAAGGTTGCAAATATTCCAAGTATAACATTCTTTTGGATCCTAGACTACCCGGATTTACACATATTAGTAGCTACGCACGGACTCTCATCACCTCGTGCGTACGTAGCCCCACAAATAGGAGCACATAACCAATTATTTCACCTATGGGGGCAATCCCTCTTACAAGGTTAGAAATGAGATTCACCTCGCTCCGAAGATCCATAACCAGCATTCTACGCCCTTCCAAAGACTTGAATCGATGCTAAATACTCCAAAACTAGCCAATGATTATGCAAATTCATTAATATATGCTCAATTACTCAATACAATCCAATTTATAACAATTCCTAACCCCGATCGAAAAGTTGACAAAAACGCCCTCGGGCCCACGTGCCCGGATTTCCAAAATTTTCGAAGAATAAGTTTACCCATAGCCTCACTAACTCAAACATATAATTTTCTCTTAATTCCATACCCAAAATCATGGTCAAATTCCAAGAATATAAATTTCTAGGTCTTTCCACCAAAACTCCAAATTTCTACCAATTTACATGCTAAAATCCATACATAATCAATGTATTTAACTCAAGATAGGTGGGATTAACTTACCTCCAAGTTGCTAGGTGGAAGTCCCTCTCAAAAAGCTCCAAAATCGCCCCAAAGAAGAGAAAAATGGGTGAAATGAACTCAACCCCGCTCTTTAAAACATTCTGCCCAGCGACTTCCGCACCTGCGGACTCCTCGCCGCTTCTGCGGTCCTTCTTCTCGCTTCTGCGCTTGCGCAGATGCGGCCAATACCCCCGCATCTGCGGTCCCTGCTCCTTTCATATTTAACCGCTTCTGCGGTTCCCTTCCTCGCTTCTGCGGGGCCGCTTCTGCGCTGAACCCTCTGCAGAAGCGGTTATACCAGCAACCAGACCCCTTCAGCTATCTCCAAAATTCCAATTTCGATCTGTTAACCACCCGGAATCCACCCGAGGCCCCCGGAATCCCAACCAATCATACCAACCAGTCCCAAAATACGTTACGGACTTGCTCGAGGCCTCAAATCATAGCAAACAACGCTAAAACCACGAATCGTCCTCCAATCCAGGCTTTGTGAACTTTAAAATTTCAAACTTCTACTTTCGATGTTTAAACCTATCAAATCACGTCCGATTGACTTCAAATTTTGCACACAAGTCATATTCGACATTACGGACCTACTCCAACTTTCGGAATCGGATTCCGACCCCGATATCAAAAAGTCCACTTCTGGTCAAACTTCTCAAAAAAACCTTCAAATTTCTATCTCTGGCCAAATGACTCCAAAATGACCCACGGACCTCGAAATTCACTTCCGATCGCGCTCCCAATACCAGAACCACCATACGGAGCTACTCCCAGACTCGGATTCCCAAACGGACGTCAGTAACACTAAAATGCACTGCAACCCAAACTTATGAAATTTCTTCCAAAATGCTAACTTCCAAAATAGGTGCCAAAACGCTCCCGGGTCATCCAAAACCCGATCTGGGCATACGCCCAAGTCCGAAATCATCATACGAACCTGCTGGAGCCTTCAATCCCAATTCTGAGTCGTTTACTCAAAAATCCAATCGTAGTTGATTCTTTCAACTTAAAGCATCCGAAATAAAAATTCTCCTGCCGAATCAACCCCGAACTTTCCGAAATTCAATTCCGCCCACGCGTACAAGTCGTAATACCTGAAATGAAGTTGCTCATGGCCTCAAACTGCTGAACGGCGTGCTAGGACTCAAAACGACCAGTCGGGTCGTTACAAATATGCACCATAAGGCACCAATGAACCAATATAAGCCAACGAGGTAATAAAATGAAGCTACGAAACCAATAATACCTCAACGGGAACATCATCAATTAACATGAAATAATTAAATAATTCAATAAAGAGAACAACAGTTAACATGAAGCAATTAGACATGGAAACATTTATGATCAAGTAGCAAATTAGGCAGGAAAGCAAGATATAAGGGGAAACGGGAAAGGAAACGGGCTAAACAAGTAATTTGGTAGCTCATAGGTGCTCGTCACCATACCTATACGCCACACACATGATATTTCACATAGCAAGCAAGTCGGGAATCCCTAGTCCCTCAAGACAAGGTTAGACCAAACACGTACCTTAAGCCAACGGACAATTCAACACTCAACCACCGCTTTATCTCTCGATTCCACCACCAATTCACTCGTATCTAGCCATAATTATTTCAATAACACCAATAAATGTTAATTAAACCAATTCTATGCATGAATATGAATTTCCCGATGTTTTCCCCAAAAAGTCAAAACCCGACCCCGTGCCCGCTTGGCCAAAACTCGAAGTTTCGACCAAGACCCAATCGTAAGGGTGTGGAGATAGTAGCACGTCCGGATTGTAATTTGGAGGTCCATAGTTGAATTAGTCTTGAAATGGCGAAAGTTGGATTTTTGGGAAGTTTGACCGGGAGTAGACTTTTTAATATCGGGGTCGGATCCCGATTTTGGAAGTTGGAGTAGGTTCGTAATGGAAAATGTGACTTGTGTGCAAAATTTGAGATTAATCGGAGGTGATTTGATAGGTTTCTACATCGGTTGTTGAAGTTGAAGTTTCAACATTCATTGATTTTGACTTGAGGTGTGATTCATCGTTTCCAGGTTGCTATGTGTGATTTGAAGCTTCGAGTAGGTTCATTTCGTCGTATGGAACTTGTCTGCAAAATTTGGCGCCATTCAGAATTGATTTGATATGGTTCGGACTCGATTGCGATTCTAGAAGTTCTTGAAGTTTAAGTTGACCTTCATAAATTTTGGCATCCGATTCGTGGTTTTACACGTTATTATGAAGTTTTGATCGCGCGGGCGAGTTCGTATGATGTTATTAGACTTGTGTGCATATTTGGTTTAGAGCCCTGAGGGCTCGGGTGAGTTTCGGATTGGTTTCGAAATGATTTTTCATAATTCGTGAGTGGTTGTTCTGGTTTTGTCGCGTTTACGATGTTTTAGTCGCAAATGCGGCCATCGCATTTGCAAAGGCAGCCTCACAATTGCGAAGCTGGGCTGCGGGAGAAGAATTCGCATTTGCGAAGAACTTTTCGCTTTTGCGAAGGACCGATGCTCGCATTTGCGACCAATTCGGTCGCATTTGCGAAGGCAGCAGAGATTCCAAATCTTCGCATTTGCGATAAGTTGTTCGCATATGCAAATGCGACATCTGCTGCCTGTTAAGTGCTGAGAATTCCTAGAATTAGGTTCATTTTCATATATTTTGAATCCTATCTTCGATGAGAGGCGATTTTGTGAAGGATTTTCATGCCAAATCATTGGGTAAATGCCTTTAATCAATTTCCAACTATATTTCATGACTTTATATAAGATTTACCATCAAATTCATGAAAAATCTATGGAAAAATTTGGGGATTTTGTCAAAGTTTTGAAAAATGAAAATTTGGGATTTGAGAGTTGAATAGTACTCAAATTTGAAGAAAAAAAATATGTATTTGGACTCGTGAGGCTATGGGTAGTCAAGACCTACCCTTGGACCCCGGTTTTGACCGGGCAGGCCTAGGGTTTGACTTTTGTTGACGTTTTAGAAATCTAATAGAAATCACAGCTTTATTAATTGAAATTATTTTCTCTTGCATTGTATGATGTATTCAAGTCGCCGTTGGCTAGATTGCGCCGGGCTGAGGCGAACTTGTAAAGGAAAAGGCTAGATTGAGTGCCGAGTTAGCCTAATTGAGGTAAGTATTTTGCCTAACTTTGTTGAGGGAATTTTTCCTCCTATTTGACATTGTTTGCTACATGCGGGGGTGATACATATATGAGGTGACGGACGTATATGTATGTGCCAGGGTTAATCATGCTCGGGGGGTGAATTATGTTACATTTGTGTTTGTAGAACTTCGTGGCCTCCTGCTTCATGCCTTACTTGACTCTTAGATACTAAGAACATAATATTTAATGATAGAAATCAAGACTTAGCTTATTAACCTGATCAAACTTGACAAAAATTCTGAGTATACATTGACGTGTCTAATCAGGTCATCACTATGCGTAATCATTAGTACATTACTATGGTCGATATTCTTGGGATACTAGACTCTATACTTGTGTTGTGGATCAATTGTGAGATTTGTGGAAGTATTTAAATGATACGGTTCTTGATGGTTGTTGAATCATTGTTGACTTGGAAATTGGTGATTGGATTTGTTTGAAATATCCGTTAAACACTCTCCTTGATGTTATGTATGCTTCCTACCTTGTTTGTTATTGATGTACATATGCTTGGTAAGGAAGAGTGTAAAGCACGAAGGGTGATGCCGTGCCATTGTTTATACATTATCATGTGAGGGAGAGTGTAAAGCACGAAGGGTAATGTCGTGCCATATTATTGAGAGTAAAAGCACAAAAGCTGATGTCGTTCCATATTATGTGAGTGTAAAGCACGCATGGTGATGTCGTGCCATGTTATGAGAGTGTAAAGCACGAAGGTTGATGCCGTGCCATTTTATTTATACTGTTCTGCTTTTATCATCGTGAGTCATGGCATGATGGGTGTTTCCGTGCAGGCGAGGATGAGGGACATGCATTATGATGTGATATCTGTTTTCCCGTGCATATGTTCATGTCTTTACCTTGAGTTGGTATTGTCGTAATCTCAAATCTAATGTGACTTGTTGCTATTTTTCTGTCATTTGTCTCTATATCAATTGTGTTGTGTCTCTCATAGCTTCTGCTTGTTTAACTTGCAAATATCATGCATATTTTCCTGCTTTTATAATTACACTCATGTCGTATCTATTCTGTTGCATTTTGGTACAAGCCTTCCACTATGCTAGTCACTCATGTTTCTACTTGTTAACTTGTAAAGATCACGTGCTTCCTTCTTGTTTGTTATATCTGTACTTAAGCCTCCATCATGCTAGTTAGTTGAAGTTGATATTCCTTGTTCCCAATTGTTGTCATCACTCACATGCTTTCCGCCTAGTCTTTTACTGTTGTTCATATAGTTATCCTTGTTCATTATTGCTACTTGCGTATTCCCTAACTTGTGATTTCTGCTATCCGTATTTCTGTCATCTGGTTGGTTCTGTTATACATAGATTGGGTGAGGATGAGATAAAAGCACAAAGGGTGTTGCCGTGCAAATGACTTGATATCTGAGTACATACCTCATGCTATAAAAGTTAAGAATTGACTGTTATGGTTTATTGGTTTCATTCTAAGGAAATGATTGGTCGAGTATTTGAAAATGCCAAATTGTGATCTCTGTTAACACTCGGTAATTGTTTTCGCGTATCCGTTGTGTGTGTTCTTCTCGATTATATTGTGGTATTATTCTGTTGCTGATTCACAGTGCAGGTTTTATCAGTATGCATCTTTTAACTAAAAAGCCTCGTCACTACTTCGATGATGTTAGACAAAATATTTACCAGTACATGGGGTCGGTTGTACTGATACTACACTTCTGTATGATGTGTACAGATTTTTGGAGTAGAGTTGCTGGTGAAGCCGGGTGCTGATTCTGAAGATGTTCGCGCGTTCGGGATATAGCTGCCTCTTGTCCTTGGTAGCTTAGGTTTTGCTATTCTGTTTATGTATCTTTCAAAGAGAATGTGTTTTTATTCGTACCAACTTTGTAATTTCCAAGTTTAAGAAGCTCATGAGTCGTACTACCAGGTCTTGGGTAAATTTGTAAATGCTCAGTTATCTATTCTCTTTTTTCTTATAATCTCAGTTGAGTTGTATTTTCTGTTAATTGGCTAACCTAGCGGGTTGGGTTAGGTGCCATCACGACCAGTGATTTTTGGGTCGTGACACTACTACAATTGAACTAGAGTAAAAGACAAACACATGGAACTAGTTATTCAATCTGGTTCATGTAGCTTCAGGTTCACACTCTTGAAACTCACAGGAATTGCTCACAAAATGTCTTGTTATTTTTCTCTCAATTCTTGCTTAACTTCGGTGTGTGTTTGTCACCTGTAAAAGAGAATAAACTTATATTTATAGAGTTAGTAGAATAAGAATTAACTAGAGTTCTGATGCTTTACTCTTCCTTGGTGGAAGAGTTCTAGTTATCTTCAACTTCTAACTCTTTCTTTATCTTTGATAGAGTTCTCCTCATAAATTATGCAATCTTTTTGTTTAGGGATTATCATAAATAACCACTTATACTTATCCCTTTCACGTGCATGCCTTTTGCTTGAACCTAATTGTAACATGTGTACAATGTCCATAGACCTGGTTCATGCATATATTCCTTTGTCAATCATCAAAACCAAAACTGCTCAGGTCAATACACCTTCCATTTTATATGGGTAACGGGCATCTCCAAATATTCTTTACTTGCCTTGAGGCAATTTTTTCTTATGTTGAAATTGTATGTCAAACATTAGAAAATGCCTTGGAGAATAATTCTTAAGTAAACGCAGGAATGATGACACATTGGTACGAGGGAGTAAGAATTAACAATATCTGTTATCATTATTATTTTGGACTACTAAAAATAATATTCCCTTCATCTCAATTTTTGTGTCAGTATTTGATATGGAATTTAAATAAATGAATATCTTTAAAATTTGTGATTTAAAATAAATCACAAATATTTATGTTATTATAAATTATCTCATTAAAGATAAAGTAAAATATTTAAAGTGAACTTGTTTCTTAATAGGAAAGTATACTATTTTTAGAATAGACTAAAAAGAAAATTGTGACATAAACTAAGAGAAAATATAGATTGTTGTCTATTTGAAAATACACTATTTAGTTTTTTATCTCTTCTATCGAAATCTCTACCGATACAAGTGATGTTTTGGACTTTTGGTGCAACTATTTGTACTATAAAAAAATATTTAAAGATACCCTCCGTTATACTATTTGGTCATATCAGTCCCTACTGTTATACTATCATTCAAATATACCCTCAATTGGACGGACAGCCACGTGGCACCTCAGAATTAAAAAGGCCCACCCCAAATTAAAATACCCGGGTCAATACTAACATGCCCCTAATTAGATCTGTATCCGACCACTTAAAAAACACCCTTATCCAATTAAACCCCTCATTTCACTATAATGATTTTCTGTAGCAACCAAACCAACAACTCTTTTTCATGAAATATTTTGAATAAGTCACTAAGTTCATGTAAAAATAAGCATTAATCTTCATATGTTCTCGATCCGATATCGGCAGCTTCAACCATAAACTTGCCTCTGTGTGTGTTTTTGGCACGTTGCATTTTTCTCTTTTTGAGTAGTAGAGGTAGTGATAATTTTCAACTTCTATGCTGTCAAAGTTGGATTTTGAGACAATTCACAAGTGATTTTGCGGCCATGACACGGTTGCCTTCTATTTGTCTGATAAAAATGTAGACCTGAGCCTTAGAATTCTGGAAATCGAACCTGAGTCCTCTTGTTCTTGGAAATTTATTTATGTTTAGTTTAAATTTTAGGTAAAGCTTTATGCCAAAAGAATGAGGTGTCAGAGAAGATGGGTGCCTTTTCTTCTTCGGTAAGACCATGATTTCAAAACCAAAAAATACTTTGCTCTCTCATTGGCCGTGGTTGATAGATATATGGATGGAAAATATTCTAACTCCATATGAACCCAAAATCAATCTATGGAGCACAACAGTTTGTGTTATAACAGGCAATAAGTAAGAAAAAATAGAAGAAATCGGAGTAAAACGAAATGGAAAAGAAAAGAGAAAATGGAAGTTGATTCCACTTGTTTAGGGTTTTTTAAGAGAAGGACTGACTTTGGGTCGGGTTATGGGTAGTGGGAAAATAAATTGGGTAAAAAAAGGGGATGAGTCTCTTTAATCCTGATGTGCCACATGGAAGTCCGTCTAATTAAGGGGTATATTTGAATGATAGTATAACGGTAGGGTCTGATATGACCAAATAGTATAACGGAGGGTATCTTTAAATATTTTTCGATAGTACAAGAATATATTTGACCCTTCTCCGATTTGAAAATACACTATGTAGTTTGTTATTGTCACGACCCGGATTTCCCACCCTCGGGGGTCGTGATGGCGCCTACTCGTAGAAGCTAGGCAAGCCACAAATCATAAACTCCTAACTCTTTCATTTTAAATTTTTTTTTACCAATCATATCAACAAGCGTTAAATATTAGAATAACAGCGGAAATATGAAATTAAAGCGGAAGACTTAACGACGTAAACCAAAATAACAAGGAAAATCCACATAAGTCTCTACCCGGTACTGGTGTCACAACATTCACGGACCATCTAAGAGTGCTACATACAACTGTCTGAAACAAGGAATAAAGTCTGTCTCGGATACAAAAGGAAACAGATCATAAATAAAGATAGAGGAGATGTCGGGCCTGCGAACGCCTGCAGAACTACCTCGGAAATCTCGTGGACTGAAGACTAGCTCTCGAACTACTGCTAATGCCTGGTACCTGGATCTGTGCAAAAGAGCACAGAGTGTAGTATCAGCACAACCGACCCCATGTGCTGGTAAGTGCCTAGCCTAACCCCGGCGAAGTAGTGACGAGGCTAGACAGGACTACCACATAAACCTGTGCAGTTATATATATATATATATCTACAACGGGAAAATAACAAAAACAAATATTTTTAAATGGGAGGGGAACATGCTTCGGGGATAGAAGATAATACAGAATTTCAAGGAAATAATAAAGAACATCAACAATTTAACTCTAACACGGATACGGGAAATAAAAGCAGATTTCACTGTCAGTACATATCTCGTTGCAGGCGTGCAACCCGATCCCATTTTATTAAATCTCGTGGTAGGCGTACCACCTGCTCCCATTTTATTAAATCTCGTGGTAGGCATGCCACCCGCTCCCATTTTATTAAATCTCGTGGTAGGCGTACCACCCGCTCCCATTTTATTAAATCTCGTGGTAGGCGTACCACCCGCTCCCATTTCATTAAGTCGATAGTTCTTCCAAATGAAATTTACTCTAACAAACGCAACAATTTATACGAACTAAGACAACAAGTACACAATAATTATGACTCACTAAGGAAAATAAGTAATGACAAGTAGCAATTAATTATGAACTTTAAGGAGCAATTAGGCAATTTAATATTTAGTATGCTAAATGTTAACTAGCAATTAAGTCACATAAACATGTAGCAATTATTCAAGGCATAATGTTGCGCAAGTATACCTCGAGCCAATAATAACAAGTAACACAATAAAGGAAAATGCCAACATAAAGAATCACAGTAATAGTGGAATAAGACAGTTAATGCACCTGAACCGATAATAACAAGAAAATCAATAAATAGAAGTAAAGGACAACATAACTCAATTATCAGCAAAAATCAGGAAAATCAAAGACAAGTGCACAGCATCACCCTTCGTGCTTTTACACTCTTCCTCACCCAAACAACAATCACAAACAAGGGGCAAGGGAATAAACAAAATAATAATAGAAATCCCGGCAAAGGAACACAATTAAACAATTAAATCCCAGCAAGGGTACAACATCAATAATCTCAACGTCCCGGCAAGGGAAAGTAATCAATAAGCAACAATATCCCAGCAAGGGAACAATTTAAATACTCTTTCTCTTTCTTTGACTTTTATTTCATATCTCACTTTACCACTTGAGCCAATGCTCCAAAGGGTTTAGTCATTTCATATACTTTCACATTTGTAATATAACTTGAGGCAATGCTCCTCGATGTTCATAGGTTACAATTTCCTTTCAAAAGCTTTTCACAACGAATAGGAATCATCACCAAGGTAAGAGGAATACAACGAAATCAAGATATTCACAATTTAAAGACTCACGGTCATGCTAGACACCAACGTATAGATACTCGTCACCATGCCTATACGTCGTACTCGACAATTACCACATAGCAAATAGGACTCAACTCCTAATCCCTCAAGCTAAGGTTAGACCAAACACTTACCTCAACTTCCACGGCCAAAACAATCCACAACAACCGCTTTCCCTCTCGAATTCGGCTCCAACTCAATCAAATCTATACAATAATGACTTCATAATATCAATATATGCTAAACAAATCAAACCCAATGCTAATTATAGATTTCCAAGCTTTCTTCCCAAAATCCCAAAAATTGACCCCAGGCCCGCTTGGTCAAAACACGAGGTTCGGACCAAGTTCATATCCTCCATTCACCCACGAGCCCGAATATATAATTTGTTTTCAAATTCGACCCCAAAACGAGGTCTAAATCAAGAAAATTCAAAAAGCCCTAACTCTATCCATTTCCCCCAATTTCTACCCTAAATTACATGTTTTAGACCTAGGAATTCAATAGATGTTGATGGAAAATGAAGAAAACGAGTTAAAAATTACTAACCCAAGAGTTAATGGTGAAAGGATGCATCAATGGTCGCCCTAGAACTTTGGAGAAGAAATAGTTTGAGAAGTGTTATGAAAATCCCGTTTGCATTCTGTTTTGAAGAATTAAAATAACTAGGCGAATTTGTTCTTCGCGATCGCGGGAAAGAGATTGCGGTCGCATAGGGTAAGGCCTGCTGTGCACTGCGATCGCGTACATAAGGTTGCGATCGCACAAAGTAGAGTTTCTGAGCACTGCAATCGCGGACAATAACACGCGATCGCATAGAAGGAAAATAATGAAAGCTGGCTTTATACATCGCGATCGCGGAGAGGAGAATGCGGTCGCATTGAAGGAATGGGGCTAAGCAACGCGATCGCGGATGAATTCTTGCGATCGCATAGAACAAAGACGGGGCACCTGAGACTTAAACTATGCGATCGCGGATGCTCCTATGCGATCGCATAGAACAACATACCAGAACACCAGAACTGAACTTTCTGCAATTTTTCCTAAGTTTAAACAATTCCGAAACACCTCCGAAACACTCCCGAGCCCTCGGGGCTCCTAACCAAACACATACACTAACTCAACAACATCCTACGAACTTAACCGTGCGATCAAATCCCCAAAATAACATCAAAAACAATGAATCAAACCTCAAAATCAAGAGTTTTTCTTCAAACTTTATTAAGTTTCAGATTTAGAACTTTAAGCCCGAAACACGCCAAACGACGTCCGATTTCAACCAAACTTTATAGAAACATCTTAAATCACATATAAAACCTGTACCGGGCGCCGGAACCAAAATATGGGCCCGATACCAACACATTCTAATCAATTTTCATTTCAATTTTTCCTTAGTAATTTCAGAAAAACAATTTTTACTCAAAAATTCATTTCTCGGGCTTGGGAGCTCGGAATTCGATTCCGGGCATACGCCCAACTCCCATATTTTTCTACGGACCCTCCGGGACCGTCTAATCACGGGTCCGGGTCCGTTTACCCAAAATATTGACCGAAGTCAAATTTACTCGTTTTAACACCAAAATTTAGCATTTTTCACAAAATTTCATATTTAAGTTTTCCGGCTATGCGCGCGGACTGCGCATGCAAATAGAGGCGACTCTAAATGAGGTTTTCAAGGCCTCGGAAGCACAGAATGGGTAAGAAAATAGGTGATGACCCTTTGGGTCGTCACAGTTATCTCTTCTATCGAAATTTCTACCGATACAAGTTATGTTTTGGATTTTTGGTGCAACTATTTGTACTGTGTAGGCCATCTCCAACGCTGTCTTCATTTGCCATAATGCAATAGGTTTTTGGAGTAATTTGATTACAATGTTGCTGCAGTTTTGGCTGCAAAATGGGAAATGAATAGTGTCACTCCAAATTTGGGGTGCCACTATTCATCGCCTCCATTACTATTCCCAATGTTTTGTTTTTATCATTTAACTCTTTTAAGTGATCTCTTTATTTATACCTAATTATATTTATGTAATATCTTTATAATATTAATTTTATATCTTAACTTTGGCGTATAATTTTGATAAATTAATTTTCATGCATTTATTATTTTTATGTAAAATTATAAGTTAATTTTATTATAAGTTATAATTGTATAAAAAATATATAATTATCTCAAAAAATGAAAGGGTGCAAATATAAAATATTAAATATTGCTAAATTGAAAAGTGCGAATATAAAATATCATTTATAGAGCATACTAGAGGTGAAAGTTGAATTTATGTAGTAATTAATCTGAATTTTACCATAATGTAATATGTATTTAATTATTATTATTATTATATATATATATATATATATATATATATTATAATAACGGAACAGAGGTATAGAATGAAAAATAACCGAGACTTGCATTAAAGAAACACAGGACTCAGCCATTCTACTAGTATCCAGCTATAACCAATCCTTAGGGAGTTTTCAATATCTCAGTAATAGACTTCGACAGAAATAAATGCCAAAACCATAACTGATGCGGCGTGCATCCCGATCCCACCATATAAACAATAGCAGTATCAATGTTCCAACAATAACAGTATCAATATTCTACTTTATTCCTCCTTGTTGCGGCGCGCAACCCGATCCCACCTGTCCTCCCTTATTACTCCTCAACACATATCACCCTTATTCCTCCTGTTGCGGCGCGCAACGCGATCCCACCTGTCCACCCTTATTACTCCTTGTTCCGGCGTGCAACCCGATCCCACCCGACAATCATATTTCTCCCTTATTCCTCATGTTGCGGCGTGCAACCCCGATCCCAACATATGTATATATCAACACCAATCACAAAGAATAAATACAAGGTGTTTCACAAGTTAACTCAATTTTCACAATTCTTATACTTCAATCTACACAATGGAATATTTCTACGATTATGAAACTTCACTCATGAAAACAAATCAGCGAGACCAACCAATGTGCACCATAAGGCACCAATGAACCAATATAAGCCAACGGGGTAATAAAATGAAGCTACGAAACCAATAATACCTCAACGGGAATATCATCAATTAACATGAAACAATTAAATAATTCAATAAAGAGAACAACAGTTAACATGAAGCAATTAGACATGGAAACATTTATGATCAAGTAGCAATTAAGGCAGGAAAGCAAGATATAAGGGGAAACAGGAAAGTAAACGGGCTAAACAAGTAATTTGGTGTCGCATAGGTACTCGTCACCACACCTATACGCCACACACATGATATTACACATAGCAAGCAAGTCGAGAATCCCTAGTCCCTCAAGTGAAGGTTAGACCAAACACTTACCTCAAGGCAACGGACAATTCAACACTCAACCACCGCTTTACCTCTCGATTCTACCACCAATTCACTCGTATCTAGCCATAATTAATTTAATAACACCAATAAATGTTAATTAAACAAATTCTAATGCATGAATATGAATTTCCCAATGTTTTCCCCAAAAAGTCAAAACCCGACCCCAGGCCCCCTTGGTCAAAACTCGAAGTTCGGACCAAGACCCAATTGCCCATTCACCCCCGAGCCCGGATATGCAATTGGTTTTGGAATCCGACCTCAATTTGAGGTCTAATTCCCCAAATTTCGAAATTCTTAAATTCCACCCAAGAACACCCAATTTCCCATGAAAATCCTTAGATTTTGTGATGAAATCTTGCACAAAGATGAGATAGATTGAAAGAGTTGAGTTAGAAATCACTTGAGTTAGAAATCACTTACCTACGATTTGGAGAAGTTTGGGTCTTTGGAAAATCACCTAGGGAGGTTTAGGGTTCGAGAGATTTGAAAAATGGGTGAAAATCCCATCTAAGTTATGATTTACACTATCGCAGATATCGCATTTGCGATAACAGGTTCGCAAATGCGACCAAAGCATCGCAAATGCGAAGCTTGGCTTGAGATGCTGCCTTCGCAAATGCGAACTATTGTTCGCAAATGCGGTGACTGTTGGAGTCGCAATTGCGACGATGAGCTTCGCAAATGCGAAGGTCCCCCTCCCTGCCCTTTGATCGCAAATGCGATGAAATTTCGCAAATGCGATGCTCGCATTTGCGAGCCAGACTTCGCAAATGCGAAGTTTGCAGACCTACAATCACACCAGCAAATTCCTTAAGTCTCAAAACATTCCGTAGCCTATCCAAAACTCACCCGAGCCCTCGGGGCTCCAAACCAAATATGCACACAAGTCTTAAAACATCATATGAACTTGCTCGCGCGATCAAATCACCAAAATAACATCTAGAACTATGAATCCAATGCCAAAACTCTTGAATTTTTCCAAGATAGTTCAAAATTTCTAGCTTTTCAACCAAAGGTCTGAATCACGTCAAATCACCTCCGTTTTTCACGAAATTTCACAGAAAGGGTCTAAATACCATAACGGACCTGTACCAGGCTCCGGAACAAAAATACGGGCCTGATACCAACAAGATCAAATCTATTTAATTTTCAAAATCCATTACATTTTTAGTTAAACAATTTTCTTCAAAAATTCATTTATCGGGCTTGCAACCTTGGAATTCGATTTAGGGCATACGCCCGAGTCTCATATTTTACTACAGACCCTACAGGTACGTCGGAACACGGGTCCTGATCCGTTTACCCAGAATGTTGATCGAAGTCAAAATATACGCCCGGACTGCGCACGCAAATCAATGAGAGATTAAAGATGGTTTTCAAGGCCTCGGAACACAGATTTAACTTCTAAAACAAGAGATGACCTTTTGGGTCATCACATTCTCCACCTCTAAAATAACCGTTCGTCCTCGAACGGACATAGAAAAGTACCTGGGTCGGTGAAAAGATGGGGATATCTGCTCCGTATATCGGACTCGGACTCCCAGGTCGCTGCCTCAAACAGGCTGACCTCTCCACTGCACACGAACTGAAAGCAAACTCTTCGATCTCAACTGACGAACCTACCGGTCCAGAATTGCTACCGGCTCCTCCTCATAGGTCAGGTCCTTGTCCAACAGGACAGTGCTGAAGTCTAACACGTGGGATGGATCGTCGTGATACTTCCGAAGCATGGTCATACGAAACACTGGATGCACCGCTAATAAACTCGGCGGCAACATAAGTCTGTAAGCCACCTCTCCCACCCGCTTAAGAATCTCGAAAGGACCGATGAACCTAGGGCTTAGCTTGCCCTTCTTCCCAAATCTCATCACGCCCTTCATGGGCGATACTCGAAGCAACACTCGCTCTCCGACCATGAATGCCACATCACGAACCGTACGGTCGGCTTAACTCGTTTGCCTGGATTGAGCTGTACGAAGCCTACCCTGAATGATCTTAACCTTGTCCAAAGCATCCTGCACTAGATCTGTACCCAACAATCGAGCCTCCCCCAGCTCAAACCACCCAACTGGCGATCGACACCGTCTACTATATAATGCCTCATAGGGAGCCATTTGAATGCTCAACTGATAGCTGTTGTTGTGGGAAAACTCCGCTAATGGCAAGAACTGATCCTACGAACCTCCAAAGTCAATAACACAAGCGCGGAGCATATCCTCCAAAATCTAGATGGTACGCTCGGACTGTCCGTCCGTCTAAGGATGAAATGTTGTGCTCAACTCGACCTATGTACCCAACTCACGCTGAACTGCCCCCCAAAAATGCGAGGTAAACTGCGTACCTCGATCAGAAATGATAGACACGAGCACACCATGAAGACGAACAAGCTTCCCATTTTCCTTTCATCGCGTTCGCAGCATTGGCTTCACATTCGCGTAGGGTCAATTGACCCTGGGGGGCTCAGCCTTCTTTCTCCTTCGCGTTCGCGCTAGTAACCTCGCGTTCGCGTAGTGTCTAGGACTCCTCCATCGCGTTCGCGTGAAGTCCCACGCGTTCGCATAGAGCAACTTCTGAACCCCCGCATTTTTATTCTACGCGTTCGCGATAACCTTTCCGCGAGGGCCTGTGAGTGCTACCCTTCGCGAAGGGCAATTTCCCCCAGTTATATTTTTAATTCCAAAACAGAACAGTGACGGGATTATTCACAAGTTTTCATGAGCTCCTTCTTCTCCAAGGTCCTTAGGCGTCCATTAAAGCTTTCTTTCACCAAAACTTCGTGGATTTGATTGATTTGGAGCCGAGTTCGAGAGGGAAAGCGGTTGTTGAGGATTGATTTGGCCGTGGAAGTTTGAGGTAAGTGTTTGGTCTAACCCTAGCTTGAGGCATTAGGAGTTGAGTCTCATTTGCTAATTGCTTCTTGTTGATTACGACGTATAGGCATGGTGACGAGTATCTATACGTTGGTGTCGAGCATGACCGTGAGTCTTAAATTGATAGTTGTTGTGTTCTTAAATGACACTTCGGATGCTTTAAATTGATGACTCTTGATATTGAGTAGAGATTTAGTTTATTTTCGTGGACTTATTTATGCTTGAGTACCGGTATTAATCGAGTTGAGTAAGAGTTGAGCTAGGATTTGGTTATAGCTGATTCTCCCTTGCCGGGATGGTTATTTTGATATTGTTGTTCCCTTGCCGGGAAATTATTATTATATTGCTTTGTTTTCCTTGCCGGAATTTTATTGTGACTTTGTGTTGAAATGAAATGGGAGCGGGTGGTACACCTACCACAAGATTTGATGAAATGGGAGCGAGTGGTACGCCTACCACGAGATTTGATGAAATGGGAGCGGGTGGTACGCCTACCAAGAGATTGATGAAATGGGAGCGGGTGGTACGCCTACCACGGAAACATTGAGAAATGGGATCGGGTTGCACGCCTGCAACGAGATTTGTACTGACAGTGAAATCTGCTTTTATTTCCCTTATCCGTGTTAGAGTTAATTTATTGATGTTCCTTATTATTCTCTTGAGATCCTATATTATCTGCTATCCCCTAAGCATGTTCCCCTCCCATTTAAAATATTTATTCTTGTTATTTTCCGCTATATATATATATATATATATATATATAAAACTGCACAGGTTTATGTGGTAGTCTGGTCTAGCCTCGTCACTACTTCGCCGGGGTTAGGCTAGGCACTTACCAACACATGGGGTCGGTTGTGCTGATACTACACTCTGTGCTCTTTTGCACAGATCCAGGTGTCGGAGCAGCTTTCGGTGCGCAGCAGTAGTCATGGAACCGACCTTCAGTCCACGAGACTTTGAGGTAGCCTTGCTGGCGTCCGCAGGCCCAGCGTCTCTTCTTTCAGTTTTCATGTTCTGTTGACATTTGTATTCGAAACAGACTATGTCCTTTATTTAAAACTCTTATTTGTAGTAATCCTAGACAGTCCGTGTATTGTTGTGACACTATGTGCTGGGTAGAGACTTGTATTGGCTTCTAGATGTTATTTTTATACTTAGTTCAGACTTCCGCTAAATTTTACTTTTCGCTGTCTTTTTACTGCTTATTCATTGATAATTTAATTGTAAATCATGTATAAAACGAGATAGGCTGATGTTTGCAAAGGTTCTTAGCTTGCCTAGCTTCCACGAGTAGGCGCCATCACGACTCCCGAGGGTGGGAAATCCTGGTCGTGACAAGATGGTATCAGAGCTCTAGGTTACATAGGTCTCACAACTCACGGACAAGCTTAGTAGAGTCTGAGGGATCAGTACGGAGACGTCTATATTTATCCCCCAGAGGCTACTGAGTTAGGAAAAGTTTCACATTTGTTCTTTCTTGTCGTGCGGTTTGGTTTCCCAATGCTAATTGAATTTCTACTCTGTTCTTTCGCAGATGGCAAGAACACGCGCTTCCTCATCTTCTGACCAGCAGTCCGAGCCCCAGGCAGCTCCCGCTAGGGGCAGAGGGCGAGGCCGTGCTAGAGGCCGAGGTAGGGGCAGAGCTCAGCCCCGAGTAGAAGCACCAGTGGCGGAGCCTCAGGTTGACTTCGACGAGGAGGTTCCAGCCCCAGCAGTTCCGGTGGGCCCAGCTCAGGTCCCAGAGGGGTTTATTGCTACCCCAGTTCTTCAGGACACTCTGGTCCGATTGGTGGGTCTCATGGAGAGTGTTACCCGAGCAGGTTTGCTTCCTGTAGCACCAGTCGTCTCTCAGGCTGGAGGAGGGGCCCAGACTCCTGCTACTCGTACTCCGGAGCAGGGAGCTCCCCCGATTCAGACTCCAGTAGTTCAGCCAGTTGGAGCAGCTCAGTCGGGTGTGGTAGCCCAGGCCGGTGATGGGGCAGCTATGTTTGCCAATGCTTTATGGAGATTGGATAGGTTCACCAAGCTCTTCACTACTACTTTCAGTGGTGCATCTACCGAGGATCCTCAGGATAATTTGGAAAGTTGCCACAAGGTTCTTTGGAACATGGCTATTGTTGAGACCAATGGGGTTGATTTCTCTACATTCCGGTTGTCTGGATCCGCCAAGACTTGGTGGAGGGAGTATTGTTTAGCTAGACCAGCAGGATCTCCAGCCTTGACCTGGGAGCAGTTCACACATCTATTTCTGGAGAAGTTTCTCCCTATTACACAGCGAGAGGCATATCGGAGGCACTTCGAGCGTCTCTATCAGGGATCCATGACAGTCACCCAGTACGAGACCAGGTTTATTGATTTGGCTCGCCATGCTCTTGTTATACTTCCCACTGAGAGAGAGAGAGAGAGAGTGAGACGGTTTATTTATGGACTCTTTCAGCCTATTCGTCTCCAGATGGCTAGAGAGACTGGGAGCGAGATATCCTTTCAGGAGGCGGCCAATGTGGCCTGGAGGATTGAGATGGTGTTGTCACAGGGGGGTGGTCACAGGGCAGATAAGAGGCCCCGTCAGTCAGGCCGATTCAGTGGTGCCTCGTCTGGAGGCAGAGATTCGTATGATAGGGGTCAGCCTTCTAGGCCTTTCCAGTCAGCCCTTCAAGTTTCTCACGGTGCTTCTGGTAGCCGTGGTCCTCAGACGCAGTATTCCGATCAGCAGTCTTTCAGTGCGCCACCAGCACCTATTAGTGCACCACCACTTCAGAGTTTCTAGAGTCGTCAGCCCCAGCAGCCGAGGGCTTGTTTTATTTGTGGCGACACGAGGCACATTGCTAGATATTGCCCTCGCGCACCAGGTGGCTCTCAGCATTAGAGTTCTCGTGCCATGGTTCAGGCACCAGGTGTCCCACAGCCCGCCCAGCCAGCTAGAGGTGGGGGTAGAGGTACTAGAGTTGGAGGTAGAGGTCATAGAGGTGGAGCTTAGACCGTCAGAGATGGAGGCCAGCCAGCAGCAGGCCGACCTAGAGAGGTAGATCAGAGTGGGGCCCAGCCCCGATGTTATGCTCTTCAGGCCAGGCCCGAGGCAAAGGCATCAGATGCAGTTATTACAGGTACGGTTCTGGTTTGTGATAGAGATGCTTCAGTGTTGTTTGATCCGGGGTCTACGTATTCGTATGTGTCATCTTATTTTGCCCCGTATTTGGTCATGCCTAGTGATGCATTAGGTATTCCTATTTATGTGTCTACACCGGTGGGTGACTCTATTGTGGTTGATCGAGTCCATCATTCTTGTGTTATGGTGATTGGGGGTCTAGAGACTCGTGTAGATTTATTGCTTTTAGACATGGTTGACTTCGATATTATATTGGGGATGGACTGGTTATCACCCTATCACGCTATCTTGGACTGTCATGCCAAGCCTGTGCCCTTAGCTTTACTGGGTATGCCTTGTTTAGAGTGGAGAGGGACTCTTGGTCATTCTACCCGTAGTGTTATATCGTATGTGAAGGCTTGGCGTATGGTCGAGAAGGGGTGTTTGGCCTATTTAGCCTATGTTCGTGATTCTAGTGCTGAGGTTCCCTCTATTGATTCTGTGCCCGTTGTTTGTGAGTTCCCTGATGTTTTTCCTTCAGACCTGCCGGGTATGCCACCCGACAGGGATATTGATTTCTGCATTGATCTGGTACCGGGCACTCAGCCCATTTCTATCCCACCATATCGTATGGCCCCGCCGGAGTTGAAAGAGTTAAAGGAACAGTTGCAGGATTTGCTTGAGAAGGGTTTCATTAGACCAAGTGTCTGACCTTGGGGTGCGTCGGTGTTATTTGTCAAGAAGAAGGATGGGTCAATGAGAATGTGTATTGATTACCGGCAATTGAACAAGGTGACGATCAAGAATAAGAATCCGCTACCGAGGATTGATGATTTGTTCAACCAGCTTCAGGCTGCCAGGGTATTTTCCAAGATTGACTTGAGATCTGGCTACCATCAGTTGAGGATTAGGGCATCCGATGTCCCTAAGACAGTTTTTCGCACTCGGTATGGGCATTATGAGTTTTTGTTAATGTCATTCGGGTTGACAAATGCTCCAGCAGCTTTTATGGACTTTTTGAACCGAGTGTTCAGGCCTTATTTGGACTCATTCGTGATAGTTTTCATTGATGATATATTGATATATTCCCGCAGCCAGAGGAGCACGAGCAGCACCTTAGAGTGGTTCTTCAGACTCTGAGGGATAGTCAGTTATATGCCAAGTTCTCCAAGTGTGAGTTCTGGCCGAGTTCAGTTGCATTTCTGGGTCATGTTGTATCAGCAGAGGGTATTCAGGTGGACCCAAAGAAGATAGAGGCAGTCAAGAACTGGCCTAGACCAGCATCAGCTACAGAGATTGGGAGTTTCTTGGGGTTGGCAGGCTACTATCGATGGTTCGTGGAGGGATTTTCATCTATTACAGCCCCGATAACCAGATTGACCCAGAAGGGTGCCCAGTTCAGATGGTCGGATGAGTGTGAGGCGAGCTTTCAGAAGCTCAAGATAGCTCTGACTACGGCACGGTGTTGGTTTTGCCCACAGGTTCAAGGCCTTATACAGTCTATTGTGATGTTTCCCGTGTTGGGCTTGGAGCAGTGTTGATGCAGGATGGCAAGGTCATTGCCTATGCTTCAAGGCAGTTGAAGATTCATGAGAAGAACTATCCGGTTCATGATTTGGAGTTGGCATCCATAGTTCGCGCATTGAAGATTTGGAGGCATTATCTATATGGCGTGGCATGTGAGGTGTTCACGGATCACAAGAGTCTTCAGTACTTGTTCAAGCAAAAGGAGTTGAATTTGAGGCAGAGGAGGTGGTTGGAGTTGTTAAAGGATTATGATATCACCATTCTATATCATCCGGGGAAGGCCAATGTGGTGGCCGATGCATTGAGTAGGAAGTCAGCCAGTATGGGCAGTCTTGCTTATATTCCGGTTGGTGAGAGGCCGCTTGCTTTGGATATTCAGGCCCTAGCCAATCAGTTTGTGAGGTTAGATGTTTCGGAGCCTAGCCGTGTGTTAGCTTGCACGGTCGCTCGTTCTTCATTATTGGAGCGTATCCGTGATCGGCAGTATGATGATCCCCATTTGTGTGTCCTTAGAGACACGGTGCAGCGCGGAGGTGCCAGGCATGTTACCTTAGATGATGATGGAGTTTTGAGATTGCAGGGTCGAGTATGTGTGCCTAATGTGGATGGGCTCCGAGAGTTGATTTTGGAGGAGGCCCATAGCTCCCGATACTCTATTCATCCGGGCGCCGCGAAGATGCATCAGGATTTGCGGCAACATTATTGGTGGCGTAGAATGAAGAAGGATATTGTAGCATATGTAGCTCTTTGTTTTAATTGTCAGCTGGTTAAGTATGAGCATCAGAGGCCTGGTGGTTTATTTCAGAGGATTGAGCTTCCCGAGTGGAAGTGGGAGTGGATCACTATGGACTTCGTTACTGGACTTCCGCTGACTCGGAAGAAGTTCGACGCAGTTTGGGTCATTGTTGATAGGCTGACGAAGAAATCAGCACACTTCATTCCTGTGGCAGTCTCCTTTTCTTCTGAGAGGTTGGCCGAGATCTATATTCGGGAGATTGTTCGCCTTCATGGTGTGGCCGTATCTATCATTTCGGACCAGGGTACGCAGTTTACCTCGCGCTTCTGGAGAGTAGTTCGGCGAGAGTTGGGCACACGGGTTGAGTTGAGCACAGCATTTCATCCCCAGACGGACGGTCAGTCCGAGCGGACTATTCAGATCTTAGAGGATATGCTCCGAGCTTGTGTTATTGACTTTGGAGGTTCGTGGGATCAGTTCTTGCCTTTGGCGGAGTTTGCTTACAACAACAGCTACCAGTCGAGCATCCAGATGGCTCCTTATGAGGCCTTATATGGTAGGCAGTGTCAATCTCCGGTTGGATGGTTTGAGCCGGGAGAGGCTCGGTTGTTGGGTACGGATATGGTTCAAGACGCCTTGGACAAGGTCAGGATCATTCAGGATAGGCTTCATTCAGCTCAGTCCAAGCAAAAGAGCTATGCAGATCGCAAGGTTCGAGATGTGGCTTTCATGGTTGGTGAGCGGGTATTGCTCCGAGTGTCGCCTATGAAAGGCGTGATGAGGTTTGGGAAGAAGGGCAAGCTTAGCCCTAGGTTCATTGGTCCATTTGAGATTCTTGATCGAGTGGGAGAGGTGGCTTATAGACTTGCTTTGCCGTCGAGCTTATCAGCCGTGCACCCAGTGTTCCATGTGTCCATGCTTCGGAGGTATCACGGCGATCCAGCCCACGTGTTAGATTTCAGCACTGTCCAGTTGGACAAGGACTTGTCTTATGAGGAGGAGCCGGTAGCTATTCTAGACCGGCAGGTTCGTCAGTTGAGATCCACGAGTTTCCCTTCTGTTCGTGTTCAGTGGAGAGGTCAGCCTCCTGAGGCATCGACCTAGGAGTCCGAGTCCGATATGCGGAGCCGTTATCCTCACCTTTTCCCCGACTCAAGTACTTCTTTCCTTCTGTCCGTTCGAGGACGAACGGTTATTTTAGAGGTGGAGAATGTGACGACCCAAAGGGTCATCACCTATTTTAAATGAATTTTGTGCTTCCAAGGCCTTGAAAACCTCGTTTAGAGTCACCTCGATTTGCGTGCGCAGTCCGGGCACGTAGCCGGAAAGCTTAAATGTAAAATTCTATGAAAAATGCTAAATTTTGATGTTAAAATGAATAAATTTGACTCAGGTCAATATTTTGGGTAAACAGACCCGGACTCGTGATTTGACGGTCCGGAGGGCCGTAGGAAAATATGGGACTCGGGCGTATGCCTGGAATCGAATTCCGAGGTCCCGAGCCCGAGAAATGAATTTTTAAAGGAAATAGTTTTTCTGAAAATGTTAAGGAAAATTGAGATGAAATTTGATTAGAACGTTTTGGTATCGGGCCCGTATTTTGGTTCCGGCGCCCGGTACAGGTCTTATATATGATTTAAGGTGTTTATGTAAAGTTTGGTTAAAATCGGACGTCGTTTGACGTGTTTCAGACTTAAATTTCAAAAGTTGAAACTTGATGAAGTTTTGGGAAAATTCATGATTTTCAGGTTTGATTCATTGTTTTTAATGTTATTTTGGCGATTTGATCGCTCGGATAAGTTCGTAGGATGTAGTTGAGTTAGTGCATGTGTTTGGTTAGGAGCCCCGAAGGCTCTAGTGTGATTCGGATATGTTTCGGGATGGTTATAGACTTAGAAAAGTTGCAGAAAATAGCTGTCATCTGTTGTCCAGTGATTTCCTCTATGCGATCGCATAAAGAAGGTCGCAATCACATAGAGCAAACTTCAGGGGTTCACAAATTCTTCTATGCGATCGCAGTTTCTACTCCGCGATCGCATTGTGTAAAGCCCAGCTTTCAATTTTCTTCAATGCAATAGCAAGCTTTGTCCGCGATCGCAGTGCCCAACAAACCTTACCCTATGCGATTGCGATCTTTTGTCCGCGATCGCAGTGCCCAGCAAACCTTACCCTACGAGATCGCAATCGATTGTCCGCGATTGCGTAGAACAATTTCACCCAGTTATATTTTTAATTCCAGAACGGTGTTGTTGCGGGATTTTCATAAACATTCACGAACTCCTTCTTCTCCAAGGTCCTTAGGCGTCCATTGAAGCTATCCTTCACCAAAGACTTCTTGGGTTAGTAATCCTTGCTTGTTTCCTTCCATTTTCTTCAACATCTAATGAATTCCTAAGCCTAAAACATGTAATTAAGGGTAGAAATTAGAGAAATGGGTAGGGTTAGGGCTTTTTGATTTTTCTTGATTTAGACCTCGTTTTGGGGTCGAATTTGAAAAGAAATTATATATTCGGGCTCGTGGGTGAATGGGGGATTTGATTTTTGTCCGAACCTCGTGTTTTGACCAAGNTCTACCCGTAGTGTTATATCGTATGTGAAGGCTTGGCGTATGGTCGAGAAGGGGTGTTTGGCCTATTTAGCCTATGTTCGGGATTCTAGTGCTGAGGTTCCTTCTATTGATTTTGTGCCCGTTGTTTGTGAGTTCCCTGATATTTTTCCTTCAGACCTGCCGGGTATGCCACCCGACAGGGATATTGATTTCTGCATTGATCTGGTACCGGGCACTCAGCCCATTTCTATCCCACCATATCGTATGGCCCCGCCGGAGTTGAAAGAGTTAAAGGAACAGTTGCAGGATTTGCTTGAGAAGGGTTTCATTAGACCCAGTGTCTCACCTTGGGGTGCGCCGGTGTTATTTTTCAAGAAGAAGGATGGGTCGATGAGAATGTGTATTGATTACCGGCAATTGAACAAGGTAATGATCAAGAATAAGTATCCACTACCGAGGATTGATGATTTGTTTGACCGGCTTCAGGGTGCCAGGGTATTTTCCAAGATTGACTTGCGATCTGGCTACCATTAGTTGAGGATTAGGGCACCGATGTCCCTAAGATAGCTTTCCGCACTCGGTATGAGCATTGTGAGTTCTTGGTTATGTCATTCGGGTTGACAAATGCCCCAGCAGCTTTCATGGACTTGATGAACCGAGTATTCAAGCCTTATTTGGACTCATTCGTGATAGTTTTCATTGATGATATATTAATATATTCCCGCAGCCAGGAGGAGACCGAGTAGCACCTTAGAGTGGTTCTTCAGACTCTGAGGGATAGTCAGTTATATGCAAAGTTCTCCAAGTGTGAATTCTGGTTGGGTTCAGTTGCATTTATGGGTCATGTTGTATCAGTAGAGGGCATTCAGGTGGACCCAAAGAAGATAGAGGCAGTCAAGAACTAGCCTAGACCAACATCAGCTACAGAGATCCGGAGTTTCTTGGGGTTGGCAGGCTACTATCGACGGTTCGTGAAGGGATTTTCATCTATTGCAGCCCCGATGACCAGATTGACCCAGGAGGGTGCCCAGTTCAGATGGTCGGATGAGTGTGAGGCGAGCTTTCAGAAGCTCAAGACAGCTCTGACTACGGCACCGGTGTTGGTTTTGCCCACAGGTTCAGGGCCTTATACAGTTTATTGTGATGCTTCCCGTGTTGGGCTTGGAGCAGTGTTGATGCAGGATGGCAAGGTCATTGCCTATGCTTCGAGGCAGTTAACAATTCATGAGAAGAACTATCCGGTTCATGATTTGGAGTTGGCAGCCATAGTTCACGCATTGAATATTTGGAGGCATTATCTATATGGCATGGCATGTGAGATGTTCACGGATCACAAGAGTCTTCAGTACTTGTTCAAGCAAAAGGAATTGAATTTGAGGCAGAGAAGGTGGTTAGAGTTGTTGAAGGATTATGATATCACCACTCTATATCATCCGGGGAAGGCCAATGTGGTGGCCGATGCATTGAGTAGGAAGTCAGCCAGTATGGGTAGTCTTGCTTATATTCCGGTCGGTGAGAGGCCGCTTGCTTTGGATGTTCAGGCCTTAGCCAATCAGTTTGTGAGGCTGGATGTTTCTGAGCCCATTCGTGTGTTAGCTTGCACGGTCGCTCGTTCTTCATTATTAGAGCATATCCGTGATCGGCAATATGATGATCCCCATCTGAATGTCCTTAGAGACACGGTGCAGCGCGGAGGTGCCAGGCATGTTACCTTAGATGATGATGGAGTTTTGAGATTGCAGGGTCGAGTGTGTGTGCCTAATGTGGATGGGCTCCGAGAGTTGATTTTGGAGGAGGCACATAGCTCCCGTTACTCTATTCATCCGGGCGCCGCGAAGATGTATCAAGATTTGCGGCAGCACTATTGGTGGCGTAGAATGAAGACGGATATTGTAGCATATGTGGCCCGTTGTTTGAATTGCCAGCAGGTTAAGTATGAGCATCAGAGGCCTGGTGGTTTATTTCAGAGGATTGAGCTTCCCGAGTGGAAGTGGGAGCGGATCACTATGGACTTCGTTAATGGACTTCCGCTGATTCGGAAGAAGTTCAACGCAGTATGGGTTATTGTTGATAGGCTGACCAAGTCAACACACTTCATTCATGTGGCAGTCTCTTATTCTTCTAATAGGTTGGCCGAGATCTATATTCGGGAGATTGTTCGCCTTCATGGTGTGCCCGTATCTATCATTTCGGACCGGGGTACGCAGTTTACCTCGCGTTTCTGAAGAGCAGTTCAGCGAGAGTTGGGCACACGAGTTGAGTTGAGCACAGCATTTTATCCCCAGACGGACGGTCATTCCGAGCGGACTATTCAGATTTTGGAGGATATGCTCCGAGCTTGTGTTATCGACTTTGGAGGCTCGTGGGATCAGTTCTTGCCTTTAGCGGAGTTTGCCTACAACAACAGTTACCAGTCGAGCATCCAGATGGCTCCTTATGAGGCCTTATATGGTAGGCGGTGTCGGTCTCCGATTGGATGGTTTGAGCCGGGAGAGGCTCGGTTGTTGGGTACAGATTTGGTTCAGGAGGTCTTGGACAAGGTTAGGATCATTCAGGATAGGCTTCGTTCAGCTCAGTCCAGGCAAAAGAGCTATGCAGACCGCAAGATTCGAGATGTGGCCTTTATGGTTGGTGAGCGGGTATTGCTCCGAGTGTCGCCTATGAAGGGCGTGATGAGGTTTGGGAAGAAGGTCAAGCTTAGCCCTAGGTTCATTGGTCCGTTTGAGATTCTTGATCGAGCGGGAGGTGGCTTATAGACTTGTTTTGCCGTCGAGCTTATCAGCCGTGCATCTAGTGTTCCATGTGTCCATGCTTCGGAGGTATCATGGCGATCCAGCCCACGTGTTAGATTTCAGCACTGTCCAGTTGGACAGGACTTGTCTTATGAGGAGGAGCCGGTAGCTATTCTAGATCGGCAGGTTCGTCAGTTGAGATCCAAGAGTTTCCCTTCTGTTCGCGTTCAGTGGAGAGGTCAGCCTCCTAAGGCATCGACCTGGGAGTCTGAGTCCAATATGCGGAGCCGTTACCCTCATCTGTTCCCCGACTCAGGTACTTCCTTCTTCTGTCCGTTCGAGGACGAACGGTTTGTTTTGTCATCACCTATTTTCTTGCCCATTATGTGCTTCCGAGGCCTTGAAAACCTTATTTATAGTCGCCTCGTTTTGCGTGGCAGTCCGGGCGCGTAGCCGGAAAGCTTAAATGTGAATTTGTGTGAAAAATGCTAAATTTTGGTATTTAAATGAATAAATTTGACTTCGGTCAACATTTTGGGTAAACGGACCCGGACCCGTGATTTGACGGTCCCGGAGGGTCCGTAGGAAAATATGGGACTTGGGCATATGTCGATGCCCCCTTTTTCTAAAGGCGAAATAGGGTTTACGACATTTGGGCGGACAACTCTATTCCTTTTGGGAATTTGGGTTTTGAGATTTAGAAGAGTCGCCACCTAATGATTAAGTGCATTAGGACACTAAGAAAGAAATGAAGAGAAGAAGAACCAGAGAATGGGGAAGGGCTTGAAATTATCTCGCGGGGAAGGTGTTAGGCACCCCCCAAGATCCACTACTGTGGTTCCCGGCCATGCTACAATTGTGACTTTAAATGTGAACAACAAATAAACATACGAGATAATTCTCACATAACTATTGCAAGTAGGGGAAGTATAAAAGTTAAATAAACGAGCTGAAATTTGGGACTAGGCAATTTCATAATTTATTTAAAGAATATACGAGTGCAGAAGAATGGGAGTCAAATAATTGATACAAATAATCAGACAAAGGGATGAAATGGGGCGACAATTTGGGAGAGAAAAAAAAGTACTTGGACATTTAAAGAGATTTTTTTTAAATGATTAAAGCAAAAGGCAGGGTTTTAAAAGAACCGAAAACTGCAATTTAAAAATTCTGAAAGAGAGAAGTAAACACATAAAGAGGGAGGGGGTCCTAGGCTTATAAATAATATGGATCACCCACGCAACACCCGGTAACCAATTATACATGTGGTGTTGTCACGTGATCATCATATCCATGTCTACCCTTTCCCACCCCGTTAAGGTACTAAAGCGCGGAATGGTCTCGTTACTTATTGCATGCTACTACTCGCCCCAATCCTATCAGTCCCGGAGGCAGTTGGGACTACTAATCCTAGAGGGAAGGGATATTGGCTTTTGAAGTTTAAAAAGAACAAAATCTAGTGCGACAAACAAAACACATAAGAGCAGTTAAGGGGGACATAGCAGCTAAGGCTCAAATAGGCCTCCTCATTCAAAGCAGAAATTGTTTAGCATGACTTACAAGTACTGGTTAACTCTTTAATTAAACTTACGTAAAGGGGGTGGCTGATTTATCACATATTTTCAGATAAGAAGTCTGAATTAGGCCTGCCTGCTGGTTGTAATTATTAAAGACTGGTATAACTAATTGATTACCTAATGGTTTGCCTAGGTGAAACCTATAGGCATGATATCTAACAAGGTCAAACATACTGATTTTAAAGAAGATTAATTCTAAGCGTTATTGATTTTAAAATGGTTATGTAAGTGCAGGAATCCTAAGAGCATGGTATCTAACATGCAATTGATTATTTTTTAACCTATGGATTGTTTGCCTAATGACATGTGTATGTGCAGAAGTGCAGGAAACTTATAATCATGGTTTCTATATGCAGAAGTACAGAAACTTATAGACATTCTATATGTAGATGCATAAACTTATAGGCAGGTATGTGGATGCATAAGCGAAAAAACAGGCTGTGATTGCAGAAATAAATACCTAAAGCATGATGTCTACCCACATGCATAACATGAGTGACCCTCCGAATGAATCAAGAAAAATAAAAATAAAAGAAAAAATTACATCAGAAATTAAAGTTCCAACCAAGGAGAGCCTAATTTAGACTCCTAGTCTAAAACATGAGATAAACCAACTTCCAAAGATCATATTTCCAAAGCCTTTCTCATCCTTTGGGTGTGTCAATGTTCCAAGGAGCTTCATGAACTCTAGGCAGTGCTCACACCCAATTACATTTGCAGGATCAGATTGTAGTGCAGTGTGGAAGGGCCAGCCCTCAAATGTCCAAGTTCAGAGGGAACTCAAGGTCCCCAAGGCAAGGCTCATAGGAGGGGGGCAGAACTTAGAGTCTAAGAATAAGTGTAAGCCCCTGACCAGCCTGTCAGTTTGAGTTTGGGAGTTAGGACCTATGGAAGGTCAGGTTCAGACCTGGGCAACAATTTGGATGCGGCCAGGCCATGAACTTTAACTCAACACACATAGGGGAATGGGGTATGGAGAAAACATAAAAGAAAAAACATGCTTAATACAGAGTATAAACAACAAAGTAAACCAGAACATGGCAACTGTAAAGTAAACACATAAGGAAGGAGCTGAAATTAAATTGGCACATACCAGTTTTAGGGAAAACAAATAAGTAAAACAGCAGTCTTGAAAAGCCAAGTTGAACTTAGGATTCAAGAGTTTCAAAAGTTCAAAAGTTGTTTTAGTGCTGAAGGGTCGAGCCCCTTTTATAGTGCAGCAAACAAGTAAGAACAAGGTAAGGAAATAACATTGAAATCAATCTCCCTTTAATTAAGGGATTCTGAGTTCAAACGGGTAAAACAATTAAGGAAAGGGATTTGAAAAAATATTTTCCAGGCGGTACAATAAAGGGTAAATACATAGAAGTTATTTAAGGCAAAAGTCCAATGGTACACGGTTTATGTGAAATAAGGAAAGGGAATCAATCAAACAGCCAATAAAATCAAAGTGGCAGGCTTTGTTCGAATGAACCAAGTCGAGAAAAGGTTAAGATGGTTCAATTAGAGAAAATCAGTAACAATCAGTCAAACCCCATTAAAGGAATTGAGAATCAATTAGTAGTTGGCAAAACCTTTTTTGAAAGAAGAACTTCTCATATATAAAGTAGACAAATCAAACAAAAGGGGTCGTCATGTTACTGAGAAAAGAGTCTAATATTGAAAGGTTCAGAATCATAAGCAAAGGGAAAACAAGTTGAGTTTGTAGACTCATAGTGAGTCTGAGAGTCCAGGGTTCCAATGCCGAACCCTAGTCCAAACACCAAATCAAACTTGCCAAAGAAAACCCCAAATCCTAGGGTTTCAAATCGAATCAGACATAGAGATGAGAAGGCAAGCCATTGAAACAGACTCAAAGGTCTGTTTCAGAGCCTCATGAGAAACAAAACAAATAGGATAGCAGGTTTGAAACAACAAAGAAAGAAAGATGATTTAAGAGCATAAAAGAGCATGTTTTAGAAAAGTCAAAACTTAAGCAAGTTCAGAGGAAAAGAGAGGTGGTGTAAACTTAAGCTACAGTAGATGAAACATGCTTAGCAAGAACACAAACAGAGTCTAGTAAAGCAAACAAAATCAAATAACTCAATTGTAATCACATATAGTAGAAGAGTAACATAACAAGGATTAGCATGTGAGCACAGGAGTAACATGTATAGTAGGAAAAGAAGAAGCAGAAGAACAACACACGCGTAGTAACAGAAAATATACGAGCATAGTATAGACAAACACACATAAAGGAAAGAACAGCAAGAATCAGAATGATATTTTTTGAAAACCTTTCAAAAATCCTAAATCGAAAAATAACAATTTTGAAAAGAAAATTTGGGGAAAACAATTTAGAGGTCCAGTAGAACACAAACATACCATAGATCTAAGAAAATAAATAGAGAAAAACCTCTAACAACTTAGGGTTTCGAAGAAACCCTAGAAATGAGAAAGGCTTGGAAAAGTCAGATCCTGGGTCGAAGAGGTCAGGAATCAGGCTTCTCGTGCTTGAATATGCCGGAGCATGGCCGGAGAAGCCATGGAACCAAAGATCTGAAAAAATCTGAGAGAGAACCATCAAAGTCAAACTTCAAAACCTCGAACTCCCAAGGTCTAATGGTGGAGAGGGGTGAGTATAGACCATCCATGGCCTGAGAAACCATGGATTCCGGTGAAAGTACGGTGGAAAAGGGTCGGAGATAGGCTAGGGTTCTGAAGAACCTTCGAGAGAGTTTTGAGAGTGGAGAGTATTCAAGGGCGGCGGACTAAACAAAATGGGGGATAGGATATGGTTTGGGGAATTAAAAATGGAAAGGGGAGATCGTGACCGTTGATCAATATCGTGACCGTTGATCAAATTGATCAACGGTCTGGATTAAAGGAGGCTTGGGTCGGGTAGTTAAATGGGTTAAGGATACGAAATTGGGCTAGCCCGGTTGGGATTCAAATTGGGTCAATTAGGGGGGGTTAATGTGGCTATAATCGAAATGCAAATGGGGCTGCAATTGAAACGAAATGAGGCCAAATTTTAAATAGCCAGTTTAACCCCTTTTATTTTATAAAAATAGTAAAAATGATTTTAAAAGTAGTAAACCAATTAATAATATATAAATATTAATTAAAAATATTGAAACCAATTTTACAATTATAGAAATGCTATTAATCTTAAAATAGGCTAAAATTGCAATTGTATGTAATTTAGCTTTTAAAAATACCAGAAAATATACAAAAATCACCTTAACTATATTTTGGTATGAATATGAGAATAAAATAAATTATTCACAAAAATTGATAGTTTTGGGAATAATTACTGGCTTATGTAGTGCTAAAATGGATAATAAATTGATTTCAAAATCTTTTAAAAATTAGGAAAAAATACCAAAACACTTGGGCATGCTTATATAGCATGTACATATTATTTTGAAAGTATTTTGTGTATAAAATACATAGGGAAAAATTGGGTATCAACAGCGTATGCCTGGAATCGAATTCCGAGGTCCCAAGCCCGAGAAATGAATTTTTGAGTAAAATTGTTTTCTGAAAATATTTAAGGAAATTAGAAATGAAATCTGATTAGAAAGTGATGGTATCGGGCCCGTATTTTGGTTCCGGCGCCCGGTACACGTCTTATGTATGGTTTAAGCACTTTCTGTAAAGTTTGGTTGAAAACGGACGTCATTTGACGTGTTTCGGACTTAAAATGGAAAATTTGATGCCTTATGAAATTTGGAAGAAATTATGGATTTTGAGGCTTAATTCGATGTTTATGGTGTTATTTTGGCGACTTGATCGCACGGTTAAGTTCGTAGGATGTGGTTAAGTTAGTGCAAGTGTTTGGTTAGGAGCCCTGAGGGCTCGGGAGTGTTTCGGAGGTGTTCCGGAGTGGTTTCAAACATAGGAAAAATTGCAGATTTTGGCTTCAGCAGTTCCAGGTCCATTTCTTCTTCGCGTTCGCGACGCATCTTCCGCGTTCGCGAAGCTTCCCATTTTCCTTTCATCGCGTTCGCAGCATTGGCTTCACGTTCGCGTAGGGTCAATTGACCCTGGGGGGCTCAGCCTTCTTTCTCCTTCGCGTTCGCGCTAGTAACCCCGCGTTCGCGTAGTGTCCAGGACTCCTCCATCGCGTTCGCGTGAAGTCCCACGCGTTCGCATAGAGCAACTTCTGAACCCCCGCATTTTTATTCTACGCGTTCGCGATAACCTTTCCGCGATCGCGATGGCCTGTGAGTGCTACCTTCGCGAATGCGACCAGCCTGTCACGAACGCGAAGGGCAATTTCGCCCAGTTATATTTTTAATTCCAAAACAGAACAGTGACGGGATTTTTCAAGAGTTTTCACGAGCTCCTTCTTCTCCAAGGTCCTTAGGCGTCCATTGAAGCTTTCTTTCACCAAAACTTCATGGATTTGATTGATTTGGAGCCGAGTTCGAGAGGGAAAGCGGTTGTTGAGGATTGATTTGGCCGTGGAAGTTTGAGGTAAGTGTTTGGTCTAACCCTAGCTTGAGGGATTAGGAGTTGAGTCTTATTAGCTAATTGCTTCTTGTTGAGTACGACGTATAGGCATGGTGACGAGTATCTATACGTTGGTGTCGAGCATGACCGTGAGTCTTTTTCTTATTTTTCTCTTTCTCTTTTTGTTTTCTTTTTTTTTCTTTTCTCTTTTCTTTTCCTTTTTTTTTCTCTATTCTTCAGCTCTACTTTCGATTCCAAAAAAGGGGTATGAAAGAAAATAAATAAGGCCCAAAAGGGGTAATAAAGGATAAAAGTATTTAGATAGCAGAATAAAATGCCTTCGTCATTCCAATGTTTGAAACATGCCAAATACAAATAACGCAATTGAAGACAAACCAAAGAAATCATACATAATATCTCTTGACTGCATCAGAATTGACAGCCATATCTACACATTTGCCCTCTATATCTGTTAAATACAAAGCACCATTGGGCAACACCCTCGTTACAATGAACGACCCCTGCCAGTTTGGAGCGAACTTGCCTTTAGCTTCAGCCTTTTGTGGAAGGAGGCGTTTCAATACTTGCTGGCCCACTTCAAATTTCTGGGGACGCACCTTCTTGTTGTACGCTCTTGCCATTCTCTTCTGATACAATTGACCATGACATACTGCCGCCAGTCTTTTCTCATCAATCAGACTTAACTGCTTCAATCGGGTTTTGATCCACTCATCGTCATCAATTTCAGCTTCAGCAACAATCCGAAGGGATGGAATCTCAACTTCCGCTCGTATAACTGCTTCAGTCCCATATACTAGCAAATAAGGAGTTGCACCTACTGAAGTGCGAACAGTAGTGCGATAACCCAGCAAAGCAAAAGGCAAATTTTCATGCCACTGCCTAGAACCTTGCACCATCTTTCGAAGTATATTCTTTATGTTCTTGTTGACCGCCTCAACAGCTCCATTTGCCTTGGGGCGATACGGAGTGGAATTTCGATGCATAATCTTGAACTGTTGGCATACCTCTTTCATCAGATGACTGTTGAGATTAGCAGCATTGTCTGTGATGATTACCTTGGGGATTACGAATCGACAAATGAGATTTGAATGAACAAAATCCACCACTGCCTTCTTGGTCACAGATTTGAAAGTTACTACTTCGACCCACTTGGTGAAATAATCGATGGCCACCAGAATAAATCTATGTCCGTTCGATGTTGCCGGCTCAATTGGTCCAATGACATCCATGCCCCAAGCAACAAAGGGCCAATGTGTGGACATTGTATGTAATTCCGATGGCAGAGAATGAATCAGATCACCGTGTACCTAGCATTGATGACATTTGCGCACGAAGCTGATGAAATCTCGTTCCATTGTGAGCCAATAATATCCTGCTCGAAGAATCTTCTTTGCCAAAACATATCCACTCATATGCGGCCCGCAAACTCTGGAATGAACTTCGGCCATGATGGTCGAAGCTTGTTTAGCATCTATGCACCTCAGCAATCCGACACTACTAAAAAATCAGGTTTTAGCGACAGACAAATTATGTAGCTAAACAGAAAAATTTGTCGCTAATCTCATTTAGCGACGGATTAGCAACGGATTATCAAGAAATTCTGCTAGCTACGAGCGTTTTAGCGACAGATTAGCAACGATGTTCGTCGCTAATTCCAGTTTTTTTTGTAGTGCGAGATCTGGAGTTCTCTTGTACAAAACTCCCTCGCTTAAGAAAAATCCACTAGCCAGGCATCGAATCATTCTCTTTTGAGCACCTGTGGCCTGTACCGGATATACCCCTGAGTTGATGTACTCCATGATATTGTGGAACCAAGGTTCACCATCAAGTTCCTCTTCTACCACGTTACAATAAGCATGCTGATCGCGAACTTGAATATGCAGAGGGTCGACATAAGCCTTATCCAGATGGTGTAACATTGACGCCAGAGTAGCCAAGGCATCGGCAACCTCATCATGGATCCTGGGAATATGCCTGAATTCTACTGATCTGAATCGTTGACAAAGGTCATGCAGACATTGTCGGTACGGTATAAGCTTCAAATCTCGAGTCTCCCATTCTCCCTAAATCTGGTGCACCAATAGATCTGAATATCCCAAAACCAGTACTTCCTGGACTCCCATGTCTACAACTGACCTCAAACCTAGAATGCATGCCTCGTACTCTGCCATGTTGTTGGTATAATAGAAATGAAGTTGGGCTGTAACAGGGTAGTGATGCCCTGTTTCAGAAATGAGCACAACCCCTATTCCGACACCTTTCATGTTAGCGGCTCCATCAAAAAAAAGTTTCCAACCTGTTTTTTCATCCTACTCAGCCTCGTCAATATGCATCACCTCTTCATCAGGAAAATAAGTCCTCAACGGCTCATACTCTTCATCCACCGGGTTCTCGGCCAAGTGATTGGCCAATGCTTGGGCTTTTATCGCGGTCTGAGTCACATAGATGATGTCAAACTCTGTGAGCAAAATCTGCCACTTTGCAAGTCTTCCCGTGGGCATAGGATTCTGAAAGATATACTTTAAAGGATCCATGCGAGAGATGAGGTAAGTAGTGTAGGACGACAGATAATGCTTCAACTTTTGTGCCACCCAAGTCAGGGCGCAACATGTCCTTTCAAGGAGAGTATACTTAACCTCGTAGGAAGTGAACTTCTTTCTAAGATAATAAATGGCTTGCTCCTTCCTGCCAGTAATGTCGTGTTGACCCAGCACACAGCCGAACGAATTATCCAAGACTGTTAAGTAGAGAATCAAAGGTCTCCCGGGCTCCGGCGGGACCAACACAGGTGGGTTTGATAAGTAACTCTTGATCTTATCAAATGCCTCTTGGCACTCATCAGTCCATTTGACCGCGTCATCCTTCTTCAGCAACTTAAAGACGGGCTCACAAGTTTTTTTGAGCTGAGCAATAAACCTGCTGATGTAGTTGAAACGACCGGGCAAGCTCATCACCTCAGTCTTATTCCTTGGCGGTGGAAATTCTTGGATGGCTTTGATCTTTGACGGATCCAACTCAATACCTCGCCGACTGACTATGAACCCCGACAGTTTTCCAGACGGAACGCCAAATGCACATTTTGCAGGGTTGAGCTTGAGGTTGTACCTGCGGAGTCTCTGAAAAAACTTTCTCAAATCCCCGACATGGTCGGACTGCTTCCTTGACTTTATGATCACATCATCTACATAAACCTCAATCTCCTTGTGTATCATGTCATGAAATATGGTAGTCATTGCCCTCATGTAAGTTGCCCCAGTGTTTTTCAAATTGAACCCCCAATTTTGATTCAAGCTTATGACTATGGTCATGGGGCGGTGGAACGAATCTAACTGGCCCAAGGAAATAATGTAGTATTCTGCATTCCTTGGCCTTTGTATGAGGTATGTAATCCTGACTTTCTGGCAAGAAGAATTCCAGAATATATGCACCTTGTTCCTTATTCCTTGACTCTTCGATTGGTTCAGATGACTCTATTTCCATATCATCATCCAAACATAATGTGGAAAAATGCTTGGAGTGTGGACCAATGCGCTCAAACACGCTCAAACACATGAACTTCAGGACTCTCAACATCCTCAACATCGGTGATACTAGAGTCAACAAAATTTATATCCTTAAAGTGCTTGGCTGGCTCTAGTCTCACTTCTTCAACATTGACATCCTCAAATTGTGGTTGGCTAGGTTGTTGATGTTCTACTCTGACCTCCCCAATTAACACCACAAATTCATGCTGTTCTTGGCTACTATCCTCAATATTGGCTTGTTGAGCATTAAAAGCTCCAACCACTTGACTCAATTGAGCCTCCAACTTGCGAATAGTTGCCTCTTGCCTTTCTATGTGCAATTGTTTCTCATTGTTTTGTTCCAGAAGGCACTTTAGCATATCCTTGATCTCCTTCAAGTCCGCATTCCCAGGTTCTTTGTTCCTATTAACTTCACAAGAAAAGGTAGAACCATCATAGTAAGGGGTTGGGGGAAAATAAGAAATATAAGCACAACCATGAAGGTGACCATTTTTACCACCACACACATTCCACAAATAAGATTGAGTTGGTGCACATAACTCGCTCTCAGGAACGTTTTGAAAATTTTTCCACGGGTGGTTTCCTTTACAATATGTATGGAGATCAATAGTAGAATTATCTACACCTAAATTCCCATAATTCCAAGATGTCATGTTTCTCAAATCAACAGTTATAAAAAAAATACCAAGAAAAAACAAAACAAAATAAAAGTTCAAACTTGAACCCTAGCAATATATACAGCTACAACTACACCGTTAGTTCCCCGGCAACGGCACCAAAATTTGATCACGCCCAACTCTAGTCCTAAAAAGGATAAGCGGTCGCCGCAAATATAATCCGGTTTAAATGTTCGGAGTCGAATCCCACAGAGAACTAAGGGTTAGCTACAGTTGTTCAATATCACCAAGAGGACAAGCTTGAATAACTTTTAAGTTATTTAAACTAAAAGCAATAGAAATTTATCAACTAAAGAAACTAAGGGTTGGAGAAAAGATTAGGAGGTCTAGAGTTATGATTTCCCTAATTGTTGGAATCCTTCCCGCTTGTCTTCTATACTTTCGCCTAAGTATTCTCTACCGATCGTGAGTACTTTGGTTGTCGTAATTCTCTCTCGAGCAACTAGCACAATTTACTAGATGTATTCTCTCGAACTACATTAGCTGGCACTAATACACCGCTCACTACGGTCGCACCAAGGTTTCGCCATCTCTAATCCCGCCTTTAAACCCTCCGTATTGATCTCTCACATACGTTAGGAGTGATGTTGTTCAACAACTACCTAAATATGTACTCTCTCTCGAGCAGTACACACTAAATAGGCACAGCTATTCATAAAAGTATATGAAAACACAATACTCAAATTCATAACCAATAATAAAAATAGGAAAAAGAAGGGGAAAAACTCGTAGTTGAATCTTCCTCCTTGCTCCTAGCGTGTTCTTGCCTCCAAGGGTGTTGTCTAACCCTAAAGTAGTGTCTCCTCCTTCAAAGTGGTGTTTTAGGATGTATTTATATGACCTAGGGTTGATGAGGGGCGGAATTCTTCAATCCAACTTCGGATGGGTTATCTAGAGCTTTGATGGAACCTCTTGGAGGATGAATTCTTGTTATGTTTTTCATATAATTTAACCCTTGAGTTTATCTACTTGTTCAACTACGTGCTTATTTCAGTTGATTGAATGGCCATCAATTGACGTTGATTACCGTGATCTCAACAAGGCAAGTCCAAAGGATAACTTTCCATTGCCGAATATCCATATTCTGATTGATAATTGTGCCAAGCATGAGATTGGGTCTTTTGTGGATTGCTATGCGGGATATCACCAGATCTTGATGGATGAGGAAGATGTAGAAAAGACAACATTCATCACGCCATGGGAAACATATTGCTGCTTCATGCAGACGTGGAGGCAGGGATTAGCCTCATGCAGGCGTGGAGGCAGGGATTAGCCTCTTGTAGATTGGGGCAGGGATTTGTTGAATTTCAATTGCTCTGTATGGAGTAATATCTGTAACATTGTAAGGACCCGTCCACCTGAATTTTAATTTTCCTGGAAATAGCCTGAGTCTATAATTGTATAGAAGTACATGATCTCCAATTTTAAAAGTTTTCTGTCGGATTAAATTGTCGTGCCATTTTTTGTTTTTTCTTTAAAAATTTTGGCATTTTCATAGGCTTCTAATCTGAGTTCTTCCAATTCATTCACTTGAGAAAATCTATTTTTACCAGCAGAGGTTAATTCAAAGTTCAATGCTTTCAGCCAATTGGTACGTCTCCATATCGATTAGTCTTTGGAAAAGCTTGTCATCTTCCAGTTGAATCTTGATATTGAGTAGAGATTTAGTTTATTTTCGTGGACTTATTTATGCTTGAGTACCGGTATTAATCGAGCTGAGTAAGAGTTGAGCTAGGATTTGGTTATAGCTGATTCTCCCTTGTCGGGATGTTTATTTTGATATTGTTGTTCCCTTGCCGGGAAATTATTATTATATTGCTTTGTTTTCCTTGCCGGAATTTTATTGTGACTCTGTGTTGAAATGAAATGGGAGCGGGTGGTACGCCTACTACGAGATTTGATGAAATGGGAGTGAGTGGTACGCCTACCACGAGATTTGATGAAATGGGAGCGGGTGGTACGCCTACCACGAGATTGATGAAATGGGAGCGGGTGGTACGCCTACAACGAGATTTGATGAAATGGGAGCGGGTGGTACGCCTACCACGGAAACATTGAGAAATGGGATCGGGTTGCACGCCTGCAACGAGATGTGTACTGATAGTGAAATCTGCTTTTATTTCCCTTATCCGTGTTAGAGTTAATTTATTGATGTTCCTTATTATTCTCTTGAGATCCTATATTATCTGCTATCCCCGAAGCATGTTCCCCTCCCATTTAAAATATTTATTCTTGTTATTTTCCGCTGTAGATGTGTGTGTGTATATATATATATATATATATATATATATATATATATATATATAGTTTATGTGGTAGTCTGGTCTAGCCTCGTCACTATTTCGCCGGGGTTAGGCTAGGCACTTACCAGCACATGGGGTCGGTTGTGCTGATACTACACTCTGTGCTCTTTTGCACAGATCCAGGTGTCGGAGTAGCTTTCGGTGCGCAGCAGTAGTCATGGAGCCGACCTTCAGTCCACGAGACTCCGAGGTAGCCTTGCTGGCGTCCGCAGGCCCGGCGTCTCTTCTTTCAGTTTTCATGTTCTGTTGACATTTGTATTCGAAATAGACTATGTCCTTTATTTCAAACTCTTATTTGTAGTAATCCTAGACAGTCCGTGTATTGTGGTGACACTAGGTGCTGGGTAGAGACTTGTATTGGCTTCTAGATGCTGTTTCTATACTTAGTTAAGACTTCCGCTAAGTTTTACTTTCCGCTGTCTTTTAACTGCTTATTCATTGATAATTTAATTGTAAATAATGTCTAAAACGAGATAGGCTGATGTTTGCAAAGGTTCTTGGCTTGCCTAGCTTCCACGAGTAGGCGCCATCACGACTCCCGAGGGTGGGAAATCCGGGTCGTGACATCTATACACATCCTCATCGACCCATCCTTCTTCTTAGCAAACAACATCGGCGCGCCCCAGGGCGAGACACTAGGTGTAATAAAGCCCTTATCAAGCAAGTCTTGCAACTGTTCTTTCAACTCCTTCAACTCTGGAGGGGCCATACTATATGGCGGAATAGAAATGGGCTGAGTGCCCGGAGCCAATCAATGCAAAAGTCGATATCCTTGTCGGGTGGCATCCCCAACAGGTCTGCAGGAAATACCTCTGGAAACTCCCGAACAACTGGTACAGAATCCATACAAAGAACCTCAGCACTAGAATCACGAACATAGGCCAAATAAGCCAAACACCCCTTCTAAACCATACGTCGAGCCTTCACATACGAAATAACTCTGCTGATAGAATGACCAGGAGTCCCTCTCCACTCCAATCGAGGCAACTCTGGCAAGGCTAAGGTCACGGTCTTGGCATGACAATCCAGTATAGCATGGTATGGTGACAGCCAATCCATCCCCAAAATGACATCGAAATCAACCATATCGAGAAGTAGGAGATCTACACTAGTCTCAAGACCCCCAATAACAACCACACACGAACGATAGACACGATTTACTATGATAGAATAACCCAAAAGTGTGGACACATACACAGGAGCACTCAAGGCATCACGAGGCACAGCCAAATATGGAGCAAAATAAGATGACACATAGGAGTACGTAGACCCTGGATCAAATAGAACTGAAGCATCTCTATTGTAAACTGAAACTGTACCTGTGATAAGTGCATAGAGGACTGAGCCTCGGGCCTAGCTGGAATAGCATAACATCGGGGTTGGGCCCCACCACCCTGAACCACATCCCTGGGACGACCTCCTACTGGCTGGCCTCCACCTCTAGCGGCCTGGCCTCCACCTCTAATGGCCTGACCTCCACCTTTAGCGGGCTGGCCCTACCTCTGGCTCCCTGACCCCTACCTCTAGCTGGCTGGACAGGCGGTGCCTGAATCATGGCACGAGAACTCTGCTGCTGCGACTGAGCACCCACTAATCTCGGAAAAGCCCTCCGGATATGACCATACTCACCACACTCAAAACATCCATCTGAATGCTGCGGCTGAGGAAACTGAGACTGACCTTGACGGGCCGATTGACCGCGATAACTACTCTGAAGAGGAGGTGCTCTGATGGGAGCTGGCGGTGCACTATAAGCTGGCTGCGCTGAAGGAGGTACATAAGGACCACGACTCCTTGAAGCTCCATGGGATGCTTGAAGCGCTGAATGAAACGGCCTATGATGGTGGCCTTTACCAAAAGAATCCCTGCCTCCAGACGAGGCACCACTGAACCTGCCAGAATGACGTGGCCTTTGTCAGACCCCTGACCACTACCCTGAGCTAAAACCATCTCGACTCGTCTGGCCACATTGGCTGCATCCTGGAAAGAAATCTCGCTCCCTATCTCCTTAGCCATCTGCAATCTGATAGGCTGAGTGAGTCCCTCAATAAATTTCCTCACCCTCTCTCTCTTTCGATGGGGAGTATAAGAAGAGCATGACGGGCCAAGTCAATAAATCTGGTCTCGTACTGAGTGACGGTCATAGAAACCTGCTGAAGGCGCTCAAACTGCCTCCGATAGTCCTCTCTCTGAGTGATATAGAGAAACTTCTCCAGAAATAGCTGAGAAAACTAATCCAAGGTCAAAGCAGGCGACCCGGCTGGTCTAGCCAAACAGAAATCCCTCCACCATTTCTTGGCGGAACCTGATAAGCGAAAAGCAACAAAGTCGACCCTATTGGTCTCCACTATCCCCATGTTCCGTAGAACCTCATGGCAACTGTCCAAATAATCCTGGGTATCCTCTGAAGATGTACCACCATAGGTAGTAGTGACAAGCTTGGTGAACCTGTCCAACCTCCATAAAGTATCTGTAGACATAGCTGCTCCGTCGCCATTCTGAGCCACAACACCCGGTGGGCTACTCCAACTGGCCGAACTGCTGGAGTCTGAAACTGGGGAGCCATCTGCTCCGGTGTGTGAGTAGCGGGAGTTTGTGCTCCTCCCCCAGCACGAAAGACGGCTGGTGCTACTGGAAGTATGCCTGCCTAAGTGACACTCTCCATAAGGCCCACTAGACAGACTAGAGCATCCTGGAGTACCGGGGTAGCTATGAACCCCAGTGGGACCTAAGCTGGTCCCTCTAGAACGGTCTGGGCCAGAACCTCATCATCAAACTCAACCTGAGGTTGCGCCGCTGGTGCTGCTGCTCTGGGCTGTGCCCTGCCTCTGCCTCGGCTTCTAGCATGGCCTTGGCCTCGTCCTCTGCCCCTCGTAAGAGCTGCCATTGGGAGCTCGGGCTGCTGATCAGCTGATGAAGCGGTACGCTTTCTCGCCATCTGTGAAAGGATAGAGTAGAGAGTTCAATTAGCATTGAGAGATCAAACCGCACGACAGAGATGAATAGAAATGAAACTGTTCCTAACTCCGTAGCCTCTGGGGATAAGCACAGACGTCTCCGTACCGATCCCTCAGACTCTACCAAGTTTGTCCGTGAATTGTGAGGCCTAAGCAACCTAGAGCTCTGATACCAACTTGTCACGGCCTGATTTTTCCACCATTGGGACTGTGATGGTGCCTAACATTGCACTCCCGAGGCAAGCCAATGTTACAAGTTATTTCATCCTTTCCTTTTTATATTTTAACAATTTACAAGTTAAAATAAGTAAATCAGCGGAATAAAAATGGAAGAACAGAATTTAACAGGTTATCTTAATACAAATAACGAAAACCGTAATAAAACTCCACCCAGAACTGGTGTCACAATCTCACGGGCCATCTACGAATACTACAAATAATAGTCTGAACAAAGAAATACACATCTGTCTCAGAAATAGATAAAACAGAAATGAAACAGGATAGAAGGGGACGCCAAGGCTTGCGGACGCCTGCAGACTACCTCGGGTCTCCACTGGACTGAAGGCAGCAACCTCAAACTACGGTCCGTATGGTCCAGCACTGGGACCTGCACAAAAAGTGCAGAGTGTAGTATCAGTACAACCAACCCATGTACTGGTAAGTGCCGAGCCTAACCTCAACGAAGTAGTGACGAGGCTATGGTGGGGCACAACAATATATATATATATATATATATATATATATAACCTGCAACAGTTTATAATAACGGAACAGAGGTATAGAATGAAACATAACCGGGACTTGCATTAAAGAAACACAGGACTCAGTCATTCTACTAGTATCCACCTATAACCAATCCTTAGGGAGTTTTCAATATCTCAGTAATAGACTTTGACAGAAATAAAGGCCAAAACCATAACTGACGCGGCGTGCATCCCGATCCCACCATATAAACAATAGCAGTATCAATATTCCAACAATGACAGTATCAATATTCCAACAATAACAGTATCAACATTCTCCCTTATTCCTCCTTGTTGTGGCGCGCAACCCGATCCCACCCGTCCTCCCTTATTACTCATCAACACATATCACCCTTATTCCTCCTGTTGCGGCGCAACCCGATCCCACCTGTCCACCCTTATTACTCCTTGTTGTGGCGTGCAACTCGATCCCACCCGACAATCATATTTCTCCCTTATTCCTCATGTTGCGGCGTGCAACCTGATCCCAACATATGTATATATCAACACTAATCACAAAGAATAAATACAAGGTGTTTCACAAGTTAACTCAATTTCCACAATTCTTTTACTACAATCTACACAATGGAATATCGCTACGATTATGAAACTTCACTCATGAGAACAAATCAGCGAGACCAACTAATGTGTAAGGCACCAATGAACCAATATAAGCCAACGGGGTAATAAAATGAAGCTACGAAACCAATAAAGCTCAACGGGAACATCATCAATTAACATGAAACAATTAAATAATTCAATAAAGAGAACAGCAGTTAACATAAAGCAATTAGACATGGAAATATTTATGATCAGGTAGCAATTAAGGAAGGAAAGCAAGATATAAGGGGAAACGGGAAAGGAAACGGGCTAAACAAGTAATTTGGTGGCGCATAGGTACTCGTCACCACACATATACGCCACACGCATGATATTTCACATAGCAAGCAACTCGGGGATCCCTAGTCCCTCAAGTCAAGGTTAGACCAAACACTTACCTCAAGCCAACAGACAATTCAACACTCAACCACCGCTTTAACTCTCGATTCCACCAGCAATTCACTCGTATCTAGCCATAATAAATTTAATAACAGCAATAAATGCTAATTAAACCAATTCTAATGCATGAATATGCATTTCCCAATGTTTTCCCCCAAAAAGTCAAAATCCGACCCCGACCCGCTTGGTCAAAACTCGAGGTTCAGACCAAGACCCGATTACCCATTCACCCCCGAGCCCGGATATGCAATTGGTTTTTGGAATCCGACCTCAATTAGTGGTCTAAGTCCCCAAATTTTGAAATTTCTAAATTCCACCCAAGAACACCCAATTCCCATGAAAATCCTTAAATTTTGTGATGAAATCTTGCAAAAAGATGAGATAGATTGAAAGAGTTGAGTTAGAAATCACTTACCTACGATTTGGAGAAGTTTGGGTCTTTGGAAAATTGCCTAGGGAGGTTTAGGGTTCGAGAGATTTGAAAAATGGGTGAAAATCCCGTCTACGTTATGATTTACACAGTCGCAGATATCGCATTTGCGATAACATGTTCGCAAATGCGAACTCGCAAATGCGACCAAAGCATCGTAAATGCGAAGCTTGGCCTGAGCTGCTGCCTTCGCAAATGCGAACTATTGTTCGCAAATGCGGTGACTGTTGGAGTCGCGATTGCGACGACGAGCTTCACAAATGCGAAGGTCCCCCTCCCTGCCCTCTGACCGCAAATGCAATGAAACTTCGCAAATGCGATGCTCGCATTTGCGAGCCATACTTCGCGAATGCGAAGTCTGCAGACCTGCAACCATACCAGCAAATTCGTTAAGTCTCAAAACACTCCGTAGCCTATCCAAAACTCACTCGAGCCCTCGGGGCTCCAAACCAAACATGCACACAAGTCTTAAAACATCATATGAACTTGCTCGCGCGATCAAATCGCCAAAATAACATCTAGAACTATGAATCCAACACCAAAACTCGTGAATTTTTCCAAGATAGTTCAAAATTTCTAACTTTTCAACCAAAGGTCTGAATCACGTCAAATCACCTCCGTTTTTACCAAATTTCACAGATAGGGTCTAAATACCATAACGGACCTATACCGGGCTCCAGAACCAAAATACGGGCCCGATTTCGACAAGATCAAATCTTTTTAAATATTCAAAAACCATCACATTTTCAGTTAAATAATTTTCTTCAAAAATTTATTTCTCGGGCTTGGGACCTCGAAATTCGATTCCTGGCATACGCCCAAGTCCCATATTTTACTACGGACCCTACGGGACCGGCGAAATACGGGTCCCGGTCTGTTTACCCAAAATATTGACTGAAGTCAACTTAATTCCATTTTAAAGGCAAAAATTTAGCATTTTTCTCAAATTTTCACATAAAGGCTTTCCGGATATACGTCCGGACTGCGCACGCAAATCGAGAAGAGATAAAAGGAGGTTTTCAATTCCTCGGAACACATATTTGACTTCTAAAATAAGAGATGACCTTTTGGGTCATCACAGGCCTATTTAAGGGATTCACGACGAAGATTCAAAGGTGGCCGACCAGCAACTGATGCTCATTAATGACTTGGGGAACTGTACCGACGGGACGTTTCAGTCACTTACGTCACGAGGAACATGTCGAAGTACAAAATCGAAGGCTCAATTCGTTTCTTCTCATTAACACACCAAGAAACGAGAGGACTATCTGTATACGGTTAAAATCGGACCTACCCGATTCTACTATTTGATAGAGATCAGGGAGTTACATCAAAGGTCAGCCCCGCAGTGGATCAGATCGAAGCATGAGGATAAGGTACCGAGTTCGAGGATCGAGGTGCCTATCGAGATCGAGGCCAGTAGCGATCGAGACCAAATAGGGCAGATTTCGAGCAAAGCGCAATAACAGAAAAGCAAGATATCAGTATCTGGTTGAAGATCATGGCGAAAATCTCGGAACAAATCAAATCAAGGGCGGTTGTTTTGGGTAATCATGGGATTTACTTCCGTAATTAGAATTGTACCATATATAGGATTTCTCTACTATATAAAGAGGGTTCTAATCATTTTGTAAGCACCTTACATTCACACATATCAAAGCAACACAATACTTTCTGTCTAGCTTATATTCTTGTTCATCAGTTTGCTTATTTCTTAACTAATCGGGTACCGATCAGTTCGAGGGCACTCAAGCTCGAGGACTGAATTACATTTCAACACTGGTTTGCTTTATCTCATTGTTAATTTCTACTACTAATCTTTACATTTATCAATTGGTATTAGGTGAAATCACGTGTCCTTAAAACCACATTATAAGTTTAATTGTTATGGGTAAACATAATTATTGCTAAGTTATTGTAAGAAATGAACACAATGAAGTCCTGCCTTTTTATCTTTCAGAGTAAATAGTTACTGAGTACCTTTGGTTGAGCTCGTCTTTTCAGACTGAAAATTTTCAATGTTTTGAAAGTTTGATGGGTCGGTGCTGGACCATATTACTGTTAACAATAATGAGACCATTCGGTAAAGTTTGTTGACAGAAAATGTATGTAATTACCAAAAAAAAACTAAAAGTTGTACGTAATTACATCTATAGTGTAATTTTCTTTTAACATTGGCAGTGATTATTATAACTTAAATACCAAGCGAAAACATAGATCTAGTCATTTCACAAGATTTAGCAGGAAACTCATGTTTTGTATTCTGTTATCTTCTCATGATTAACAAGAAACTAAAAGATGGGAAGTTTCTAATTTGCGACTGCCAAGCATTTAGAGGAAAGAAGGATCAAATAAAGACCTTAATAATTTCTGAGTTGTGTCCAAAATTCACGTTAGTCATTGTTCAACTTGTTCATTCCATGTGATTTAGCCAAAGTGTGTGTGTGCAGAGTATTCCATCAATTTCGTCCTTAAGCAGAATGTGAGGTATGAGGAAAGAGCGACGCAACTTCCACCAAATAAACCTGTGCTGGAATACTAGTGTCACTGTCAATTGTATGCCGGGGAATGAGAGACGTATAATATAACGACATATGTATATAGTTGCTCTGTAATGGAAATGACAGACTTTTGCTGGAATTTTGCTGGCAGGAATTACTTGGTTACCAGTTATGCCATACACGTACACGCCATAAAAAATATAAAGTATTACTAGTATTCAGACTTTCTAAGTTTAACACTGATATATTAAAACATCTTAACAGTTTCAATAATCAAGCCCAACGCTTAATAGCGCTAGCATAAATAGCTAATACTCTATCCAGTATCCACCGCCAAGTCAATCTGCTCTTCTTCCAAAAAATTTATTGTCTATAACTATGGCCTAAAACTTTAACAATGACAAATAAGAAATAGCCAAAATTTTATTGAATTCCACTTACCGATCTTAAACCTACTCTCCTTAGTCCTAACAGTATTTCATAAAGTATATTCTTGAAAAAAGAACTACCAGAATTTTAATTTGGTTTGGTGTTGGATATTAAAATTTAAAGAAAATACCTACATACATTAGAGCTTCTAAATAGGTAAAAGTTGCACGGGGCGTCCTATTTGGTCGCCCCCATTTAACCTATACCCATTTTTTAAAAAAGTTTTAACTTGTACCTACTTTTTAAACAACTTCGGTCCCCTTTCTCCTCCTCCTTCTCCTCCTTCGTTTTCTTCTTTCTTCTGCTGCTGTTGGTGCTGCTTTGAAACTTCAGTTCATGGGATGATTGTCATAAGTATGTTTATCAGATTATTTAAAAATAAATTATAAATAATTACATAAGTTAGTAGACAATAATTTGTGAATATTTCCACGTACGGGAAGTTTAAGGTCACACTTAATGATTCTTTTCATGATAATTCTGTTCTTTTCACGTTTATTTGTTTCCAAATTTTTACAATTTAGATACTGTTGGCAATCTGATTATTTTATAGTAGTCTGATTATAACAAAACTAATGAATCCAAGACAAAAAAATTTCAGCTTATTTCGTGCTGAAGTTTTTACAAATGAACTAAATAACTTCAGCATCTTCTGCTGAAGTTTTTGAACAAGCTTTATGACAAAACTAATGAATCCAGGACAAAAAAAAAACTTCAGCTTATTTAGTGCTGAAGTTTTTACAAATGAACTAAATAACTTTAGCATCTTCTGCTGAAGTTTTTGAAAAAGCTTATCCAGGACAAAAAAACTTCAGCTTATTTAGTGCTGAATTTTTTATAAATGAACTAAATAACTTCAGCATCTTCTGCTGAAGTTTTTGAAAAAGCTTAATGACAAAACTAATGAATCCAGGACAAAAAAACTTCAGCTTATTTAGTGCAATTACAAACAAAAACTTCAGCAAATAGAGAACAAAACTTCAGCTACTATGCTTAAGTTCAGCAACTACAAACAACAACTTCAGCAAATAGAGAACAAAACGTCAGCTACTATGCTTAAGTTCAGTAATTACAAACAAAAACTTCAGCATACTTGATTCAGCACACTTGCTACTTCAGGCCCGTCTACTAGAATGCTGAAGTTTTGCGTGATTGCCTTTGCTACTTCAGCCCCGTATGCTGAAGTTACGCGAAAAAGTGGGTATGCTTGCAATTTTTTTTTGCAAAGCGGGCACAAGTTAAAACGTGATCCAAAAAGCGGGTATAGATGCAAATGCCCCTCTAAATAGTCGCCTTTAACTGTAGTAAGCCCTATCAGAGCTTTTCTACTTACCCCCATCGTTTTTACTTTTTATCATGTTTGGTCAAAAATCCAAAAATTATTTATTTTGATAAGTACTTTTATCAAAATAACTATTTAGCAAAATACCTTTAGAGAGTAACCTCTTGTGTTTGATCAATTTGTTAGAAAGGTATTTTTTCTGTATTTGGTAAATTTTGATTGTGTTTGACCAAATCTTTTTAAAAGTGCTTAAGTTGTCAAATTAAAACAAAAAGAATACATTATCAACGTTCATTTTATAACAGTACTATTTACACGTAGAAATGATTATAAATATTAGTAATATTAAAGATCACGGGTTCGAGCCGTGGAAACAGTCTCTTGCAGAAATGCAAGTAAGACTGCGTACAATATAGTTTTGTGGTTCGGCCCTTTTCCAGACCCCGCGCATAGCGAGAGCTTAGTGCACTGAGCTTTCCTTTTAGTAATATTAAAGTTAATTATGTTTTATAACATAAAATAAAACATAATCAATATATCCTAAGAGTAAGAGCCAAGAAGAGAGTAATAAGAGAAGAAACTGTAAAAAAAGAAAAGGAAAAGAAAAGGGGGTTCTTGTTACAGTTGCGAGACATATAAGTTAAATGAATGAGGAGTAATTTGGTAGATGTAAATATTTGATAAGGATGATTTTAATTTGGCAAAAAAGATATTTCTCTTATTGTGTTGGTGCTACTACCAAAAAGTACTTTTTGCTAAAACACCTCAAAACTCAATAAAAAAAATACTTTTAATCAAAAGAAAAAGTAGTATGGTAACAGTTAAGACCATAGACATTGGAAAAATGATAATGTATACCTACTGTAAAAATAATATCTGAAATATGTACAACTTTTGTATACAAAAAAAATATTCAAATTACATATATATTTTTTGCTATCAAATATAAATAGTTTATAGCGCAGGCTAGAAGTGATAATAGCCCGTAGATATTGAGAAGCCAAAATTTCACGGTATAGCCAGTTTTCGGACTGGTCAATCAAAAATAGCTAGCGTTTACCAAGTCAATGAAAAATAGCCACCGTTTTGCTGCAATAGAGACCGGTCCAGCATAATATACTGGAGTTTCGGTGCACTTGTGTATGAACTTCAGCATATTATGCTGGACCGGTATACTTTGCTGGCTCCAGTATAATATACTAGAGACTGGAGCACTGGTGCTCCAAACTCCAGTATATTATACTGGACCATTATACTTGCTGGAACTTATAGGCATGATATCTAACAAGTTCAAACATACTGATTTTAAAGAAGATTACTGACTTTAGAAATAAACCAATTCTGCGGATGTTAACAACATTATTACTGATTTTAGACTTCGCGGGAGAATCGAATTTAAACGATTGCTCCTATAGACATGAATTCTAAGCGTTATTGATTTTAAAACGGTTATGTAGGTGCAAGAATCCTATGAGCATGGTATCTAAGATGCAATTGATTATTTTTTAACCTATGGATTGTTTGCCTAATGACATATGTATGTGCAGAAGTGCAGGAAACTTATAATCCTGATTTCTATACATAGAAGTGCAGAGACTTATAGACATGATTTCTAATGAAATGCATAGCTTATAGACAGGATTTCTAATGCAGTAATGAAACAACTTATAGGCAGGGTTTCTAATGCAGTAATGAAACAACTTATAGGCAAGATTTCTATATGTAGATGCATAAACTTATAGGCAGGATTTCTATATGTGGATGCATAAACTTATAGGCAGGATTTCTATATGTGGATGCATAAGCAAAAAAAAGGTTGTGATTGCAGAAATAAATACCTAAAGCATGATGTCTACCCACATGCATAACATGAGTGACCCTCCCCTTTTCACTATACACCCCCAATAGTTATTACAAATTATTACAACCCGAATGAATCAAGAAAAATAAAAATAAAAGAAAAANATGCTGGAGTTCTAGTGTATTTATGCTGGAACTCCATCATATTATGCTGGAGTTCCAGCATACTATCCTAGAACTCCAGTATAATATGTTGGAGTTCAAGTATACTTATGCTGGAACTCCAGCATAATATACTGGAGTATTTTCCGGCTTTTGAATAGTGTTTTCGCTCAGATTTATCTTTACATAAAAAGTGGCTAAATTTCGATTACTTTTAAAATTGAGCTAGTTTTGAACGACCAGTCGTAAATCTGACTATTTTTAAAAATCACCCTATTGAGAATGATGAAAATAATGGGCTTTATGGGCCTAAGGTCCTACATCCCCGTTACACAACAGCCCAATAAAACGGCAATGATGGTTGCCAGTTGACCGTCTCCAGGTATAACTGAAATTAGAGACGAAATAAGTTAGAACTTTTGGGAGAGAGGGTGAAAAGCCCTAGAATCATCTTTGTTGGGATCAGTACTTGTTCAATACTAATTGAAGGGCTCGAATTACCACTTTTTTATCTTCGATCCATTAATTGCCTCCGAATCCCCCTTGCTTTTCTTCAGAAACGGTACGTTGATAAATCGTCGGTATCTTCCTTTAATATTATGCAATTTGCATGTCATGTGATTTCTTCTGATCTAATCTGCTTTTACTGTAAATCGAGAACCCTTTCTTCTTTTTTGATAGAAATATTTATTATTAGTCAGAATCAGGATGGTGGATATTGTAGCTTTTACCCTTGTTGTTACATTCTATGTTATTGAGGCGTTAAAAAGCAAATAGTTGACAAGTATTGTAATGAATTGAGCACGAATTTAGTGGAATTGTAATAGAAGAATGATATAGCCAATTTCAACTAGTTTGAGATTGAGACGTAGTTATTGTTGTGTTGTTGTGACGTAGGGTTTGATCAGATTTGAGGTTTTTGTTTTATTGGGGGTTTCATCTTTATATTCCGCGCGTAGTTTTCCTTTGAGAAAGATGTTTGACATAGGCAAATCAGTTAGATCTGGCATATTAGGATGGGGCTCTTTCATGCTTTGAAATGTTTGGTATAGCACAAAATATTTATCATTAGAGTAATTTTCTGCCTAAAATGTTGTATCTTGGGTTATATCACTGTGTACTGTTCGGTTGGGCAGAGTATGCTGCAATATGACAATGGTACAATGTGGAAGGTAGGATTTGAAGATAGTATATTTTCGATATTTGCAGTACTAAAGGTTGACAACTGTCTAGGTTTTAGTTTAAGCAAATCATACTGTGTCGGAATTAAGATGTTTTTCATATGAAATAATGTGATGGTAAGTTGTTTTCCCCTTTGTTGTAGAAAATATTTTAATTGCGATAGATAATTTTAAACTATCCAATTTAATCAAGTTCTAGTGAAACTATTTTCTATCCAACCGAACAAACTTCTTGAGGTGTACTTGAATGAACATTATTTGGTATTCTTCTTAACATCTGCCAATCATTCTTTTTGGCGAAGCCCTTAATACTTGTAATTGACAGGTTAAGGTTTTGAACATCCGGAATACAGATATATCTGAGTGAGATGCAGGACTCAACTACCAGGGCATTTGAAAGCTCTTCTTCTTCCTCTGGGGATGGGAGCAATGATGCTGGTGATTTTGAATGCAATATCTGTTTTGAATTGGCGCAAGATCCCATTGTGACACTCTGTGGTCACCTGTACTGTTGGCCATGCCTTTATAGATGGCTACATCTTCACTCACAATCCCATGAATGCCCTGTTTGTAAGGCCCTTATTCAGGAGGAGAAATTAGTTCCTCTTTATGGCAGAGGAAGGACTTCTACTGATCCCAGATCGAAACCAATCCCAGGCCTTGAAATTCCTAACAGGCCTGCAGGACAACGACCTGAAACGGCTCCTCAACCTCAATCAAATAATATTCCTAATCTTGGATTTGGTCATATGGGAGGATTTTTTCCAACAGCAACTGCAAGATTTGGTAACTTTACAATGTCGGCTGGTTTTGGTGGATTGTTCCCTTCATTACTCAGCTTCCAGTTTCATGGATTCCCTGGCCCGGCAGCGTATCCTACCACATCAAATTACCCATTTGGATATACTCCTGCATATCATGGGCCACATGTTCGTAATGCTCAAGACACAACCCAAGTACAGGCAGATGGCAATATTAAGTTTATGTTCTTACTTGTTGGTTTTCTTGTGCTCATTTATTTGTTGGGTTAACAAATGGACTCAGTCCATGCCTGATGCTAACTGTGGCCGTCAGATTTTGTGCATGTGGATATGTCAATTTAGCACTCTATATGAAGTTTCTACTCAAATACAACTTTGGTGATATGTAGATGCTGAGCACTTTGTTAATTTCAAGTAACCAGTTTATCTTTCTGTGAAATGTGTGTATATTTTGAATTCGCAAGGTGCTTCTAGCATGTTTTCCCCCTCCCCCTTGTAAGAATACCAATGAGACATGCTTATGTTGGCAGTTGATGATCTTCAGTTATGTGCTTATTAGTTGGCTGGTTTTCTTCTTTTGTTTTTGAAGTTTGGCCTGTTCATGCTAGCTAGCCAAGCATAGCTACCTTATAGTTAACATTGGAATTCTGCTGGAGGTGTACTGTGATTCGTCATTATTAGTGGAAGATCATTCAACAATCCCACTTTACCCGAAAGAAAAAAGAGGATTTATAGTGCATAGTGGAATAGACGATGTGGCTTCTTGTGTTTTGCGTTGAGTTTGATTGTAGTCACATTGTCTTTGAAAGATGATAAAATGGCCTTTGTAATGAGCTGCTTCTTCTTTAATAATAGTCGCCTCCTATCTGAAGGTACTACCTTCAGTCTAATCTGGTTATAGAAGTCGGGACTATTTTTAGATATTTCCAGGAGTTGAGATATTTTTCACCAAAAGAGAAGCACGTTCTTTCACTCAAACCCTATTATTGGTACTGTTAGAGTTGAAATTTAATTGCAAAAGCAACACCAAAGCATTATCATTTATCACCATACCCTATTTCGCGCTGTTATATTACCATATGCCACTTATTTTTCCGCAAATTAGAAATAATGTAAAAGAGTTTTCTAAATAAACCCTTCGCTTCGGTGTTTTGCCCAGTTGGTTTGGACTTTGGAGGGTTGCCCAAGTCATCTGTATGACCTGGGATCGAATCCACCCTTAATGCTTTCTGGGTTGAGTCTGTTGCACAGGGCTTGCCTAGTGCGGTTTACATCCTCTGTGTGATTTGCAGGCTATTACACAAGGGCAGGTTTACCCAGTGCGCACAAGTGCTCACCCAAAGGTAAAAGCTGTGGCAGAGTTTGTAGCGGCTGCCGGTTTCCCCTCTTACCAAAAATAAAATTGAACAATATTTTGGTGTGAATTATCTTCTTTTTGTTGTATCAAACCCAGCAAGCTGCTTAATTATCTTGTTGCTTCTCCATTTTTCTTTAGCTCGCAGTTGATCTTCATTTTTTTTTCTTCATGAGTTAACACGACGTGGTTAAACTAGAGTTGCTCTTTTAGCGAAAAGATCTTAACATATACATGTCCCTTGGGTTACGATTGTGCTGCGTTGCGTGGAGACAAGGCTACCATGCCCTGATCTCTTGCTGTCGGCAATGAGCCAATGCTCTAATTAACGACACTAAACTTACCCACATAAATTTACCATCCTTATAAATTGATCACTATCGGATGTTTTACGCACATCTATCTAATTAATATATGGAAATATCTATATCTGATATCTTTGATGTGACAAATATCACTTAATTATGGTTAAGAAGTAAAAAGTTTTACTTAAATTATTTTTTACTATTAAATTTACTTAATTAGTTTTGATGTAAACACTGATTGACAGTAAGAATTTTGCATATACTTTGTATCAAAATTTCTATATTTTCCTCAAATTTCTGACCTCTACTTCTTCAAAACATTTGTGAGCCCAAAGTTCTTTTCTTGACAGAAAAAGGATTGCACAAAGAAGGAAGTTTATGGACAAAATACAGATTTCTTTCCTCTAACGAGATATATTTTACGACGTGACTCGTGAGAATCAATAGACCCTCGTCATAAATTGCTCCAATTAATGGAAGGAATCCTGATAATGACGAACTACTTGATGGATAAGCAGTTAGACAGGTGGATACAATAGTCCCCGTCCATTCTGTTAGAAGATTTAAAAGCTTAAAAGCATGAGCATGTGAAAGAGCACATGGGAATCGATCATTTATTCATCTTTTAGTGTCCAATTTAATTAATGAAGCAACTTTTATATAACCATATTGATTATATCATATGCGTTCACTATACGGCTATACCTTAATTCAGTACTAGCAACACGGATCTACATCAACTTAAGCCAATGGTTCTTAATTAAGTTCCCTAATTATTAATGACAGAGTACTCTTCTATTACTAATCTTTCCTCATGTATCCTGGCCGATAACAAATTTCTCATTCTTTTATTGCTTTACTCTTATACTTTACTTAGGTACTTGTTAGTTTTATCAATAAAAAATCAGAAAGCAATTTCTCAGCTTACCGCAATTAAAGGCAAGCATTATATTTTAGAATCATAAATAAATAGCAGTAAATCTCAGTAGTGGATCACAATGGGATCACTAAGGAAGAGAAGTTCCTATTAAGAGTTACTTTTTGCTACTAGTACGTAGTTTCCAGTTCCCTTGTAACATGATCTTTCCCTGGGGTGTCAACGAAAACCAATTAAACCAATCCAACCATATCATACCGAACCGATTTTAGGTTTCTTTTAATAAAACCGTAAGTCTTTATATAAATTTATAGTCGTACCGATAATTATGGTAGGTTTTTTATTTTAAATAAACCGAAAAATACCGAACCGTACCGAATAAATTTACATGTAAAAATATATTTATATATTAAGTTTAAAAATACAAAAACATTAAATTTTCCTTGTGTTTTGGACTTATGAAAACAATTATAAGACAAAAAGTAATAAACTCAAAATCATAATTCTCAAAACCTATTATGCTACTCCCATTGAAACTAAATTATTTCCAGCATATTAATCAAGGTATTGTAGCGATTATGAGTAGCAAACTACAATGTATTGATTATGTTTTCTTATTTATCCTTTTTGAATATTTAATCTTCTATAGACTTTATTCTTGAGTCTCAATCCCAACTTGGTTAATATCTTTCCACTCGAGTGATTTATATTTTTTTAATATTAATTTGTTAATTTCTTTTACATTATTGTAGAGTAGTTGATGGATCTATACTCTAGCCATCTTTCATATTTTCTTAATTGATCACCCTTTAAAATATAAAAATGTCTAGAGAGTTTTGCTAAGTCCTATAAAAGTACGTATGTTATTCCATTCTACTTCTACTAGTGACTTTTACATGACATATCAAAAAAAAAATACCGAAAATTAACCGAACCGTACCGATACCGAAAAGAAACTGATATGATTGGAACGGTTTCGAAAAGTCCAATTTAGGTTATACATAATAGGAGAAACCGAAAAATCGATATGATACAACATTTACAATATAACCGTCCGAACCGAACCATTGGCACCCCTATCTTTCCCTATTGCAATCGACCCTCCATATGGCTACTCTTCGCCCATATGTATTTGATATGCAAACTTACAAATAGTGCCGTCTTAGGTGAGAAAAGTAAATGGAGGGAACAAATAAAAACAAGAAATAGGTCGATGATAGATTTTTTGAAAGGGAAATGGTATCACACGTAGGTCCATCTGCATTTACACCTGTTGGGAATTTCAGGAGGGATTTGACTAATACTTTTTATTTATTTAATTGATTTGACTAATACTTCAATAGCTAAAGAAAGGAGTAGGTTTCCAAATTAAATGGCCTGTCGATATAGAAATTGCACAACAGTACAAGTCCAATGGAAACCTTTAGCTAACGTTTGTAATTCGTTTCATTGAGAGTTATTCTCCTTTAGGACTTTCTACCAACCAGCTAAAGAGCAGTATAACTAAGAAGTAAATGACATTTTCATCTGCAACATTTTTTATTTGGACATATAAATGGCCTGAACTGACGCCTGACGGTGTAGATGTTAACCCTGACGGTGGTATCTGCTTAACCCAAAATTTTAGGAAGAAGTGGGCCTCTTGGCCCCCACCCCCCACAAAAAGGCACGGGACCCGTCGGCACTTTCATCACCCAAGCTCCCCTATAGTCTAATCAAATGTAAGTATGTTACTACGTCGGTATCCTTTTTTAGTGGGCGTTTGGACATAAGAATTGTAAAATTCCAAAAAATAGTGTAATTATTTTTCAAGTGAAAATAATATTTGAAAATTGGAGTTGTGTTTGGACATGAATATAATCTTGGGTTATTTTTTAAGTTTTGTGAGTGAACTGAGTGAAAAAACTTTTTGGAGTTTTTTAAATGTCGAAAAATTCTAAAATTCATTTTCAAGTAAAAATTGGGAATTTTATGGCCAATCATTGATTTCGAAAAAAAATAAAAATTTTCGAAAAAAAAATGAAAAAATTCTTATATCCAAACGGGCTCTTAGTTTCTTTCCAAACGAAAGAAAAGTTGATCTAAACTCTAAAATAGTACATATTTTCTAGTTTTATTTTATTTGATGATGTTTGCCTAGACAATATACCTACGAAAAAGAAAGGCAGAATAGGCTAAATGGCACCTGTACTTCACCCACTTTGTTATGCCGGTCCCCAAAGTTAGACATTTGCCAATTGAACACTTATACTCATTCAAAACGTGAATAATAAATGCTTATCCAACGTGGCTTATCCTATGTGTCATATGTGGCTTCAGTGCGTGATTCACACGCTTGTAAGGGGCGTGAAGACATTTAAAAAAGCCTTAAAGGTAACAAATTAGCCTATTTAACAACCATCTTCTTCTTTCTACCTTATTCTCCATTGTTGAACATTATAGAAGCTAAATTTAGCAAATTCGATGCCTTCTTCTTTCTTTGTTAGCTTCAACAGTGAAAAAATAGAATTTTATTTTCTTGTGATTCTTCGTTGCCCATCAATATGCTTCTGTGTTAGTTCGTTGAGGCTAACTCCGACCATTATTGTTGATGACGTCCTGTAGAGGATTCTGAACCTGGAGTAATCATTGATACTTTGAGATTTTTCAAAGACTTCTTTAACTAAGGAATAGAATGCTTCTTCTGAGAAATCCAATTCTCTTGGAACTTCTATTGGATCGAATCTTCCGTTGAAGTGAGTGACTGTAATGACACTTAGGGATGGAACCCTAATATCTTCCTCTGCGAACAAAGGGATAGATGACCTTATAGTGATACATAAGGTTCTTATTCGAGTGACTTCCCAGAGTCTTTTGATAGAATCTACCATTTTTGGAGGAAAATTCTCCAAGTGTTTAAAAGAATCAAACACAATAATTTGTTTAACCATACCCAATAAAAACATTGAATAGGCTAAAACTGGATTTACTTCTGGTAGTAATATCACTTTAACCTGACTCTTGAAGTAGGTTGGATAGGATCCCTTGAGCTGCTGCTCGCCTTCTTTCCATTCAAAAATGGCCTGTACTGCTTCACTGCGTCTTTCTTTTGTGAAATTGAATGCTTTTGGCATTTCTTCTTTCTTCTTAATTGAAGCATAAAGCTGTTGTCGATCAACTGCTAGTTTCCGTTGAGTAGGAATAATTGGTTCCGGCGGTATCGCTGGTGCCTTGATTTTAGCTATCTGCTGAAATTCTGCGTAAGCCTTCTTGGCTCCTTCCAAGGTTGCGAAGCTTTTGTGGATTGCTCCACTTTGATCATTGGTGTAATCTGTGACCAATCTTGGTAGATTCCTTTTCTAGGTGTGTTAAAAAGAACATACCAGTTTTTTTCTCTCTGTAGGGGAGATTCACCATATTTGTTGATTGAGCTTCTTGTTCAACCATATTGGCCCATGAGACCTTTTCTTCTGCTGAAGATGCTGATACTTCGTTTGTTCCCGAAGTTGCTGAAGCTGATTTTTCTTCTAAAACCTGCTTGTCTTTTTGTGGTTTTGGGTCCACCACGCTTTGCTGTTGCACTTCTGATGAAGGCTTGATGAATTGCTTCATTGTGTTCAAAGCTATTTGAAGTTCTGAAAGCTTTGCTTTCTTTAATGCCAGCTCCTTCTGCTGCTGTTTAACTTGTTCTTCTTGGTGTGTGACTTGGAGCCTACGTGATCTTCTAATTATTGACGTGGCGTCCTACGTGTATGCGATTGTCATACACGCACTGGAAGCCACGTTGGATAAGCGTTTATTATTCACGTTTTGAATGAGTATAAGTGTTCAGTTGGCAAATGTCTAACTTTGGGGACCGGCATGACAAAGTGGGTGAAGTACAGGTGCCATTTAGGCTATTCTGCCAAAAAGAAAATGTTTGAAACTTAGTCTAAATGTAATACTCCATCCGTTTCAGTTTATGTGAACCTATTTCCTTTTTGGTCCGTTCCGAAAAGAATGACCCCTTTCTAAATTTGGTAACAGTTTAGCTTAAACTTACAATTCTACCCTTAATGAAAAGCTTTTATAACCACACAAATACTCTGACTTCTTTTTAACTTATTTAGGACCACAAATTCTAAAAGTCTTCATTTTTTCTTAAGTTCCGTGCCCAGTCAAACAGGTTAGCATAAATTGGTACAGAGGGAGTAATATTTGTGTGGCTAATAAAATAATATTATTAAAAGTAAAATAAAAAGTTCAAAATAAATTATTTTTCAATATATAAAGGTGTCAACCTTATTTTACAAAGAATAAAGAGTATCATGTAAACTAAAACAGAAGGAGTATCATCTTCTTACTATTCCTACGATATTTAGGAAATCAGATTACCTTTTCTTTGACTGTTTGACTTCAATCTTTTTGAATGTTTCCTAAATAAATATCTTAAAAGTTTTCCGCACTTTCTGAATATACAAATAAAGCAGAAGTTCTGTCTGATACGTATAAGTAGGAAATTTGTGTGCCTATGATTGTTTGTCTGTCTCCATAATGCCAAAACTTGGGAGTTCCAGGGCCAGGTTTCTGCTTTCGCTATTGTTGATCTTCTTCTCCTTATTTATACAAAATGTCGCTACTGCTACAAGCAAGAATAATTCCAATCTTAATTTTAAAGAAGCCCCAAAATTCTACAATTCCCCTTCTTGTTCTGCCATTAATTCTTTAAAAAATGCAGTACATGTAGCTATGACCCTTGATATAGCTTACCTCAGAGGATCTATGGCTGCGATTCTTTCGGTTCTTCAACACTCTTCTTGCCCAGAAAATATCATTTTCCACTTCGTGTCCTCTTCTTCTGCTGAAACCACACACTTGAACTTTACAATTGCTAAATCTTTCCCTTATCTTCACTTCACAATTTATCCAATCCAAGATATTGCAGCCGTTGCAGGACTAATTTCCACTTCAATCCGTTCTGCTTTAGACTGTCCTTTAAATTACGCTCGCAATTATCTTGCTGATCTACTTCCTCAATACCTTCACAAAGTCGTTTATCTTGATTCTGATCTTGTTCTAGTTGACGACATTGCTAAATTAGCAGCAACACCTCTAATAGAGGACTCTGTTTTAGCAGCACCTGAATATTGCAATGCCAATTTCACTACTTACTTCACGCCCACGTTTTGGTCTAACCCTTCACTTTCCTTAACTTTCGCTAACCAAAACCGAAAACCTTGTTATTTTAATACAGGGGTTATGGTTATTGATCTTGATAGATGGAGAGCAGGGGATTATACTACAAAGATTGTGGAGTGGATGGAGTTGCAAAAGAGAATGAGGATTTATGAATTGGGTTCTTTACCGCCTTTTCTGCTTGTTTTTGCTGGAAATATAGCACCTGTAGATCATAGGTGGAACCAACATGGTCTAGGCGGAGATAATTTTCGTGGACTCTGCCGAGATTTGCACCCTGGTCCGGTTAGCCTGTTGCATTGGAGTGGAAAGGGGAAGCCTTGGGTTCGACTCGATTCGAACCGCCCTTGTCCCCTGGATGCCCTCTGGGCACCTTATGATCTGCTGCAAACACCTTATACTCTTGAATCTTAAGGTACTTTACTCAATCCAATAACGCCGCGCTTATTTGAATTGTCTGATCATCTTATTCAATAGTCTAAACTGTATTAGAAAGAATACATATTTATTTACTTAATTATATCTTCAGTAGTGACAGGCTTTTGCAGTTTATGTAATTAACCTGATAATTGCATCTAGTGATCTTTCTTATGTTCTTGAAGTGCCCTAATAGGCTTCTATTATGGTTTCAGGTGTCTTAGAAATTGCAGTAAATTAAAAGAGATTGAGAGTAGAGATCTTTGTCCTGAGATCCTCCTCGATTACATTATGTACAGTATTTGTCTCTCTTCACAGAGACCTCGAAAGGGCTAAGGTGAGGGGCAGTCCGATGCACTAAGTTTTCGCTATGTGCGGGGTCCGGGGAAGGCTCGGACCACGAGGGCTAAGGTGAGGGTTGTTATTATATTCTAGTAGATTACAATATACAGTTGTTAAGAATTCTACACTGGCACTTAGCTAGAGGACTATTTTTGAATGTAAGAGATGAAAACATATACTGCTACTATTTGCAGTTAAGTTTACAATAGAATGAAAAAAGAGGCAGGTTTCTCACACCTTTCATTGGAACTGAATCAAGGAGCATTAAGACAACTAAACGATAAAAAGACCAAGATAATTCAAATTGTGCTTGCAGTAGCAATTTCAAATTTTAATACTGATAATGTGTGATTCTTGAAGTTTTGTTCTAAAACTTATATAATGCTTAGCTTAAAGTGGCATCTGATTTGAGCTCTGCTTAAAAACTTAGCTTGAGTTCTCATACATTTCCATGCAGCTCCGGTTATGCTTAATTTTTATATCTTGCTTTTTGTTTTTAGTGGAGATTTGGGTTAATTACCACAGGGATATAACGTACTACTATTAGCAAATGTTTCTAGATTTGAGCCTTCTCATCCTTTTAGTTATTTCTAAACAATATAAGATAAAGCGGAAAACAAACAGGCTACCATTTGTACTTGTTCATCCAAATGTTATATCCAGTTTTTTTCTTCTAAGCTGTTGTTTAATTTGCCGCATATCTTTTCCCTTTTTCCTTTTCGTCCCGACTAGGGGTGGCAAACGGGCGGGGCGGGTCGGATATGGTTCGGGTCGAAAACGGGTAATGAAAGACCGGATCAATTATCCGACCCGACCCATATTTAATGCGGATAAAAAACGGGTTAACCGGCGGATAATATGGGTTACCCATATTATCCATGACTTCTTGTATATAATCACTTTTGGGAGAATTCTTAGTCTCCCTAACTTGAGGAACCCCCAATTTGAGGCTTTACAAATGTACAAGTTAGATCCATTGGTTATCCATTTTCTAAATGGATAATATGGTTCTTATCCATATTTGACCCGTTTTTAAAAAGTTCATTATCCAACCTATTATTTAGTGAATAATATAGGTGATTAACTGTTATCCCAACTATGGTCAATATCCTTCTATGATTACTTTTCTCATCGTGCTATACTCCTAAATCCTAATACTTAAGAGGTAAGAAAAACGAAAAACAGGTGAAAAAGAAAAAGCAACATGAAAAAGAAAGGGGGAAAAAAAGTGTCGGTAGAGTATCTTTTAATTGGTGTTAGGCGGGATAGGGAGAAGAAAGAAACAAAAACACATGGTCAAAAGTCAAAACATTCAGCTTCTGCTAAAGGCATTGCGCATTTGACGCCATCCCATGTATATTAGGTGTAGCAATTAATTTATCATGTGGACCGGGGCCTGGCGGTCCAAACTACTTGGATATTTTCATATTTAAAAACTTTACGATTCGTCTGGAAAAAAGTTACTACTAAATTATCGTGAACCTCATATTTACACTATAGATATGCTTCTGCCCTCTTCGTTTAAAAAAAGTATTTAATCGGTAAGTTTAGGTTATCATTTGAAATGAAGTTTTCTCTTTATCAAGTTAAACTGTCAAATTACTATTTGAAATTATATTTGTAAATTCCACAAATAACTTGCTTGTTAGAATTTTTTTTGTCAAACCAATAAAGTAGGCTAAGATTGAGCCACACTGACTGAAGATAAGGAATTTGAGGGTAAAAGCTTCTCCTCATCGAATTGTTAAAATACTAGTAAGGATATTTACACTAAATTATATTAAATTATCAAGATTTAAATATTCGGTGCGAATAAATTTTTACTTTATTTGTGATTCATTAAGTGCGGGCCTTCTCGGAAGTTTGTATTATAGCTCCTACAAGAAAGCACAATTTAAGCTTTAGTCAACGGCTCATCCGCTAGTTCTAGCCTTTTACAAGTCCCAATTAATTACAATACTGTCAAGGCCAAAGCTTTTAAAATGAGAAAGGAAGTGTACGCATGACTCTGTCGGCCAACTTTCTAAGTGGAGTAACTTATTAAGCCATGATTTATGCCCCTGAACCTGCTTATGAATAATTACTGTAACACAATTTGTATCCCCACTGATGTATATATCAATGATGACTTATTATTTCGATAATCAGTTTTTCAAACCAAAAAAGTTATATATACACTTTCTACAAATCTTACATATAGAAGACAATGTTAAAAATATAATTAAATAAATAAATAAATAAAAATACTCTCTAATAATTAAAATTTTATTATCAAAAGAACTTTTACATGCTTGAACTTGTATAGGTCAAAATTTGGCGTATCGATAATAAAGTATAATTAAGATAAAGGAGGGGGTCGACCAAGGGATGATGACTGAGGTTTGCTTTTAAAACGTTTTGTGTCAAAGACGGGCAGCTGTGATACGGAGGCAGCGGTAGCCTAAGTTCAAATTTAGACACAAGGAATATTCCTTAGGATATTCCCAATTTTGTACTTTATAAGGTTTTTGGAAAATGTCCCTTATAAATAGGAAGAGATAGAGAACAAAAAGGGGTTCACTTCTAAAAAAGGTACTTTATGCAAAGAGTTGACCTAAGAATATACAAAATTGTCTCATTCATCGATTACTTGGTTCAAATCGACATTTTTGGTTCTATATACGCGAGATTCAAAGATTCAACAACTCTCTACTATTTCATTCATTCCACGTTGTTGTCAGGAGAAAGAATTGTTTGGATCTCACAACACTTAGGAAGTAAATCCTTCTTGTTGTGCTAATAGCATTAATATATATTCATTGCACAATTATATTGTCGCATTTCTGAGCTTTTGATCAGTTCAAACATATTTATTGGCATCTCCTGTTCTGCACACTTCGTTTAGCATCAGGTCTAGAATTTATTATTCTTAACTAAGATTCACCCTTCTTATCATTATTAATTGGTTTAACCAAATGGTTTAACGCTTTTTGGTCAAACGATTTGGCGCCGTCTGTGGGGACTTTTTAGTTAAAATTTTAGTTTCTTCTAGATCATAAAAAAGGATAGTCATCTTTTCCTCGCTTTGCATAAACTAACAATGGCAGGAAAAGGAGATACAAGACAGAAAGCAATAGTAGGCGTCACTACAAACATTCTGAACACCATGAACGAGGATGGTAGAGAAGGCAATGAGAATGTGACGCCAAGCGTTACGCCCAGGCGGAGTGATTCACCTCCTCCTCATGAAAGTGTAACCGCTTCACGCGAAAGAGGAGCTTCCACATCCACAACTGAGGAAGCACCACCGGCAGTGAAAAAACTGTTGGAAGAATGGTTGACAAGCACCCTCAGTGACATACTTGACAAGCCCGTTGAAAAAGCGAACTGGAATGTCACACCGGTAGATGTCATAACGATCACCGATGAGCAACCAGCTCCCTCGACAGGTAACACTCACACCATTGTTGATGCAGACAATAACGCACTGGCAGCCATTTTAAGGAAAATGGAAGAAATGGAAAACGAAAACAAGACACTCCGCGACCAGATGAGAGAACATCAAGAAAGGGTCGATAAGATACCGGGGGCTACAAAACTGCTACCAAAACGAGACGTCGGCCGATTCGTTGTACAACTGTATAGCGAGGAGGCAACCCCGCATGCCATACCCAAGACCTTCAAAATGCTGTCGTATTTAAAAATATATGATGGTACCACAGATCTAGAAGACCACATCATTCACTATGTCACGGCGGTAAAGGGCAGCGATCTATCAAAGGAGCAAGTACCGTCAGTGCTACTAAAAATGTTTGGCAAAACCCTAACTGGAGGAGCCCTAACCTGGTTCTCACGGTCCATAACAATGTTTGAAGAAATGGCTAATAAGTTCGTCACCGCCCACGCCGGAGCTAAGAATGTGGAGGCCAGAGTGAACGACATATTTGCCGTTAGGCAAACGCCAGGCGAGGGACTCAGGGACTTCTTCGCTCGGTTTAACAGGGTGAGAATGGGCTTACTAAACGTATCTGAAGGGATGGCGGTAGCAGCCTTCCAAAGTGGGTTGAATAGAAATGGGTCAAGAGCAACCAGGAAGCTGTTAAATAGGCTCATGAAATACCCTCCCACCACTTGGGAAGAAATTCACAACGTCTACTGTGCCGAGGTGAGAGCAGCGATGACGACCTTAACGGTCCAACCCAACTTTTAACATCAATCCAAATAGAGCCAAGGAAGGTCCGTCGTAACGATAGTCGAAGAGATCAGCCTGGAACACGCCTCAACCGAGATAGGCATCAGCCTTATGTCAGAACCACCATTCCACCATCCCCTCGACTTATAGAAGGGTCGTCCAGGCCGCACACAGGAACTCAACGAAACGAAAGAGGTATGCTCCCACTCTTATCCGCTCACAATTTTTGTGTTTCTCCTTTAGAAGTGGTGTACGCGCTAGAGAAGCTTGGCACGAAGGTGAAATGGCCGCAAAAAATAAAGTCCGACCCCAGCACCCGAAAGTCGAACGTCCTGTGAATTTCACCAGGAGCGGGGTCACAGGACCGAGGACTGCATAGCCCTGCGGCAAGAAGTGGTTAACATGCTGAACCAAGGATACCTAAAGGAGCTAATGAGCGACCGAGGACGAGCCAGCTTCGGCCGCGGACGGGAACAACACCAGGGGCCTCCAAAGCCGCCCTCTCCTGCCCGCACCATTCAGATGATCATCTGTGGAGGCGACGAAGCAGTAGTCAACCACATAAAATACACAAGCTGAAGCGGTCAATCACTCACGATCGATATGATAACCTCGAAGAAAGTATCATCTTTGATAAGTCAGATACCAACAGTTTTGATTTTTCCTCACTCTGATGCTCTTGTCATTACCTTATGTATTTCAGATACTGATGTTAAAAGAATAATGGTAGATGACAGAAGCGGCGCGTGTATTATCCATCCTCGAGTACTCACACAAATGCAACTCGAGGACAGGATAGTACCACGCTGCATAACACTAACGGGCTTTAACAATGCAGTCGAACGAACCTCAGGAGAAATAACACTGCGCTTCTTGGCCGGAGGTATCACCTTGGAAACGACGTTCCACGTCATGAACCAAGATACAACTTACAACGCGATCATCGGACGGCCATAGATATATGCCATGAGGGTCGTCCCGTCTAGTCTATACCAAGTAATCAAATTCCCTACTCTGTGGGGAATATCCAGCATCTGAGGCGAACAACGCACAGCCCCAGAATGCTACCGCATCGCTCAAGATTACATATTCACTCAGTAGCTAAAATGAACAAGCTTAGAAGCATAGCAATTAATGAAGTTGGGGTTTGAGCCCAATGATCGGAAAGACGTTATAAGGACCCCGACATCGTGGGGGCTGCAGGATCGACAATAGAAGATCTCACCCCGTACAACTGGATAGTAGCAATAGCAACAAAAGGGCCTATATAGGCCATATGCTCTCCGAGCCAAGTAAATTTCATGAATTTCTAACCAATAATGTCGATCTGTTCGCTTTCTCCCATGCAGATATGCCAGGGATCCCGAAAGACATCGCCACACACAAATTGAACGTCGATCCATTCTACCCCCGAGTGCGACAAGCAAGAAGAAAATTCAACGTCGTGCTCAATGAAGTCGTCAGCGAGGAAGTGGATAAACTACTTACTAACGACTCCACCCGAGAATCAAAATATCCTCAATGGGTCGCCAATATAGTCATGGTCAAAAAGAAAAACGGGAAATGGCGAATGTGTGTGGATTTCACGGACCTAAATAAGGCCAGCCCAAAGGACTCCTTTCCTTGGCCTCATATCGATCAGCTCATTGACGCAACGACAGGGCACGAGTTGTTGAATTTCCTAGATGCATACTCAGGCTACAACCAAATCCTTATGGAGGAAGAAGACTACTTTCATCACCCATCAATGAACATACTGCTATCGAGTCGTGCTGTTCGGCCTGAAGAATGTAGGAGCGACTTAATAAAGACTAGTAACCAAAATATTCAAGAACCAGCTCGACAAAACCATGGAGGTTTACATAGACGACATGTTGGTCAAATCAAAAATGAAGGAAGATCATATCGACCACCTGAAAGAAGCCTTCGAAATACTGAGGCAGTACGTTATGAAGCTGAACCCCGAAAAATGCGCCTTCGGCGTAACTTCAGGCAAATTCCTCGGGTTCTTGGTATCATAATGAGGCATCGAGGTCAATCCCGACCAAATCAAAGCCATTGAGGGAATATCTGAAGATTTAACCAGCAAGAAACAGGTGCAGAAACTGATAGGCCGCATAGCTGCCCTATCAAGGTTCATCTCGCGATCTTTCGACAGGTGCCATAAATTCTTTAACGTGCTCAAAAAGGATAACGGGCTCCAATGGAATGCAAAATGCATCGAAGCCTTGAGAGAGCTAAAGGCATACTTATCATCTCCCCCGCTACTCGCCAAAGACGAACCCGGTGAGCGCCTCCTTGTATATCTGGCCGTGTCAGAAGTCGCGGTAAGCGCAGTGTTGGTCCGCGAGGATAAAGGTACGTAATCTCCAATCTATTACATTAGAAAAACTCTAGTCGAATGAGGTACCCTCACCTCGAGAAATTGGCCTTGGCCTTGGTCGTAGCTTCACGAAAGCTCATACCCTATTTTCAATGTCACCCCATCTCAGTGGTAACAACATTTCCCTTGAGAGGGATCCTGCAAAAACCCGAACTGTCGGGAAGATTGGCCAAATGAGCCATAGAATTGAGCGAGCATGATATAACATATCAGCCACGAACAACGATAAAATCGCTGGTACTCGTCGACTTCAACGCCGAGTTCGCACTGGGAAAATAGTCATTTAATTATCTTCCTATATATAGTATTAATCATTCAATTTACTTTCCTAATATTTAGAAATACTCATTTAATTACTTTTCTATTTAGGACCTTGATTTATAAAAGTGAAAAATACATTTCTAAAATTTCTACCATAAATAAATGAGAAAAGTACGTTTTAGAGAAGGAACTAAAATGTCTTCAATTCCTAAAATCTTAAGTTAATTAAAAAATATATATTTCAAGAAGGAATCAAATTATTTTAAATTCTAATTTTTCCTATACATAAATAAAAAAGGACAATACATCAAAAGGAAACTCTTCTACTTTTGTTATGGGTAATTTTTCGGCATCTTTGTCAAACAAAAACGTAGAATCCTTTTTTCCTTTTTTTTTTTAACTTTTCTATTTACATGGTTTTGAAATGTTATATTCTACTTTGATCTATATATATAATTATGTAATACATAAATATAATTATTTAGAAAGAGATTAGGTGGAATGAGTTCTTTTAGAGTGTTCCTACTTTCTCATGTGATGCATAAGTTAGAGTTAAATGAAAATTTTCGAGATGAGAAGAAACATAAGACTCAAAAAAGGGATTAAATTAGGAGTGTTTGGCTGACGGCCTACGAAGATTACTTTACCTAGATTCTAGAAGTGTATGGGGTACATGCAGAATAATCTTTTTGTATATATTTTTATTGATTAACACGATAGACACGTGCAACGCACGTTTTATTGATTGCACGAAGGCCCTTAGCGAAATGTCGTTCGCCTTTTTTACCTTTTCAAAATAGATTTCACACTAGACAAAATAGTCATTTAATAGATTTTCTAATAGTTAGGAGTTCTAAATCAACTAAATTTTGTACATTATTTTCCTAATATTAGATTCTAAATCAAGTAAAATTTTGCATACTAAAAAATTCTTGTCTAAACTTCTATATAATGAAGCCCAACGTATGCTATAAACATGAAAAAACTAAACAAGATTTCCTTTTTTGAGAAAAAGAAAACTTACGACTTAGAATAGGTTGTAAATTGCTTCGTTGGCCAATGAAGTATAACTTTTTATGTCCTAATTTTAGTATAAAAATATTCAACTTTCAAATAATCTTTTTGTCTATATTTACCTTTACAAAAGTAAGAAAAAGAACAAGAAGCTCAAACAATTAATATTCTTTAAATACAATTAGTGCAAAAAAGTGTTAAGCAAAATTATAGTTATAATACTATTTTAGAACATTATTTTATGTCTATTTTATTAGGATGCTAAGCATGAAAACCTAATCAAACCTAACGATACTACTAGAGAAGTAAATGAATTTAAGTGGACTTCATTTTCTAATTTCTCATATTATTCAATGAGAATACATGTCATATCTACTTTTGAAATTCTAATTACAATTAAATTCTAGCTTCTAGATATCGTTTTTGTATAATATTTGAAAAGTACGCTGATCAGTAATAAGACAAATTACTAACAAGATATTTAAGAATATAAAAGACAAAGAGAGAAAGAAAAATGGTTGAGAGTTTTATAAACATAAAAAATTCAAAAGTAAAATATTAGAATAATTTTTACTCTTCAACAATGCAAATTTTTTATTGGAAAAAATTATAATTATAATAATAAATATTCAAAACTATGAATGAGCTAATATATGAAGAACTTGAATAGACAAAACACATACTATTTCCTTTAATGCTCAGAACAAATTTAAGTCTTTGAATTAATAATTAGCAAAAGAATCCACTTTAATTATTTTTTAAATTCATCATATAAGTAAATTAGTTTTCAGGTTAGCAAAAAATTTAGGATACACAAATTTATCTCCATAAAAGGTGCAAGTGAAAAAATAAACAATTTAGTTAAAGAATTTGTATTAAGAGTCCAATTAGTAAAAATGTAAACTAAAAATAATAAAAATAAAATAGTGGAAGACAAAATATATTCTAAATAAGTTGTCGTGAATTATTATTATTATTTTAAAAAACGGCAACATTTTTTCTATATTAAGTTAATAGTTGTAAAATAGTAACTCAAAATCAGTTATTTTTAGACTTTATATTGTCACTTATTTTTTTTCTATGAGCTATAAAGCCAAACCTCATCATTTATCAAGACCAAAAGATTCAATTTCTCAAATTATTTGATTTATTTTTCTTAATAAAAATATTTTTAATTTTTTTTAAGTATTAGGCTGTAGAAATAACAATAATTTTCATAAGATATTCCCATAAAAAAATCTCACAAATTACAATAAGGTATATGCAGACTTCTATGGGGAAGATTTTTCCTTTATTGAGCTAACAAAATGGGATCAACAGTTATCATTTTCAAAGAACCAACATTTTTTCTTTAATTTTAATTTCATAAGTCAAATATATTATTTGATAATATTTATATTATTTTTAAAACTATATATTCAATAGTATGAGTACACGCGCAAAGCGCATACCCTAAGACTAATATGTGTAAAAACAATCACAAAATCAATTAAACTGGACCGAAGGAGTATAGATTAACACCCGTATAACATATTATTTTTAAACGAAATGTAACACCTCCACCTAAGTGAGACTATAAGAGAGGGTGGTTCAACTGATGAGTACTCTTCATCTTCAACCCTAAGATCACCTTCAACCCTAAGATTGCGGGTTCGAATCGCCAAACTACCAAAGTGAGAAAACTCCTGAAAAGGGGTTATCAACCCAAAAAGAAAAGAAAAAAGTCAGCAGCAACACATGCTGCTTGCAATTTTCCTTCAATATTATTTGTAGGCTCCTTCATCATCTCTGCCATTGGAAGTGGAAGACTGCTTTCGGAAGTATTTATAGTAGACATATTGTAATATGATCTAAAGTTGTGTTAAGGCACGGCAATTCGGGAAGAACGAATAAATTAGTACCGAGTACGAAAACAATAGATAAATGCATGCTTCTAAAAAGAATACTAAGAGGAATAGGAGGATACAAATAAATCTAGCACAACGCAGACAACAGCATCCAACAACCAAGGCATATTGGCCTTAATCTTATTCCATTCTGTTGACCTTAGTAGTATACTGCATCGTGTAAACATAATAAGTGAATTAGGAAAATAGAGCACGGTATTGGATACATTTTAATGATGAATTAAGAGGGATAGATTTAAGTTATATGCACAATTAGTGCAAATAATCTTTACACCATCATTGTAATTTAGCTTTTTATAGCGTATTACTTTAGATAAAATTACATGCAAATTATTTTTTAAGTGAGCGGATTGAGTACAATATTTACTTCATACGACCTAAACTCTAGCAAATTAAAAGTGCTTACTATACAGAGTAAATAACGGGAGAATTAGCTACCTCCCTACGTAAGAGACATTGGCGATGAGTGCAAAGACGAACATGAGAGGATTTAAACCCTGTGCATTGTGAAAAGAAAGCAAGTTATGCCTTGTACTAAGTAAAAACAATTCAGAAGAGAATTAGTTCTGTGGAATACCTCGACATTCCCTCGTTTAATCTGTCAGGCAAAGAAATATGTTTAGTGGCTTTGGCATCAAAACTCCATTAAACTAAACAAGGATTCAATATTAACTGTTAATTAGCAATTTGTTAGAGTTATCTGAGATTAATGACTTACGTTTAACCAAATTTGAGGTAGCCGACCACCCATGTATACAGCAGCCATCATCCACCCCAAAACTTGACCAAGCGCACTGTGTTCCGTCCCGTGCTCCTGCCAAAAAGAAGGAATTTTGCACGAATTATGCCATGAATTAATAACCTTGTCTGTCAGGATCTCGTGGTGCAATTACTGAAGGAGCATACTTGAAATAGTTTTCTTCCACCAAACCCAACAATTAAAGCCTTTGTCTGGTGAGGCATTCCAGACGATGTGGCTAAGAACGCTCCATAACCTGCCTGGAAATATTTTACCATTGAAATTTACTATCTCAGCTTAAGAAAACAAACCAATAGTACAAGAGAATTTTTACATTATCACTGTATTTAACCCGTTGTAACAAATTAACTGCCTCATTTTTCAAATATTTACTTCACTAATTATGGACCATGCATGTAATTATCTTTTAAACATTGACGTAATACTGTAAAGATTCTTTTACACCAGCAATGTAAATAAGTTCAGACCTTTTGCTAAAGGGAACCCATTAGTCTTGGGGTACACAATAAGGAAAGTTCATCATTCTTTATCTTATCTTGTCTTTCTCCCCCAATTTTTAGGGGGGGG
>NC_031990.1:27940022-28057575 GCF_001879085.1 Nicotiana attenuata
GGGGGGGAGATATTCTCAAGTTGCCTTTGGGCATCATGGGACAGGAACAAAGGATGCTTTTAGAATATGCTGGCATAGCACTTTTTGGAGTACACACAGCCAGTAAGCAATTTTTATGAGCAAGTTGCCAGAGCAGTAAACTTTTGTTTTGCACATTATACATCCACTAAAAGATTATATCAACATAAAAATTAATAGCACGAGGAGATTTCACTTACAGATCGTGGGATAGGCTTGGGTTGGCTCACAGAAATATTTAATGGTGCATTAACTGTGTCCTCATCTGAAGAGTAATCGTGGTTAAGCCCCACTGCTGACGGTCCACTTGCAATAGGCCTTAGATTTGACCTGAATGGCGGGGTTGCACTGCCTGCCAATGATCTCGCAGACCTGCTCTCAAATACTTAATATTCTTAGTAGCCTTAGTCAAATCTTCTTTTGTTTTGTCTAAATATCTGAAATTCATTTGTCCAAATAGTCTGAATTCGGGCAATAAGCGCTCCCCACCAGAAATTCCTTTATTCCCTGGACTTAGACCAGAGCCCTTTGATTAAAGCTGGAGGAACTAGACCAGAGACCTTTGATTAAGGCTGGAGGAACTCATCTATCACACGACATCCCGTGTTGGTAACTTAGTCTAATTATTATGACGAAGCTAATTACAGATAAGTGTATTAAAATGTGTAGATTGGTAATCTGAAAAAGGTATACGTCAAATCATGTTAATATACCATAATTAAAAGACACATTTTGTGTAAGTATTGTTTCGATAAATACACCAGCTAGACGGGGCAAGTGCTCGTTTTAAAATCTCAAAGTAAACAAATGGAGAAAAAGCAGAGACTCACGTGAAATAGAAGTCCATACGGCGTGAAGCGGATACTCCTATGCCTTTGGGTATTGGAATGCCTGAGTCTGTAGGTTTTTGTGGTCTCAAAGGCTTCTTCACTTCTTCAACCTAATTAATTAAGTTAATCAAATCATCTTTCTATAAGCTCTTATTGTTTCACTGAAATAGCACATTACAGACTTGGAAACTTTAATTTGTACCTCTTGACCAGAGTCATCATCTCTGTGTTTCCAGCACTTATAGAAATAATCATAATACAAGCTTTGCAGCACTAGTATTATAGTAGTAGTTGTGTATAGCTGTTCCATAGCAGATCCATTAGAATAAAGAAAAAGAAACTAGTAAGTATTATTTAGTAAACATAAATCAGCTTTCAATTAAGGAAATAGAAAGATGGGAATAATGTACAAGCATTTGTATTACCACAGCTGTGTACAGTTGAGTCGGCAACTGCATGAAGATAGAAAGAAATAAAAAATTCAGAGACATCACCGGCGCGCAATTCGATGACAGAAACCAAAACGGTTTAATTAACTTCATGATTATATTTAAAGTTTTAATTAAGCTCACCGTTGCAGGCTCAAGAAGGCAACCTGCTAGATTGAATATGTCACTGCATCGAACATAACGAACATATATACATTTTTAATTAGAATGGTTAAATTAAGAGGTCCTATTGAAAGAAAGAAAAGTCCTACAGCACACTGATTAAATATTAGTAACAACTAAAATTCAATTCCAAGCAAGTCAGAATCGATTAAATGAATTTTCTGTTCATGTCAATCCTGAACTTTGGTGTGTTAGCACGTCCTAACAAAAATTGTGAAACTGAAGAAAATGGTGAGAATGAAATAAGGTAAAAGAAACTAACCCGCCAACCCAACCAAGAAGAAATAGAAGTGAAACGCCATGGCTGGATTTAGTTCTGAAGTTGGTGATAATTTGTGGGACTTCAGCGACACCCCAACAGAAGAGGCTGACAAGACCAAAAGCAAAGGAGAACTCATCACTTAGGTTGCAAAGGCAATCCTTAAAATACCTGTTCACCCAACCAATACATGGTTTTTTCTCCTTAATACAGTACGTTATTGAATTCTTCTGCCGTAATAACATTAGGTCCTTCATTTCTTCTCTTAGTTTCTACTGTTTAGTGTCTGTCTTCTAAGGGATGAAGAATCGAAGAATAAACAGGGCGACACATATATAGGATATTAACCCCTCGGTGCTCTATGTGGAACAGAAATGCTCAACACTAGGACAAAATATAAGAAAGACATTCTCGACTCCTCGGAGTCTGTGACATTGTTTCCTGATTTTACGTTCCTACCCCTGAACTTCTTTCAATTGACAAGTACGCTAAGATGGATTAAGTTCAAAACCATATGAGACCACTTTTTTCTTCTTTGCCCTTCAGTAATTTGCGCTCATCACGAAAAAGAAAATTTGATAGTAGTAGTTTCGAATTTATTGTGCTTTTTACACTGCTATGAATATTTAATTTGCTATGCAAAATTGTCGAATCAAAGCTTATTATTCAACAATGTTTAGTGAAAACTTTTAATCACAGTGTGCCTTATTACCTGCTTATAAGATAACAAGCATAATGCTAAGAAGTTTAGTGAATTCCATTTCATTTAAATGAAAATGATATTGCTTTCATTAAATTCAATCTGATTTTTAGCCTTTATGCTACTCTTTCCTTTCTATGTTTACCCTTCGTTTAATAGCATAATTTGAAATGTAAAAATGTGGTTTAGACTTTAGCTAACTGAAACGTGTTTATAGCAAATTTGAATAATATACATTACGTAATATTTAATACTAATATCTTATTTCAAGTACTTGCATTATTGGAGGTAGGAGATCTTTTATTTAAATGGTTCAACCTTACATTCCACGAACGGTAAGAGTGTCCGTTTTATCGGATAGAGTATATCGGTAATGATAGCCTCTTTATGTTTTTGATTTGTTGGTAATCCTGATATCAAGCATCACACAGTATTAGTTTTTCGTCCCAATTTATGTAAAGGTATTCGCATTTCGTGAGTTAAAAGAATTATTCCTTGCCCGGATTTCTTTTATTGTCTTTTAAATATTTTGAATTATTTTGTGACTTATATCATTTTTACATAGTTTTCAAATATGCCAATTTATTTCGAAAAATCAAAAAATTATATGTCCAAATGAATGTCAAATTAAATTGTTTGAATTTCGAAAAGCGAAATGTGTCATATAAATTGGGATATATTTAGTTTTTTTGTCTACCTTGTCTATGTTTGACCAAAAGATATTGAAACCTTTTTGGTTAGATCAATCAACGAAGATAAAGAGGTAAATCTCAACCAAGTATAATAAAATCTAGATTAAATGATGTAAGAGAAAGACAAGATGATCGATGCTTCCTTATATGTCGGAACCAAATGATTACTCATAAATATGATAACTTCAAACGCGGAAAAATGTAGTAATGAATGCGATTGACCAAAATAAGATGATGTAAGGATTTCAGATCTGTATTCAGCAAGCAAAGTTGTCTTTTTTGTATTCACTTTCTTCCCCTTTTACAGAGCATTTCCCTCCTATTTATAAGGGACAATCCCCTTTCAAACCCTAAAAAGGTACAACACAAAGAATATTCGAAAAGCATATTCCTAGTGTCTCCTACTACGCTAACACTACTGCAGACGTCGTGTGTTCAATTTAACCACTTGTTGGTCGTCATCCTTTATAATGACCGAAGGATGCTATGTGTAAGGACCTCGTTCCTCGCCGCACTCAATAATGGTCGTGGTCGTCTAAATTTGGACCTATACAGTTAGTCCCTCGGACATCATCTATACCTGCGGAGAAATTTGGTTTGTGAATCATAACGGTTTGACCAATGACGGAAGAGCAGTGCGCTTTACGGTATCTTGGGTTGTGTGTCCTATTGGGAAATGACGTCACTTCCACGTGCGTCATCATTACGCATTTTTCCGAGACAGAGACTGAGGGTCTGTCGCTTCGGTTTTGGTGCCATGGGCAGTCTTTCGCTTCGATTCCGGCGCCATCCAACCCTATAAATAGGTAAAGGGTTTGTTTTTTCAAAAGCTCTAGGTCATTTCTCCTCTAGTTATTCCTTCTCGTATCTTTAGCTTTGTTTTTGCGATTTCTTAACTTCCTCTCTTCCGTTCATTGTTCTTGGTTTCTTTTGTCTCGTTAATACATTTTCCACCGTAAATATGCCTAGAACACACCGGTCAAGTGAAGGGATTTCTGACGCCACCCCGTTATCCATGGCGCTTCCTTCTGGTGGTGAGGACACGATAGCCGGGGAGGGGGACAGCTTTCCCAATGTAGATGAGTTGTTACCGAGACACCCTATGTCTCGAAGTGACTTTCTTAAAGATCCTGACCCTACTCCCGTTCCGGTAGTGTCTGAAACCGAGCAGGCCCATATAGATGCCATCCGCACTAAGTATAGCATTCCTCCTCATGTCGAGATGGTTTCGGCGGGGAGGGACTTCGTGGAGGTCCATAGACCGGGGTATTGTGATTTTTACAAATACCCCTTTATAATTGGTCATTCCTTCCCCCTTCTCCCGTTAGCGGAAGAATTCTGTCGGTTTTATTAGGTTTGCCCGGCGCAACTTTCTCCGTACACGTATAAAATATTTTTGGTGTTGACAAAATACGCGGAGTTGGCGGGGTGCGAAGTTGACATCCACCACCTCTTGCACTTGTTTTCCCCTAGTTTTCACAGGGGTACTATGGTACATTTGAGGCACCATGAGACCAAAGGGCCGGTGGTCGGAACTAACGACCGGGCGAGCCGTAAGTTTTGGCACAAGTATTTCTTCGTCAGAATTGAACACATTGTGTCGGACCCCGCTGGATTCCCGGAGCGGTGGAATGATAATCGTAGGTGTCTCAACTTGCTTACTCTCTCTTTTTTCTTTGTTGTGTTCAACTCAGTATTTATCTGCGGCTTTCTTTTGCAGCTATGGGCGTGCACCCCGTCCCATTGCCGGTATAAGGGACTGGGTAGCCCGTTTACTGCTTCACACAGTGGAGACCCGAGATTGGCCTGCTTTTGTGAAACGTTTTAGGCCGAAGGTCTCATCCGGTAAGTGTTTTCCTCTGTACCGCTCTTCGGCTATTTGCCATTATCTATTGATACGACTCCTTGTGATGACAGGTCGTGGAGCTTCTAGGCGAAGGGCCCCAGTCCCTGCATTTTGCCAGGCCATCGCCTCGGCGGGAATGCAATTTACTTTGGAGGAATCCGTCCGAGAGGGTCGTGCTCAGCCGGTGCAGGTGGGAGACTCCTCTCGTGATATGGTTGTGAGGGAAGAGACCTCCTTTTTACCGGTCTATCACCTCGTGGATGAGTCCTCTTATGGGGACGAACCTCCGTTGAGGAAAAAGAGGATGGTAGAGCTCGGGAAAGAGGTGGATGCTGATATTGGTAAGAGCAGGACGGGTGCGTCGGAGACAGCACCTGTGCCCGCATTTATGGCGGACGCTATTTTGGCGGGGAGGTCTCCCGAGCAGGGGGAGTATACCAAGGAGGGGGGTCTGTGCGTTCCGCTGAGGGTGGCGTATCATCTACTGTTGGAGGGGGCTTACGCATCGAGGGCGACGGCTCAGGTTCTGACGTCGACCCAGGGGATGTCCGAGAATTTTTGGAGCGTTATACTCGCGTGGAGGTTAGAACAGAGGGTTCTGATTGACACATAGTCATCCCCGGGGACTACGACTAACTGTCGAACTGTGACCAGGTGGCTTCCGTTTTTGCCCCCTTATGTGCTGCTCCTGAGAGTGAGGCACTCAGAGCGATGAGTGATGCCGAGTTGTCGCGGAGCGTTTCCGGCATGGCTCTACGGGTAAATGCCTCTCTTTTCTTTTTGTTGTTGGATCTGTTTTACTATTCTTGGCCTATCCTTTTGTTCTAACTTTTTCTTATCACATTAGACCCTCATCATGGAGATCGAGCGCGAGCGTCGGGAAAGGAGGAGGACGACCATCTGTGGGAAGATGTCTTCCAAGTATCAAGAATATCGTACCAAGCATCGTGCGATGGCTGATATCTTCACTCAGGATCGCGACTTTCAGGTTTTCCGCGATGGGCTTAAGCAGAGGGAGGATCAACTGGCGCGTAAGGTCGAAGAGTTGAGAGAGAGATATGAGGACCTTATGAAGGCCATTGCCCATTGTAGTGAGCTTGAGGTGGCCCTTAAGGTCAGGGAAGATGAGCTTGAGATAAACAAGGGAGTGATGGCTGAAAACGCCGACCTCCAAGCAAATGTGGCCTATTTAACTGCCAAACTGGACATGAAGGCAGCAGAGGTCGTTGATCTTAAGAGTGAATTGAGCGCAAATGCTGATGGATTGGCCCACGCCGAAAGGGATAGGGCCACTGCCGTGTCTGAGGCAGCGACTTTAGAAGACGCCCTCCGTGTTTGTAAATTGGAGGGGGACAAGGAGGCGAAGGCGTCTGTGCTTAAGGTAGCGGGACTTGAGGGGCGTATTCAAGATTTGGAGGTGGAATTGTCCGCGTTAAACATGTGGCTTCTTTGAGAACGGAGGACGTGCGACATCAGTCACAGCCCTCTACATCCCATGCATCGGCTGATCCTGTCGTGCCTCGCCATTTGTATGAACTGTGGGTTCACGCTGAAGCCCGGCTCGATGTGTATAAGGCTCTCCATATTGACGGGAGGGCGTTCGAGGTAGAGCTTCGGGATGTGCATGCCAAGGCCGTGCATCTCGTGAGGCATGCGGGTATGACCCCATCACGCCTGGCGGGGATGATATTAATTCTGACGATGCGGACAAACTTGCCTCCTATTCTTGGTACGAGGAGGTGTATGCCATAGGGAATGCTGTGGCATAGTATTCAGTTTTATTTACTTTTGCTTCGCATTTTTGTGAGGGCATCTTTGAGCCCGTTGTAAAAAAAACAAGCACTTTGTACTATATTTGTTGTAATGAAAATTATTTTGGTCGTGTACCTCTGAGTTGTTTCCTTTTTTTTTGGTTTATTCGACGATGACCTTTGCCATAGTCATGTTATTCCGAATCTTTGTTGAAATGTTAACCCCGTTGTGTTGTGAGTTTAATTTGAACTTTTTTCGTTAGCAACGGCCTTGGTCGTAGGGATGTTACTTTCAAGTTGATGCCGAAGTAGTATCCCGTCGTAGTTTACCAATGTCGAACTCCTTTCTGTGATGATGACCTTAGCCATTGGGATGTTACTTTCGAGCTGGTGCCGAACTAGTATCCCGTCGTGGTTCGAGTGAAGTCGAATCCTTTTCTGGCGGTGGCCTTAGCCATGGGGAGTTATTTTGACTGTGTCAAAATGTTAACCCGTCGTGGTTCGAGTGAAGTCCAACTCTTTCGTGGCGATGACCTTAGCCATGGGTGTTATTTCGACTGTGTCGAAATGTTAACCCGTCAGGTTCGAGTGAAGTCGAACTCTTTCGTGGCAATGGCCTTAGCCATGGGTGTTATTTCGACTGTGTCGAAATGTTAACCCGTCGTGGTTCGAGTGAAGTCGAACTCTTTCGTGGCGATCGCCTTAGCCATGGGTGTTATTTCGACTGTGTTGAAATGTTAACCCGTCGTGGTTCGAGTGAAGTCGAACTCTTTCGTGGCGATGGCCTTAGCCATGGGGTGTTTTGTGTGCCTGTTTCATTCATACATTGGAGATACTTGTCGATTTCATACATTTATTGGAGTAATTTCATTCGTATATTGGAGATACATATCGATTTCGTGCATTCAACGAGTAATATCCTTGTATCTAGTCCCTTCATTGCGCGGCCTGGAGATGCTATCGACAGGCTGGGCGATGAATTATACTTTGAACATTAAGACGACTCCCTTGTCGCCTCGTTAAAAACCTCCCCGAGAAAACCCGATTGGGACAAAAATCAGGTGAGGGAAAAAGAGTGCGACCTAGATGACGTCATTTCTTAGAAGTGGAAATATTTGAGGTGGGCGACATTCCAGTTGTTTTGTAGTAGTTTTCCCTCCATCCGACTAGAACGCTCCTTTGCTTGCTGCTGCTGTGATTTTATATGGCCCGTCCCAATTCGTTCCTAATTTTCCTTCGTTCGGGTCTTTTTTTGCCTATGTTCTGGCTTTGAGGACGTAGTCCCCGACTCTGAGTGGTCGTACTTTGGCCTTCTTGTTGTAATACATTTCTGCTTGTTGTTTTTGGGCTATCATTCTTATGTGAGCCATGTCCCTTCGTTCTTCAACCTCGTCTAGGTCTTATATTCTGTTTTCGTCGTTGCTCAACCCACTCTATTTGGAGTACCTCAGGCTGGGCTCACCGACCTCGACGAGTATGACTGCATCGGTACCGTAAACCAGTGAATACGGTGTCTCACCCGTGCTGCTTTTTGGCGTTGTGCGGTAGGCCCATAACACTTCTAGTAGCAGTTCCGGCCATAGCCCTTTGGCCTACTCGAGCTTTTTCTTTAATATATTTAATATTGTCTTGTTGGAGGATTCTGCTTGACCGTTTCCGGCGGGGTGATACGGTGTGGAGAGTATCCGCTTGATATGCCATTTTTTGAAGAATTCAGTCATGTTTTTCCCGGTGAACTGAGGTCCGCTGTCGCAACTAATTTCTTTGGGGATGCCGAATCGGCATATGATGTTTTTCCACATGAACACGATGACTTCCTGTTCACATATTTGAGCGAACGCATCTGCTTCCACCCATTTGGAAAAGTAATCAGTTAAAACCAAAAGGAAGCGTATCTTACCTCGCCCTGCTGGGAGGGGTCCGACAATATCCATCCCCCATTTTATGAACAGTCATGGATAAGTGACGGAGTGCAGTTGTTCGCCCGCCTGGTGTATCATAGGGGCGTATTTTTGGCATTGCTCACATCACTTGACGTAGTCTGCGGCCTCTTTTTTCATAGTAGGCTGGTAGTATCCTGTACGAATAAGACATCCGACGAGGGCTCAGTTGCCTGTATGGGCGCCGCAGTGCCCCTCATGTACCTCTTCGAGCACACGCCTTGTTTGATTTGGTCCGAGTCATTTGGCCAAGGGACCGCCGAACGTCCTTTTGTAAAGGTCGTAGTTTATGAGGCTGTATCTGGCTGCTTGTATTCGAAGCTTCTTGGCTTCTTTTTTATCTTGTAGGAGTGTTCCCTCCTGCAAATATGATATAATGCGGTTGCGCCAGTCCCAAGTTAAATTTATAAAATGTACCTCGACTTGGTCTATTGATGAGAGGAGGAGGGTGACCACGTGCTCCTTGGGATGTTTTTAGTTGCTGCCGCCAGCTTGGCGAGACCGTCTGCTTTGATATTTTGCGCTCTTGGTATTTGGTCGAATCGGCATTCATCGAATTCTGGTAGCAGCTTGTGGATTTCGGTCTGGTATTTCTGTAGCCTCTGCTCCTTGATCTGGAAAGTCCTAGTAACTTGGTTTACGACAAGTTGAGAGTCACAGTGGAGGATGACTCGTCGTGCACCATATTTGAGGGCCAATTTCAGTCCTGCAATTACGGCCTCATACTCGGCCTCATTATTAGTCATTTCAGGACACCGTATGGATTGGCGAATCACTTCGCCCGTTGGGACTTCGAGTACGAGTCCCAACCCAGATCCCGACGCATTGGATGCGCCGTCGGTGTAAAGGACCCAAAGGTCAGGTCGCCCAGGAGAAGCGCGAAGTGCTTCTTGTTCGACCTCCGACAGTATTTCCGCGCTGAAGTCAGCGACGAAGTCGACGAGTACTTGTAATTTTATCACAGTTCGCGGTTGATATGTTATATCGTGTTCGCTCAATTCTATGGCCCATTTGGCCAATCTACCCGGCAGCTCGGGTCTATGCAGGATCTCCTGAGGGGAAAAGTTGTCACCACTTTTATGGGGTGACACTGAAGATATGGTCTAAGCTTTCGTGAAGCTACGACCAACGCTAGAGCCAATTTTTCGAGGTGGGGATACCTCGTTTCGGCGTCAACTAAAGTTTTGCTGATATAGTAAATCGGAGATTGCGTACCTTTGCTCTCACGGACCAAAACCGCGCTTACCGCGACCTCAGAGACGGCTAGATAGACAAGGAGGCATTCACCTGGTTCTGCCTTGGCGAGTAACGATGGTGAGGACAAGTAGGTTTTTAATTTTCTCAGGGCATCGACACACTCCGAATTCCACTGGAGCCTGTTGTCTTTCTTCAGCACACTGAAAAACTTATGACACCTATCTGATGATCGTGAGATAAATCTTGATAGGGCGGCTATCCGACCTGTCAGTTTTTGAATCTGTTTTTTCCTGGTTAACATTTTCGGTATTCCTTTGATGGCCTTAATTTGATCCGGGTTGACCTCGATGCCTCTTTGCGATACCAGGAAATCGAGGAACTTGCCCGAGGTTATGCTGAAAGCACATTTTTCGGGGTTTGGTTTCATGCCGTACTGCCTTAATATGTCGAAGGCTTCCTTTAGATGATCGATATGATATTCTTTCCTCTTAGACTTAACCAGCATGTCGTCGATGTAGACTTCTATTGTTTTGCCGAGTTGGTCTTTGAACATCTTGGTGACCAATCTATGATACGTCGCTCCTGCATTTTTTTAGTCTGAACGGCATGACCTTATAGTAGTACGTTCCTTGGTGAGTGATGAAAGTAGTTTTCTCCTGGTCTTCTTCCTCCATGAGGATCTGGTTGTAACCCGAGTAGGCATCCAAGAAGCTTAGCAACTCGTGTCCTGCTGTTGTGTCGATGAGCTGGTCGATGTGTGGCAATGGAAAGGAGTCTTTTGGGCAGGCCTTGTTTAGATCTGTGAAATCTACACACATTCGCCACTTTCCGTTTTTCTTCTTTACCATGACCATATTGGCGACCCACTGGGGATATTTTGACTCTCGGATGAAACCGTTTGCGAGCAACTTGTCGACTTCTTTGCTGACAGCTTCATTGATTGTAGCGTTGAACTTCCTCCTTATTTGCCGCACTGGCGGGTAGAGGGGGTCAACATTCAGTTAGTGCGTGGTGATGTCTTTCGGGATACCTGGCATATCTGCATGGGAGAAGGCAAACAAATCGGCATTGTCAGTTAAGAATTTATGAAACTTACGTGGTTCCGAGAGGTTGTACCCGATATAAGCCTTTTTCGTGTTGTCGTTGCCGTCTAGTAGGATGGGATCGATATCCTCTATTGTCGACTCGGATGCTTCCACGATGTCGGGATCCTTGATAACGTCTGTTCGTTCGTGAAGCTTGATTCCCGACATCGCTGATTGCTATGCTTCCACACTTGCCCCTTTTAGCTGTTGGGTTTGGGTGCAATCTTGGGCGATGCGATAGCATTCCTGTGCGGTGCGTTGTTCGCCCCAAATACTGAATACTCCCCATGGAGTAGGAAACTTGATTACTTGATAGAGACTGGACGGGACTGCTCGCATGGAGTGTATCCACGGGCGCCCTATGATGGCGTTGTAGGTTGTATCTTGGTCCATGACGTGAAACGTCATTTCTAGGGTGACTCCTCCGGCTAGGACTGGTAGCACTATCTCTCCAGAAGTCCGCTCGACTGCATTATTAAAACCTTTTAGTGTTATATAACGGGGTATTATTTTATCTTCAAGTCTCATCTGTACGAGGACTCGAGGATGGATAATACACGCGCCGCTCCCGTCATCTACCATTATTCTTTTTACATCAGTATCTGTAATACGTAAAGTGATAACAAGAGCATCGTAATGAGGGAAAGACAAACCGTCGGTATCTGACTTATCGAAGACGATACTATCTTCGAGGTCATCATACCGTTCATGAGTAATCGATTGTTTGAGTTTATGTGTGGTGGTGAACTTTACATGATTGATTGCTGTGTCGTCGCCCCCGCCGATGATCATCTGTATAGTATGAGCGGGAGAAGGCGGTTTTGGAGGTCCCTGGGGTTGTTCGCGTCCGCGGGAAAAGTTAGCCCGTCCTCGATTGCTCAACAATTCTTTCAGGTGTCCCCGATTCAGCATTCTCACTACCTCCTGCCGTAGTCCTATGCAATCTTCGGTTTTGTGACCCCTTTCCTGGTGGAATTCGCAGAGGGCGTTCAATTTCTGTGTGCTTGGGTCGGACTTCATCTTTTGCGGCCATTGTACCTTGGTACCGAGTTTCTCCAGTGCGTACACTATTTCTGAAGGAGAGACACAAAAATTATGAGCAGATAGGAGCGGAGGCATACCTTTTTCGTGTCGATGTTGCGCTGCATGTCGAGAAGGAGCATCTGTGTGCCGTGGAGGAGGTAGGATAGATGTCCTGATGTAGGGCTGATGCCTTTCTCGGCCGAGACAGGGTCCCAATTGATCTCTTCAACCGTCGTTGCGACAATCTCTCCTTGCTTCGGTTTGAACTGATGTCAACCGTTGGATCAGACTGTTGAGGTCATCCTCATCGGCTCTTACTTCAATGTAGTATGCGTTGTGGATTTTTTCCCAAGTGGTTGGAGGGTATTTCATGAGCCTGATTAATAATTTTCTGGTCGCTCTCGACCCGTTCCTGTTTAGTCCGTTGTGGAAGGCTGCTACCGCAATTCCCTCTGACACATTTGGCAAGCTCATTCTTACCCTGTTGAACCGAGCTAAGAAGTCCCCGAGTCCCTCGCCGTGCATCTGCCTAACGGCAAATATGTCGTTCACTATGGCTTCTGCCATTTTGGCCCCTGCATGGGCAGTGACAAACTTGTCTGCCATTTCTTAAAACGTTGCTATCGATCACGCCAGTAGTTGGGAGTACCAAGTCAGGGCTCCCCCTGTTAGGGTTTCGCCGAACTTTTTTAGTAGCACCGATGGTACCTGTTCTTTCGAAAGATCGTTACCTTTTACGGCTGTAACGTAGTGAATGATATGATTTTCTGGATCGGTGGTACCGTCGTATATCTTTAGGTAAGGTGGCATTTTGAAGGTCTTTGGAATGGCGTAGGGGGCTGCTTCTTCATTGTATGGTTGCTCGATGAATCGACCAACGTCCCGTTTCGGCAACAACTTTGGGGCGCCCGGTATTTTGTCAACCCTCTCTTGGTGCTCCTTCATCTGGTCTCGGAGCGCCCTGTTCTCATTTTCCATCTCTTCCATTTCCTTTAAAACGGCTGCAAGCGTGTCATTACCTACGTCATCAGCAATATGAGTGTTACCTGTATGGGGGATACCTTGCTCATCAGCGATCGTCGTGGTATCTACATGTGCAATATTTCTGTTATCCCTTTGGGTGGGTTTATCAAATATGTTGTTCAGAGTGCTTGTTAGCCATTCTTCCAGCAGTCTTCGCACTGCCGGCGTTGCCTCTCCTGTTATTGATGTGGAGGCTTCCTTGTCGCGTGAAGCAGTTACGCTTTCGTGCGGGGGAGGTGAAGCGTCTCCCCTGGATGTGGTGCTTGGGGTCCCGTTTTCGTTATTTTCCCTGATGTCTTCATTGATGGTGTTCAGGAGGTTTGCTGTGACACCTACTATTGCTTTTTGCCTTGCATATTCTTTCCCTGCCATTGTTAATTTGTGCAAAGCTAGGAAGAGGTGACTATCCCTTTTTAAGATCTAGATGAAACTAAGATCTTGGCTGAAGAAATCCCCACAGACGGCGCCAAATTGTTTGACCAAAAGATATTGAAGCCTTTTTGGTTAGATCAATCAATGAAGATAAAGAGGTAAATCTCAGCCAAGTATAAGAAAATCCAGATTAAATGATGTAAGAGAAAGACAAGATGATCGATGCTTCCTTGTATGTCGGAACCAAATGATTACTCATAAATATGATAACTTCAAATGCGGAATAATGTAGTAATGAATGCGATTGACCAAAATAAGATGATGTAAGGATTTCAGATCTTCAGTAAGCAAAGTTGTCTTTTTTGTATTCACTTTTTTGCCCTTTTACAGAGCGTTTCCCTCCTATTTATAAGGGACAATCCTTTTTCAAACCCTAAAAAGGTACAACACAAAGAATATTCGAAAAGCATATTCCTACTGTCTCCTACTGCGCTAACACTACTGCAGACGTCGTGCGTTCGCTTTAACCACTTGTTGGTCGTCACCCTTTATAACGACCGAAGAATGCTATATCGTAAGGACCTCGTTCCCCGCCGCACTCAGCAATGGTCGTGGTCGTCCAAATTTGGACCTATACAGTCTATACTTTTATTATTAGATATTTATGTTAAAGAATTTAATGTTCAAACTGTTTTCGTGTAAAAATTACCTCTATAAATCCAAACCTATATGGAGACGAAACAATGTTGTCCGGACGCAGCATACATTCAAATACAACACTGCTTATATGTACTTATTTAGCATCTAGCGTCAGGTAACTCTTCAATACGTAATTGGGGACCCTATATATGGACTACACAAATTCTGATTATATATTCCCATGTTGAATTTTAACTCCTTGGATGTATGCAAGAACAACATGATGAATAAGTTACGCTATATTGGCCAAGTTCAACTAGTAATTGCAAATCTCTCAAACAATATCCAATGTACATATCCACATTCAGTCTGCTAACACAAATAAATCTAACCGTTGTATTCTACTACCGGGGTGGACCAACTTAATTAGTGCTCTTTTTGTCTTTAGGGGAAAAACAAGCCTAACCAACTAAGTTTTACATCACGTACCATGCGATACTGTACTCTTTTGGGGTTCCTTTCCATGAGATGTTTCTGAAGAATAATCCTACACGCTCTTTAATTTTAGAAGACCGGACAGAATTTTAAATGCCTATTTTGATTCAATAAAACGTACTAACTTGCTCAACTGGTCAAATCTGAAATGAGAGATTAGATTATGACCTATTACGTCTTAATTCATTGTGATCTAATTAACAAACTTTGAGAGCGATAAACCACGAATAATGGTTCAATACTCAAACCATTGTAATTAGTTTATATTTGATTCAATCTGGCTATTCGAACCTTAGGAGTGACAAATATGACATAGTATTAAACAGTAACACGCGCATTCTGTTTTAGTTAACTGGTTGAGTTATAAACAAATTTCAAACCACTAGGGTCAGACGATTTATTATTCAATTAGACGTTGAACGAAGTGATGGAGGAATGGAAACAGTAGCGACAGCACGCAAGACAGAAGAGAAGCGTCGAATGGGGCAATTCATCATTATCCTTTAAACAACTTGACCTGCAAAACACACTCAGGATAGTATAGCGACAAAAGAGGTTTCATATATGCGGCGAACATGCGCTGCAGCTGCTGGATCAGATGACTTTGACACGTATCCTTAGTCACTTACACTTGTGCCATATCTACATGGAGTATTATTATCACATTTGACAAACAACAAATGATGGTTATCCTCTATTCTTCCGAGAAAGCTGTGATACTTTTTGCCTTTAATTTTTGAGATATCCAAGACTCACAACCTTAACCACTATATAGATATGGAATATTAATAGAATTGATTTTAGATTTAATTAATTTTAAAAGCTAGCTCATAAAATAGAATTATGTAAATCGTTACAAGTAAACGGTTGTTCCATTTTTTCAATTAACGTGGCACTTCACGAGACAGGAAAGTATATGTAAATATCCCAAAATGAATCTGGAAATTCTCTTGTCCTCTTGTTTGATGTTTCCACGTAGCTGTATTCTTTTTCAACATACAATACAGTTTCATCTTAAATTTCCAACTCCAAGACTTGATTGTCCAAATTTCAGAAAGAAAAGATAGAAAAGACACCACCGTGTAAAATGAAGAAGTTACGGTTTCGGCTGGGGCCCTCTCTATGTGTTAAAATCCAACTAAATAAGTGCAAAAAACAGAGTTTGAACCCAATAAATTAGAAGCGTGACAGAATTTTGAATTTGTGTTCAAATCCTGAATCAGCCTCTGATGGAACTAATCAACTTTGGCGAAATGGATTCTCCATGTGCTCAATGATGCTCCTCAATCCAGATTCATACGTAGGGTAAAGCAGTCTCACTCCCAGTTCTGATTTAATGCGTTTATTGGAGACTCGCTTCTCTCCCCTTGAAGCTTCCTGTGGATTTAGAGACGCCGCGTCTTCAGAAGACTTGTTTGAAGTTAAGTGGCCTGGCCATTTCTTCTCAACCAAGTTCCTAGCAAACGTAAATACCTGCTCTCTAGGAGCAGGGTCGTCATCAACTACGTTGTATATCTTCCTGAAATGCCAAACCAGACAATCAATTGATTAAAGATGAAATGACCTGGAAGTTATTGCACATAGAAACCACGAGCAGAAGCAAATACACAAGTGAGCTAAAAGCGTCTTCATGCCAGTCAAACTATTACCAACTTCAGAGGCTTAATTTAATAGATCAACACAGCAGTAGACAAGAATTAACTTAGAAAAATAAAAGGGAGAAAGAAGCTTCATCAACATAATCATGTAATTTACTATTTGAGACAATCTTATTGGGTGAGCGAACGTACCCAGGAGATGGCCTCTGAATGCTCGCCTTAAGTGCCTGCCAGATGTCAGCAACGTGAATACGTGATGTATAATGCCTAGAAAATCTCATCTTCTGACCTTTTGACAGAGGCTCCTGCTTGAGAATGGTGTCAATAGCACTGCATAAGATGCCAGCGTAAGGATCAGTGAGCAACTAAATCAAAAGTGCTCCCCCTCAGACTAAGCGCTAGCTTGTAATATACTTTGAGAAAATACAATTTCAATGTCCAATTAGAGTAACACATCATAGCTGCGCATACACTTCACTACCTTCTACCAGGACCGTATATACCACCCAGTCGAAATATTTGGGCAGTGACTCCCACATCACAAGCCAGATGTAACCACCCTTCCTCAGCAGCCATCCTTGCTTTTGCCGATTCAGTTATCGGCCTTGGTCGAAACCTGCCATATGATAATATGCATAAATCTAGGATGACTACTCTGAACGCAGCAAAGAGATTTAAATGCTTGGCTAATGTAAACTTACTCTTCATCAACCCATGCACCACCAGAGTCGCCATAAACACCTATTAGTCCAAAAGAAAAAACGAAATTCTCAGGATCAACAGTCAATACTCAATAACATAACTTTGCGCATACAGTCTGTTTAAAGAATCTTTTACCATGTAGCAATGTAAATACCTACACTTTGGTTTATCCAAGGAAAGAAGCTAGCATGTCACAGGGATACAGAGTTATCAAAGGCAGGCTTAAAGCACGCTTAAGCCCTAAAGCGAGGCTCAAAATATGTTGAGCGCTTCGCCTCGCTTAGCGGGCGCTTCAGTGTTGTCATTGAGGCTCTAAGGCAGACTTTTCCTTGCCAATGAGTGTAATCCTGAAGAGGCCCCACTAAACAATTCATATTTCACTTTATCGTAAATTTTCTCTAATTTCTTTGTCCATATATTTGGTATTCATGCTTATAGATATTAGTCTTGGACTACACATACATATTTGTAGTTTTTCTCCATTTGCGCCTTTCTTCGTTAAAGTCCACACTTTATTTTGCATTTTGCGGTTAAAGCCCCAACAAACCTTAGAGTTTTTTTGCACTTTTCACCTTTGATAACACTGATGGGATATATGTTCTTTTCAGAATATATAACCAGAAATATACTGGTACTCCCTCCATCTCAACAAGCCGACCACCTTCACTTTTAGCTTCCCAAAAACTCGAGCTCTTTCTTCAATAGAAAAGTTTTGGGCACAATACGACATTGGCCGAAACTAGTTTGCATTCGCTAGCCAAAAAATGTATAAAATATGTATATTATATGTATGTAATACACACATACACAAAAAAAAATATACATTTTGTCAGATATTATTTTAGGAAGCGGCTAAAAATATACATTTTTCAAAAGTTTTTTCCCTCAAGTAATTTAGATCAATATAAACTTATACTAATTCATACATTGTTTCTAACTTGATTTGACATCATTCCTACAAATTGTTCCATTTGTTCACATCTCAAACAATTTATTAAACTACTTTTCCTATACCAGCCTCAATATAATAGCCCACCAAAATATTTTATTATAATAAAGCTGGGGGACAAATCAGGTTTAGCTTTTCAGAAAGGCGCAAATGGAGAAAAACTACAAATATGTATGTAAAAGGTAGATATACTTCTCAAAGTAAAAGGTAAACACACTGACCCATATAAGTCATTTATTTATTTTTTGGCCATTCGTTTGATAAGTGACTACAAAGATAGATAAGCAAAGAAGTACACTTCAATGGACTTGAGCAAAGAAGCAATAAGAACTCAGCTGGCATTTAATTTCGATGAAAGCCAAGAAAACAATTAAGGTTGCTCTTTTATGTTGTTTTTGTTTTCAGATGTTGCTGTAACACCTGAATTGACAAACTAATCTCTCCACGGGAAAAAGAAAAAGAAACACATGAACGTTCTTCATTCAACCAATGGCTTCAGAGAGATCCATTTTTCACCGATATAGTTGTAATTGCCTTAGAGAAAGCAAAGTCACATTTACGTAATTTCCTACTTTTCAAAACAATTTTTTCCTTTCTGTAAAGAGAAAAAAAGATGAAGAAAAAGAATGTACCAAGTACTCTTGGAGAGGAGATCTTGAAGAAAAAGGATTTTCAGTTCACCTTGATAATTGTGTTAGGTAAAAATCAGACTTTTGAATAATACAAATGCACATAGCTTCCAGCATGAGTGACAGAATAACGTACTCGTTGATGACAAGTAACCAAGCCACTGGAGGTTACCATCCTTCAGTCTTTCTTTTAGGAGCTCTTTATGCTGAAGCATCTGCAGTACACGCAACTATTAATGGACATAAAAGCAAGTAGAAAGGTAAGTAAAAAACTTCAAAAGTTTTTCATGATATCATACAGCTCGCTTCCGGATTCAACAGTTTTTTGAAGGTCCCAAGTTTTATGGCTTCTGTGCATGAACTTACCTTATTGTTAGATTCAAAAGTTAACAATGTTCGATTTAACAATGTTCCTAACTGTTGAACATAATATCGAGACTGTCCCTAAGAAGAACTCTAACACCTAAAGAAGCAGAAAAAAAATTAAGAAAATTTTTTAAAAAGACACCATAATTAACTTCCCTATTTTAGCTTTTATTTTTAACGCATAGTTCATATTCATATCATGACAGAGAAAATGTCATTGAGGAACATTTACAATTAACACCCATCAACAAAAATGTTGACATGGGAGGTCCTACAATTAACACTGCCTATGCCTGTCATATTGCTTACTAAAATTGTAGCATAACATTGAGCAAATTTACCGGATCACCAACACCCAAAACTGGAGGGATGGAGATAAGAAGGTGTGAGTGGCATTTCATGATATCAAGGACCTCAAGTCTGAAAGATAGAGCAGAAATACTAATCAGAACAGAGGGAAAGATAGGAACAGGGTTTCTTCTAAAAACCTACTGACAAACATGGAGGCTTAAATATGTGACCGCTACCACTCACGCCTAGACCCGAAATCAATCAACACATTAGTAAAGATAAATGAAAAAGGACCAAACTGTGACCTTTTTACTTGATAAAAAAGACCAAACTTTGACCTCATTAGGATGAAAGTAACTGATACAGAAAAAGTGAGAGAAGAACTGCCAAAGAGACTTAATTTGCTCTATAAGAAAGAATTTTATCGTTCACTCCATTCAGCTAAGTAGTGTAAAGGGGTAAATACAAAAGGAACAACCAGAGATCAGTTCAGGAGTTCTTGGCTATTAAAATCTTCCTTTCAAATCTTCTGATTCCACCAATTCGAAGTTTAAACATTATTACATTTATAATTAAGATTTCACTTGCCTAGTTAAGCATAGCCACATGATTTGCTTCTTTCCATTAGCCTCTTAGAATTCGATTTTTCTACTGTTGTTTTCATTATAAGATGAGAATAAGCCAGTCTTTTTTCTAGCGCTTATTGCCTTTGACAGTATCATGCAGAATAAAATCCCAAGGCAGTCACTCATCCCTAAACTGATACATGAGGAATTCAGGAAATGACCACCAGCAGCCAGATGGGTTGGTTCATTCATATTCAGCTTCAGACAAAATTTGCGGCAACGAACTACCTTTCTATGTTATTATGATAAAGTTGAGGGCGAGCTTGGCACAATAATAGTGTTGCTCCTTTGGTGAGATCACACAAGTTCAAGGCGAAAGCTACCTTCAGTAGCCAGGGAGCAGTAATAGAAGCCCCAATGTCCCCTCCCCCCTCCCATACCTATTCCCATTCCCATTACTTAAAGAGGAATGTCTATGCCTAGACCAATGAATATTCATTTGGGGGGGATGTCTGGAAAACTCACTGTGGTTCATTGGCGTCAAATATATGAGCATGGAACCCCATTTCCTCTAATTTCTGTTTCCGGGCAGTAGTAGTACAACTTCCTGTAACTTCCCTACACAATTCAGAAATGTTATACAAATGGTCAATCTCCAATATGTACTATAACAGCTCGCTTCTTTCACGACTTCAACTAGTACGGAAAGAAGAAAAAAGATAAAGTGGAAGGTTTATTTACCATCCTTCGCTCTTCAAATCTGCAGCCAAGAATTGTCCTACGAAACCCATGCCCAGTAGGAACATTCCATTTTTGGAATCTGGTTTCTTAGTGCTCGATTCGTTACCTAGACTGCACCTGATATAGGGGCAAAACAATAGCGTTTTAATAGAGGACACTCCGGCAGTTTGAACCTGCCGGAGTTGAATTAACGCCGGCTGGCTTGGTAGCCGGCAAATCTCCATTAAAATGGCTCTACTCTGAAACTTTCAGGTAGTGGTTAATCAGAGGTACTGGTCTCTCAGTTAAGTGGAAAGCCGAAAGCTCCAAGCCCATCCCAAAGCGCTTTTGGGCTCAATAATAGTATGGCCCGTATCAGTGACTTGGTGCTATTGGGCCTCAATAGAAAGCCCAAGAAGAACGACGGTTGCACAACTCAGAAGTCATCACCTTTGCTTGTAGTTTCATGGCAAATACATAGTCTATCCCCTAACTTGGACGCCAAATCTGGCAGACAGAGCTAGAGGCAGACTGGATTTAAAAGTTGTGAGGTACTATTATCCAATAAAAATTTAGGCAAATGTTAGAGCCGGAATCAAACTCAGACAACACACTAAAAGTCAAATTGTGTCCCAAATCGGCCAATGCATCAGCTTAAGACTTAAATTTTAGGATGCTAATTAAAATATATATTCCTGTTATTTAAGACACACACACACCTCCTACCCTTTGGATAGGTCCGTCTTTGACACAGTTGTGGTCCAACGGACTTTTTACACACTCAACATTTTAGACTGTCTGAGATACACTGTTCTTGTGCTTGATCACTTGTATCACACGCCAATTAAAATATGACACATGTCATTACGCAAAAGAAAAAGGAAAAAACTTAATTTACATCCCAATTAATATTTTTTTAAGAAAATGAAAACATAAAAGAATCCCCTCCCCCACCCGTCTCTCAGCTTCTCCTAAGAACTTTTGTCCAAAAAGGTTTGAATTGGTCAACTTAGTATAAGTAGTACGATATTTCCAGGTAAGTGTTGCTTTTATGAATATCGGCTGTAGTATTTAATTTAGGTCTTTGGGTCCTCCCATTACATATTTGATGCTCCAGTCAATTTTGTAGAGCTGCTTGAAAGGTCTCCACACGCTTTCTCGCCTACAAAATTTCCTTATGCCAACAGTTAGGGCGGACCAATTGCCTATAAAGCCTACATATCTTTTGTACGTGAGAAATTAGCAAATTCAGTGACAGAAATTGTTCTTACCAACTATTTCTTTCAATTGTTGCTTACTCTTCGATTTTTCATGTTTTTATTATTTTTTACCTCCACCAAGTGAATTTTCATTTTATTCTGAATAAAGTACAGTGGGTGTTTAATAATCATTCTCCGGTTTTTGGGATGTCCAAATGCAATGTCCAATTGCTTGTAGTTAGATTAGATTCAACTGGATAAAAGAGAACAACTGCAATAACGACGGGTCTGGCAGTAGACACAATATTTAATGTCAAAGCGTCAACCTACCAAATTATTTAGTGATTAAATAATACTATATGGTGATTGATCAATTATTCCTGTTGACTTTTATTACAACAAACCTTTCTTCTTTCACTTATTCCTACACGCATTCACGTTGAAACTTTCTTCTTCCAATTAAAACTCCAACCTCCAATCTTTTGAAACATTATTATGCCGCGTTGATATAATTTCTGCTATGCTTATACAAACAACAATCTCTTGAACTCCTCTTTTTTCTCTTTGTTTCTTCTGAGCTGAAAATGAATTATTATTCTCATCTCATCAGTGTATTTACCATTATTCTTGCTTCTTCCTCTGTTTCAATTCTTGCACAACAGCCTTACATTGGAAAGGGAACAAACGTCTGCAGCAGCCAAGATAACTCCAATTCTGCTTTTGGGTACTTTTGTAATGGCGTTAACCGCAGCTGCCAATCTTATTTGACCTTTAGATCTCAACCCCCTTTCACTTCAGTGGCCTCAATCTCTTCTCTACTTGGTGCTGACCCTTTGGAGCTTTCTCAGCTCAATTCAGTTGCTCAAAATGCCACCTTTGACACAAACCAAATGGTTCTTGTTCCTGTCACGTGTTCTTGTGCAGGTCAGTATTATCAGGCAAACACATCTTATGCCATAAAAAAGGATGATACTTTCTTAACCATTGCAAATAATACCCTAGAAGGCTTGTCTACTTGCCATGCTATCAACGCTGAGAACAAAGAACAAGCTACTAATCTGGTTCTTGGTTCAAGAATTAATGTTCCTCTTCGATGTGCTTGTCCAACAAAGAATCAAACTGATGATGGTACAAAATATCTGCTTAGTTACTTGGTTACTTTTGGAGAATTTGTTTCCCTCATTAGTGATAAATTTGGGGTGGACACTAGAGCAACACTTGCTGCTAATGGACTATCAGAAAATGATGCTACTATTTTTCCATTCACTACTCTATTAGTTCCTCTTTTGAACCCACCTGTGAGTTCCCAAGTTGTAGGAAATTCTCCACCGCCGCCTCCTCCATCAGCACCAACACCACCTGCTGTTCCTGTATCAAATAATGGCTCAAAGAAGACTTGGATATATGTTGTGGTTGGTGTTGTTGGAGGAGTCGTCGCTTTGTCTCTTTTGGGGGTGGTTATTTTCTTCTTCTTCTTTAGGAAAAGGCAAAAGAAAGCTGATCCACAGTTTGTTTCTGAAAGTTTTGAATCAGTTGAGAAACCATTAAATAAGAAAGTTGAAGATGAGTCTGAGGAGTTCTTGGAAAGTTTATCCAGTATAGCTCAATCTGTTAAGATTTACAAATTTGAAGAGATCAAAACAGCCACAGAAAACTTCAGTCCTACATGTTTGATTAAAGGATCTGTTTATCGGGGCACGATCAATGGTGATTTTGCTGCTATAAAGAAAATGAGTGGTGATGTATCCAAGGAAATTAATTTGCTGAGCAAAATCAACCATTTTAATCTTATTAGCCTCTCAGGAATTTGTTTTCAAGATGGCCACTGGTATCTTGTTTATGAATATGCTGCCAATGGACCATTAACTGATTGGATATGCCACCAGAATAGTGATCAGAAGTCTCTTAATTGGACACAAAGAGTACAGATTTCTCTTGATGTGGCCACAGGGCTTAACTATTTGCATAGCTACACATCCCCTCCTCATGTTCACAAGGATCTAAACGGTAGTAATATTCTTCTGGATGGCGATTTAAGAGCCAAGATTGCTAATTTTGGTCTAGCAAGGTCAGCGGATGGAGAAGAAGGTGAGTTTGCCTTGACAAGGCACATAGTTGGGACCCAAGGTTACATGGCTCCTGAGTATTTGGAGAATGGTCTAGTCTCCCCAAAGCTGGATGTTTATGCATTTGGAGTTCTGTTGCTGGAAATTCTCACTGGAAACGAAGTTTCTGTTCTATATGAAGGCTCGAGTACAAACTTGACTGATGTGTTGATCCCTGTGCTTCATGATGAAAATACTAAGGAGAATCTGAGCAACTTCATTGATCTTTCTCTGCAAGGGAAGTACCCTGCGGAACTTGCCATTGCCATAGTCAGATTGATCGATAACTGCATAAAGAAAGATCCTTCTCATCGCCCTGGTATGGATGAGATTGTCCAATCTCTTTCAAGAATTATGACAGCGACACACTCTTGGGAATTGTCATTTAGCATTTCAGTATCACCACAAAGATTGCCCTAAGCCTAGATCAATGAGTGTAAGCTTTATTTATTTATTTTTTTTTTTTTGGGTTTCCCTCCTCCCACGTCTAGCACGATATGCTATGTGCATAATGTTATTACCTTATTGATGGATTTTGAAGAGCTATTGCACCAATTACCCTACATAAATATCAGTTTAACATTTCAATCAAGCCACCTTATGTTCTCTCAGTTATGTTCTTTCTAGCTCTGTGTAATGCATGTAGTCCTCCTCATGTTCCAGATATTCCAGGGGGTAAAGATTTAACCTAATAAAATAGAGCGACATCAAACATAATAAATGTCTTGCTAACCGGTAAACCCCTAAAACAAAATACATGAAACAGGACTAAACTTACCTTAAAACATGGATGAAGACAGCAACTTGCTGGCATTACCTTGCAGTGGCAATATATCATTGACCATGTCCTTTGTTTCATATTGTCGGTAGCTATACAACTTGTGAACACAATAGAGCAACCTTTTATCAAGCCATTGTGTGTAGTGTAGCCTGGGTATAAGCTGTGTTGAAGCTGTAGGTTCAGCTACACATAAAACATACATCAAGTATAAAGAAAAGATAATTGATTGAAGGAATATACCTGTTTGTATGTTCCCACTGATGCCACAACATTCGACTAATCTAGCCGTCTGAAAACCAGTAATTAATTAGATCATCTTTGACTTGTAGAATTCGCAGATCAAGAACCATAAAGTATATGAAGGCTTTTGCACATGATGATGGCATAGGTACGGGGTCAGCCTCCGGAGAAAAATGGAAACGTTGACTATTAGCTTTCAAATCCAATGATTAAATGCATATCTAGGAGCATTATGTGAAGGCAAGGCCGGCCGGCTAGTTGTTTAAATTAATTTAATTTAATTTAACATAACTTTTTGAAAAGGCCAGCAGCCTAGTGGTTATTATTATTATTATTGTTGTTAAGCGAGTACCCTTGGGAATTTAACTAGCGCGATTAATGCTTATCCAAGCCTCTTGTAACTCAATGGATTTATTATTAGTATATTTAAGTGGTGATCATTTTCGACTGAAAAAAGCTTAAATGGAGCTACGTAGATAGTGAGGAGTCATATAGTTGATCCCAATTTGGCTGAGAGGCATAATTTTGTTACTGAGACGAGCTTAAATAGAGCAATATAGAAGCCAACCCCAATTTTCTTGGGATTGAGTCGTGGTTGGTATTGTTTATATTAAGTTGTGATCATTTTGGACTGCAACGATTTAAATGAAGTGATATGAACAATGTGTGAAATAGCCGATCCCAACTTGCTTGCGATGAAGCACAGTATCTTTGTTTATATTAAGTTGTGATAAGTTACCGACTTCTATCTTAGTTGGTTTTAGTAAAACAATATCATTTGGCATACAACGATTTCAATTTTCAGGATAAATTGCCTATTCCTGGATTTGTTGCAGATGATGCCTTTAATAAGCAGCTGCATCTTAGTTTCTTGCAAAACTGTACAAAGCACCAGACCCACTCATCAAAGTTAAGTCAACAGCTGATGATGCAATACAAAATTTTCTTAGACAATATTGCAATTAGACCATAAATCACCATTTTGAAACTTCCCTCATATGCTAGTAATTGTTTAATACTTGTTAAATGTGGAAGGCTTCAATGGTTGTTAGATGAAAAGGTCGTTTAACTAGTAAATTACTCCAGATCATAAGTGGTCTACATCAATGTGGTAGCATCAATTTGTCAATGACATACGAGTTTGACTTTACACAGAAGACCATTTTATGTTTTCACTTGACTTATAGAGCCCATAAGAGCATGAACCTCAACTTTCTGTGTTGCCACTGAATCACTCTGAACCAATAGAATACCATGGAAAATTTTCTGCTTATTCTTTTCTTAAGTTTCACAATTCTATCTTCAAAGGTCTATGCCCAGCAAAATTATTCAGGCAATTCTGTCATGAGTTGTAAAGGAACCAATGAAACAGGAACTTCTGCTTCTTTTCTCTATTCTTGCAATGGTGAAAAGCTCACCTGTCGAGCATTTCTGATTTTTAGATCACTCTCTCCTTATAATTCAGTATCTTCCATTTCAAGTCTCCTAACTTCGGACCCTGATGAGATTGTCCACATCAACAACATCTCAAGGTCTGAAATCTTGGATCAGAACAAAGAACTTATAGTTCCAGTAAATTGTTCATGTTCAGGCCAGTACTATCAGGCTGACACCTCTTATGTTATACCAAGCAAATACGACACCTATTTTACAATCGCAAACAACACGTATCAGGGGTTGTCTACTTGCAATGCTCTTGTACATGAAAATGTATACAATCCCATGGATTTGCTTCCTGGTCTAAATTTGCGAGTACCACTCAGATGTGCCTGCCCTACAAAGGATCAGGCTAGAAATGGTGTGAAATATCTGCTGACTCATTTGGTTACTTGGGGAGACAATGTTTCTACCATTAGCGCGCAGTTCAGTATCAGTAGTCAAAGTACAGCATATGCAAATGGATTTTCTGAAAATTCAGTTCTTTATCCTTTCACAACTATATTGATACCTCTGCCAAAAGAACCTTCAAGCTCCCAAACAAGGACTATTAATAGAGCAAGGACTGAAATCAATTACCCTTCAAAGCACAAAATATCATACAAAAGTCTTTTTATTGGGGTAGGAGCTGGTATTTCCGTTGCAGTCCTTTGTTTTATCTTATTCATTGTCTTAAAGCATAAAAAGGAAAACAAAGGAGGTGAAGTAGTGCTTGGGAAAGGAAGAGAAGGGAAACAAAAATGGAACTTAACAGAACATGTCCTGGAAAGGATAGTTGGTGTGGATCAGATAATAAAAGTCTTTGAATTTGAAGAACTGGTAGCTGCAACTGAAAACTTCAGCCCTCGAAAAAGACTTGGTAATTATGTTTATAAAGGGTTCGTTCGAGGAAAGTTGTCAGCCATTAAGGAGATGAGAACAGACATATCGAAGGAGGTTAAGTTCTTTTCAAAGATCAACCATTTCAATTTAATTAGCCTCACTGGTGTCTGTAAGCATAATCATCTATCCTTTCTTGTTTTTGAGTTCATGGAAAATGGATCCTTAAAAGACTGGCTTCACAAGGATGATAATCCAGAGGCTGAGAGCTGGAACTTCAGAATTCGTATTGCCTTAGATATCGCTGATGGTCTAGATTACATTCATAACTTCACAGCTCCAGCTTATGTGCACAATAACATTAGTAGTAGCAGTATCTTACTTAACAGAGATCTAAGGGCCAAGATTGCTGATTTCAGCCTGGCGAACTCAGCTGAGAACGAAGGGAAGTCAAGTTCATCTATGAAATCTGTCAAGGGAAGAAATGGCTACTTGGCACCTGAGTACCTTGAAGCTGGTCAGGTTACTCCAAAAATAGATATCTATGCATTTGGAGTCATTCTGTTGGAGATAATTACAGGAAAAGGGGCTGTTTTCGAGCAGGATGGAAAAGAAGTATTTTTATCGGAGACTGTGCTTGGAATTATGGATGAAGAATCTAACATTCAAGAATTTGCAGATTCCAGGCTACAAGTTAAGCACCCTCTTGGTTACATAATTCAACAGACTGATCTTGTGCTTCGATTGGTGAAACTATGTGCAGCATGCTTGAAGACAGAACCTGAAGGAAGACCAACTGCTGCAGAAATAATATCTACCTTAATGAAAATCCAGTCAGATGTACAAAACTAGACAACTTGGGAACAGAATGAATAAGTGCTCATATGTTATATTCAGACAGGTTTCAGTAGTGAACTTTTGTTTCTTAAATGTAAAGTTATGACTTAGCTGTGGCCTCTGTAATGTTCATTTAATTGCACTTCCCTTTTCTCTCATTTTTTTTTTGTTTGGAATGATTGAAGTCACTTCTTGACAGAAGCGACTCTACAGGATTTACAATAGTAACTGTTGAAAAGAAATACAGGGAATAACTAGACGCGAGGACTCCAATTTACAATATATTGTGGAGAGAACTCATCGTTCACATTGCTTTATTCTCCAAAGCGTATCAATACACTAGTAGAATACGTTCACTGTACATCTTTTTATGTCAACGGGATATTACTGGACTGATGATCTGAACGGACTCCTCTGCTTCACCAGGACCCAAAGAACTTTATATATTTTCAAATCTGAGTGACTAAGCATAGGCTCTTAGTAATGGACGTCGGTATTATGATAAGGAGGAAGAAGAGGCATGCTCGTGGTCGACCGAGGATTAGATGGGGAGCCTTAACTAAGGATAAAGCCCAGGAATTGGAGGGGAGGTTATCAGCTATGGGAGCCTGGAGGAGTAGTGGGGACGCGAGCGCTATGTGGTCAACGACGGCGAACTATGTTAGGGAGGTGGCGAGAGAGGTGCTAGGGGTATCGAAGGGGTTACTCTGGCAGGCACCAAGGCGACTGGTGGTGGAATGACGTAGTCCAAGGCTAAATGGAGGCGAAGAAGGTAGCGTATATGAAGTTGGCAGGGAGCACAAGCGAGGAGGAGAGGATAGCGAATAGAGAGAGGTAGGGGTGTTCATGGTTCGGTTTGGGTTGGTTTTTCCCTAAAAAGAAACCAAACCAAGTAAGTCGGTTTTTCAAATATTGGAACCAAACCAAACCAATTAAGTCGGTTTTTTATCGATTCGGTTTTTGTTGGTTTTTGTCGGTTTTTCGGTTATTTATCGGTTTTTTTCTTAAATATGAGATATACACTACCAAATACATATTCCGACGACTATATTTTCAACGTAACACTATCAAATCAATTGCTCTTTGAGAAATCTATCATTTACCAAGATATATTGATGATAATTGAAGTAAATAGTGATGAATAATTTAAGTACTCAATTAAAAATTAATTTTTTTATCATGAAATAAATTCTTGTACTTAGCAAAAGAAAACTACCAATCAAACTAGAATGTAAAGGCAAAGAATTAGATTATTATAATAGCAAAGAACTAGACTAAAAATACAAACGACTAATATGTACGATAAAAATTTAGAAACTTTATATAAAAATACATATATATAGGTGTAATAATAAATTTAAATAGCTACTTTTATAGTCGGTTTGGTTCGGTTTTTTTCGGTTATTTTTTTATTAAAACCAAAACCAAACCAAATTTGATCGGTTTTTAAAATTCAAAATCAAAACCAAACCAAACCTAAAAAGTATCGATTTTTTTGGTCGGTTTGGTTTGGTTTTCGGTTTGGTTCGGTTTTTCGTGTTTTCATGAACACCCCTAGAGAGAGGTACAAGGTAGCGAGGAAGGAGGCAAAGCTGGCAGTCACGGAGGCTAAGAATGCAGTTGGTTGTCTGTACGAGGAATTGGGGGAAAAAGAAGTTGTTTCGGCTGGCTAAGGCAAGGGAGAGGAAGGCTCGGGACCTGGACCAAGTAAGGTGCATCAAAGACGAGGACGGTAGAGTATTGATGGAGTCCCAGATTCAGCAGAGATGCCAGACGTATTTTCATGGTCTTCTAAATGAGGAGGGGGACCGGGATATAGTGCTAGGGGATTTGGGGCATTCGAAGAGTCTCCGAGACTTTAGGTATTGCAGGCGCATTAAGGTGGAGGAGGTCGCGTGGGATTTGCGTAAGATGAGTAGGGGTAGAGCGCACGGGCCAGGCGAAATCCCGGTTGAGTTTTGGAAGTGTGTTGGTAAAGCAGGCTTGGAGTGGCTGACCAGGTTGTTCAATGAAATTTTAGGACGAAGAGGATGCCGGATGAGTGGAGGTGGAGTACACTGGTACGTGGAGGTGGAGTACACTGGTACCGTTGTACAAGAAAAAAGGTAATATCCAGTGTTTAACAATTATAGGGGTATCAAGTTACTGAGTCATACCATGAAAGTTTGGGAGAGGGTGGTAGAGGTGAGGGTGAGGAAGATGGTGTCTATATCCGATAACCAGTTTGGGTTCATGCCGGGTCGCTCGACTACGAAAGCTATCCACCTTATTAGGAGGTTGGTGGAACAGTACATGGATAAGAAGAAGGATATGCACATGGTGTTTATCGACTTGGAGAAAACATATGACAAGGTCCCTAGGGAGGTGCTCTGGAGATGTCTTGAGGCAAAGGGTGTGCCGATAGCCTACATCAGAACGACCAAGGACTTGTATGATGGAGCTAAGACTAAGGTTAGGACTGTGGGAGGCAACTCGGAGCATTTCCCGGTTGTTATGGGATTACACCAAGGCTCTGCGCTTAGCCTGTTCTTATTTGTGTTGGTGATGGATGCATTAACAAACCATATTCAAGGGGATGTGCCATGGTGTATGTTATTCGCTGATGACATAGTCCTAATTGATGAGACGCGAGACGGTGTTAACAAGAGGTTGGAGGCCTGGAGGCAGGCCCTCGAGTCTAAAGGTTTCAAGTTGAGCAGGACTAAGACAGAGTACCTGGAGTGTAAGTTCAGCGCTGAGTCAAGGAAGTAGGCAGGGACGTGAGGCTTGGATCACAGGTCATCCCCAAGAGAGGTAGTTTCAAGTACCTTGGGTCGGTTATTCAAGGGGACGGAGATCGACGAGGACGTCACTCACCGTATAGGGGCAGGCTGGATGAAATGGAGGCTAGCATCTAGAGTCTTGCGTGACAAATAAATGCAATCGATACTCAAAGGGAAGTTTTATAGAGTTGTGGTTAGACCGGCCATGTTGTACAGGGCAGAGTGTTGGCCGGTCAAGAACTCTCATATCCAGAAGATAAAGGTAGCAGAGATGGGGATGTTGAGGTGGATCTGCGGGCACACTAGGACGGATAAGTTTAGGAATGAGAATATTCGGGAGAAGGTGAACGTGGCCCCTGTGGATGACAAGATACGAGAAGCGAGGCTCAGATGGTTCGGGCACGTGCGGAGGAGAAGCCTTGATGCCTCGGTGAGGAGGTGTGAGCGGTTGGCTTTGGTGCGTACGAGGAGAGGTAGAGGGCGACCTAAGAAGTATTTGGGTGAGGTGATCAGGCAGGACATGGCACGACTGCAGATTTCCAAGGACATGACCCTTGATATGAAGGTCTGGAGGTCAAGCATTAGGGGTGTAGGCTAGGGGGTAGTCGAGCTTTTTCTATTTCAAACCGGTGGTGAGGCAGGTTTGATAGGGTTGATCTTAGATGGTTAAGGGTTAATGTTGAGTCCACACTATCCTTTCTGTTTATCATAGCCCCGGGACTTAATTACTGGGTATTGTTATTGCATGTCATCTATTTTATGGTTTTTTATGCTTCTATTACTATTTTTATGGTTTCTGCTGACGTTGCTGATGAATTGTCTCTTCTTGTTTTATTTCCGTCTTCCTGAGCCGAGGGTCTATCGGAAACAGTCTCTTTGCCCCATCGGGATATGGGTAAGGTCTGGATACACACTAGCCTCCCCAGACCCCACTTTGTGGGATTTTACTGGTTCGTTGTTGTTGTTGTTGTTGAGGGACTAAGAATACTGAGATGGAAGACAATATCTGTCATCTTTGGCCTCTGCTGACTTTTCTTATGTACACGCTGTGTCAGGATCGAAATAATCAGGTGTCATGCGGAAGTTAGTAAAGCAAACCTTGAAAGATGATACATTAGTAACAAAAGAGAAATATATCAAAAGAGATAAATTTTTGACGTGGTTCGATCAATTGGCCTATGTCCACGGGCGAAGATGAGCAATCCACTATATGAAAGAGAGTACAAAAATATCGAGAACAACCTCACAAAGAGGCAAGCTAACACTTATCCCGGAATTCTCTCCCTAAACAAGACTCTCAAACCCATTATGGCTATATTGTGGATGCTACTGAACGAGAAAAAATGACCCTTAATTTACAGAAGTCAAAACTTTCTCCTCCAAATAAAGAACTAGCAAAATATGGAAGAATTATATTTTTCTTGTCATAAAAGGAAAAAATAATTATGATAAATATGTTACACTTCCTTCAACGAATAGAAAAACCAAATATGATAAGAAAATCAGAACAAACATCTAATACGATGCCACGGCAGCTAGATTTAGAGCACCATTAAAAGGGTAAAAACTTAAATGTGTATGTTCATGCACGTACTGCTAAGCATTTGCAATTTCCAAGGCCACGTGTAACCCTTGACTCAATCCTAAAGTAACTGAAATCAATTTAAATGAATACTCTCAGTCTGGTAGATTATTTATGCATCGACTCCCTCAACCTACAGCAGCTCTCCTCCTTTGTTCTAATTTAGAACCGACTATATGAAACTCACATGGGTGAAATTAGCAGAAGAAGTATTAAAAGGGCAGTTCGGTGCACTAAGCTCGCTCGAACCCGTGACCTCCTGGTCACATGGCAGCAACTTTACCAGTTACGCCAAGGCTCCCCTTCTAGCTGAAGAAGCATTATCTACCAAAATATGCTGAGGTTTGCTGCTTAAATGGAGTCAACCAGGATTAGACCATCACTCTTCCTCTTCTGCAAGGTAAAAAAAAAAGAAGCACTCTTGGAGACTGGAAAAAGATGATTCAGCATCACTATGTTTAGGTTTCCTTTATATGAACAAGTATACAACTTAAAGTATCGAAGTAATGTGCATCTTATAGATGCATTTGCTCTTTACCTTTTCATTATTGTATTATCATTATGATGATTATCACCTCTGTATGGTATTTGGTCCTATAAAACTAGAATCGAGTTGAAGTGGAAGCACTCAGAGTCACTGAATAATTTAACAAGGGAAGGTTCCTGTAAGCTTGATATGGTCAAGTGTTGCCTTGAGGCCATACTTGAGCACTGCCTTATTGCCTTCTCTGAATCCATCCCCATAAGCTGCTGAGGTATCTGATTCAATCTGGTGCTTGAAAAAATCACCCAATTTCTTCTCAAACTCGGAACGTTTCCCTTTCTTTGATGAAGTAGTAGATGGTGATGAAGAGGATGATGAGGACGCCGAGGAAGATGCAGAAGTACTATTACTGCCAGAACCAGCTATAATTTCAGAGTCCAACCACATGTGAGCTAATACTTGGCAGATACCTTCTTCAACTTCTGGACTTAGACTCGGATAACCTACGATCATTTAAATGGAAACACCTATCTTCAGAATAATAAGTAATAACAGAGAAATGGCATCATATACAAGTTTTATTAGAAATAAAAGATCCACCTTTAAGCCGGAGCCATGCATGCATCATTTCATGAGCCAGAATTGAACCAGTCAATAACCTGGACAAACATGAAGTGTAAGTAAATTTGTTTCGAGATAGAGTGCAGTAACATTTACTCTTTGACCATTGTATTGGAAATGGACAAAAGAGTGGCATTTATTACCTAGGGAGACCATACAAGATTAAAATAGCTGTCACTTCACATCGTCGAATTAACCTGTAAGGCTCTGTAAACATATCTAAAATCCGATAACCACCAATTTTTGGCCGCCTTGAAATCTGAAATATTTGTTTGGATAAAGACAAATTTCAATTTGAACAATATAATGCATTTAAGAGAAGTGTATAAAACGGGAAGATTCATACAGTGCTAATGGTCTGTTCTTCAGAGAGGCAGAGTCCTCGAGTCTCAGGCATGTGATGATGACCCTATTATCAATAGGAACAAATGAAATTTGGAAGTTAAGTAACCGCTTTCTCAACCTCCGAATAGTGTTTTAAGAACTGGATAATTCTGAGCATAAGCCTCACATTTTTTTCTCCTTCCATTGCTTCATTTAAGGCTTGTCTTTCCACTAGAAGCAAAGGAATTTGCTGCTCCACTTTCATATTTAAACCTTCATAAAATTCTTGTATCTCAAGATAAAGGGGCTGACATTCATGAGTATCCATTATTGCAGAGTCCAAGCACTCTAGACACAGCTTCCTACCATCATCATTTATCAGATATCTGGCATCTACGGGCTACAAAATTTAGAAATCCTAACATTATTCAACGGGCACAAGAAAAAGAATGTCGCAAATTGTGACATATATTCAGGTTTAGTAATATTCCTATTCGTTCTGCTAATCTTTTATGACAGATATGAAATTTTACATACTCAAAACAATGTCAAAAACCAAAAAGAAAATGTAGCAGTAGTATACTATCAACTAACCTCCATTCTCTCACAACTGCAACAACGAGGTGTCCCATCAGTTTCATGTGATGGGCAATACTTCTGAAGCCAGAAAGGATGAGCCCTATATTCAATTAGACCAGCCGGATTTGTTGGAATCTAAACAAAATAAAGGCAAGATACAGAAAATCTGGTTAGTCATAGTTTACCAGACAATGAAGCTGTTTGATACAGTAAAGTTCACTATGCAATACCACAATAATAAAATGTCAATCGCAGCCCCCCAAAGAAAAAGAATGAATTCCACAAAACCTCTGAAGGCATCTCCCTGAGGATTACTCGAGTCAAGCGGAAATTAAATTAAGGGCTCAATTTTGCTCATATCCATATATAAGAATAGTAGTTCTAGTTGCTTTGCCTTCTCTTTTGTTCTTTTCTTTTTCCTGATCTTCTTCTCTAGTAGAATCAGTAGACTGTGTGAATGCAACAACGAAATGAAATTGCGTTTGTCTGGTTAAAGTGGAGCAGTTGCAACAGCCTAAAATATGGAGCAGAAACATTTCATATGCTTGCTAAGTATTTCGATGGCAAATAAAACATACAACAAGATCAAATAATAGACAGAAAAAGCTTCTTGAGGAAGGCCACTCTTATATCTGATCTAAAGTAGTAAATATGGAGATTGGAACTAGGAAGAATGTGATGCTGGTTAGAAGATCCAAAAGAATAACGAAAAGCGCAAATTTGGATATGAATGAACACTTACGAAGTTCTTGCAAACATCACATTTTGGGTGATGCTGTTCTTTGTAGCATGATTTATGGTATGGACGGTTATCTGACATCGAAAACTGAAAAAAGAAGAAGATAAAGTTGCTTTTATATTCAACAATTCAAGGTAGTAATAACTGAAAGAACCATCGGATAAAACCTATTTTGAAGTATTTGAGTATATTTAGACCTCATAGTCAGAAATCGGTTGATTGCAACCATGGCAACGGAAACATTCTGCATGCCAAACAGCTCCCATGCAACTTAAATATCTTCCATGACCAATTTCAGCATTACAACCGGCACAGACCCTACACTCAGACAAATTGGTACATAAGGTAGTCTGTACACAGATCTGAAAGAAAATAAAGTTTGAAACGACAAAGAGGCTCTGAGAAATCTTATATTGCCAAGAAATATAGATGAGTCCAGGGCACATGCAGATTTATATGCAAAGATACAACTCTAAGGGCTTGCTGGAGCTCTTTACTCTGTTGAAATGCAAGAGAAAATGAAGAAGCTGTTCAGAGTACAAGAAATTAACCATCTAGTTTTCGGTATGATTTGAGACATCACTCCTTTGAGTTTGTGAAAATAAATTTACATACATATTTGGAGGCAATTCCAAGTAAATAGCGTATATATACATCTCAGACCACCGCTCTTCTTTAACATACGACTGCCTCTTCCATTCTTCTTTAAGTGTTTAAAGCATCAGTCTCAGCCATGATGCCAGAGAAAGATTGAAGCAGAAGGAAGAGTTTATAAGTTAAGAAAAACATGATGAGAATTTTTTTTTAACAATTCAATTAACAAAGGAAATAGTCAAAATAATTTTGCTCCAGAGAATAGAAGAGGTGTTACCTATATCCGTGTGGATACGAGTGTGAGACTGGTGGAAAGAAACTTCCATAATCATATCGAGGTGGAGACGACTCCACATTCAAACTTTCCTGAAGAGCCTTGGCAAGCGCCTCATCTTCCTCCAAGTTGGGTTCACTCTCTATTAAGTAGTGAGACAAGATTAAGATATACATGATTAGCAATTAACCACCAATATACTAGAACTGGGTAAGAAATTATAGGTTTGCCTAGATACTATATAACCCCTAAAAACACAATTCAAGTTTAAGAAATCAGATTGCTTGTGCATTTATAACCACACAGATTCTCCAAAGAAAGTTTAGGATAAAATTTGCAGGGCCACCTCAATAGGGTGAGCATTTTTCACACTTTTTAGATCTGCTATGAAGTTCGATAATGAAGTCAACGAGAAATTATCGAGTGGAAACAAGAAGAAAGTTTCTTTGTTGTTTACATTATCGTTATTCATCAGATGATGTAGACAATCAGAAGTTCAATCTTTATACATGGATGACATCCATATCGAATCCTAGTCATGCTACTTACCGATTACTTTTTTCCCTTTCTGATCCTCTTCGGCTAGAGAAAGTGCAATGGCACGATCAATTTCTTCATTATCGAAATCTGACAATGCATCCTACACTCAGTCCGTATTATCATATTCAGTTAGCAAGGGAAAGCCTTATTTAAGAGTTAGAACTTTCAGAGCATTTTCTCAACAACACAGCTTGGGAAAATGCTCAGTTTCTCCTGCACCAAGCAGCTATAATAAACAGAACAACTTGAAAGAGATGAAGAAAAAAAGTTAAGCAAATTAGCAATCGAACACTAATTACCACTGAAGCAGTTGGTCCCTCCCAAATTGTACTGTCCTCGTACCCTCCCTGATATTGCCCTCCTTCGTGCCCCAAATGATATTGTCCTCCGTCATAGCCCCCATGATATTGCCCACTCTCATACCCCCCATGATATTGCCCACCAGAGATCCTGTGAGTGGAACCTCCAAATATCTTTTCTAGCCAGCCCATAACACAAATGACGTCAGTTATATGCCTCAATCCCAAAGCAAGTTGGTGTTAGCTATATGAATCTGGAACCGGTTTGTTGGCAATAAAAACCTGCAAAGCCAAATAAGGATATCAATTAGGTTACAATAGAATTGTTTGTGGACTGGATCATCCATATCTGCTAGTAATCTCAAACGGATCCTATAACTATAAGCAACAAAACTAATATGAGCTTTGCAGAGATGGAACTGCACGTACAAATAGCAAATCATCTACAAAGAATGACCACGAACACAAGCCGATAATCAGCTGATAAAAAAGGATGATCTTTTCGAAAATTGCAATAAAATGATCAGCATAATATGTTGCAATATATCAATCAATCAATCAAACCCAGTGAAATCCCACAAGCGGGTTCTCGGGAGGATAGTGTGTACAAGAAACTCATAATAAATAAGATGCCCCATGAAAACATTAAGCCAGTGAAAACTCATCACTGAACAACGACCACCCACCAACCGTCAAAAAAACAACCGACTATTGATTTGAGGTCTAATATGAATTACTCTGATCCAAGTTAAAAGAAACAGAAAATTCATACAACAAACTGTACAAAGGAACAGAGAAGAGTCGTTATGTTTTTGGAATCTCACTTCTAAAAAGTTAAAAGAATCAGCACAATTTTGAAGGAATCTGATGAATAAGGAGCAGACAAAGCATCAAATTCAGTTTGAAGGTAGGTCATGCCCCTGAATTGGAGAGATAACCATATCCCCCACCACCACCATTCTACACAAGAATAATAAAGAAAAACTTGGGAAAATTACAACAACAAAAAAAGTGAAAGATCAAATCACAGCAGTGGGCAGTGGGGAATTCTTGTTGGCAGGTTCAGAGGAACATTCTAGTGGAAGTGTGAAAAGATAAAAAGTAAGCCAGAAAGGGAGAAACCAAATAAAGGACTTGAATTCCACGCAAAAATGGACCCAAAAAAAATTAAAAAAGTTTAAAACTTTTGCAAAGTACAGTAATTAGATCGGTACCTTCCTCAAAAAATGATTCAAGGGGGGTAAGAAAAAAAAATCCGATTTTTCAAAACTGAAAAGTTTTGTGCTTTTCTTGGAAGTGGGACCTTTGGTCCATTATAATTTGATATCATCAGTCCACAATATGTCAAAAACCCATAATTCATGTGTTAACCTTTCTTATTGAGAATGCGTCAGCAGAAAAAGAGAAGACGATTTTTGGGTCATTTTCCATACTGTTGATTGTTTTGGCTTTTTGCTCCAAGTGGGTACTGTGCAGTGGACTTGATTAAGTCTTGCATTTGCTTTGCTTTTTTGGTGTAAAATGAAATGGAGGAGAATTTTCTAGTTTAATCCAAAGTGAAGATTTTGAGTGGCATTTTTAGGATGTGTGGCAGGTGGAAAGGACAAATCAAAGCTCAGAAAATTGACAAGTGGCCAAATGAAGATCGCATCTCAAAGTGGCTGCTATCTAACTTTGTTTAACGTTCTGACACCAAGTGCCTGTCTACTACTGTCTATATTGTCCTATAAAATCAACTTTGCTTTTTCCAACAATTTTCACTCTGCTCCTGTAATTTTAGCTGCTGCTCTGGTTTTGAATTTAAAAACATCCAGTTCCTGTTTGCCACTTGATTACTTCTCCACGACGCACGTAATATTAAGTGTGCGTTTGGACATAAGAATTGTAAAATTCTGGAAAAAAAATGAATTTAAAGTTTGAAAATTAGGACCTATTTGACCATAGATTTTATCAAAATATATTTGGGTTTTTTTGGCAAACGCATGTTTGTTCATAAATTTTATCTACATTTTGACAAATTTTCAAAATCCAAAACACAAATTGCAAGAGCTGGTTTTGGCCCAAAATATCACAATTATATTTTTTAAAAATTGTCCAAACTTTTTTATTTTAAAAAAGGAACACCCATTTATTATTTTGTAATAATGTTGCTTCGCATTCCCAATCATCTGATAGTGTATTATGTAGTTCATTATAAAAATGATAATTTTGTACTAATTTATTTATGTTCAGGACTATAGTTTGCAATAATATCATGAATGTTATTGATAAAAGTATTGTTGGGTATTTGCGATAGTTTTTAGAACTTGTAGGTATAAGTCATGTTTCATGTTTTTTCAAAAAAACAAAATGAAATATGTTTTGAAAACATATGTCCAAACACATTTTCATCTTCAAACAAACTTCACTCAAATCAGATTATTCAAAACAAATTTAGGAATATATGGCCAAACGTTAGTTTAGTGTTTGAACATAAATATAATTTTTGGGTTATTTTTTATTTTTTGTGAGTGATGTGAGTAAAAATTTTGAAAAACAGTTTTTTAAAGGTGAGAAATATTTCATGGCTAAACGGGCTCTAATAAGTTACTAACTGAACCAAGTTTTATCTTCTTTTTTTTTTTTAGTTAGTTGTGAGAAAGAACTACTCAACTTATAACTTTTTTTTATAATAATAATAATTATATAATGTCTGGATTAGTTTGCTGCACCTTAGCTTTGTTACCTAGTATATCAACTAGCAAAATTTAGACATACGAAAGAGCTTGCGTACTAATCTTGAGTGAAATTTGAAGCCATCACTCATAATTTTCACCCATTTTATTATACTTTTTAGTTTCGGTTTTATATTGGTTTTAATCATCGAAAAATAAAATTTCCTATTTAGAGAAATATGTTGCTTTTTTTTGTCTTGCTACAACAACAAAAAGTAGGTCATGTATATTAGAACGGTTAGGCAACTAGGAATGCATATAAATAATCTGTCTAACTCGATGAAAAAAAGATTCTGTCTAACTACCAAATGCGGTTGTGTTGCAGTTGCAGGGTTTTTGCAACCCGCAAAATTTTCAACCCCGCCCCGCATAGAATTTTTATCTGTTCTAACCCGCCCCACACGCCCCGCATCAAAGTCTTTTTTTCCCCCTTTTTCATTTGTTATTTTTTTTTCCTTCTGTATTTCTTCTTTGCTTTTCGATTTTTTGCTTTGTTTCCTTCTAAACAATTTGTGTCAAAAAAGAATTTGTTAGTTATTACTGGAAATCATTCTCCTATAAAATATTCAAACTATTATCCCATATTTAATTTTTTCAGTCAATATATAGGTGTAATTGTGAACCATAATACTCCGAAAATAAAACCACCAGAACACTTATATTCTATAATGGTCCATTTGTATATACCATACATACGTTAATTACTTTTATACTCAATCAAACATTGAAAATTAACGAAATGTAATGTTGTAGTATATATACCTCAGAAACTACACTTTTTATTCTATTTTACGTGATCTAGTTATATTTGGAGAGACAAAGAAAAATTTTTTACCACATTTTTCTTCATATACTTATCAAATATTTTAAATTGTTAACTATTGTAACTTTGGTACTTGTATTTTTTTTATATATGTAAAAAAAATATTTTTTTATTTTTCAGATTATTGCCAAATTTCCAGATTATTGCGAAAAAATTTATTTTTAATTTTGTAAAGATTTTATTTGAGTTCATACCGAAAATCAGATAATTTGTCCATCGTACTCTAAATCAAGTCATATAAAGTGAAATGGAAGGAGTACTTTTTAACTTCCGAGATGTCTACTTTTGGATTCACATTGGACATTTTTATCATTGCTTAAATAAATAAAGAATTTAGTTTGAAAATTCTGAAATGATACTAGTCTTCATGGAATAACAATAAGAAATTACTCTGTTTTATCTATTTGCATTGTCGAATCAAATAAATAGTATATTCAAATATATTATAGCAAACTTGATATTTTCCATCATTGTAGCCTCGTAACATGTTTTCCTTTGGTTATAGCAATTAGGTAGCATGCCCTCCTAAAAGTAAATTGTAAATAGAAAGAATAGATTATGCAGCTTCAGTTTTGTATTTAGCGTGAACAAGGAGAAACCGATTTAGCCCCGCAACCGCTAGAATTTGAAATTTTTTCCATTTCAATCCGCCCCGCATAAGCCTGAACCCGCCCCGCATTGCATAGGCCTAAATCTATCCCATCCCATTGCCATCCGCTGAATGGATAGGATTTCTTTTTCTTTAATTAGAGATTTCGAATTTGAGTTTTAATTATCAGGAAATGTTCTCAAATCTGAATTATTAGTCGGGTTAAAGGAGTATTAGATATCAAGTGAGAAACCAAATAGGAGTAAAAAATTTGCCTAAGATATGCAAGAAGAAATTGGAGTCTGTTCTTCTTTTCCCTTTTGATGGGGTTAGGGATCAAAACAATCTCTCTCTCTAGTTTAAATTTACGAATAATAACCTTAAATTCTAGTGGTACTCTCTCAGTAACTCAGCCCTGTTTCAACTTTAATTAAATTTTAGTTTGTTTGCCCCCAACAGTTATTGTTCCAATTTGTTATTACTGGAGTACTATTTTAATCTTCAGGTGACATTATCAATCAATTCGTTGATCTTTCTCACACTTCAATTTAATATTTAATAATCTGTTGTACCAAATTCAATATAATATCATTTTATTGAACTTATATATGTGTGTGTGTGTGTGGGGATTGTGGGGGGGGGGGGGGTGAGAATCTACGCAGATCAATTAAAATACAGCGAAGGCGGAATTTAATTAACTCATAGAAGATAGTCAATGATTTCTCATGCCAGGCCAAAATTGTGTCTAGCTACTATCCGATTGTTTATTTATTTATTTTTTGGGTAAAAAAGCTGCACAGCCGTGATTACTGCCTTCAAAACAAAAAACAAAAAAGATTATACCAATGAGGATCAGTTGAAAGACATGATAATGTTAGAAAAACGTATAGAAAATTGGTATGGCTGTAAAGATACTAAGTGCTACGTTTTCTATTTTGGAAGTGTTATCCAATGTTTTGCTGATCAATATACTCCCAGAGAGTATCAAAAGAAAAAACTTAGTACATAGTCAAAACTCAATGATCACAATACAAAATCGTGTATACGAGCTGATCAAATGCCGTTTCCCAGTTTGGTCTTATGTGATGTTGTCAAACGTGTACACAGTGGCGAAGCCAGGAATTTCGCTGAGGATGTTCAAGGTTTATATACACATATAAAAAATAATTTGTAACCTATATACGTAATATAAGTTTCTATATTCACAGGGGCGGCTCAATCAATATGGTGGCCTAAAGCCAAACCTTAATAAAAGGCATAAACTATATTCAATAAATTTTTTTTTTACATTTTATGTGAAATAGTTTAAAAACCTTTCTATCTTTTATATATAAGGAAGAATAAAAAAGAATATGCAACTCAAGTTATTCAATACCCTTGTTATTTGGCAGAAATGATATATAGTATGAGGAGGAAAAAAAAAGAGAAGTTGATTTTATAAAGAACAGGAATTAAATTAACTATATATTAAAGATAGCAAAAAATACTACAAAATTTTTCCTTTTCAGTCACTTGTTGGCTTGACTGCCTTCCAACTAAGACGTGAGAACTAAAATAACATTTGATTTATGTGAGGAAAAATTAACGAGCTAGAGTAGTTTTGATTACAAGATATATGTCACTGAATTACTACATCTACTTCAACTTGTGATAAAAATTTAATTATACAAAATTTAATTTGTTATATAGTAATACTAATTTTGAGGCCTTAAATTATTGGGGGTCTAAAGCAAGTGCTTGACTTGCTTTAGGCTTGAGCCGACGCTGTATATTCACAATATATATTTTTAATACAAGGCATTCAGTTGGCTACCCTGCGGTGTATGTGGCTACGCCACTGTATGTACATAACATACCTCCAAACGCGTTTTGTGATATTTGATACTACTTAAGAATTAGGGACTAAAGTGTTAATAGAAAGAGTTAGAAGACAAGATTGTAAAGATAGAAGAGTTAGGAAGTTAGTTTAGTTAAAAGGATCAGTTATTGATCCAACAGTAATAACCGACAATAATGAAGATCTTCATTTTCTCTCCTCCTTCTCTCTAACTTTCTCTCTCTCTAATTCACTGTTCACCAGTTTCATAGCTAGAATCCTGTAAATTGACATGGTATCAGAGCCGCGATCACTGTAATTGCGTAGATCTGAAGCTCGCTCCTGAAATTGAAGCTCAACAATGGCGGACAACGAGGTCGATGAATTGCCTCATAATCATCCTCTTTTCCTTCGAGATTCTGATATGCCTGGAACAACACTGATATCGCTAAAGCTCACAGGGCCAGAAAACTACGTGCTGTGGAGTAGGGCGATGAAGGTTGCACTCTTGGTGAAGAACAAGCTAGGGTTTGTGGATGGAAGCTGTCTTAAGAGCTCGTACAGAGGTGAGTTGGTTGCACAATAGGACAGGTGTAATGTGGTGGTACTTTCATGGCTAAGTAGCACAGAGTCAAGCGAATTGGTACCGAGTATTATGTACGCTGCGAGTGCAAGGAAGGTTTGGGATGAATTCAAGGAGAGGTTTGACAAAGACAATTTGACTAGGATCTATCAGCTCTGGGCAGAAATTGCGACACTTAGACAAGGTACAGATTCAATTACCTCTTATTTTTTAAAGATGAAAGATTTGTGGGATGGATTGGATATATTGGCACCCTTGCCTTTGTGTGATTGTGAGGAATCAAGGCCATATGTCGATCACTTGGTGAGACAGAGGTTATTGCAGTTCCTTATGGGACTGAATGAGAGCTATAGCCAAATAAGAAGCAACATTCTTCAGAGGAGGCCAGTACTCACTGTAAATCAAGCATATTCAGCTGCAGTACAAGAGGAAAGTCAAAGAGCATTAGGAGTAGTTGAGACAAATAAGGATCCCTTGACTATGTTAGTAGGTAGAGGACAAATGTTCAAAGGGAAGAAACCTGGGCTGATTTGTGAACACTGTGGGTATAAAGGCCATCTAAAGGAAAATTGCTATAAAATAATAGGGTATCCAGTTGTTTTTAAAAGCAAAAAGAAAGGGCAACCAGGTGGATACAAACCTTATGCTAACAATGTGAATGCAGAAGGAGAAACATATGTCAAAGTGCAGATACCAGGAAGCTTAATGACAGAGGAACACTACAAACACTTAGTCAATTTGCTAACCAAATCGTCTATTGGAGAAGGGTCTGTTGCTGCAACAAGTTCATCAAACATGGAAGGTATAGTATCATTGCTATCTAATGTATCCAATAGCAGGGTATATGATTGGATAATAGATACAGGTGCATCACATCACATAGCATTCTGCGAAGAAGTATTAGAAAGTCTTAAAGAAATTGAAGGAGAGAACACTTATGGAGTAGAGATACCTACAGGAGATAAGTCAAAAATCACACACTCAGGAGATGCCCTTATCCCGGGAAAACAAAAGATAACAAATGTGTTACATGTGCCAGATTTTAAATTCAACCTACTTTCAGTATCCAAGCTAACTAAAGAGTTGTGCTGCTTAGCTGCCTTCTACCCTGATTTCTGTGTGTTTCAGGGGCTCTACAATGGCAAGGTGCTGGGGATTGGTAGAGATGATAGTGGACTCTACATACTTAGAAGGGAAGGAGTGGTAGCAGCTAAGATTTCTAAAGGGGAGACATGAGATACTGAATTGTGGCATCAAAGATTAGAACATGCACCATCAAGTACTTTACAGCAACTAGAGGAACTGAAGATTAAAGTTGACACAGGCTGGCACAAGTTATGTGAAGTCTGTCCACTAGCTAAACAAAACAGACTCAAGTTTCCAAATAGTAGTAGTAAGTGTGATAGTATATTTCAACTTGTGCATGCTGATGTATGGGGTCCATATAAGATCCCAACTTATGACAGGAAGCATTATTTTGTGCCAATAGTTGATGACTTCAGTCGATATACTTGGATTTGTTTGTTGCATTCAAAGAGTGAAGTAATAGTAGTGTTGAAAGAATTTTTTGCCTTGGTCAAAAATCAATTTAACACAATGATTAAGACTATATGGTCAGATAATGGCACAAAGTTTTTCAATGCTCAGTGCAATGATCTGTATGCATCTCTAGGTATTGTGCATCAAAGTAGCTGTCCATATACTCCACAATAAAATGGAGTTGTGGAGAGAAAGCATAGACACATTCTAGAGGTAGCAAGGGCTCAAAGATTTCAAAGTGGTGTACCAGTGAAGTTCTGGGGGGACTGTGTGAAGACATCTGTGTATTTGATCAACAAGCTCCCTTCAGATGTCTTGACAGGGAAATCTCCTTTTGAATTGCTGCATAAGAAGCCACCAAAGGAGGATCATTTAAGAATGTTTTGTTATTTGTGCTATGCAAGCACATTGACTAAAGGTGACAAGTTTGCCCTAATGGCAAGAAGAACAGTCTTCTTAGGATATTTAGAGACTCAAAAAGGATACAAGTTGCTTGATTTAGACAATAACACCTTCCTAGTTAGCAGAGATGTCAACTTCAGAGAGAATGTGTTTCCTTTCAAGACTGACCACAATCACATGGAACATGAGGATCTATTCCTTCTTAATACTACAGACACAACTGAAGCTGGTGTAGGAAGTAACAAGGGTATGCTGCCTGATCATGCTAGTGATCACAACACTGATCAAGCTGACCAAGCTATATCCTCCCAAGAACATGGAGTCATTTCAGAATCTAAGACTTCAATACTTGCATCAGGAGAAATGACACAAGAAGAGCCACCTGATCACATGCCTCATGCACTGCCAGAACCTATTACAGATCCCTCAGTCATTCAGCCCAATGACCAATTGCCTCAGACTGCACCTACTGCAGATCCTCCCATGTCGCAACCTGTACCATCAGTTGCACTTAGAAGATCAGCTAGAGGGGTCAAACCTGCTATTTGGATGAAAGATTACTACACTCCTGGGAACTCCTCCAATCATAGTTCTTACCCTATCTCTCAATATCTGTCCTATGACCATCTTTCAAATCCTTACCAAGCCTATCTAATAGCCATCTCAACAGAAGTAGAACCAGAGTCTTTATCAGAAGCTTCACAAGATGTTAGGTGGGTTGAAGCTATGCAAAATGAGATCAAAGCCCTAGAAGATAATAACACTTGGGAAGCAGTAGACTTGCCCTGTGGCAAAAGGGCAATTGGGTCTAAATGGGTATACAAAATCAAATACAAGGCAAACGGAGAAATAGAAAGGTTCAAAGCAAGACTTGTGGCAAAGGGCTATACACAGCAAGAGGTCCTAGATTACCATGAAACTTTCTCACCAGTTGCAAAGATGGTGACAGTCAGAATAGTGATTAGCCTGGCAGCTTCAAAGAATTGGCATCTCTTTCAAATTGATGTCAATAATGCCTTTTTGCAGGGAGACCTTTATGAGGAGGTCTACATGTATCTGCCCCAAGGTTTTCATAGGCAGGGGGAGTCCAAAGTTTGCAAATTGTCCAAGTCACTTTATGGCCATAAACAGGCATCTAGACAATGGAATATTAATTTAACTGATGCCTTGACAAAAGCTGGTTTTCTGCAAAGTGCCTATGACCATTCACTCTTCACCAAGAAGAGTGGTGCAGATGTAGTAATTATATTGGTCTATGTTGATGATCTATTGATCACAGGCAGTTGTGAAGCTATGACACAGGCAGCAAAGGAGACATTGCATTTGAGTTTTAAAGTGAAGGATCTAGGGAAATTGAAATACTTCCTAGGCATAGAGATAATGAGATCACCAAAGGGAATCCTTCTCAATCAAAGGAAATATGCCCTTAGTCTAATCTCTGCAGTTGGGCTGAGTGGGGCAAAACCTGCAAGTTCCCCACTTGAACAAAATCAAAAGCTAACCACAGTAGACTGTGACAAGCATGTAGGGGCAATAGGAGATGAAGAATTACAGGATATAGGTGGATATCAAAAGCTTATAGGAAAGCTGATATATCTGACCATAACCAGGCCAAACATATGCTTTGCTGTTCAAATGCTGAGTTAGTTTATGCAACATCCAAAACAGTCACACCTAGAAGCAGCATTAAGAGTTCTAAGATATATTAAGGGATGTCCAAGGAGTACTGCTGAAAAGGGAACCTGTAGACCAAGTGACAACCTATTGTGACTCAGACTGGGCAGCCTGCCCAAACACAAGAAGATCTGTTACAGAGTATGTGGTGAAGATGGGTGATTCCTTCATCTCATGGAAACCAAAAAAGCAACAGATTGTGAGCAGAAGTTCAGCAGAAGCTGAGTATAGAAGCATGGCAGATGTGGTATCTGAAGTAGTTTGGCTCACAGGGTTGATGACAGAGCTTGGGATTGAGGTTCAAACACCTGTGAGGCTGTTCTGTGATAGCAAAGCAGCTCTACAGATTGCTGCAAATCCTATCTATCATGAAAGGACTAAACACATAGAGATAGACTGCCATTTTGTGAGGGAAAAGATCAAAGGTGGACTGATTGCACCAGAACACATATCAACAAAGGAGCAAGTTGCAGATATGATGACTAAAGCGTTAGGCACTGCATAACACCAGATTCTTGTGTCCAAGCTGGGAGTGTTGGATGTTTTCCACCCTCCAGCTTGAGGGGGAGTTTTGTGATATTTGATACTACTTAAGAATTAGGGACTAAAGTGTAAATAGAAAGAGTTAGAAGACAAGATTGTAAAAATAGAAGAGTTAGGAAGTTAGTTTAGTTAAAAGGATCAGTTATTGATCCAACAGTGATAACCGACAATAATGAAGATCTTCATTTTCTCTCCTCCTTCTCTCTAACTTTCTCTCTCTATAATTCACTGTCAATTTCACCAGTTTCATAGCTAGAATCCTGTAAATTGACAAAGTGCAATTGACATTAGGGTTTATTTATTTTTGCTAGGAGACATCAGAATAACTGAATAGGCCATTGTCAGCAGATATTTTGCACCAGATAGGAAAGAAGAGAAGTCGTTACAGAATAAAATTGTGGTATAAACAGGGTGCAGCTGCAGATAACTAGTTTTGGATCGCGCAAAATGAATAAAGTCTTGTTTAATATAATATCCCATTTCCCAGCCCGGCGATGTCTACTCTCTCAACAGGCGGAAGAGTAAGGCCTCATTTGTTTGCACTTAATGAAGGTCTGAATCTTAATCGTTCAGATCCAGCCCATTAAGTGCATTTGTTTTTTAGATCTTAACCCTACTTATTCAAATCCAGCCCATTAAGTCTATTTGTTTTTTCTCTTTTAAAACCTCTTAATAAGTCTGAATGCATATGACCGAAACAGTCCCACAACAAAGTCCTAATGGCGCTCAGACTCTTAAAAACACGGTAAACGTGATTTTCCCAATTATTCCCGCAATAAATTTTGCAACTATTCACTCAACGATAAGGCTATATTTTAGCAAATTCCACGCTTTCTTCTTCATCTTCTGTGCATAAACTTTCACGCCCCTCTCTCTCACTCTCCATTTATCATCGGCTATCCAATTCTTTTTTCTCTTGAATAGGTAAGATTCTAACCTTTAGAAAGTAGTTTGCTATTATTTTATGAACTTCGCAATAAGCTTGCTTATTATTTTGTAAAAATTATACTTGTATGAGTTTCAAGATCTCAAATATAATTTTTTGGCTCTAAACTTCTAAATTGTTTCGCGGATGGTTATCCAAGGTTTAAGCCAAGTTTGGCCGTATTTGCTGCTAGCTTTTGCAGAAGTACTTTTTTGTTGGATCTTGTGAAAATTGTTTGTAAAACAAATATATACGTATAACTTATTCACTAAGTGTTTTGTAGAATAAATTTGTAAAGTATTTTTACGGTGTAATCAGAAAGCTAACGTCTTATAGAACTAACATAACTTAATCTGATGGTATGGAAACAGTTGTAGACCTGAAATAGTGTCTAACTTTTAGGCCTAGAGGAATTTTAGAAGCTCCGTTTGAGCTAAAACTTGTTCAGATTAAATTCTTGATGAAGTGTTATTCATGTTGAAAACACAATTGCTCAAACACATTGGGACATTACGAATTTTTTTCTAGGCTTGAGGTAGCCCCATGAGCAACCTCACAGACATGTTGCTTCATATAACTGTATTATTAGAAGCATAACTTTTTCGTTGCCCTTTTATCATTTGTAGATGTGACAGAACCCTTGTTAGTTGAGGTTGATCAGATTTATCATCTTGCATGCCCTGCTCCTCCAATATTCTACAAGTACAATCCGGTTAAGGTATGTCTGATATGTAAACTTGATCAGTAATTTTTTAAACATGTTAACTTCAATTGACATGCATCATCGTAGTCTTTTCTTGCTCATAAAGACATATTTTATGAGCAGAATAGCTTTACTTCTTCTTGTCAACTCCTCTTAGCGAGCAGTAATCATGATTTTCTATTGTCATTCCAAAAAAGAAGAAAAGGGAACATTAACTTGTCAACATTGCAACTCTTTTTTTTTCTATTTAATGTCACTCAATAAGCCTCTCGGCTTTGGGTAGTATAAAATCTGGTGGTGTGCAATATCCGGTTCAAGAGTAGAGTTGAATTCATTCCTAAACAACATTCCTCAGCAATAATCTGTTACTTTAATAGGAAAGGATAGAGATTACCCTCCGATTGTGAGAAAGTCTGTTTTACAGTTGCAGTTGTATTTGTTACACTCATTTGTTCCATAAAAAGTATATATATATATATATATATATATATCTGCTGAATCCTAATGAGTACTCACATATCAAGTTCATGAGGGTTTTGTGAAGCTTCTCGCTCACACTCTCTGCTTCTTTTTGCTTTTATTATTGTGTCTTTCCCTTTCTCAGTTGGCTCATCCTTTATTTGTTTTTACAATATAATTTCTGCACCAGCAGGTTACAGACAACATAATAATCCTGTGTTAAGAATATTGAACTATGAGTTACTAGTGGTTAAGGTGGCTAGAAGTGCATTATAATTTACATCATAGTATTGCCTAATTTTCTTATAATTATCATTTGGTAGTGTGATACTGTGAGTGAGTCATATGGTTAATTCATCTTAGGCCGATAACTCAAATTTGGTCAAATAAACATATATATGGATTCCAGTTCTTTATCATACTACCATGACCATGTATAACATGAACATGTAATAGTCTAAAAGTGCACTCTTGCCTCATCAGTTCTCTTTCAATAATTATTATTATTTTATATTTCAGCTATGGAACAATCTAGTGAAAGTTTAAGAGCGATTTGGAAAAATATGAATGTAGTAAAAACCTTTTTAGAAAGTTGTATTCAAGAAATATCCTTTAACGGAAGACTTGGAAGTAGTTTAAAGGCAGATTCATGGAACAAAGTTAAACTAGTTTTGGAGACTACTCATGGCTTTAGTATCACACAAAAGCAGATGAAGAATCATTATGATTATCTAAAAGAAAAGAATCAAGCTTGGTTGCCAATAACCAAAAAGACCGGCAATATTTATGACCCGTAACCAATACCATTCTAATGTCTAATAGTGAGTGGGATGAGTACATAAAGGTTAGTTCATTATCAAGTAATTTAACTTTTCCTTTTTTTTCTATAAAGGAAAAAGTTTGACGTGCATATTAAAAATCTCTTTATTATAGGCTCATCCAAAAGCAAAGGCATTGAAGACTTCGCCTCTACCATTCCCAGATCTTTGTACAAAACTTTTTGAGGGTTCTACAGCAACAGGAATTCATGGTTGGAGTCCAAGCTATACATATCCCCGCCCTGGTGTATCTTCAGTATCTAATGATATAGATGTAGATACACTTGATAGCGTCGAAGATCTAGTTGGTAATAAGAATGACGGAGCTCCTACTGATTATCCATCTCAGTCTTCAGTTCCAATTGAAAAGAAACCTTTGGGAAAGAAAAAAAAATCTGCATCGTCTCAGTTGGACATTGAAGAGAAGATGAGTATTGCATTAGAGTTATTGGTTAAAAAAAATAGCGGGCCTGACGTTGAAGAGTGTATGGTAAAACTAGAAGAACTTGGATGGGAAGAACCATTATACAGTGCAACTGTTAGTATACTTTGCGAAGGTGACAGCTACAGGAAAGCATGGATGAACATTACCGAGGTCGACAAATTAGAGAATTGGATTAAGGCCATGGGAAAAAAAATGGGGCTTATTTGATTGTTCTAATTAGCTAGATTATTAATTAGACGTTAATAATATGGAACCTTCTTTGTTTTTTCCAACTATTATCGATTATGCTTATTTAATTTTTTAATAAAATATTATGCTCGTGGAACATTTTTAATCTGTGATATACCTATTTGAAATGTCTTATTTGAAGTATGTTTGATGTGCATGGTATTGTTTTACTAATTAATTTATTTTGGTCATGTAACTTTTTATATTTTTGAAATACATAATGTGGTATGCTTATTATTGTGTATTACACATTCTCTTTGTTACAACAGTTTAGACATGGACATTGAGGATCAAGTATTAGCGTTGTTGAGCTTGTATTGGTGTAAAAATCATTTTAGACTCAAGAATATCCAAAGAAATAAAGATTTAACATCATCTTTATCTGGTGAAAAGTACACACAAGAATTGTTGTCCGGCTCTAGTCGACAGTGTTTAGAATTGATGCGCATGTCTCGTGATGCATATGTTCGGCTATGTCAGCATTTTAGACATAAAGGATGGCTCATAGATAGCAAACATATTTCCGTTGAAGAAAAGATAGCAATATTTCTGACCATTATAGGCCATAATGAGCGTTTTGTGGTTATGAAGAGAAGATTTCAACATTCTTCGCAAACGGTTCACAAATATTTTCATGAGGTTCTTGAAGCAATGATGTTATTTGCAAAAGAGATGATATCATCTATAACGGCTGATTCAAATCCACAAATGCCTGGTGCTCATAAAAAGTTTTCGAAATTTTTTTAAGGTAGTATGTGATACAAAATTATTCTATAACTTCGTAAGAAAAAAATTCATAACTATTAACATAAAATTATTATTTTTATTTGCAGGGAGCAATAGGTGCACTCGATGGGAAATTAGTACATGCAGTTATTCCCGCTAATCTACAAATTATTTACAGAGGAAGAGGAAAGGGTAAATGTTATCAGAATATTTTAGCTATATATGATTTTAACATGGTCTTCACTTATGTTTATGCTGGATGGGAAGGGGTAGCACATGATGCACGTGTTCTAACAGAGATCGCATCTATCCAGATAATGGCTTTCCATTTCCACCTTATAGTAAGTGATACAACTTATTAAACTATTCTAAAATAATAAGTTAGGTGTTTATTATATGCATTTAACCTTTTCTTTTGATGACAGATAAGTACTATTTATGTGATGCGGCATATCCTAATACTCGAGGATTTCTAGCATCATATCGTAATATTCGATATTGGTTAGGAGATTATCATCGTAGACGGACCATAAATAAGGAGGAAAAGTTTAACCATGCTCATGCACAACTCAGAAATGTTATTGAACGTGCTTATGGAGTTTTAAAAGCAAGATTCCCAATCTTGGACAAGATGGCTCCATATTCTATCGATGTCCAAAGAGATGTTGTTATTGCATGTTTTGCAGTTCAAAATTTTATCAGAAAAGAGCGACTAAATGATGACTTGTTTAATCAATATGATTTACCTCAAGTAATATTTGAGGAAGAAGGAGAACATGAACAAGTATTGGATGAAACAAATGGACCTAGCTGGACAACTGAAGATTCGCAATTTATGAACAATATGCGTGAAGAACTTGCACTTCAGCTAATGCAAGGAAGAGGAAATGCTTGATAGTTTTATATTTTTGTTATTAGAAATATATTTTTAATGCTTAAGCATTAGAATTTGAAATAATGTTAATTAACTATTTTATTTGAATTTTATATATGCTATGTTTAGATATAGATAAATTGCACATATTCAGATACTAAAAACAAAGAGTCTTAATCATTCAGTGTTCAGATTCAGAGACATCATATTAATTATTCAGTTGTGTATTCAGATTCAGACGTCTGAATCTTAATACACATTTTCATAATCAGATATGTATTCAGATTCAGACGTCTTAATCTTAATAAAAACAAATGAGCCCTAAATCCAACTCAATTTGACCTATATTTATTTAAATTCTTAATTAGGTTAGGTCTAATTAATTAAGCCGTCCAAGTAGATAAATGTCAGCCAACCTATTACCTACCGAAATGGGGTCAGTAATGAATTATCACTACACTTACAACTCATTTGTTGTTAACTAGGTTTAATCCTTATCATATAAATTTAATTATTTGAACCAAGGATTATACTTTTTGGTCAAAGATGTGTGTATTGATAAAGAAATATAGTCCCTTTGCCTCACACTAACCTTTTTTCTTTCCAAGGATTTTTTTTTTGTTTTTTCTTCATAAAACATAGTTAAATATTGTTTTTAGTATTTTATTATCAAGGGAATCAACTGTATAGTTTGGATCGGACACACTTGTTTAGTTAAAATAAAATTTCAACTAAACTTCTTAAGACATTGGATAATTAAATTGGGACCGATGGATAATGTTCCAGTGAAAAATTAAAACATAAACTTCTTATATATTTCAGTCTAATGTCTAAAAAGATTAAATCATAATAGTACTGATCTAGAAAATGTCTATTTAAAATACGATAACAATTTTTCACATAGAGGTAATATGTTGATATTAAAGGAGCTAGGAAAACTTATGTCGGTTGATTTCAGTACTTGCTACGTTGATGTAACGCGCCATGCAGAAAGGCCAAGTAAATTTTGGCCTCTTATTATTTTTTATTTTTTTATTTTTTTGGATTCTAGCTTGAAAGGAGAAGGAAAAGAAAAGAGAGTATATTATATATGTGGTGCAGCATATTTATCCTTGGGAAGACGCAATTATTTGATGGAATGATAATGATGTTTTGGGTTGTTAATCCTATTATACGCTGTCGGTGAAGGAGTCCAGCGAAATTACATTTAAATTGTCACGATCCAAAATCCTTTCGAATGAGTCGTGATGACACCTAGTCTCTAAACTAGGTAAGCCTAACATTAACAGAAATAATATAAATATTCACTAACTTCAAATTATATAACTCTGAACACGTACAATTCCCAAAACCGGTGGTACAAGTCATAAGCCTTTCTAAGAGTAGTTATACAAAATAAACACAACACTCTTCCAGAACAAGAAGGAACAAATGAAAGCAAATACAAACGAAGGTGCTCCGAGGCCTGCGAACGCAGTAGCAGGTTTACCTTGAGTCTCCACCACGACGTTCCGCACAACTACTACCGATCAAATACCTGGACCTGTGCACAAAAAATGTACAGAAGCGTAGTATGAGCACACCACGGCGGTGCCCAGTAAGTATCAAGACTAACCTCGGTGGGGTAGTGACGAGGAACAGTCAAGACACCTACTAGTCAAGTAAATTGAACATGATGTAATAATGAACTATCAAGATAAAATTAACAATGTAATATCAATAGTAGGGGGTAATCCAACTACAAATAGTAGAGACAATAAAGAGAAACACAGATAGTAATGAACGATAATCAAGTAAATTAACACCAACATAACTGGGACACAGACAAGTAAGGATACGTTCAAAAAAAGAAAGCGATGCCAACTCAATCATTCACATCATTTCTAATACACAATTCCGATCATCTTAATCCTCGGTATCTCATGTCATAATATCGCGTTCCACACCTTTAGTACACATGGCACCTTGTGCCCACATATCTCTATCTCTCTTTGATCAACATCATCCTCATGCCACTCAGTACTTAGGGTCCATAACCAATGCAAAAAGATGTTCAAGAAGTCTCATTTACATAACAATAAGTAGATTACGACTTCTAAGCCAATTAGAAAATCAACAAGAAAAGATGAAGTTATTTTTCGAAATCATTTGAATAAGAAAATACCCTTTTTAAATAAAATATAACATCGAATGAACTATTACATTTAATATAGGATTTTAAATGAAATTAAAACTTTGTAGAAATTCCCTTTTAAGTAAGATTCAACATCATTGGGTTAAGAAAAATTTAATTGAAAAACTAATTGATATAGACCATAACTGTTTTTGAAATTGTGAATTTTAAAAGGTGTGTACATATACACGGTGGGTTTATATCAATGTAGAACTAATTACTTTATTTTAAATCACGATATTACTAATAGCTTAACGGGATCGGAGGAAATGATTCAACGTAGTAAATTTACTTTAAATACAAATTCACCGGAATAATAATTTTAGAGAAAGAATTCAAGGAACAACGGGAAGTCAACAACTCAATGCCAATAACCGACCCTCAAAACTCAGTGAAACCCGAAATACAAATCGTCAAAGTTTTAAACAAATGGATCAGGGTCTTCTCAAGTATTCAGCTATAACCAAATCCTAAATGAATGTAAAACCACCGAATAACTTGTACAGTCAAGAGGAATACATAAACACATATATCTATTGATGCGGCGTGCATCCCGATCCCACCAATCCTCCCTTATTCCTCCTTAACAATTACAATAAAATTAAATATTATATATTTGTTGCGGCGTACAATCCGATCCCACCAATCGTCCCTTATTCCTCCTTAACAATTACAATAATAGTAAACAGTATATATATGACCATATCAGTAACAACATGATCATTCACCCTTATTACTCCTTGTTGCGGCGTGCAACCCGATCCCACCAGTCCACCCTTATTACTCCTCAATATATATCACCCTTATTCCTCCTGTTACGGCGTGCAACCCGATCCCTTTCCTCCTCAACATATCAACAACCCTGCATAGTTTAAAATCAACAACAACAACAATTCGACAACCCATTTACAAGGATTTTCTACCACCAAGAGTATGAGTACACGGCAACACGAGAATCACGGAAAAACCAAGAAGCACAACAACCTTTACAAAAGCAATAAGACATATAAAGCACGTAATAACTACACCAGCATTCACAATAATTTGGACACATAGCATATAGGCACGGGGTCATAGAGAGATTTCACAATTAAGAATAACAAAACGATAAGGAGGACAATCACTCCAATTAAGGCAATTAAGGGCCAAGTAACAAGTAAGAAATAGAGGAAAGTTAACAACATTATATGGAGCATATAGAGGTAAAACAAGCAATTAGGAAACACAATCATATCGGAAAACTTCCCACTTAATGAACATAAGGACCTAAGAACCCTAAAGGCAAATTTCGTACAAATAAGTCCGAGCACACACTCGTCACCTCGCGTGCACGGACTACAAATAACATAGAAGACTTAATTCCTAAGGGGGAGTCCCCCACACATGGTTAGGCAAGATACTTACCTCAATCTGGCCAATTCAATACTCAATTTAGCTTTTCCTTTACCAATTCAATAGTGCTCGGCTCAATCTAGCCAAAAAATGACTTGAATACATCAAACAATGCAAGAGAAAACAATTTCAATTAACAAAATTATGATTCTTACACAATTTGTAAAAAGTTAACTCCCCGGGCCCACACCTCGAAACCCGACAAAATTTACAAAAACCGAACACCCATTCCACTACGAGTTCACCCATACAAGATTTATCAAATTCCGATACCATTTGGTCCTTCAAATCATCATTTTACATTTTTGAAAGATTCTACAGTTTTCCCCAAATTTTCCTTTAGATTCTCATGAATTTGATGTTAAATCTAAGATACAATCACAAAATATAGTTGAAAATTGATTAGAGACACTTACCCAATGATTTGGTATAAAAACCTTCCCTCAAAATCGCCTACTCTTGGAGTTAGGATTCAAAGAATATGAAAAATGAGCAAAAACTCGGAATACTCAGGTTTTAGCAGGCTGCAGATGTCGCATTTGCGACACTAGGTTCGCAAATGCGAACTCGCAAAAGCGGAGAAAGCTTCGCAAATATGAGCCTGGAACAACATTGTCTTCATCGCAATTGCGACAGGGAGTTCGCAAATGCAAACTCAACAGGCTTCGCAAAAGCGACAATATCCTCACAAATGCGAGTCTTTCCCTCAGCAGCCCAGCTTCGCAAATGCAAGGCTGCTTCGCAATTGCGATAGTCGCATTTGCGACATAAACATCGCAAATGCGATGATACCAGAACCGGAACACACAAAGATTAACAAGACACTCCGAAGCTAATCCGGAACTAACCGAGCCCTCGGGGCTCCAAACCAAACACTCCCACAAGTCTGAACACATAACACGAACTCGCTCGTGCAATTGGAACATCAAAATAACCTCTAGAACCACGAATCGGATGCCAAAACGCATGAAAATCACTATGAACTTCAAGAACTTCTAGAATTGCAACCAAGCGTCCGAACCATATCAAATCAACTCCAAACGACACCAAATTTTGCAGGCAAGTCCCAAATGACATAACGGAGCTGTTCCAACTTTCAGAATCGCATCTCGATAATACAAAAGTCAACTTTGGGTCAAACCTCTCCATTTTCCAAACTTCAACTTTTCCAACTTTCGCCGAAATGCCTCAAATTACCCTACGGGTCTCCAAATCCAAATCCGGACGCACACCTAAGTCCAAAATCCCCATACGAAGCTACTAAGATCATCCAAAACTCATTCCGGAGCTGTTTACTCAAAAGTCAAATTCTGGTCAAATTCTTAAGCTTCCAAAACTAGGTTCCTTCTTCCAATTCAACTCCGATTCATCCGGAAACGGATTCCAACCATGCACGCAAGTCGATACACATAATATGAAGCTGCTCGTGACCTCAAGCTGCCGAACCGGACGCAATCGCTCAAAACGACCAGTCGGGTCATTACAAAATTGCTAAGAAAAACTTTAAACAATATACCTAGAAATTAGAATTAGTAGAACAAATACCCATTATACTGTCACATAATATTTATGCGAGTTCCGAAAGCGTGATTAACGTTAGACAAATCTGGTAGAGGTATAATAATGGTGTGCAATAGTTATTCCATGTAATATGAGCAATAATAGAGCATTAAATAGCAATGAATAACAATAAATGACGTTTAAGTAAATATAAGGAGTGATTCATCCAATAAAGGATGAACTAGGAGGTTATTCCTTTTGACAATAATGAGTGACAAGCAAATCCTTGAATATTCAAATTATTCTCGGATCTGATGGAAAGAGGGGAATAATTTGGACAAGAATCTTGATGAAAAGGTCCTTCTTGTATCTTTGTAAGAGATAAAATCTTTAGCCGAAAGTTTGTTCTTACAGATGAATCTCACGCGCCTCACCTCATTGGCCCATCTTTTTATATATATGAGACATATTTCTAACAAATCCTAATAGTACAAAATGCAGAGAATATTTGCTAGAATATTCCCTTTAATATCTTATTTCGAAAACTAGCCGTTACAGCTTCATCAGCAATGTTCGACCTCGACCATTATCGACATCTCGACCACGGCTCCCGTCGAATCTTTGGCTACGAGTATTTCTGCTTCTTGGTCCACCTCGTCTAATGACGACTCAAGAATTCTACCCTCAGGGTAATCTTATTTCAAATATTATCTGGCAAATTTCGACCCATACATGAGTTAGTCCCTCCGCTTATTGAGGCCGGCGTCAGTCGGGCTTGATGAGCGGATTCTGTTCGTCGTGGTCAAGATGATTGGACGAGTGGATCGGGTCGTGATGTTTGAGGCTATCACGACCCTAGTTCTCCCTCCGTGAACCATCGTGACAGCACCTAGTCTCTACGACTAGGTAAGCCTAATATTGCAGGAAAAAGGAGCGAAAACATAAAAGCTAACAACTAATAAGTAAATTTAAACAAGAAAAATGAGATGCCGCTCGGCATGTACATTAATCACTTCCGAACAGTACTGAAACTCTCCCAAAATCAGGAATCTCATAAGTCACAAACTAAAGAAAGACACAGTACTCCCTTACTCCAGAGTCTAATACAAGAATAAATTACAAGAAGTCTTTAACTTATAGGGACTCCTAGGTCTGCTGACGCTGCGGATATACCTCGAAGTTTCTACAGTCGCCTTGCCTCACTGGTAATGCAACTGATGTGAGGTACCTGGATCTGCACACGAAAAACATGTGCAGGAAAGGGCATGAGTACACCACAGCGGTACCTAGTAAGTGCCAAGCCTAACCTCGGTCGAGTAGTGACGAGATCAGGTTAGGGCCCTACTGGTATATATATAACAAAATTATATAGAATGAAATATTGCAGTAAATATAGTTACTAAAATTTAACGAGAATGAAATCACAGAAAAACAACAGCTCAGTACACAGAGATAACAATAGGGATCTACTAGGATACCGTTCTGTAGTCCCAAATGTAAAGGTGTAGGGGGATCTAACGGAATACTATTCCGTAGTCCCAAACGCAAATGTGTGGGGGCATCTACCAGGATATCGTCCCGTAGTCCCAAAGTAAATATGCAGGGGGATCTACCAGAATACCGTTCCGTAGTCCCAAAGGCAAATGTGTAGGGGGATCTACCAGGATACCGTCCCGTAGTCCCAAAGTAAATATACAGCTCAACCAACAGAAATAACGGTTACAACAAGAAAACCACAATTTAGGCTAAGTCCGAGTCAAGGAAGAACAGGAAATTTTACTAAACATGCTACACAGAGTTTAGATAGGCAGTTAAGGCACGTAGGCATGCTTTTCTAAACTAAACAGGATAATTACATAGGCTAGTGTAGCTCAATTGAAGGAAAGCAGATATTTTACTTAATGAAAGCGGAGTTTTTCAACAAATAGCCCGTGTATGCACTCGTCACCTCACGTACACGGCGCTCATATATCAAACAGTGCAAAATACTAAGGGGAGTTCCCCCACACAAGGTTAGGCAAGCCACTTACCTCGAACCAAGCTCAAATCAATCCGCAATCACGCTCTTGCCACGAGTATCCAACTTCGAGTGACCCAAATCTAATCAAATCAATTATATAACGTAAATATAGCTACAAGCAACTAATTCAACTAATGAAATCAAAGCTAAGGCAAGAAAATAGAAAAACACCCAAAAATTCTCCCCGGGTCCACGTCTCGGAATCGGGTAAAAGTCACAAATTATAAACACCCATTCACTCATGAGATCACTCATACCAAAATTATCCAAATCCGATGCCTAAATCCCACTCAAAACTCAAAAATTCGATTGGGGAACTTTTCTCCCATTTTCCCAACTTTCTCACTAAAATTCCTTGATTAAATGAAGAAAACAACAATAGATTAATGGAATGTGATCAAAAATAGGATTAGGAATCGTTATCCAATGATTTCCTCTAAAAAACTCTCGAAAAATCGCCTTCCACCGAGCTCCAAATTGAATTTTTGTGATATGAATTTCAAACCTTCAAAAATCCCCTTTTCTGCCCAGCGATGTCCGCTTCTGCGAGGGGTCCACCGCATATGCGGTCCCTCACTTGCGGAATAACCATCGCAGCTGCAGACTTAAGTCCTTAAGAATCTCTTCTACGGTCAAGGGCCGCTTTTGTGCGCCCGCTTCTGCGCCCTTTCTCCGCTCCTGCGAGTCCGCTTCTGCGAGACTTTGACCGCTTCTGCGGTCCCAGCTGGGCAAGCCCAAAACTGCATTTGCGGCTTGATGTACGCTTCTGCAGCGTCGCACCTGCGGCCCAAAGTGCGTAGGTCCGATTACACCAGGTGCAGCAACTTCAACCATTTACATAAGTCTCAAACCAATACGTTAAGCACCCGAAACAATTCCGAGGCCTCGGGGACCTCAACCAAACATACCAACCAATCCTAAAACAACACACGAACTTAGTTGAGCCCTCAAGTCACCTCAAACAACGCTAAAAACACAAATCACCCTCCAATCCAAACTTAATGAACTTGAAACTTCAAAAATTCTACAACCGATGCCGAAACTAACCAAACCACATCCGATTGACCCCAAATTTTGCACACAAGTTATATTCCACACTACGGACCTTCTCCAACTTTCGGAATCGGATTCTGCCCCCGATATAAAAAATTGCACTACCGGCCCGAAACTCCAAAAATTCAACTTTCGCCATTTCAAGCCTAAATAAGCTGCGGACCTCCGAAACACAATCCGGACACGCCTCTAAGTCCAAAATCACCCAATGGAGCTAACATAATCTGCGGAACTCTATTTCGTAGCCGTCTTCACACTGTTCCGACTACGGTCCAAATTCTAAGACTTAAGCTCTCATTTAGGGACTAAGTGTCCCAAAACACCTCGAAGCTCAAAACGAATCATCCTGGCAAGTCACAATAGAAGAAATAGATACAGGGGAAGCAGTTAATAGGGGATCGGGGCGTTAATTCTCAAAATGACCTACCGGGTCGTTACATCCTCCTTCTCTTAAAATATTCGTTCGTCCTCGAATGAGCATAGAGACATACCTAAAATGGTGAAAAGATGAGGATAACGACATATCCTACTCGGCCTTCCAAGTCGCCTCCTTGGCCTGCTGACCCCGCGATTGAATCTTTACCGATGCAATGTTCTTTGACCTCAGCTTTCGAACCCACTTGCCAAAAGTAGCCACTAGCTCCTCAACATAAGATAGATCCTTGTCAAACCGGACTCAGCAAAAATCAAACACGTGAGATGGATCACCGTGATACCTACAGAGCATCAAAACATGAAATATCGGATGAACTCCCGCCAAGATAGGAGGTAATTCCAGCTCATAAACAACCTCCCCAACACGCCGTAACACCTCAAAGGGATCAATAAACCTTGGGCTCAACTTGCCCCTCTTTCCAAATCTCATAACACCCTTCATAGGCGAAACCTAAAGCATGACCCGCTCTCCAACCATAAATGAAACATCGCGACCCTTCCAGTCCGCATAACTCTTCTATCTGAACTGGGCTGTGAAAAGTCTATCCTGAATCACCTTAACCTTCTCCAAAGCGTCCTGAACTAGGTCTGTGCCCAATAATCTAGCCTCGCCCGGCTCGAACCAACCCACTGGGGACCGACATCGCCTACCATACAAGGCCTCATACGATTCTGAATGCTGGACTGATAGTTGTTGTTGTAGGCAAACTCCGCAAGTGGCAAGAACTAATACCAAAAACCTCCAAACTTCATCACGCACGCACGGACCATATCCTCAAGAATCTGAATAGTGCGCTCGGACTGTCCATCCGTCTGGGGGTGAAATGATGTGCTCAACTCCACCCGAGTACCCAACTCATGCAGTACGTCTCTCCAGAACCGTGATGTAAACTGCGTGCCCCGATCAGAGATGATAAAAATCGGCACGCCATGGAGTCTGACAATCTCACGGTTATAAATTCGAGCCAACTGCTCGGAAGAATAGGTAGTCATCACATAAAGGAAATGAGCTGACTTGGTCAGTGAATCTACAATTACCCAAACTGCATCAAACTTTCACTGAGTCCGTGGGAGTCCAACAACAAAATCCATAGTGATCCACTCCCATTTCCACTCTGGAATGTCTAACTTCTGAAGCAACCCACCCAGTTGCTGATGCTCATACTTCACCCGCTGGCAATTTAGACACCGAGCAACATACTCCACTATGTCTTTCTTCATCATACGCCACCAATAATGCTGTCTCAAGTCCTGATACATCTTCGCGGGACCTGAATGAATAGATTACTGCGAGCTATGAGCCTCCTGAAGAATCAACTCACGCAAACCATCCGCATTTAGCACACATAGCCTGCCCTGCATCCTCAATGCACCATCGTCCCCGATAGTAACTCTCTTAGCATCACCATGCTGAACCGTGTCCTTAAGGACAAGCAGATGTAGGTCATCATACTGACGCTCCCTGATACGATCATAAAGAGAAGATCGGGAGACCACACCAATACTCGGCTAGGCTCTGAAATAACCAATCTCACAAGCTGGCTGGCTAAGGCCTGAACATCCAATGCCATGGGCCTCTCTATTGCTGGTAGATAAGCCAAACTCCCTTAACTCTCTGCCCGGCGACTTAAGGCATCGGCCACCATATTGGCCTTTCCCGGGTGGTACAAAATAGTGATATCATAGTCCTTAAGCAGCTCTAACCACCTCCTCTAACGTAAATTAAGATCCTTCTGCTTGAACAGATGCTGCAAACTCCGGTGATCAGTGTAGATCTCACAAGGGACACCGTACAAGTAGTGCCTTCAAATCTTCAGGGCATGAACAATAACTGCTAGTTCAAGGTCGTGGACAAGATAGTTCTTTTCATGCACCTTCAGCTGTCTCGACGCATAGGCAATCACCATACGATCCTGCATCAACACCGCGCCGAGGCCAACTCGCGACGGATCACAATAGACTGTATAAGACCCCGAACCTGTAGGCATAATCAATACTAGGGCTGTAGTCAAAGCTGTCTTGAGCTTCTGAAAGCTCTCCTCACACTCTTCCGTCCACCTGAACGGAGCACCGTTCTGGGTTAGCCTAGTCATAGGTGCTGCAATATATGAGAATCCCTCAACAAATCGATGGAAATAACCCGCCAAACCAAGAAAACTCCAAATCTCTATAGCTGGGGATGGTCTAGGCTAACTCTGCACTGCCTCCACCTTCTTCGGATCCACCTTGATCCCTTCACTCGACACTACGTGACCCAAAAATGCCATGGAATCTAACCATAACTCAAATTTCGAGCATTTTGCATATAATTTCTTTTCTCTTAGGGTATGAAGCACTGTCCTCAGGTGCTGCTCATGATCCTCCCGACTCCGGGAGTACACTAGATGTCATCAACAAAGACAATTACGAACGAGTCAAGATAAGGCCGGAATACATTGTGCATCAAATGGATAAATGCTGCTGGGGCATTGGTCTGCCCAAGGACATAACAAGGAACTCGTAATGACCATACCAAGCCCTAAAAGCAGTCTTCGAGATATCTGGCTCCCGAATCTTCAACTGATGATAACCTAAACGCAAATCAATCTTGGAAAACACTCGAGCACCTTGTAATTGATCAAATAGGTCATCAATACGAGGTAAAGGATACCGGCTTTTCACTGTAACTTTGTTCAACTATCGATAATAAATGCACACACGCATAGAGTCATCCTTTTTCTTGACAAACAAGACATGGGCACCCCAAGGTCACACACTAGGCCGGATAAAGCCTTTATCAAGCAATTCCTGTAACTGATCCTTCAACTCCTTCAACTCAAGATGGGCCATATGATAAGGAGGAATAGATCAACAAAATCAATAACAACAACAAAATCAATATCTCTATTGGGCGGCATGCTCGGAAGATCAACTAGAAACACATCAGGGAAATCCCTCACTACTAGGACTGAATCAATTGTAGGGGTATCAATATTAACATCTCTCACATAAGCTAGATACGCGTCACACCCCTTCTCAACCATTCATTGAGCTTGAAGAAATGAAATAACTCTACTGGGAGTGTAATCTAAGGTACCCCTCCAATTTAATCGCGGTACACCTGGCATAGACAGCGTCATGGTCTTGGCGTGACAACCAAGACTAGCATAATGGGGCGACAACTAGTCCATGCCCAAGATAACATCAAAATCTACCATACTGAGCAATAATAAATCGGCTCTGGTCTCAAAACCACTAAGAGCAATCAAACACGACCGATAAACGCGATCCACAACAAGAGAATCTCCCACAGGAGTAGACACATAAATAGGGGAGCTCAAAGAATCCCGGAGATACGCCCAAATGTGGGGCAAAATAAGAGGACACGTAGGAATAAGTGGGGCCCTGATCGAATAGAACCGATGCATCTCTATGACATACCGGAACAATACCTGTAATGACAGAATCAGAGGCAACAACCTCTGTACGAGCAGGAAGGGCATAGTATCTGGCCTGACCTCCCCTTCTAGTGCGACCTCTACCTCTCCGACCTCTACCTCTAGCTGGCTGAACAGGTGGAGAGTAATCATAGCCTGGGAACCCTGTCGGGCACGCTGTGGCTGATAAGTCTGTGGAGGTGCACCCCTCCTAGACTAGGACAATCCTTCACTATATGGCGAGTATCGTCACACTCAAAACAAGATCTAGGAGGACGTGGCAGCTGTGACTGGCTCGGGCCAAGTCTACTGGACTGACCACTGTAGGTACCCTGTGCAGGAGGCACACTAGATAGTAGAGGTGTATAATAAGGCTCCTGAGGTCTAGGAGGAGCTAGAATACCACTAGCGGCTGGAAGAGCTGAATGAACAGGGCAACGCATAAAACCCCTACCATGACGAATTGCAGCTGGGGCACGGGCACCAGAATAATGGCCCGACTCTCGAGACCTCTTGGCCTCTCTCTCCTCCCTATCCCGAGCAAGCATGCCCTTTACTCTCCTAGCAATACTCACCACCTACTGATACACAATATCCATCTCTAACTCGGGGCCATGCTAGACTTGATACTGGGAATGTGCCCCTCAATAAACCGGCAAACCCTCTCTCAAACTGTAGAAACCAAGGCCGGTGCATGCCTAGCCAAGTCACTAAAATGGACGGCATACTTTGAAACAGTCATAGTACCCCAGCGCAACTGCTCAAACTCCGCGCGCCATGCATCCCTGAGGCTCTGAGGGACATACTCTCTCAAAAAAATGTTCGAGAACTGTGTCCATGTAAGAGAAGCTGCCTCAGCCGGGCTGTCTAACTATAAGTATGCCACCACTGATAGGCTGCCCCTCGAAGCTAGAAGATAGTGAAAGAAACCCCACACGACTCTGCTATGCCCATAGTGCGGAGGATACGGTGGCAGTCCTCCAGAAATTCCTGAGCATCCTCTGATGCTAGACCGCTGAATGTAGAAGGTTCGTACTTCTTATACCTCTCAAGCATCCGCTGCTCCTCCACTGAAACTGGTGCCCCACCCTCGGGCTGAGCTGGGGCTACAAGCGGTACCGCTATAACCTCTGTGATCTGATCAACCTGAACCCGCTACTCTGCGGTGCAGGCGGCGAGAGTCTGTGCTCATCCCCCGGCCTGAGATGTGGCTGCAGTAAGGGGAATCAACCCTGCCTGAGCTAGAGTGCTGTACATGCTCATGAACTGTGCAAGGGTCTCCTGGAGAGCTGGAGTAAAAGTAGTAGTAGGCGTATCAGGTGCCTCTGCTCCGGTAGGAGCTACTGGTGGCTCCTCTGTAGCAGCTTGCGCGGGTGCTCTGGCTGCACCACGTGTGCATCCTCGGCCTCTACCCCAGCCACGACCCCAGCCTCTGGCGGCTCTACTAGGGGGCGCGGGTGTCTGGTCATCTCCGGTAGCACGTGTCCTCACCATCTGTGAGAGAATCGAAGACAGAATCTTAGAATTTCGGAGTCAATAATCTAGCACGACAAGGAATCAATTGAAGTGGAATTCTTCCCATAGCCTCTCGAAGATAAGTACATACGTCTTTGTACTGATCCACGAGACTCTAATAAACTGGCTTGTGACTCACGACTCCTATGAACCTAGAGCTCTGATACCAACTTTTCACGACCCTAGTTCTCCCTTCGTGAACCGTCGTGACGTCACCTAGTCTCTACGACTAGGTAAGCCTAAAATTGCGAAATAAAGAAGCGAAAACATAAAAACTAACAACTAATAAGTAAATTTAAACAAGGAAAATGAGATGTCGCTCGGCATATACATTAATCACTTCCGTACAGTACTGAAACTCTCCCAAAATCCGGAATGTTATAGGCCACAAGCTAAAGAAAGACACAGTACTCCCATACTCCAGAGTCTAATACAAGAATAAAATACATGAAGTCTTTAACTTGAGGAAGAGTAGATAGGGACTCCTAGGTCTGCGGACGCAGCAAATATACCTCGAAGTCTCTATTGTCGCCTCGCCTTACTGGTAATGCAACTGATGTGAGGTACCTGGATCTGCACACGAAAAACATGTGCAGGAAAGGGCATGAGTACACCACAACGGTACCCAGTAAGTGCCAAGCCTAACCTCGGTCGAGTAGTGACGAGATCAGGTCAGGGCCCCTGCTGGTATATATATAATAAAATTATATAGAATGAAATATTGTAGTAAAGATAGTTACTAAAGTTTAACGAGAATGAAATCACATAAAAAAAAACAGCTTAGTACACAGAGATAACAATAGGGGATCTTCCAGGATACCGTCCCGTAGTCCCAAACGTAAAGGTGCAGGGGGATCAACCAAAATACTGTTCCGTAGTCCCAAACCTAAATGTGCAGGGGGATCTACCGGGATACCATCCCGTAGTCCCAAAGTAAATATGCAAGGGAATCTAACGGAATACCATTCCGTAGTCCCAAACGTAAATGTGCAGGGGGATCTACCAGGCTACTGTCCCGTAGTCCCAAAGTAAATATGCAACTCAACCAACAGAAATAACAGTTACAACAAGAAAACCACAATTTAGGCTAAGTCCGAGTCAAGGAAGAACAGGAAATTTCACTAAACATGCTACACAGAGTTCAGATAGGCAGTTAAGGCACGTAGGTATGCTTTTCTAAACTAAATAGGATAATTACATAGGATATTGTAGCTCAATTCAAGGAAAGCAGATATTTTACTTAATGAAAATGGAGGTTTTCAAAAAATATCTCGTGTACGCACTCGTCACCTCACGTACACGGCGCTCATATATAAATTAGTACCAAATCCTAAGCTGAGTTCCCTTACACAAGGTTAGGCAAGTCATTTACCTCGAACCAAGCTCAAATCAAAATCACGCTCTTGCCACGAGTATCTAACTCCGAGTGGTCCAAATCTAACCAAATCAATTACATAACGTGAATATAGCTACAAGTAACTAATTTGACTAATGAAATCAAAGCTAAGGCAAGAAAATAGAAAAACACCCAAAAATCCTCCCCGGGCCCAGGTCTCGGAATCGGGTAGAAGTCACAAATTATGAACACCCATTCAGTCACGAGATCACTCGTACCAAAATTATCCAAATCCGATGCCTAAATCCCACCCAAAACTCAGAAATTCGATTGGGGAACTTTTCCCCCATTTCCCCAACTTTCTCACTCAAATTCCTTGATTAAATGAAGAAAACAATAATAGATTAATGGAATGTGATCAAAAATAGGATTAGGAATCGTTACCCAATCTGAAAAACTCAAGAAAAATAGCCTTCCACCGAGCTCCAAATCGAATTTTTGTGAGATGAATTTCAAACCCTCGAAAATCCCCTTTTCTGCCCAACGATGTCCACTTCTGCGAGGGTTCCACCGCATCTGCGGTCCCGCACCAGCGGAAAAACCATCGCAGCTGCGGACATAACTTAAATCCTCAAGAATCGTTTCTGCGATCAAGGGCCGCTTCTGCGTGCCCCATTTTGCGTCCTTTGTCCGCTCCTACGAGTCCGCTTCTGCGAGACCCTGACCGCTTCTGCGGTCCCAGCTGGGCAGGCCCAATACGGCATTTGTGGCTCGATGGCCGCTTCTGCGGCGTCGCACCTGCGGCCTAAAGTGCGCAGGTGCATCAACTTCAACCATTTGCATAAGTCTCAAACCAATACTTTAAGCACTCGAAACTCACTCGAGGCCCCTGGGACCTCAACCAAACATACCAACCAATCCTAAAACATCATAAGAACTTAGTTGAGCCCTCAAATCACCTCAAACAATGCTAAAAACACAAATCACCCTCCAATCCAAACTTAATGAACTTGAAACTTCAAAATTCTACAACCGATGCCGAAACCAACCAAACCACGTCCGATTGACCCCAAATTTTGTCCACAAGTTATATTCCACACTATGGACCTACTCCAACTTCCGGAATCGGATTCCGACCCCGATATCAAAAATTCCACTATCGGCCCAAAACTCCAAAAATTCAACTTTCGCCATTTCAAGCTCAAATAAGCTACGGACCTCCAAAACTCAATCCGAACACGCCCCTAAGCCTAAAATCACCCAACGGAGTTAATAGAATCGACAAAACTCCATTCTGGAGCCGTCTTCACATTGTTCCGACTATGGTCCAAATTCTAAGACTTAAGCTCTCATTTAGGAACTAAGTGTCCCAAAAACACCCCGAAGCTCAAAACGAATCATCCCGGCAAGTCACAATAGGAGAAATAGATACGAGTGAAGTAGTTAATAGGGGATTGGGGCGTATATTCTCAAAACGACCGGCCGGGTCGTTACATCATCCCCCTCTTAAAACATTCGTTCGTCCTCGAACGAGCATAGAGACATACCTGAAGTGGTGAAAAGATTGCCGTGCCCCTTTTTCTCACGAAACTGGGCTTCAACACGTGTGACAACTCCTTTAGATGGGGTGTTACTCATATTTTTCAACGGGCACAGACTATCATCTTCTGCTACCTGATTACTATCTTTAAGTTGTTACCTAAATCGCACTAGTTGGATCTAAACCGTACCCTATGTGTGCACTACCCGTCCCATGCCTATGGTCCAGGAGGCTTTGGACCTCTATTTAGGTAGTTCTAGACTTCAACTCAGATGCTCAAAATGATAAAACTAATCGACATGCAAAACAGGTTGGACATCATATAAAAGCAATTAAGGGCTCAAGTTAGCCTCCACACTTTGACAACGAATGCACGCAAACACGTTGAGCATTTGACAGTTGCAAATTTTAAGCTAATTAAAGTTATTGAATCCTATAGGCATGATCTCTACGTGATTCTGGATTTTAATACATGCAGCAATTTCAGATGCAATGTCCTTCCCTTTAATACGATTTCTAAAGCCTACATATTTGCCTACTGATTACAAGCATAAGAGATTAAAACCTATAGGCATGATGTCTCAGTGATTCATGCAGTAACTAACAATGGTGATCACAGGAGTATGTTCAGAATTACTTAGTCGAGTCCTATAGGCATGGTCTAATAGTGATAATTAGCAGAGTGTTGAAAACTCTTTAAAGAAACGAGTAGGACAATAATTAAGACTGATTTTAGACCACATAGACAAGGTTTCTATAATCATAACTAAAACTGGTTTTAGATCCTATAGGTATGATTTCTATAATTAAAACTGATTTCAGATCCTATAGGCATGATATCATAAATTAGGCAGGCATGATTTCTAACAAGTGGAAGCTAAACACATTTGAACCTAATTAAGAACCTATAGGCAGGATTTCTAACACATGATAACTGAAACATGTTTGAGCATAATGACACATTCTGAGCAAAATAGAGTACCTATAGGCAGAATTTCTACCCATTTCGATGCAAGTGTAAGATAAAAATTCCTTCCCCAATTTTACTAATACCCAGAATGTTATTATAAGAATTATTACAGACCCAGAATGAATAGAGTAAATTACAGAAACAAATAACTATAGGGAGCCTACAACAGGCCCAAAGATACATCCGGCCAGGCAAGACCTTCATTCCCATGGTTCACAATAGCCCAGAAATTACATCTTCATGGACATAAGGCAGCTAGGAATTAAGTGATTCACCCAGTAGGTACAAAACAGAGCTGAGCATGGAGAACCAAGGCCCTAGTCTATCAGAGTTCCCAAGGGCTTCAAGAACCCAGGGCAGTGCTCACACTAGGGAGGTTAACAGGGATAATCTAAGTAGCCTTGGCTTTCAGCCGGCTAAGAACAAGAACTCAGAGGGACTGGACAGTAAAGGAACAGAATGAGGTTAAGGGACACCACTGAAGGACAGAACCAAATTGAGCACACAAAACAGATAAAAAATATGCTTGGATTTAAGATGGACTTAACCAAGTTTAAGAAAATGAGTTCAAATACATAATGCACATATCAACAAGACAAACTGCAAGATAGTCTCATAGTAGGAAAAAGAAGAGAGTTTAGATTAGGCTAAGTGCAGAAGGCTAGTATCACAAGAGAGGATCATATCAATTGGCAATAGGACCTAACATGCTGAGAACTACTTAGGGAAATTACTAGGAAGTCAAGACAAGATCAAATAAGTTACATCACAGCAAATTTAGAAACAAACTTGTTACATACTTGATGAATACATTCATACCTAGCCAATTAGTCTATACAAAGAGATATGAGAGCATGTTCACATAATAGGGCTAACAGCAAATTTAAACTTTCAAGAGGTGGCTATCAGTAATAAATAGGCTAGGCAGAATTAAAGAAATTAATCAACTTAATGTAGGTCTAAATATGTGTCAAACTACAAATGTAATGGCATTTAGATTTGAAGTAACACATTGAGCAAATTCTTAAAAAATTAATACACATGTTAATGATAGTCAAATCAAAATGAAATGACAAAGGCTTTGTAACTCACCAGTTGAATGAAACAAGAAAGAAAGGAAGCCCACAATGTTATGAATATCACCAAAAGAACAAGAACTCAGAATTTCTGGCCTTGACTTTCAGCCGGCCAGGAACTAAAGCGCAGAACAATATTATTAAAGAGGAAAGAGCACACAACTTTTGTTTTTGTAGTTCTTAATGATTTCAGAGTTATTTCAAAGGGGAATAGGGAGGGGTTTACACAGTGTAGTAGTCGAACACATAAACATGGAAAATCACCAGTCAAACACTAGAAAGGAAAGCACTATAAATCAGTATGGAAAGGGAGAAAGTTTCAAAACCCTAATTTTAGGTAAAGTACACAAATCAGCAGGAAATAAGGTAAAGGAATCACATGCTGCATAGAATAAGATGAACATAGACAGGGATACTATTTACAATCAAAGAATCGAACCAGATTTGGTTCGATTTAAAAGAATCTGAAACTCTAATTTTAGTATAAGTAAAAAATCGGCAGAGAAGAACGAGTTTACATATAATAGGATGCATATAGACGAAATAACATTTAAAATCACAGAATTGAACGATATTTGGTTAGATCTAAAGAGATCTGAAACCCTAATTTTTAGGGTAAGTAAGAATTAGAAAGATACACAGAGATTCATAGAGATTCATACCATAAAAGAACAAGAATGAACATAGATGGAAATGGTCAAGGAACTGAACCAGTTTTGGCTTGAAGTTGAAGAGATTCGCTTGCCATGTTTAGGAAAGCTTACACCTGCGGGGGATACTACTATCCCTCCCATTGATACTCCTGTCCCGCCTCCAGCCCAAGCTTCCGATTCTGGTATCTCTGATGGGGATCTTAGGGGAGCTATTCAGATGCTGACTCAGCTAGTGGCCTCCCAGGCCCAGAGGTCAAATGTTGCACCCAGTTCATCTAGCCAGCAAGAGGATTCCACCTGTTCCGGGGTAAACAGATTTCTTCAGTTAGACCCTCCAGTGTTTTCGGGTGTCAATCCAGAAGAGGACCCTCAGGATTTTATTGATGAGATGCACAAGACTCTCAGGGTCATGCGTGCATCTGAGATAGAGGGAATAGAGTTGGCTGCCTACCGCCTGAAAGGGGTGGCCTATGCGTGGTTTGAGTTATGGGAAGATTCCCGCGAGGAGGGGAGCCCTCCGGCGAGGTGGAGTGAGTTCGCTGATGCCTTTATAGATCATTTTCTGCCTGCTGAGTCAAGGGCAACCCGTGCAGCGGAGTTCGAAAATCTGAAATAGGGTAGCAGAAGTGTGTGGGAGTACCATATGGAGTTTGCCCGCTTGTCCAAGTATTCTATTCACATGTTGCCCACAATGGAGGCTAGGGTGCGCCGGTTTGTGCAGGGCCTCAGTCCTTTAACTATTAATGAGGCTTCTACAGCTGCATTGAATTCGGACATGAATTATGGGAAGATGGTGGCGTTTGCTCAGGCCACAGAGAACCGTAAACTGAAGAATAGAATGGAGAGAGAGGGTAACAGAAAGACCCGGTCTGCGGGCAACATGGGTGAGTCACTAGGTGGGGGAAGCTTAGCTTTTCGGGGAGGAACATCAGGGCCGTCCCAGTTTGTTGCACAGTCTTCAGCTAGTGCACTGCCATTAGGGCCCAGCGAGCGGCAGCAGTGGAGTTATTTCAGGCCCAGTCAGGGCAACAGAGGATCCTATCAACGGGGTCGGTCAGGAGAGAGATCCCAGCAGCAGCAGAGGTCCCCGTGCCCCAAGTGCAGGAAGATGCATTCAGGGGTTTCCTACTTGGAGTTACCCGTGTGCTATGGATGTGGGATGAGGGGCCACATTCAGAGGCATTGTCATGCATCCCGCCAGGGAGCAGGAAGGGGCACAGCACATTTATCCGGTCCAGCAGTTGCTACATATTCAGCCCCCTCTCCAGCTCGAGGTACCCCAGCACCCGCAGGGCGAGGTGTAGCTAGGGGTGGTGCGCAGAGTTCAGGAGGGACCAGCCGGTTCTATGCTATGAGTGGTCGCCAGACTGCGGAGGCTTCTCCAGATGTTGTTACAGGTATTCTGAATGTTCAATCCCATGATGTGTATGCACTTATTGACCCCGGTCCCACCCTATCCTATGTTACCCCTTTTGTTGCTATGGAATTCGGGATAGAACCAGAACAACTTCATGAACCATTCTCGGTATCTACTCCGGTTGGTGAGTCAATTTTGGCTACTCGAGTTTATAGAAGTTGTGTTGTCACGGTGCGTGGTAGGAATACCATGGCCGATCTTATTGAACTAGGGATGGTGGATTTCGATGCAATAATGGGAATGGATTGGCTCTATTCATGTTTTGCCAAGCTTTATTGTCGAACTAGAACTATGAGGCTTGAGTTTCCTAATGAGCCCGTGGTTGAATGGAAGGGAGATAATGTAGTGCCTAAAGGTCGGTTTATTTCTTACCTTAAGGCCGCAAAGATGATCAAGAAGGGGTGTATCTATCATTTAGTCCATGTTACGGACACAAATGCCGAGGCACCTAGCCTTGAGTCCGTACCTGTTGTAAATAAATTTCCGGATGTCTTTCCAGATGAGCTCCCTGGGGTTCCACCAGACAGGGAGATTGACTTTAGGATCGACTAGGTAACACCGTAAACGAGTAACCAGTAATGAGAGGAGATCAATAAGGTAAGTGAATCAACGATTGATTCCTTTTTTGAGTCGGAATCGGAGAGGATTAGAGGTTACGGCGCTAGGGTTTGCAGAGACGAAGAGAGTGTTTGAGACAGTTTAAGGGCGGCAGATTGTTACAGAATGATTTAGGTTTGGGGGGGGGGTTTGGGTATAATTAAAAGGGTTAGGTTAGTTATGGGCCGTTGATCTCTGAGATCAACGGCCAGGATTTTAAAGAGGGGCTGGGGCAGATTAATTAAACGGGTTACCGGTTGGGTTATTGGGTTAGGGGTCAATTGGTTTGGGCTGGTGTAATGGGTAGTTTAGGTTCGAAATTAAGTAAGGTCTGGGCCAGATTTTAAATACTCCATGTTTAATAAATAAATAATTTTACAAAGTAATTATTAAATAACAAAAATATTATTTGTGCATGAAAATGATTAAAAATAATTACTAAACATTATAAAAATATAAAAAGTCATTTTCTGCATAAATAATGTAATTGTATATGCATATGAGCTATTATTGTAAAATGTGTAATTTAGCCTTAAAAATATAAATGTAATTATAAAAATACACTGAAAAATATTTAAACATTGTGTTTGTACAAATGATAAGTTAAGATGATCATAAAATAATTTGGAGGATAATTATTGGGTACTTATATAAAATAAAATGCAGAAATAAATTGGTTTAAAGCCTTTAAAAATTATGGAAAATTATAATTTTTTTTTTGTGTATGCTTATAAATCAAATGATGATGCACATGTACTATTTTGAAAGTATATATATTTAAAATATGAGAGAAAAATCAGGTATCAACAAAGCTGAGGATAACAGTTGTGCATATCCTGCTCGGCCTCCCAAGTCGCCTCCTCGGCCGGCTGACCCCGCCCTGAACCTTTACTGATGCAATTTCTTTGACCTCAGCTTTCGAACCTGCCTGCCCAAAATAGCCACTGGCTCCTCAACATAAGATAGATCCTTGTCCAACTGGATTGAGCTGAAATCCAACACCTGAGACGGATCACCGTGATACCTCCGGAGTATCGAAACATGAAATACCGGATGAACTCCCGCCAAGCTGGGAGGTAACGCCAGCTCATAAGCAACCTCCCTAACATGCCGCAACACCTCAAAGGGACCAATAAACCTTGGGCTCAACTTGCCCCTTTTTCCGAATCTCATAACGCCCTTCATAGGCGAAACCCGAAGCAAGACCCGCTCTCCAACCATAAATGAAACATTGCGACCCATCCTGTCTGTATAACTCTTCTATCTGAACTGAGCTGTGCAAAGTCTATCCTGAATCACCTTAGCCTTCTCTAAAGCGTCCTGAACCAGGTCTGTGCCTAATAATCTAGCCTCGCCCAGCTCGAACCAACCCACTGGGGACGGACATCGCCTACCATACAAGGCCTCATACGATGCCATCTGAATGCTGGACTGATAGTTGTTGTTGTAGGCAAACTCCGCAAGTGGCAAGAACTAATCCCAAAAACCTCCAAACTCCATCACGCACGCACGAAGCATATCCTCAAGAATCTGAATAGTGCGCTCGGACTATCCATCCATCTGGGGGTGAAATGCTGTGCTTAACTCCACCCGAGTACCTAACTCATACTGTACGGCTCTAGAGAATCGTGATGTAAACTACGTGCCCCGATCTGAGACGATAGATACCGGCACGCCATGGAGTCTGACAATCTCACGGATATAAACTCGAGCCAACTGCTCGGAAGAATAGGTAGTCATCATATAAAGGAAATGAGCTGACTTGGTCATCGAATCTACAATCACCTAAACTGCATCAAACTTTTGTTGAGTCCGTGGGAGTCCAACAACGAAATCCATAGTGATCAGCTCCCATTTCCACTTCGGAATCTCTAACTTCTGAAGCAACCCACCCGGTCGCTGATGTTCATACTTCACCTGCTGGAAATTTAGACACCGAGCAACATACTCCACTATGTCCTTCTTCATCCTACGCCACCAATAATGCTATCTCATGTCCTGATACATCTTTGCGACACCCGAATGAATAGAGTACCGCGAGCTATGAGACTCCTGAAGAATCAACTCACCCAAACCATCCACATTAGGCACACATAGCCTGCCCTGCATCCTCAATGCACCATCGTCCCCAATTGTAACCTCCTTAGCATCACCGTGCTGAATCGTGTCCTTAAGGACAAGCAGATGGGGGTCATCATACTGACGCTCCCTGATACAATCATAAAGAGAAGACCGGGAGACCACATAAGCCAATACTCGGCTAAGCTAAGGCCTAAAAATCCAATGCCATGTGTCTCTGTACTGCTGGTAGATAAGCCAAACTCCCCAAACTCTCTGCCCGGCGACTCAAGGCATAGGCTACCGCATTGGCCTTCCCCGAGTGGTACAAAATAGTGATATCATAGTACTTAAGCAGCTCTAACCACCTCCTCTGATGTAAATTAATGTCCTTCTACTTGGACAGATGCTGCAAACTCCAATGATCAGTGTAGATCTCACAAGGGACACCATACAAGTAGTGCCTCCAAATATTCGGGGCATGAACAATAGCTGTTAGCTCAAGGTCGTGGACAAGATAGTTCTTTTCATGCACCTTTAGCTGTCTGGATGCTTAGGCAATCACCCTACAATCCTGCATCAACACTGCGCTGAGGCCAACTCGCGACACATCACAATAGACTGTATAAGACCCGAACCTATAGGCAATATAAATACTGGTGATGTAGTCAAAGATGTCTTGAGCTTCTAAAAGCTCTATTCACACTCTTTCGTCCACCTGGACGGAGCACCCTTCTGGGTCAGCTTGGTCATAGGTGCTGCAATAGATGAGAATACCTCAACAAATCGACAGTAATAACCCTCCAAACCAAGAAAACTCCGGATCTCTGAAGCTGAGGATGGTCTGGGCCAACTCTACACTGCCTCCACCTTCTTCGGATCCACCTTAATCCCTTCACTCGACACCACGTGACCCAAAAATGCCACGGAATCTAACCAGAACTCACATTTCGAGAACTTTGCGTATAATTTCTTCTCTCAGGGTCTGAAGCACTATCCTCAGGTTCTGCTCATGATTTTCCTTCCGGAAGTACACCAGAATGTCATCAATAAAGACAATGATGAACAAGTCAAGATAAGGCCGGAATACACTGTGCATCAAATGCATAAATTTTGCTGGGACGTTGGTCAGCACAAATGACATAACAAGGAACTCGTAATGACCATACCGAGTCCTGAAAGCAGTCTTCGGGATATCTGGCTCCCGAATCTTCAACCGATGTAACCTAAACGCAAATCAATCTTGGAAAACACTCGAGCACCCTGTAACTGATCAAATAGGTCATCAATACGAGGTAAAGGATACTGGTTTTTCACTGTAACTTTGTTCAACTGTCGATAATAAATGCACACACTCATAGAGTCATCCTTTTTCTTCACAAACAAGACATGAGCACCCCAAGGTCACACACTAGGCCGGATAAAGCCCTTATCAAGCAATTCCTGTGACTGATCCTTCAACTCCTTCAACTCAAGAGGGGCCATACGATAAACAGGAATAGAGATGGGCTGAGTTCCCAGCAACAAAAAAATCAATATCTCTATTGGGCGGCATGCCCGGAAGATCAGCTGGAAACACATCAGGGAAATCCCTCACTACTGGGACTGAATCAACTGTAGGGGTATAAATACTGACATCTCTCACATAAGCTAGATACACGTCACACTCCTTCTCAACCATTCGTTGAGCTTGAAGAAACGAAATAACTCTACTAGGAGTGTAATCTAAGGTACCCCTCCACTCTAATCGCGGTACACCTGGCATAGCCAACGTCACGGTCTTGGCATGACAATCAAGAATAGCATAATGGGGCGACAACCAGTCCATGCCCAAGATAACATCAAAATATACCATGCTAAGCAATAATATATCGGCTCCGATCTCAAAACCACTAAGAGCAATCAAACACGACCGCTAAACGAGGTCCACAACAAGAGAATCTACCACAGGAGTAGACACATAAATAGGGGAACTCAAAGAATCTCGAGATACGCCCAAATACGGGGTAAAATAAGAGGACACATAGGAATAAGTAGAGCCTGGATCGAATAGAACCGATGCATCTCTATGGCTGACTGGAACAATACCTGTAATGACAGAATCAGAAGCAACAGCCTCTGTACGAGCAGGAAGGGCATATTATCTGGCCTGGTTTCCTCTTCTAAGGCCACCTCTACTTCCCCGACCTCCACCTCTAGCTGGATGAGTAGGTGGAGTGGCGGGATGTGCTGTAATCATAGCTTGGGAACCCTGTGGGGCATGATTTGGCCGAGAAGTATGTGGAGGTGCACCCCTCCAGAGCCTGGGACAATCCCTCACCATATGGCGAGTGTCGCTACACTCAAAATAAGCTCAGGGAGGATGTGGCGGTTTTGATTGGCTCGGTCCAGGTCTGCTGGACTGACCACTGAAGGTACCTCGTGCAGGAGGCACAGTAGATACTGAAGGTGCATAATAAGGCTCCTAAGGTCTAGGAAGAGCAGGAATACCACTGGCGGCTGCAAGAGCTGAATGAACGGGGCGACTCACATAACCCCTACCATGACAAACTGCAGCTGGGGCACGGGTACCAAAATAATGGCCCGACTCTCGAGACATCTTGGCCTCTTTCTCCTCCCTATCCCGAGAAAGCATGCCCTCTACTCTCCTAGCAATACTCACCACCTGTTGATACATCTCTAACTCCCGGGCCATGCTAGACCTGATGCTGGGAATAAGCCCTTCAATAAACCGGCGAACCCTCTCTCGCACTGTAGAAACCAAGGCTGGTGCATGCCTAGCCAAGTCACTAAAACGGACCGCATCCTCTAAAACACTCATAGTACCCTAGCGCGACTGCTCAAACTTCATGCACCATGCTTCCCTGAGGCTCTGAGGGACATACTCTCTCAAAAACATGTCACAAAAATATGTCCATGTAAGAGAAGCTACCTGTCACGACCCCAACCCCGGTCGTGATGGCGCCCAACATATTGCTAGGAAATCCCAACCAATTATCAATCACAACCCCTCTCGTATAGAGTTCATTACCAATTAACAGGGTTAATACCATTTCAACATCAACAAAAGTCTGAAACAGAAGATAAAATATGTGGAAAACCATAACAATATCTCTACAATAGCCCCACCGATCTGGTGTCACAAGTCAAGAGCCTCTATTACAAGTTTTAAACAGCCTAACACAAAGATAGTCTAGAATATGCTGAAAGGTAAAAGAAAGAAGGAGAAATCGGGTCTGCGGACGCCATGCAGCTACCTCGATAACTCCGGTGGATGATGATCAGAAAGAAAGCTCTCACTATGCCTCGGGAACACCTGGATCTGCACGCAAGGTGCAGGGAGTAATGTGAGTACTCTGACCCAGTGAGTAATAATTATAAATAATGGCTGACAGTATGAAAACACGTAAAGGCTCTAAGCAGTGAAATAACTTAAAGCAGCAAATAGTGAAGAAATCAAGTGAAATCTCTTTAAATCAGGTAAAAATAGGTAGCTTATCAGGTATTTAACAAGTATAAATCCGTTCCTCGACACAGTAACCATATATCTCTCCCAATAATCGAACTCAAAATAACCGCTGCGGTGTGTAGCCCGATCCGTACATCGCTGTGGCGCACAGTCCGATCCATATAAATAGTCGACTGCGCTTACTGGGGGTGTGCAGACTCCGGGAGGGGCTCCTACAGCTAAGCGCTATATTGCAGCGGCGCGCAGCCCGATCCACATATATATTTGCTGCGGCGTGCAACCCGATCCATATAAGTATTTGCTGCGGCGTGTAGCCCGATCCATAATATATATATAACATCCTCACCATTTGGGTTCTAAGCCCCTCTCAGTCATTATAATCACAGCCTCTCGGGCACAATAATATAAGGTAGGGATCTCAGCCCATATATTTCTTTCATTTAGGATTAACATTTCAAAAACCGGTTCATATTGTTTTAAGCAGTTAGAAGCATGACTGAGGATATGGTTTTTAACAAGTACAGTGAGGAAAATCAGTCATAATGCCCCTAAGGGTTCTACAAGTCGGCACAAGGCCCCAAACATGGCAACTAGCCAAAATCATAATGATAATTATTAAATCTCAGTCAAAAATGCGGTGAAATCATCAATCGGGACGGACCAAGTCACAATCCCCAGTAGTAATGGACCCCACGCTCATCATACAGCGTGTGTCTCACCTAAACATAGCATTACGTTGTGTAAATCCGGGGTTTCAAACCCTCAGGACATCATTTACAATCATTACTCACCTCAAACCGGCCAAAGCTCTAGCTCGCTACGCCCTTGCCTCTCAAATCGGCCTCCTCGCGCGTCGAATCTGACCAAAACCAGAGCGAATAGGTCACAATAGGCTAACGAAACAAAACCCAAGCGAAAACAATCGAAAAATATAAAAAATCTCGAAATTAGCAAAACCCGAGCCCCGGGCCCACTTCTCGAAACTCAGAAATTTTCACATCAACGGGTTCCTTATCTCGCCACGAGTCCATACATATCAAAAACTCTCAAATCCGACCTCAAATGGCCCTTCAAATCCCCATTTAAAGTTTCAAAATCCCAAGCCCTAGTTCTCTCCTTTTTAGCTAAATTTCCATGAATTTCTAGGTTAATTTCACAATAAAATGACATGTTTGGTTCATAAGACTTACCTCCAATCAATCATCTTCGAATCCCTCTTCAATTTCTCCCAAAGAGCTCTCAAAATGTTCAACAATGGAGGAAAAATAACTTAAGCTCGCGGAATGAAATATTTAAAACCCTTCTGCCCAGCTCCAGAAATCCTTCATCGCGTTCGCGACCTCAGTCTCGCGAACGCGAAGCACACTTTTTTTAATTCCTCAAAAATACCCCTACGTGAACGCGACAGGGTCTTGCGTACGCGATGCTCTAAATCCCCAGACCTACGCGAACGCGTGCACACAAGCGTGAACGCGAAGAACAATCTTTCACTGGACCCCCAACCCTTATACGCGAACGCGAAGGCTTAAATTCCTGCCTTCCAAATTCCTTCTTTGCGAACGCGAGGTCCTTTACGCGAACGCGAAGAGATAAATCTCTGCAACACCTGAAATGAAAATCTGCAACTCCTCAAAGACAAAAATTGTCCGATTGACCATCCGAAACTCACCCGAGGCCCCCGGGACCTTAACCAAAAGTACCGACACATCCTAAAACCTCATTCAAACTTGTTCCAACCATCAAAACACCTCAAACAACACCAAATCCATCAATTCACATCGAATTCAAGCCGAAGTTTTCTAAAAACTTCCGAAACACGCTTTTGATCAAAAACCCAACCAAATCACCTCTGAATGACCTGAAATTTTGCACACACATCCCAAATCACACAACGAAGCTACAGCAACTCTCGGAATTCCATTCCGACCCTCGGATTAAAATCTCACCTATAAACCGGAGATCGCCAAAATACTAACTCCGCCAATTCAAGCCTAATTCTACACCGGACCTCCAAAAACACTTCCGATCACACTCCTAAGTCACAAATCACCTCCCGAAGCTAACCAAACCATCGGAATTCACATCCGAGCCCTCTAACTCATAAGTCAACATCCGGTTGACTTTTCCAACTTAAGCCTTCTTAAAAGAGACTAAGTGTCTCATTTCCTTACCAAATCCACTCCAACCACAAACCAATCAACTCAACCACATAAAACACGGATAACGAAGCATAAAGAAGCAGAAATGGGGGAAACAGAGCGGTAACTCATGAGATGACTGGCCGGGTCGTCACACTACCTCAGCCGGACTGTCAAACTCAAAAGTATGCCCCTACTGATAGGATGCCCCTCGAAGCTGGAAGGAAATGAAAGAAACCCCACTTGACTCAGCTATGCCCATAGTGCGGAGGATACGGTGGCACTCCTCTAGAAATCCCTGAGCATCCTCTGATGCTAGACCACTGAATGTAGGGGGGGTCGTACTTCTTATACCTCTCAAGCCTCCGCTGCTCCTCCTCTGATACTGTTGCCTTACCCTCGGGCTCAGCTGGGGCTACAAGCGATACCGGTATAACCTTTGGGATCTGATCAACCTGAACCCGCTGCTCTGGGGAGCGGGCGGCGGGAGTCTGTGCTCCTCCCCTGGCCTGGGATGTGGCTACATCAAGGGGAGTCAACCCTGCCTGAGCTAGAGTGCTGTACATGCTCATGAACTATGCAAGGGTCTCCTGGAAAGCTGTAGTAGCAGTAGTACTGGCGTATCAGGTGCCTATGCTCCGGCTGGAGCTACTGGTGGCTCCTCTGTAGAAGCTCGCGCGGGTGATCTGGCTACACCATTTGGTAGAGGTCCTTTACGCGAACGCGAGGTCCTTTACGCGAACGCGAAGAGATAAATATCTGCAACACCTGAAATGAAAATCTGCAACTCCTCAAAGCCAAAAATGGTCCGATTGACCATCCGAAACTCACCCGAGGCCCCCGGGACCTCAACCAAAAGTACCGACACATCCTAAAACCTCATTCAAACTTGTTCCAACCATCAAAACACCTCAAACAACACCAAATCCATCAATTCACATCGAATTCAAGCCTAAGTTTTCTAAAAACTTCCGAAACACGCTTTTGATCAAAAACCCAACCAAATCACCTCCGAATGACCTGAAATTTTGCACACACATCCCAAATCACTCAACAAAGCTACAGCAACTGTCGGAATTCTATTCCGACCCTCGGATCAAAATCTCACCTATCAATCGGAAATTGCCAAAATACTAACTTCGCCTATTCAAGCCTAATTCTACCCCGGACCTCTAAAATCACTTCCGATCACACTCCTAAGTCACAAATAACCTCCCGAAGCTAACCAAACCATCAGAATTCACATCCGAGCCCTCTAACTCATAAGTCAACGTCCGGTTGACTTTTCCAACTTAAGCCTTCTTAGAAGAGACTAGGTGTCTCATTTCCTTACCAAATCCACTCCAACCACAAACCAATCAACTCGAACACATAAAACATGGATAATGAAGCATAAAGAAGCAGAAATGGGAGAAACGGAGCGGTAACTCATGAGACGACTGGTCGGGTCGTCACATCCTCCCCAACTTAAACAAACGCTCGTCCTCGAGCGAGTCAAGAAACATACTTGAAGCCTCAAATAGGTGAGGGTATCTACCCCACATCTCCCGCTCGGTCTCCCAGGTAGCCTCCTCCACGGGCCGACCTTTCCACTGCACCTTCACTGAAGCTATATCCTTCGACCTCAACTTTCGAACCTGACGACCCAAAATAGCCACCGGCTCCACATCAAAGGTCAAATCATCATCCAATTGGACTGTGCTGAAATCCAAAACATGAGACGGGTCCCCAACATACTTCCGGAGCATAGAAACATGAAATACCGGATGCACGCTCGACAAGCTGGGTGGCAAAGCAAGCATATAAGCCACCTCCCCAATCCTCCTAAGTACCTCAAAAGGCCCAATGAACCGCGGACTCAATTTCCCCTTCTTTTCGAATCTCATAACACCCTTTGTGGGTGAAACCTTCAACAGGACCTTCTCACCAACCATGTAGGATACATCTCGAACCTTCATGTCCGCATAACTCTTCTGCCTCGACTGCGCTGTACGGAGTCTCTCTTGAATTACCTTTACTTTGTCTAAAGCATCCTGGACTAAATCTGTCCCCAATAGCCTAGCCTCACTGGGCTCGAACCAACCAACTGGAGATCTACACCTCCTCCCATACAAAGCCTCATACGGGGCCATCTGAATACTCGACTGGTAGCTGTTGTTGTAGGCAAACTCTGCANAAGGGTCTCTTGAAAGCTGGAGTAGTAGTAGTAGTAGTAGTAGCTGGCGTATCAGGTGCCTATGCTCCGGCTGGAGCTACTGGTGGCTCCTCTGTAGAAGCTCGCGCGGGTGATCTGGCTACACCACGTGCGCGTCCTCAGCCTCTACCCCGACCCCAGCCTCTAGCGGCTCTAGCACGGGGCGCGGGTGTCTGGTCACCTCCGGTAGCACGTATCCTCACCATCTGTGAGAGAATAGAAGATACAAGTTCAGAATTTCGGAGTAAATCATCTCGCACGACAAGGAATCAAATGAAGTGGAATTTTTCCTAACAATTCCATAGCCTCTCGAAGATAAGTACAGACGTCTTCGTACCGATCCGCGAGACTCTAATAAACCGGCCTGTGACTCATGACTCTATGAACCTAGAGCTCTGATACCAACTTGTCACGACCCTAGTTCTTCCTCCGTAAACCGTCGTGACGGCACCTAGTCTCTATCACTAGGTAAGCCTAATATTGCAGAAAAAATGAGCGAAAACATAAAAGCAACAACTAATAAGTAAATTTAAATGAGGAAAATGAGATACCGCTCGACATATACATTAATCACTTCCGAACAGAAATGAAACTCTCCAAAAATCCTGAATGTCATAAGTTACAAGATAAAGAAAGACACAGTGCTCCCATACTCCAGATGATACAAGAATAAACTACAAGAAGTCTTTAACTTGAGGAAGAGTAGATAGGGACTCCTAGGCCTGCGGACGCGGCGGATATACCTCAAAGTCTCTACAGTCGCCTCGCCTCACTGGTAGTGCAACTGATGTGAGGTACCTGGATCTGCATATGAAAAACATGTGCAGGAAAGGGTATGCGTACACCATTACGGTACCCAGTAAGTGCCAAGCCTAACCTCGGTCGATTAGTGACGAGATCAGGTCAGGGCCCTACTGGTATATATATAGCAAAATTATACAGAATGAAAAATTGCAGTAAAGATAGTTAGTAAAGTTTAACGAGAATGAAATCACAGAAAAACAACAGCTCAGTACACAGAGATAACAACAGGGGATCTACTAGGATACCGTTCTGTAGTCCCAAATGTAAAGGTGTAGGGGGATCTAACGGAATACTATTCCGTAGTCCCAAACGCAAATGTGTAGGGGCATCTACCAGGATACCGTCCCGTAGTCCCAAAGTAAATATGCAGGGAGATCTACCAGAATACCGTTCCGTAGTCCAAAGGCAAATGTGTAGGGGGATCTACCAGGATACCGTCCCGTAGTCCTAAAGTAAATATGCAGCTCAACCAACAGAAATAACAGTTACAACAAGAAAACCACAATTTAGGCTAAGTCCGAGTCAAGGAAGAACAGAAAATTTCACTAAACATGCTACACAAAGTTCAAATAGGCAGTTAAGGCACATAAGCATGCTATTCTAAACTAAACAGGATAATTACATAGGCTAGAGTAGCTCAATTGAAGGAAAGCAGATATTTTACTTAATGAAAATGGAGTTTTTCAACAAATAGCCTGTGTACGCACTCATTACCTCACGTACACGGCGCTCATATGTCAAACAGTAGTAAATCCTAAGGGTAGTTCTCCCACACAAGGTTAGGGAAGCCACTTACCTCGAACTAAGCTCAAATCAATCCGAAATCACACTCTTGCCATGAGTATCCAACTCCGAGTGGCCCAAATCCAATCAAATAAATTACATAACGTAAATATAGCTACAAGCAACTAATTTAACTAATGAAATCAAAGCTAAGGCAAGACAATAGAAAAACGCCCAAAAATCCTCCCTGGGCCCACGTCTCGGAATCGGGTAAAAGTCACAAATTATGAACACCCATTCACTCACGAGATCACTCGTACCAAAATTATCCAAATTCGATGCCTAACTCCTACTCAAAACTCAGAAATTCGATTGGGAAACTTTTTCCCCATTTTCCCAACTTTCTCACTCAAATTCCTTGATTAAATGAAGAAAACAACAACAGATTAATGGAATGTGATAAAAAATAGGATTAGGAATTGTTACCCAATGATTTCCTATGAAAAACTCAAGAAAAATAGCCTTCCACCGAGCTCCAATTCGAATTTTTGTGATATGAATTTCAAACCCTTGAAAATCCCCTTTTTTGCCCAGCGATTTTCGCTTCTGCGAGGGGTCCACCGCATCTGCGGTCCCGTACCTGCGGAAAAACCATCGCAGCTATGGACTTAACTTAAGTCCTCAAGAATCGCTTCTGCGGTCAAGGGCCGCTTCTATGCGCCCACTTCTGCGTCCTTTCTCCGCTCTTGTGAGTCCGCTTTTGCGAGACTCTGGCCGCTTTTGCGGTCCCAGCTGGGCAGGCCCAAAACTGTATTTGTGGCTTGATGGCCGCTTCTACAGGGTCGCACCTGCTGCCCAAAGTGCGTAGGTGCGATTACACCAGGTGTAGCAACTTCAACCATTTGCATAAGTCTCAAACCAATCCGTTAAGCACCTGAAACTCACCTGAGGCCCCCGAGACCTCAACCAAATATACCAACCAATCCTGAAATATCATACTAACTTAGTTGAGCCCTCAAATCACCTCCAACAATGCTAAAAACACAAATCAACCCCCAATCCAAACTTAATGAACTTGAAACTTCAAAATTCTACAACCGATGCCGAAACCAACTAACCCACGTCCTATTGACCCCAAATTTTCACAAAAGTCATATTCCATACTACGGACCTTCTCCAACTTCCGGAATCAGATTCCGACCCTGATATAAAAAATTCCACTACCGGCCCGAAACTCCAAAAATTCAACTTTCGCCATTTCAAGCCTAAATAAGCTACGGACCTCCAAAACACAATCCAGATACACCCTAAGCCCAAAATCACCAAACCGAGCTAATGAAATCAACGAAACTCCATTCTGAAGCCGTCTTCACACTGTTCCGACTATGATCCAAATTCTAAGACTTAAGCTCTAATTTGGGGACTAAGTGTCCCAAAATACTCCAAAACTCAAAACGAATCATCCCGGCAAGTCACAATAGCAGAAATAGATATGGGGAAGCAGTTAAGAGGGGATCGAGGCGTTAATTCTCAAAACGACCGGCCGGGTCATTACAAAGGCGAGCTGGCAACATGGCCTTTCATGAACCACAACTTTTGGGGTTACATTGTTCCTCGATCAAAGTAACGTCAGGACGTCATACGTCATTATGATATGGTTTTCCGATGCGTTGCATTGTTTTGCATGCATCTTTTGGTTGGATCTGCCGCTTCGATAGTTGTGCCAAGTAATGATGACCTAACTTCTCGATTCTGATGCTTGAGCTAAGGATGTGAAGACTCAATTTCATGTTTTACAGATTTCCCATATCAAAACCTTGTGTCTTCTTCTTGTTCTTTCGTTGTTGTGCATCTTCTTTCCCTGTCCTAGCGATCTCTGTTGTTTTTAACTCCCTGGTGCTTTGAAATACTCTCTCTTTCTTTGGAAATATGTCTAATGTATCTTCTGGTTCCAGCGAGGAATGTGACCCGGTTCCCCTAATGATGGTTTTTCCTCCTCAAGCGAAAGGCGTTTCCGTTGTCGTTGAGGATGAAAACATTCCTACGGTGGAGGAGATAGTTCCTCGTAGTGAGAAAGTCAGGTCTGATTTTACAAAGACGCCTGAAGCTGAGCCCAAAACCTCTGAGTTGGCGATGAAGGATGCCAATTTATTAGAGCTCAGGGCTAAATACGGCATTCCCGCTCGTATCGAGTTTGTCCCTGCAGGGGGGACGTGGTACAGATTCACCGCCCTAGGTACTGTACGTTCTACGCTTATCCCTTTTATGTTGGCTACACTCTTCCCTTTCTTTCACTGGCGGAGGAGTTTTGCCGTTTCTATGTGTTTTTCTCGGATCAGCTCGCACCGTATATCTACAAGCTTATAAGGATTCTTACTAAGTTTGCGGAGCTAGGCGGGGTTGAGATCACACTTTGGCATCTGATGCATCTCTTCGCCCCCAATTTCTATAAGGGGACTATGTTAAACCTTCGCCATCGAGGGGGCAAGTGCCTGGTGGTAAAGATGGATGACAAGGCTAACCGCCAGTTCTGGCACAATTTTTTTTTGTTAGAACTGTGGACGTGGTGGCCAACGCAGACGGCTTCCCTGAAACTTGGAATTGTACTCGTAAGTGTCTACCTTTCTATGTTGAGGCATTTGGTTTACTTCACTTAGTCGTGGATTCTGATTTCTTGCTCCTTTCCTATGCAGCCAAGACTTCGCCCCCTCTTTTGGACAGGAACATTTTTGATTGGGTCGGCCGGCTCCTCCCTCATATCGCGGGGATTCGTGAGTGGCCGGGCTTTTATAAGAAGTTTGGGCCTACTCTTTCCTTGACCAGTGAGTTTCTTTATTTTGGTCTCTTATTCGCTTACCCTTTGTGGTTTATTCTGGTTGACCTTTTTTTTTTGCAATTAACTCCAACCCGAGGGTCTTCGAGGAGACCGAAGGCTCCCCCACCTGCATTCCATAAGTGGAAAGTTGCTGTCTCTTCGGCTTCTGCCCCTTCTACGATCGCGGCTGATTCTACTCACTCCTTGGTCCCACCTGCCGCTACTTCAGCATCAATTCCTTCTTTATCTGTGGACACTTAGGCAGGAGAACCTTCGGCTTCCCCTTTGTACCATCTTGTGGATGAAGAGGAGCAATCGCTGCCAAGTGATGGAGACTTGATGCCCCGTAAGAGGAGATCGATGGAGGATGGTCACGGGGTTTCCTGGGCTGTGGACTCTATGATGGATGATTTTACCCTTTCTGAGACGGCGACCATTGTCTTTGAAGACAATATCAGGTTGACGTCTAAGATTCCGAGATCGGTGGAAGCCGACAAAGACGTGTCTCTCCATTCTGCAATGATGGAGCCTGCAAGGCCGGCCGCTAGGGCTTCTGATTCTTTGTGGCAGGAGGGACCATCGACTTCGCAGCCAGCAGATAATATTTCATTGCCGGCCGATGGGAGAGACAAAGGCGTTGCCAAAGCTGGTTACGAGACGGGTTCAGACATTGATGCTGCTGACCTGAGGATGATGAAAGAAGGGTTTACCCAACTTGAGGTGAGGTTGGAGGGGTCTACGAGGACCATTGCGACCCCCATGGATCGTGATCTGTTGAAGAATACGACGAACGTAGTCCATGCCCTTGGCCCTCTTTGCTCCGACGTAGAAGGTGAAACACTTAGAGAGCTAGACGATGTTACTCTATCGAGGAGCATAGACGGCCTTGCCCTCAGGGTGAGTATTTTAGGGCTTAGTCTTTCAAACTATTGTGTTTTATTTTTTTTGTTTAGTGTTTTTCCTTTGTTGGCGAGGGCGTTCTTATTTTTTCTTTTCTTCTTTTTCTTCTTATGACTGCAGACCATGATCTTGGAGATTGAAAGCACTCGAAGGGAGGAGAAGCATAAGAAAGTATTTGAGAAGTTGGAGCACAAGTATTTTGAGTATTGCGGAAAGTACCGGGAGATTTGCAGGCATTATGGCGAGGGCGGAAACTTGCAGGACCTTCGTGATGAATTGAAGGAGAAAGATGACGAGCTGTTGAGAGTCATCGAGAAATGTAGCATCCTTGAAGGGACGTTGAGGAGTAAGGAGGAAGAGCTCGAAGTCAGTAAAGGGTTCGAAGCCTAGTGCAGCGATCTCCAAGCTCAGGTGGTTTCGCTGCATGCCCAACTTGAGAACTGTTAGTTCAGAATAGATGCTTTAAGTGGCGAGGTCGTCGAGAAGGCGGAGGATATTGAGAAAGTGGAGTTCGCTCGAACGGAGGCTTTGAGGAAGGCGGAGTCTCTTTAGGAGTAAGGAGGAAGAGCTCGAAGTCAGTAAAGGGTTCGAAGCTTAGTGCAGCGATCTCCAAGCTCAGGTGGTTTCGCTGCGTGCCCAACTTGTGGAGTGTCATTTCAGAATGGATGCTCTAAGTGGCAAGGTCGCCGAGAAGGCGGAGGATCTTGAGAAGGCGAAGTTCGCTCGGACAGAGACTTTGAGGAAGGCGGAGTCTCTTGAGGTAGTGATCCGGATTCTCCGTTTTGAGCGAAAAAATGACTTAGAAATGGCAGGGCTTAAAGAAGAGTGGATCGATAAGAGAATTGGAGAGTTGGAGAAAGAGATTTCTGGCCTCTACAACCAAGTTGCTGCTCTTGAGGCCGAGAAGGCCTGATTACTGGCGCATTTGTCTTCTTCCCATACTTCACATTTTCCTAATGTTCCTCGAGAGCTGTATGACGAGTTGATTCATGCCGAGGCCCAATTATATGTGTATCGGAATTTACATAAGATGAGTCTTCTTCTGCGGTCGCCCTTGAGGATGCTCACGTTAAGGCCCGTGAGGCCCGGGTCGCTTGTGCATATGATCCTGCCATGCCCGAGGCTGGCGATGATGAAGGGGACGAGGTTGCAGACAAGCTTGAAGAGAACACCTGGCATGATACTGCGTATCCTGAGGGCAATGGTGATGAAGAAGGGGATCGAGATAGACCAGGTATCGACTGTCAAGGTGATGGTGCTGAAGGTCCTGGTGGCGGTGAGTAGTTTTTCTCTTTTTTTTTTTGTAGGCTCATGTATTTTGTCGGTGTCTTCGTGAGCCTTTGTAAAAAAAACATTTATGAAATGGAATATCTAGATCACTTTATGCATCTGTCTCTTTTTCTGTGGTTGGTTTTTCTATACTTGGGTGTTTCAACTTGATTTTGATTACGGACGAGGGTCGGTAGGTCTTAGTTCGAACAAGGTCGAATATAACCTAAATTTAATTACAACCGAGGGCCGGTAGATGTTAGTTCAAACAAGGTCGAACATAACCTAAATTCGGTTACGATCGAGGGCCGATAGGTGTTAGTTATAACAAGGTCGAACGTAACCTAAATTTGATTACAGCCGAGGGTCGGTAGGTGTTGGTTCGAACAAAGTCTAACAGAACCTAAATTTAATTATGGCCAAGGGTCGGTAGGTGTTAGTTTGACAAAGGTCAAATGAAACCTAAATTCAATTACGGCCGAGGGCCGGTAGGTGTTAGTTCGAACAAGGTCGAACGTAACCTAAATTCGATTATGGTCGAGGGCGGTAGGTGTTGGTTCGAACAAGGTCGAATGTAGCCTAAATTTGATTACGGCCGAGGGACGGTAGGTGTTGGTTTGAACAAGGTTGAACGTAACCTAAATTTGATTACGGCCGAGGGCCGATAGGTATTAGTTCGAACAAGTTCAAACATAACCTAGATTCGATTACGGCCGAGGGCCGTTAGGTGTTAGTTCGAACAAGGTTGATGTAACCTAGATTCGATTAAGGACGAGGGCCGGTAGGTGTTAGTTTGAACAAGGTCAAACGTAACCTAAATTCAATTACGGCCGAGGGCCGGTAGGTGTTAGTTTGAACAAGGTCGAACGTAACCTAAATTCAATTACGGTCGAGGTCCGGTAGGTGTTGGTTCGAATAAGGTCGAACGTAACCTAAATTTGATTACAGCTAAGGGTCGGTAGGTGTTAGTTCAACTAAGGTCTAACGTAACCTAGATACAATTATGGCCGAGGGCCAGTAGGTGTTAGTTCGAACAAGGTCAAACGTACCTAAATTTAGAAAGATATGCCTATAAGTGCAAAGTTTGCTGAAACCATAAACTTTAAGCATTTTTGCCTTGGTCATACACTTGGAGAAATAACAATAAACTTTAAGCATTGTTGCTTTGGTCATACACTTGGAGAAATAACAATAAACTTCAAGCATTGTTGCTTTCGTCATACACTTGGATAAATTTACAAGTTTTCGGGCGTTGGCTGGCGTTCCAGTCCCAGTCTATCTAGTCCCTTCATTGGTTGAACTGGCGAGTACTTGAGAGGTCAAGCAATGAACTAGCCGTCCCGATCCCGTCTTTGCGTACTTCGACTTAAAGTGTTCCCTTCGTCGCCTCGTTAGAAACCTCCTTGAGAAAATCCAATTGGGACAAAACTCAAGTGAGGGAAAAAAAGTTCAACTTAGGGGACGCTTTGTCTCTTAAAAGTTGAAGTACTTGAGGTGGGTAATATTCAAGTTGCTTGGTAGTTACTTTCCTTCCATTATTTCTAGTTGGAATGACCCTTTGTTCGCTTTTGCCGTGATTTTTTACGGACCGTCCCAATTTGTTTCTAGCTTGTCTTCCTGTGGGTCTTTGCTTGCTTGTGTTTTAGCCTTAAGCACATAGTCCCCAACTTTGAGCGACCTGACCCTTGATTTCTTGTTATAATAGCGTTCTGCTTGTTCTTTTTAGGCGATCATTATTATGTAAGCCATATCTCTTCGTTCTTCGACTTCATCGAGCTCTTGCCTTCTGCTTTTGTCATTCCTTGGTCTGCTCTTATGGGAGTACCTTAGGCTGCGCTTTCCGACCTCGACTAGTATTATAGAATCGGTCCCATAGACCAAAGAGTAGGGCATCTCTCATGTGCTCGTCTTCAGCGTTGTTCGATAGGCCCACAGTACTTATGGTAATATCTCCGGCCACAGTCCTTTGGCGTCTTAAAGCTTTTTCTTCATGATTTTCAGTATCGCCTAGTTGGAGGACTCTGCTTTTCCGTTGCCCGCAGGGTGGTATGACGTCGAGAGTATTCTTTTGATATGCCATTTCTGAAAAAACTCAGTGTCCTTCTTTCCCATGAACTGGGGTCCGTTGTCGCAGTTGTTCTCTGTAGGGAGGTCGAACCGTCATATGATGTTTTTGCATATAAATGCGATCATTTTCTGTTCATGTATTTCGGCGAATACTCCTGCTTCTACCCATTTAGAGAAATAGTCAGTTAAAACCAAAAGGAAACGCACGTTACCTCGCTCTGCCGAGAGGGAGCCGACGATGTCCATTCCCCATTTGATGAATGGAAAAGGTAAGGTGATCGAGTGGAGGTGTTTGCCCACTTGGTGAATCGTTGGAGCATACTTTTGGCATTGCTCGCATTTTTTTACGAAGTCTGTGGCCTTCTTTTTCATGATGGGACAATAATATCATGCTCGTATGAGGCATCTGACCAGAGCCCGATTGCTGGAGTGAGCTCCACAATGGCTCTCGTGTACCTCTTCAAGGATGCACTGCATTTGGTTGGGGCCCAAGTATTTTGCTAGAAAGTCTCCGTAAGTTCTCTTATACAGGTCATTTTGAATGATATTGTACCTGGCCACTTGCATTGTCAATTTCTTGGCTGCTTTTTTTATCATCTAGAAGTGTGTCGTCCTGCAAATATGTAATAATACGGTTGCGCCAGTCCCAAGTTAAGCTTACGGTTCTTACATCCACTTAATCAAGCGATAACTTGAGGAGGTGGACTATGTTTTTGTCTACGGTTGCGATACTTTTGGTGGCTACAACTAGTTTAGCGAGGCTGTCCGCCTCAGCGTTCTGTGCTCGGGGAATTTGGTCCAGTTGACATTCGTCGAACTCGGACAGCAGCTTACAGTTTTCAGTCTGATATTTTTGCAATCTTTGCTCTTTGATTAGGTAAGTCACTCTGACTTGGTTGATTACGAGTTGGGAATTACAGCGTAGTTTTAACCGTTTTGCCTCGTACTTAAGTGCTAGTCTCAAACTCACAATTACAGCCTCATACTCAGCCTCGTTGTTAGTCATATCTGGGCACATTATGGACTGGCAAATTACTTCACATGTTGGGACTTCTAGTACGAGTCCCAGTCTGGAGCCTGATGCGTTGGATGCGCCATCAGTGTATTGGACACATAGGTCTCGTGCTTGGGGGGAAGTTTGAGCGGTTTCTCTTTCAACTTTGGGCATTACTTTTGCGCTGAAGTCGGCAACAAAGTCAGCGAGCACTTGTGAGTTTATCGTTGTTCGCAATTGGTATGTGATATCGTGCTTGCTCAGCTCGATGGCCCATTTGGCTAGCCTTCCCGATAGCTTAGGTTTATGCAAAATTCTACTCAGGGGAAAAGTCCTGACACCGAGATGGGATGGCATTGGAAATACGGTCTAAGCTTTCGTAAAGCTACGACTAAGGCCAGGGCCAGATTTTTGAGGTGAGGGATACCTCATCTCCGCGTCAACTAATGTTTTGCTAATATAATATATGGGGGATTACGTATCTTTCTTTTCTTGAATCAGGACTGCACTCACAACTACCTCAGATACAGTAAGGTAAACGAGGAAACGTTCCCCCGGCTCTGGTTTGGAAAGCAGTAGTGGCGATGATAAGTATGCTTTTAATTCCTTCAAGGCTTGGATGCACTCAGAAGTCCATTGGAGACCATTATCCTTCTTAAGTACGGAAAAGAATTTATGACATCTATTCGACGATCGTGAAATGAACCTTGATAGGGCGGCGATTCGGCCAGTCAACCTTTGAACCTGCTTTATAGCGGTTAAGTGTTTCGGTATCCCCTTGATGGCTTTGATTTGGTCAAGATCGACCTCGATCCCTCTTTGTGATACCAGGAAACCTAGAAACTTTCTTGAGGCCATGCAAAACACACATTTTTCGGGGTTCACCTTCATTCGGTATCGTCTGAGTATTTCGAAAGTTTCTCTCAAATGGTCGATGTGGTCTTCTTTCCTTTTGGACTTGACTAGCATATCGTCTATATAGACTTCCATTGTTTTACTGAGCTGGTCCTTAAACATCCTCGTCACCAGCCTTTGGTAAGTCATCCTCACGTTCTTTAGCCTGAAGGGCATAACCCTGTAGCAGTACGTCCCTTGATGGGTGATGAATATGGTTTTTTCCTGATCCTCTTCCTCCATGAGGATTTGATTATAACCTGAATAAGTGTCTAAGAAGATCAGAAGTTCGTGCTTGGTTGTTGCATCGATGAGTTGGTCGATATGGGGTAATGGGAGCGAATCGTTGAGGCATACTTTGTTCAAATCAGTGAAATCCACGCACATCCGCCATTTCCCATTCTTCTTTTTACTATGACCACGTTGGCGACCCACTGAGGGTACTTCGACTCCCTGATGGAGTCATTCTCCAACAGTTTTTCTACCTCTTCGCATACCGCATCATTAATTGCGGAGTTAAACTTACGTCTGACCTATCTTACTTGGGGTGGAATAGGTCGACATTTAGTTTGGGATACCCGGCATATCTACATGGCTGAAAGCAAACAAATCTACGTTAGTTGTTAAGAATTGGCAGAATTTACCTGGTTCTTGAAGTTTGCAGCCGATGTAAGCTTTCTTGCTGTGGTCATTGAGGTCTAATTGAACGGGGACGAGGTCTTCTATGGTTGTTCCTGCTGCTTCGCCATATCAGGGTCTCTGATGACGTCCTCGCTGTCGTCACATATCGACCTAGACCCTGTTGATTGTTATGACTCTTTTTCTTTGTCCCTCATTTTTTGACCGCGATGTCTAGGGCGATGAGGTAGCATTCCCGAGATGTGCTTTGTTCCCCTCGTATGCTGAATATTCTCCATAGAATCGGGAACTCGATGACCTAGTATAAGCTGGAAGGGATGGCTCTTATGGTGTGTATCCATGGTCGCCCTACTATGGCGTTGTACGCTGTGTCTTGGTTCATGATGTGGTACGTGGCTCAAAGAGTGACGCCACCAGGCAGAATGCGGAGTGTGATTTCACCAGATGTTCGCTCGACTGCATTGTTAAAACCAGTTAGCGTGATGTAACGTGGCACTATCTTATCTTCGAGTTTCATTTGTGGAGTACTCGAGGATGGATAACGCACACGCCGCTCCCATCGTCTACCATAATGCGTCTCACATCGATATCTAAAATTTGTAATGTAATAAAATGGGCATCGTGGGGAGGAAAAGCTAAACCGTTGGTATCTGACTTATCGAAGATGATACTCTCTTCGAGTTCGTCATACCATTCGCGGGTTATTGATCGTTTGAGCTTGTGGGTAGTGGTAAACTTCACACTGTTGATGGAAGCATCGTCACTTCCACCAATGATCATGTGGATGATACGAGTTGGTGAGGGTGGCTTCGGCGGTCCTTGATTTTGTTCACGTCCTCTGGCAAAGTTGGTCCATCCCCGGTCGCTCAGCAACTCTTTGAGGTGTCCTTGTCGTAACATGTTTACGACCTCCTGCCGTAGGGAGATGCAATCTTTGATTTTGTGCCCTCATTCCTGGTGGAACTCGCAAGGGGAGTCTGATACGCTCAAATTACACTTTAATTAAACAGTGTAAGGCGGTCGGTGTCAAATATAATAACCCAACAAGGTTGGGGTCGAATCCCACAGGGAATAGGTGTGAAAAGATTACTTGAGTAGTGTGAAACTTGACTTAAGATGTAGTTCTATTCCTTTATCTTAACACGAGAATGATGTAATTGCGATTTAATAAGATAACTAATTTTGTTATGAGAATGTGATTAATGTGATTAAGTAAACCAAGGTTATGTCCCCATCAATGAAATGTAATGCTATCGGTGTTAATATGATATATTTCTAATTGAAGGTCCTTTTGATATGCAAATGGTTTCTAAATGACTACACAATATTTTTCAATGGTTGGGTAGTATTTTTCTCTTTATGATTTTTCCAAATATAAAAGAGTTGCAATTAAGAACAACCAATTTATGCGAAGTAGAACCCACTCATTCCTAAGTGATTCTATTAAACAAGGTTTAAAGTCTTGAGTTCTTGATATTCTCTTTTACCAAACCCTAACCCACTTTTCCAAGTAAAGAATGAGTAGAATGGAATATGTTAATGTTTGCAACCACCAACAATAAATAAAGCACAAGAGATGAATAAATATCAACCAACCATTATATGTATGTTCAATGTCATACACCCATTAGGGTCCACAACCTTAGTATTTAAAACTAGCTACTCATACTAAAATATAAAAGCAAAGCAATAAATAAAGACATAAAGATTACAAAAGTGCAAGATTCTCTCTTCACAAGCTTCCAAATTAATGGAGTATTGAATAGCTTCAATGTTGTTCCTTTTCTAGACTTAATGACCCACAAAAACCCTAGTTATTCTTTTTATAGTGGACTAAAAGTCGTGGTCAAGATCGGACAAAATTGCCCTTACAGAGACCTTCTGTGATTGCATAATGGTCGCAGACCATGTATGCGGTCCGCATAATCAGAAATTGCATCGCATACTTATAGGTCTTGAAATTCTGCCGCATTCCAATTATGCAGGCCGCATATCTGTTATGCGATCGCATATTCCATCGGAGGATAGTTGCCCAGCAGCTTCAGTTGGATTTGTGCGGTCATTATGTAGCCCGCAAAAGCGTTATGCGACCGCATAATGGACCGCATATTCTTCTCTTCAGTTGGCCAAAAGCTCTGCTTCACTTTGCGGAGGTTATGGAATCTGCATTTGACTTCTGCGGTTGCATAGTTGCAACATTTCTGTCCTTTGTGACTTTTTGACTTCTTTTCCATGTTTTTGGGTCCTCAAGTCTCATGCACTACAAAACCTCAAAACTTGATAAGAATTAACTAAAAATGCATTGAAAGACAAGCTACAATCGAAGTAATTTGTATCAAAAGTACCGAAATTCCACGGCACATCAACACCCCCAACTTAAACTCTTGCTTGTCCTCAAGCAACTAAAACAGAAATTATCCTATTATATACTACTTATATTTCCGACATGTCACAAAATTGTAATGACTATAAATGGTTTTGACTGACAGCTCACAAGCATGTAACTTCTTTTATTTACCCTTCCTGGAGGGCAGCTATCACTTATCCATTTGACTAGTCAACTTGTGAACTTCGAGACTCAACCAAAAAGATAGAATGCTATTCACAGCTAAGTGTGCACTTGTATTCTACTTCAAGAACCTAACTTCTGCTAAATCTTACAATTCATGCGTGCTCACAACAAAGAAAATCCCCAACTCACACATATGTACAGGGGATGCAATCAAACACTCTTTCACTCGGAACGAAAGCTACATGCTACAAGTATCAGTTCCATAAGTTTTCCCTTATTTTAACTTGTTGCTATCTCAGGAATGATTGACTGTAGATCACTAAGGACTTTTCACGTGTTGTAATGTAGGCTTTGGGACGAGTTGGATGAATATTTGGGAACGTAGTGGCTATACCCTCCTTGAACTCTACATACATTTTGCTTCATTTCTACATAACAATTATTGACCTCAAGTTACTGACATAGAACCACCTCAGAGTATTTCTTCAATTTCCACAAGACTCTGCTCTTTTCTCTTCGAAGTATTCACAATTACTTTTGTCTTTTTGTTTTCGGAGCTTGCATTTCGTTATATACACAACTTTGAGGTTGTTTTTTTTTTCTCTACACACAATCGTCAACCTTACCACTTTCCACTTTGTACCGCCACCCCCAACTTAGGCTTTTAGACTCATTCTTACCCATTCAATGAGGGATGGGTTCAAAGAGAAGGAATTATTTCACAGAAAGGGGTAAAGGTTTGTAATGTAGCAGCCAATAAAAAGTTAAAGGCTCAACGGGGGTAACTAGGGTAATTTATGTACTAGGGATGTCAATTTGGGGAAAACAGGCTAGTAGTCACAAAGAGAGCCTAAGATTATTTCATCATTTCAATAATTAACCTGAGAGTTGCATAAGAAACCAACCGGGCAAGTTCTAGAAATCACAAGTTAAGCATATGCATTATTTATACAAATCCTCACTCACTCACAGCGCATGAACTGTTCAACTCAACATAATTTCAGCCCTCAAGTGAATGCAAGGCAAATCAAAACTTTTATCTCAGGATATGTAAGATTCTGAATAAGCATAAAGTCAAAGAGCGAGCCTCAAGTTCACAAGAATGACTAACCAAAAGTGTGTGTGTGTGTGTGTGTATATATATATATATATATATATATATATATATATATATATAAAAGCAAAAGAAGGAAGGGTACCATTTATTTTGCACAATTCATCACATGCTTGAAGCTAGAACAATCAACACCAAATAAGTCAAAACATTTCATGCTACTGCCTTGGTCTACTATTACACCCTTGGAAAAGAACCCGGCGAAGAAAAACCAAGGGGAATTCATTGCTAACTACGAAACTATACTACAAGAGTAAAGAGTCTATGTACAATGTTGACACAAAGCATAAGTACCCCACCCCCAACCAAAAATCATGCAGTGTCCCCAATGCATAGAGAACTTCCTGGGGCGCACTAAGCGCTCGGAGGAGCTGAAGCATCTAGGGTAGCTGTGGGGTCATCTACTGGCACTGAAGCAGCAATTGGTGGAACCTCGGACTAAGTGGTGGCCTCCACGGCTGGAGCAGGAAGCTTCAGCTGCTGTGAGGATGGAGCAGGAAGATCCACCTGCTGCGAGGATGGAGCAGGAAGATCCACCTGCTGTGAGGTTGGGTCTGGGGCCTGGGAGATGCTAGCCTCGCCTAGTAAAGGCTGAGTGGTCGATGGAAGTGCCTTGGCGCCATATCTGCTAAAGAATGTGCAATTGCTGTCCGCACAGCTACTTTCTCTTCATCCTGTGTAATTGTAGAAACAACCACTTGCTTACCCTTGTCCTCATGACCCTCAGTGTCCTCTACCAGTGCATCCTCATCTGTTTCCTCATCTTCTAAATCTCCCTCATCAGACTCCCCTTCCGTCTCTCCGGATCCCTCCTCAAGGAATGTCGATGTGTATAGGAGGAGCTGGAGCCTTTGAGATCTTAACACTTTGTGCCTCCGGAGCTGTCATCATGTTGTGAAATCAAATTCCAAGCCCGGAATGGAAGTGCCAGCACCCTACTCACCTTTCTTCAGGAGGAAGGGGGTCAAGTCAAACTCCAAATTCTGCATCTTCTGCAGTTCTGGTTTCAGTTCATCAACATCTTTTCTGAGCCGAGACACATCTCTAACCTAATCCCACTCGACCTTCTCAAGACACACTTCAAAGTGCTTTAGGCGATCCTCATAAGATTTATGCTGCTGTTGAAGAACATCCACTGAGGCTTGGACGGGGATCAATGCTTGCCGAATGAGGTTTGGCATTTCTTTTATCACCTAGTCTACCTTAGCATTGGCGCGCTGGGCCAGTAGACCCATCTTGGAGAGAACTGGTAAGGGAACCTGTGGTTGTGCAGTGGTATGCTATGGAGTGGTTGTGGAGGTACCTAGGGCTTGAGAGGTGTCAGGCAGTGCCAGGGCCTCTGGTGCTGCTGAGTCTGATGGAGGAGGAATTGAAGTCTCTTGCTAATTTGGAGTTTCCTTGTCTACTGCATCACTGATCCGAGTGATGTCAATATCTTTGAGAGCTTTCTCAAGTTTATCATGCTTTGGCATATGAGGCACACCCGCAGCTTTGCATAGAGCAGTGATCAAGCATGGGAAGGGAAGTGATATTTGTTTTTGGTTTGCTCTAATCCCCAGCTCCCTGAATATTTTATTCCTGTCATGTTGCACGCAACGAGGAGCGCCTTCTCAATGTTGATGTCAGTTTGATTCCTAGACAACATCAGATAGGAGCAGACAAGACTGAGCCAGTATCGACCCTCCTGTGTGAGATCATGCTTGTAAATCTTATATCGAGGATCAATCCAGGCGGGTGTCCCCTTTGCTATGACAGAGGCAATCCAGGCACACTCGTTGTTCTTGTTAGCTACCTTAGCCTCATACTCAGCTGTGCCTGACCTCTACTCCTCAAAGTACAAGCCATTAATGGTGGCATCATCATAGAGCACTTGGACCCCTCGAACTAGGACAGATTGTGCAAATCTCCTATTTCTCTTTTGCTCATCATTCCTTGATGCCCCATAAGAAGCATAGAACTCCCGTACAACTGTCTCATTATATTCATCGGGGACCTCAGTGAAGAACTGCCATTTTATCTTCTTTATGTCTCGATCATGTGAGGGTATTGTTCCTTCAGCCGTTTAGGCTCAACTGCTTTTCCTCGAGAATCTTTCTCTTTGTTAGCCCTTCTTTGTACAGGTTCATGGAGCCTGTGACTCCAAACCTGAGATTAAGATGCTCCCCCATCTTCCGTCGTGCCTCAGCTTGTAGGTCAAACAGATGGCCTGAGGTCACTCTGTGCCTCCTCCTCTTCAGACTAGGAAGAGTGCTCAGAAGTACTGCAAATTGTCTGAGCCCATTGACGTTTGGACTGTTGTGCTTGTTGGCTCAGAGTGGCAACCTGTTTCTTTCCACAAGCGGAAGGCGATCGCATTGTAAGAGACTTCTTTGGTTCCATTTTTATTAATGAAACATTGTGTGAGTGGGTGAAATAGCATAGGAATCACATTGAGACAAAAGTAATGAAGTAGCTTATGCGATGGGTTATGCGATCGCATAACAACTATGCGGTCCGCAAACCCATCGCATATTTTCATAACCTAGAAGGCCAAAATGATTATGTGATCGCAGAAGCGACCGCATATTTAGTTATGCGACTGCAAAGTGGTCGCATTTCCTCTCACCAGATGGGCAAATTGTCTGCCTCTGTTTGCGGCACGTATGCGGACTGCACCGATGGGTTGCAATCGCAAACCCGATCGCATGATCATTTTGCAGTAGACCACCTAGGGGTCTTTTTGCGATGGCTTTGTAGACCGCAAAGCCATTATGCGGCCCGTAAAGATTGTCTTCCTCATTTTAAACGTGCTTCTGCACTCAATATGCACATCCCACGCACATTAGCTTCACACCACATGCACATCACACTCACATGCTTTCCTAAGATTACCTACTTAGATTCCCCCATTGTGGTTATAGGCCAATCAGTCGATTTAAGAGAAGAAGGGTACTCAGACTTCCCCCGTTTTGTTTCATCAACAATAACCCACACAGTCACTCAACCAAATCCTCACCATGATGCTAACCGTAATCAAAGGGAATTAGGGGACCAGGAAAACGAACATGGAGCTCAGAATTCAGGAAGAAACATGAATCACAATTACGAGAGAGGGGAGAGAATCATACCAGAAAAGTGAGCAAGATTATGCAAGTACGATATGCTTCGTGTGACTGTGTGATTCCTTGCTTGGTGAGTAATTTTCTTTTTGATCTTTTCTCTTTTCTTTCCTTGCTTGTAATTTTTTTTTGTTCTTTTGATTTTTCTTCAGTGTTAGTGTGTGATAAGAGTGAGGATGCGGTAGGTTAGGATTTTTTTATACATGTATGGTTTGCGGCGCGTAAGTCCATCGCATAACACATTATGCGATCGCATGTGTGTTGTGCGATGGACTAGTGGCTGGGCTACACAAACATAATTTGCGATGCATTCTGCGATCGCAAAGTTGTTATGCGGGCCACAGAACTATAAAGCTTACCGCATTCTTGAATGCCAAATTGGCTAGTTTTTCTGCCTGTATCTGTGATGACTATGTGGTTCGCATGGTCATTATGCGACCGCATAGTTATCGCAAACTCTGGACCTTTCTTTCCTTCATTTTCCTCAGCACTAGCACCCTGTTCATGATATTTTGGACTACCTGCACTCTAACATGCACGTCAACCTAGTCAATACTATCAACTAAACTACATAAATGAAAAACTAACAAAAGAGTGTTACCACACATGGGTTGCCTCCCAAGAAGCGCTTGATTTAACGTTGCGACACGACGTAGTTGACCCCATTTGGGCTATTCATTGGTGGGGACTGCTGTTGGATTATCCTTTAGAGCGAATTGTTCTATCAAATGCCTTTCTCCTGTGGTACCGAGGTAATGCTTGAATCGTTGACCATTCACTTTGGAAGTTCGAGTTTCATCCTCCGATTCCATTCAATAGCACCATAGGGGGACAGACTCACAACTTTGAACGGGCCAGACCATTTGGACTTGAGTTTTCCCGAAAATAACTTGAGTCTAAAATTGAAGAGTAAGACCAAGTCACCGGAATTGAATTCCCGCTTCAAGATCTTTTTATCATGGACAAACTTCATTCTCTCCTTGTACATGGCTGCACTCTCATAGGCATGGAGACGGAATTCCTCCATCTTATTGAGTTGTGTCATTCTCTGATTAGTAGCCTCGGCCCAGTCAAGATTCAAATTCTTCAATGCCCACATGGCTTTGTGTTCAAGCTCCAATAGCAAGTGACACGCTTTGCCAAAAACCAACCGGTATGGTGAAGTGCCAATGGGAGTCTTAAATGATGTGCGATATGCCCACAACGCATCATCTAGCTTCCTTGACTAGCCGGTCCTGTTTCCATTGACAGTTTTTGCTAGGATGTTTTTGATTTCCCTATTTGAAACTTCAACCTGACCACTCAACTGAGGATGATAGGGTGTGGCCACCTTGTGCTTTACGCCATACTTTTCAAGTAGCCCGGTGAATGCCTTGTTGCAGAAATGAGAACTACCATCACTCAGAATGGCCCTGGGGGTACCAAACCACATGAATAGGTTCTTCTTCAAGAATGCGGTCACACTCCTTGCTTCATTGTTGGGAAAGGCGATTGCCTCGACCCATTTGGAGACGTAGTCCACAGCCACTAAGATGTAGGTCATGCCATAAGAGCTCACAAAAGATCCCATAAAGTCTATCCCCCACACATCAAAGATCTCGACCTCCAGTACAAAATTCATAGGAATCTCATGTCTTTTAGATATTGACCCTTGTCTTTGACATTGATCGCATGCCTTGACTATTTGATTTGCGTCTTGGTAGATCGATGGCCAATAGTAGCCATATTCAAGTACCTTTGCAGCTGTCCGGTTTCCTCTTTGATGACCCCCAACTGGAGAATCATGGCATGCTTTTAGAATTGGCATTACCTCATCTTCCGGAACACACCGCCGAGTGATGTTGTCGGCACAAATTCAAAACAAAAAGGGTTCCTCCCAGTAGTATTGCCTACATTCCCGCAAGAACTTTTTCTTTTGATAAGTCTCCAATCCATCAAGAATAAGGTCACTAACCAAAAAGTTAGCGATGTTGGCATACCAAGGAGCGAATGTGCTAGACAATGCCAATATGTGCTCATCTAGAAAGGCATCATTGATTTCAAGGTCTTCCTTTGGTCTCCCTGCCTCTTCAAGCCTAGATAAGTGATTTGCAACTTGATATTCTGTCCCTTTATGATCCTTGACTTCGAAGTCAAACTCTTGCAACAAAAGGACCCACCCAATCAATCTTGGTTTGACATCCTTCTTCGCCATAAGATAGAGAAAAGCAGCGTGATTGTGAGCACGTGATTTTTGCCCTATATGAGTTACTTCCATAGTTTCAAACAAAATAATTTCTTTTCATTCTGTTGATTTTCGTGGCATTTTTGTCAATTGTTTGCATTTTTATCTGTGCATTTTAATTATTGAAAATACAAAAATATACATTGCATCTGCATTTAGGACTTAATTTTACATATTCTTAGATTAATTAGTAATTAGGGTTTTACAAAATACCAAAATCGCAAAAATAGTTTACTCTTGTTTTTAGTTTTAAATTTTGGAATTTTAGTAGTCTTTCTTTTATATTTAATTGTTTGTGGTAATTGTTAGTTAGAGTCAATCAATTTAATACAGTAGGATAATATGATTAGGAAGTAATTGGGGTTTTATTCTTAATTTTAAAAGAAATTAGAATAAAGAAATGAAAAAGAAATAAAAAGAGAAATTCAAAAGGATTGAGTCACGATTTGGGCCTGCCTTGTGTTCTTAATTAATCAATCCATCTCCTAGCCCAAGCAGATCAGGCCCAGACCGCCCCAACCCGGTCCAGCCCCCACCCCCTTCAAAACGGTGTCGTTTGCCAAGGTAAGATCCCAGCTGTCGAGCTAACTCGATCTAACAGCTGGGAAGTAGGGTCCTTTAGATATATGTATGTCCGAAAAGGGACCACCCCCCTCTCCCCCCCCCTTACCCCTCCTCAGAGAACCAGTTACCATCTCCTCCGCGTACCGCCGCCGGAAATCGTTCCACGGCGGCGGCAGGTCTCCGATGGCCGCAAAAATCACACCAAAGTTCCCCCTCCCTCTCCTCATCATGAATCCACCACCAGCTCCCTTCAAATCCCACCGGAATCTCTCAAAATTCGGAAACCCTAGCCACCGCCCTGTTTTTTTTTTGGTGGTGGCGCAACTACCAAATCACTCCACAATTACACCCTATGGTCGATCTGCTTCCCCCATCCAAAATCCACATTCAAACCCCATCAAAGGCCTCCAAAACCGTCCGAATTTCAAATCTGGAGTCCCAAGGTCCAAACCTTGAATGGATGTCGTGGGGTTTCTGTCTCGAACTGCGCTTGGTTTTCTTCATCAACTAGCGATGTTCATCTGTCCCTACCTAAGTGAATGGGGATGAAGTTGGAGTTTCAAGTCCGGGGTGTGAGGCGGGTCAGTTGGGTAAGAATTTCTTCATCCGACTTTAAGTTCTCGTTAATCAATTCATCCTCCTCCTCATCTCTCTTCTTTTAATTCAGTTTCATATTTAATTTTGAGTTTCGAATTAAGTCATGTTCATCCTGTTAAGTCAAATTTTATACATTTTTGTTCTTTGTTTGGTTGTCTCATGGAGGGTAGTTAGTTTCAATCACGACAAGCTTGTAATCGAGTCTCTGTTTGCATATGTGATATTGAGACTGCTGTTTGCTATTCATATTATGTTTGCTTTAATTGTCAGAAGTTTCTTTTGCATTTTTGTTGAAGAATTCCATCTTGATCCGTTTGAAACTCTTAGTATTTGATTAGGATTGTTTGTGACATTTTAGAGGACCTTAGGAGAGTCAATTGTTAGCCTAAAACTATAGGGGTCTCAAAGGGACATTTAAAGTCTGTAATAACTGATTGGGCTGGAGGTAATTTAGGTAGTTTAAGTAGGAGGGAATCTTTCATAACAGAAATGGAAGCTTCTAGGGAGGGGTTCTAGGATATTTCAGATTTTTTGATGGGTAAAACTTGGGTAGGAAGTTAGAACTTGGGGGTTACCTCGGCTAAACTGAAAATTAAAAAAGGGACTGAGGGTGCAATACTAAAATCAGAAGGCTGCCCTATCTTGCTTGCATATAAAGCCTTTCTTTCTTGCCTTAGAGGGCAAGAATTGAAGAGGAGAAAAATAGAATCATAGGCGGCTGAAATTTGACAAAGACTTCCCACTATTCTATTGAAATTTTATTCTAGTGTGAGGGTTTGTTACTTCAAAATAAATCTGATTCATTTTTGACAGTAGAGATGGCTTGATTTTGAGTTTGAAAGGGGGGTTTTTGGGTCTGAACCTGGTTGGAGTTCACTATTCCATTGATTTGGGACTGATTTTCAGTGTTTTTGACTCCTGAGAACTTGCTGGATTAGCTGTTTGTGTGAAGTTGTTTTCTGGGCTGTATTACCCCATTTTTGAGTTCAAAGAAATCCTTCTGCTATCTATTCCTGGGCTACTGGGGTTTGAGTTCTTTTTAATTGGCTTCTGTTGCTGATTCTGCTGCATATTTGCTGATCAATCACCCTCGTTTCTTTCCATTTTCCAGGTACTCTCCCTAGCTCATAGTTGGAGACCAACTGTTGAACTTGTAACAGTTTGAATGTGCTGAAATGAAGACTGAGTTTATGCTGATATTTCTGTACCTGTTTTACTCCCTTTTTGTTTGCAGTATCTAGATCTAAAGTTATAATTATTAACTAGAGTTCCTTTATCTGGATTGTGTGTAAGAGACTCCTATAGAATATTTCTTATGTGTATTAAATTGGACTTGGAAACTATGATTATTATGATCTTGTTGCCTGTTTAATGTTAGCTTTAGTATTTCTCATCAGTATGCATGAAATTAACATTCATATAGCAATTTAATCGAGCCTTAATAGTTGAACTGTGTTATTCACAAAGTATGAAGATCATCAATAATTTTATTTATAAATATACTGCTTCTGGTTAAGTGACTTCAAGGTTGCTTCATGTTTAAATGTCAGTTTAGGGGTAAAAGCTTGGAATAGTATGTGATCATGAAATTGGTTAATGTGGGCTTATACAAATGTTAGCCTCATGGGAAATAGATGCCTCAATAATCAGTCACTATAGTCTCAGTCTTGCTATCATTCGATTTGAGCTTGTGAAACTGCAAACCTTTAGTTTCAATTGTTTTGTGCACTTTTCTATGATTTGAAAACCTTCCTCTTCTGTTTGCTGATATTTGATCCTTTGATCTCTCCCATGCGGCTTGGGTTGCTTTGTCCGATTTGGGCTTGTCTCAAGCCCATTTTCTGTTCCTATTGGGAGCCTTCATCCTGTGTGCATCCCATGCGGTTTAAGCTCAATTGGGCTTTTTTTTGAAATAGCAACTGATCCTTTAATAATTAAATGGTAGGCTTTGGACCTTTCAAGTTAAGTAGCAGATCGAGCTAAGGGTTTCTTCAGTAACGGAGATCGCCTTGTTCGAGTTTGGACTTGAGCTTGGGGCCCGAATTTCCTTGAATGCTATAATGTTAGTTAATTCATAATGTTAACAAATTAAGTTTTTTTTGTTTTAGAGACATCCCTTAATAGATAATATTAGTTCCTCTTTAGGATGTCCTTTAAAAATAAATTGAGATACGCCGCGCCAAATAAAATCACAAATTGCGTGGCCCTCTTTAATTGCTCTATTAAAAATATTTTAGAAATTCGGGACGTGCCATTTAGCTAATTTTCATGGCCTCACGCAAAGTTAACAAGACGCTAGCCACTTTAGGCGCTTTTTTTAATAATTTTACCTTCTGAACTACGGGTGTGCATTTCATGTGACCCAAATCCAAATCCCAAAACGTTGAATAAGAGGTGTCGAGGATCCGGGTGTATTTCATGTGACGTGATCCAAAAATACGTTCTTAAACGGCATTCACTTTCATAAAAACTAATTAAAAGCGGTTAAACAATTTTAAAATTGCACTATAGGATGACATGTATTAAAATGAGACTTTAGCCAAATATAGCAGTTGAGCAACCGTGCTAGAACCACGGAACTCGGGAGTGCCTAACCCCTTTTCCCGGGTTAATAGAATTCCTTTCCCGGATTTTTGGTTCGCGACTGTTAAACAGAGTCAAACCCTTTCCTCGATTCGGGATTCAAACTGGTGACTTGGGACACCATAAATCTCCCAAGTGGCGACTCTGAACTTCTTAATAAACGAATCCCGTTTCGATTGTCCTTTAATTGGAAAAACTCCTTTTATTATACCCTTCACGGGGTGTAGTAAGCGAAAAAAGGAGGTGTGACAGCTCTGGCGACTCTGCTGGGGACAAGAACCCAGAATTTCGGTTCAGGGTTCAAGAATTCGAGCTCAGTTAAATTGTTATATTTGGCTTTATCTGATTTTTCTACATGTTCCATGCTATGTGCTAAATATTTTACCGCTTTGATATTTGTTGAATTGTATATAAACTGTCGCGAATCCCTTCCTCTCTCTGAGTCTTCTACATCATGGAGAAGGGTGCACTTCGTGTAGCTTCTCTTCTGTTTAGAGTCTTTTCCCATTTAGAACGAGGTTTGGATAAGTTGCAAAGCCGGCGGAGCTTCTGTATCCCCGGTACCCTGCCTCCCCCTCGGCCCGAGTTGTCCGCTCGGGTAAGCCAGGTCTAGACCAATAAACCTAGGGTTTAAAACCTAGAAGAACAAAACCTCATGCCGGATCCCTAGTAGGACGCTTGTTTGCATCATATGCATTTGACTTAGGGGACTCAACACAGGGGTTGGGTCCGTCTAGGACAGGTGACCTGAAATAATGGACCATCCTGATGCATCTTACGTGCTACTTGCGCATTTATTTGCTCGGCTTTGCATGTTGACCGGCTTGGCTAAATGAGTGAATTATGAAAATAAGTAGTGTTGGGACTAAGTAAGGGTAACCGCTAGTTTTGAAAAGCCAATGTCGAAGTAATGCCGAAATGCTATCGGATTTTTGAAAATGAAAGAAAAAGAAGAAAAGTAGTTTTTTTAGTTTTGTTTACCAATGGAAAAGAAAAACCAAAAAGAGTTTTGTTTTCAAATTAGTTTGTTTATTTGCCACTGAACAAGAAAACATAAAAAATGAATTTGTGCTTTCAGAAATAGTGTATTTGCCAAAGAGTCTTATTTTCAAAAATAGTTAGGCTTATTTGCCCGAACTACGCCGGTTTGATTCTCACCGGATGTGAGATACGTAGGCAACCCTCGTCGGGTCCAACCACCCTTTTTCAAAAAATAGCCAAAAAAAAAGTCAAAATTTTAATTTTTGTCAAAATAAGTCGGGTGATGCCATTCTTGTCTAAACTAAGCCGAATGTCCCTAAAAGGACGCCGGAAGGCCGTTTTTGCAAGAAAAGCAACCTTGAGTCATTTTTTACATGGTTTGCGGGCACGACCTTAAAATCTTTCTCCCAGAAGTGTTGAAAGGCCGTATTTGCAACTCCAAGGCCTGTTTTCTAAATAAAGAATTTTTGCACAAATAGCCATTTTTCAAAATAAATCATTAAAATCCCCTAATAAATGTGCAGGATGGATTCAAGTAACATTGGAACCTTCTCAGTGCTGAGCGAGATCCCTTTGAAACTCCATATGTGGTGGCATGATTTGGGAAAGGGAAGCAGAGATACCGTGGTCAAAAGTTTGGGCGGTCTCGTAGATTTATTGAACATCAAACCAAGGAAGGATATCATTGAGGCACTAATACCATTTTGGGATCCGACCCGTAATGTATTCCGATTTTCAGATTTTGAACTCACACCTACATTAGAAGAGATTGCCGGATACGCCGGTCTCGACGGGAACCTCCGAGGTAGATACCCATTGGCCCCACGACCGGTAACCCTTCATAGGTTCTTGGATTTGTTGAACATCAGCCGGGATATTCAAGACCAGTATTTGGCGGAGGGGTGTTGTACATTGCATTTCTTATTTCACCGGTATGGTAACTCGAAAGGTTTCGAGGAACCCAACACAGGATTGACACATGCTGGAAATAAAGACAAATGGGAAGCCCAACGGGGATTAGCCTTCATGGTAGCCTTTCTGGGAGTGGTGGTTTGTCCGAGAAAAGATGGTCACATAGACCTTGGCTTGGTAGGGATGCTAGATGTTGCCATGAAAAAACCTACTAGCACGGTGGTTCCCCTAATTGTAGCAGAAATGTACCGAGCTTTGACCAAATGTCGGGAAGGGGAGAAATTCTTTCAAGGTTGCAATTTGCTATTACAATTGTGGATACAGGAACACCTCTGTCACCACACAGGCTATATGAACTACGGTTTAACTGGAGTGAGTTGTATTGCAGAATTCGAAACCCGGGTGACAGGTATTGAATTCCCTGAGGGTACTGAGGCTTGGTCGTCATGCTTAAGATCCTTGACCGCAGATAAAGTTGAATGGGCTTATGGATGGCTTCCTGCTACTGAAGCTGTATACACCTCAGCGGAGGTCCCTTATATTCTTTTGATGGGTATTCGAAGCATACAGCCTTATGCTCCTTACCGAGTTCTGCGGCAATTTGGAAGATTCCAGACAGTGCACAACGATGAAGACCTGAGTGAGCAAGTCATCGAGTTAGGCCCGAAAGCTTCATTCCCTAAAGGCAGAATTCGAAACATATGGAAGGAGTGCAGGTACCTTGAACCCAAATACTTGGTCTGGTTTGGCAAGAGATTTCAAATTCCCGAGAGACCTGCCAAAAGGCCACATGTGCAATAATTCACTAACGAAGCTCAGGTGCAGTGGGATTGGTTAGCTAAAGAAAAGGAGTATAAGACCCGAATAGGAGCGTTGGAAAAACAGGTTCAGGAGCTCCGGTTTGAAAACACCTTGCAAGCCGCAGCCGACGAAGGTGATAAGAAGATATTGGCCCAGGAGAATGAAGCTCTCAAAGCCCAAATTCAGCAAATGAAAATGGATGCCAGGAATCGGGAAAGAAGTCTATCCGACGAGAGATTGATAAAAGGTTTGAAGAAACAAGTTTTGGAATGTCAGGAGGAATTGGAACAATCCAAGGGAAACGTGGCAAAACTTCGGGCACAATGGGCAAAAAAGACCGAGGAAAGGGCCCAGTTTGTACAACAAATGAAGAAGAACTATGAGGGAACCATTGCTAACATGAAAAGAAAAATGAATACTCTTGAAGAAAAGGCGGCTCGGCAGGACAAAGAATTTCGGGCCGAGAGAGAACAGTGTTATGGGTTAATTGCTGAGATGGAAAAGGAAATAAAATTGTTACAAGACCTTCACCTCCAGGATTCTCAGGTACTAGAGGCTCGTACTCAGCAGATAAGTCGGCTACTCCAAGAAAAGGGCCAAATCAGGGAAAGAATCAGAAACATTGCCAACTACATTGTCATGAAGTGCCAAGCTGGTGAGCGGATGGGTCTTACCACGTTCTTTGCTTCCGTGATGATATTCGTTCGCCAGGTCATGAACGATCTGGATCAGTTGCAAAAGGGTCTCGCACGCAGGCCCACGGCGATGCCGAGAGATGCCCCGCGGGCCCCAGGATTTGAAGCTTTGATGTATTCCTAGATAGTCGAGTCTGTATTTCTGCTTTTGAGTCTGGTTTTTGTACTTCCCTTTTTGAGATAAAGAACAACAAATAGTTTGGTAGCTTTCTAATCGCAGTTGTTACTAATGAAAATTTGAAAATTTCCCGAAAACTTGTTTCTTTATTTTTGCATTTATTTGCAAGAACTACGCTTGGTTTGATTCACGCGGGGTCGTGATACGTAGGCAATCTCCATAGGATTCGACCGTAATAATAATGAAAAGGGTGCAAACATGAGAAAGGACGGAAAAAGAAAAGAGGGAAAAGCAAGAAACAAACAATGGAAAACACGAGGGAAGAATGAGAGGAAAGGCATGGCAAATATAGAAAAAATAGAAAGCCGGGATGACGCATGCAACCAAGCAAAGGCATAATAGAAATGGTTAATTGCTTAGGTGCATTCACTCCTCAATGTGCGGATATCTATCTGTTAATGCCCTAACCGCTAACAAAGTTGTTGTTGATGAGTGCAGACAAGTGGTTAAGTTGACTGGCATTCTGGCAACCCATCCCTACAATACCCGCTCTAAGGACAAGTCAAACATGGTCAATCAGGAGTTAGAAGCAAGCATTGTCGACCCATCTAGGGAGGAGGAAGTAGTGGACGTTAATGCAATGAAGGAGGAGATGTATAATTGAAGCAACAAATGGCCGAGATGTACCAGGCCTGGTCGAAGGGACATCCACCACCAGCCTATCCTGCTAACCCCACCTACCTCCCACCACTAGCTCAGCCTCAAGATCCTCCCACAGTGAACTCATCTCCAGCCTTCCCTACTTACCAACAGTACTATAGAACCACCTCTCAAACACCACCACCTCCACCATCCAAACAAATCCCATGTCCCCCACCACCAATCACCCCTGTGTTCGTGGCTCCCCCACTTGCCACACTACACAGGTCATCTAGCGAATCTTTGTTCCACACTCATGATAACCAGTATTACCCACTCGAAGCCACTTTCAAACCACCAGAGCCATGCCCTTACACTCCCCGCCTTGATCTCTCAGCAGAAGAAGAAAAGCCTCCCAAAAACCCTGAGCAAGATGAAATGATCCGGAAGGTCAAGAGCCTAGAACAGTCATTTTGAAATATGCAGGGGCTCGGAGGACAAGTGAGTGTAGCTTACAAGGATCTGTGCCTGTTTCCTGACGTCCAGTTGCCAGCAGGATTCAAGTTGCCCAAGTTTGACTTATATGATGGCCATGGCGATCCGGTGGCCCACTTAAGGGGGTTCTGCAGCAAGATGAGAGGAGCTGGAGGAAAGGATGAGTTATTAATGGCTTACTTTAGTCAAAGTCTAAGTGGAGCAGCGTTGGAGTGGTACACACGACAGGACCATGCCCGATAGTACACCTGGGACGACCTGGCTCAAGCATTTGCATGTCATTTTCAGTACGATCTCGAAATTGTACCAGACCGTCTGTTACTGACTAAAATTGAGAAGAAGCCCGGAGAAAGCTTTAGAGAGTATGGTTTTCGGTGGAGAGAGCAGGCAGCAAGAGTCGATCCTCCAATGAAAGAGAATGAGATGGTTGATTATTTCCTTCAGGCTTTGGAGCCAACCTATTATGGTCATCTGGTGGCAGCAGTGGGAAAAACTTTCAATGAGGTCGTGAAAATGGGAAGTATGGTGGAAGAGGGTCTCAAGTCTAACAAGATTATGAGCTATTCAACAATCAAAGCAACTACTCAGGCTATTCAGAGCGGTACTGGAGGCGTATTGGGAAAGAAGAAGAAAGAAGAAGTTGCAGTAGTGGAATCGAGAGCTTGGTCCAGAGGTCCATCGCCTTATTATCACCAACCTCGCCCTCACCCCCAAACCTACCCACACACCCCATATGGCCCACCGCAGAATTATTTCCCACCTCCCGCTCCCCATTTCTCTGTCCACCATGCCCAGATATACCCCCAACCTCCTACCCATGCGCAATGGCGCGCACCCACCCCACAAAATACTTACTCAGCTCAAAACACCTACCCACCCCCAAGAACCAACAGAAATCTTGCTGGAACAGATTTTCGACCCAATCCCGCATTTAAGAATGATAGGTTACAAATGAAGAAGACTTTCACTCCCTTGGGTGAATCTTACACTAGCTTGTACCACAGATTGAGACAGTTGGGCATGCTGAACCCGATCGAACCCAAATTGCCAAATCCTCCCCCAAGGAATCTGGACCACTCTGTGAGTTGTGAGTATTGCTCCGGTGCACCAGGACATGACACAGAAAAATGTTGGCACTTGAAAACGGCTATCCAAGAGCTCATTGATACCCGCCGAATTGAAGTACAAGCCCCAGAAACGCCTAACATCACCCAAAATCCATTACCAACTCATCACGAGACCCATATGATCGAGCTAATCCAAAAGGGAGAGCATAAGAAGCCGTCACAAACCGTAATGATGATCAGGGCTAGTGAGGATAGATCAAATGAGAAACTAGCAAAGGAGAGAGCATCGATCAAGGTAGGAGAAACAGTTAGCAAACCAGTTGTAGTGATGAAGAAAGAGCTTTTGAGCAGTGTTGCAGAAAAACAAGAACCAGTTAAAGTGGTAGTGTCCGGGGCAGCTGTTAAGCCCGTTGTGATTGTGAAAGGGGCTCGCACAGAGCCGGTTGTCATCAAGCCAGTGACTCAACTACCTGTAATCAGTGGAAAGGCCGTCCCATGGAATTACGGCCGAGTGACAGTGATGTATCAGGGAAAGGAAGTTAAGGAAGAAGTTTGTGAAACACATGGACTGACTCGCTCAGGGAGATGTTTTGCTCCTGACGAGCTGAGGAAGGCTAAACTCACCAAAGATAATCCAGTATCAGTGAAGAAAGCTGTAACTGAAGAAGAGGCAGAAGAATTTTTGAAGAAGATGAAGGCACAGGATTATTCCATTGTAGAACAGTTGAGAAAGACCCCGGCGCAAATCTCTTTGCTATCATTACTGATCCACTCAGATGAGCACCGCCAGGCATTGATGAAAATTCTGAATGAGGCCCACGTTCCCGATAAGATTTCTGTGAACCATTTAGAGAAAATAGCAAACAAGATCTTTGAAGTCAACAGGGTTACATTTTCTGATGATGAGCTGCCTTTGGAAGGCACTGAACATAATAAAGCACTCTACCTCACGGTGAAATGTGAAGACTCCGTGGTCACCCGGGTGCTTGTTGATAACGGGTCCAGTGCAAACATTTGCCCTCTCTCCACCCTGGAAAAGTTAAAAGTGGACAGTGAGAGAATTCATAAGAATAGCATTTGCGTGCGAGGATTTGATGGAGGGGGCAAGGACACAGTTGGGGATATAGTGTTGGAACTGACAATAGGTCCGGTTGAATTCACTATGGAGTTCCAGGTGCTTGATGTGGCTGTTTCTTACAATCTCCTGTTAGGCCGACCCTGGATCCATGCAGCAAAGGCAGTGCCATCTACCTTGCACCAGATGGTTAAATTCGAGTGGGACAGGCAAGAGATTGTGGTGCATGGGGAAGATAGTTCGTGTACTCTGGGTGATGCCATTGTGCCTTTTATAGAAGCTGAGAATGACAAAGGCCCATGGGTTTATCAAGTCTTTGATACGGTATCGGTTGAGAAGATTCCGGAAGGGAAGTGTATTCCTGTGCCAAAGGTAGCTGCTGCATCCGTCATGGTTGCATCGGAAATGCTGAAGAACGGATTTGTACCTGGAAAAGGCTTGGGTGCTTCTTTACAAGGCATCGTACAGCCCGTATCCCTTCCTGCAAACCTGGATACTTTTGGTTTGGGTTTCAAGCCCACTGCTGCAGACATAAGGCGAGCTAGAAAAATGAAAAAGAAAGCATGGACCCTTCCAAAACCTATCCCCCGCCTTTCCCGTTCCTTTGTCAGGCCTGGTACTAAGAAGCGCCTAGTAACGGCAATGCCCAGTGGTGTGGTTGATCCCGACAAGGAGCTGATTGAGAGGTTTGAAAAGCTGTTTTATGAGGTGAATGTGTTGGAGGCCAGAGAAGGTCCAAGCAAGGCAGATGTTCAGTTCGTGGGGGCCCAGGCAAAGCTTATCAATTGGGAAGCAACTCCCCTTCCTACCCTGAGGGAGTCTTGGTAGTTAGTTTTGATTTCTTTTTAGTTTAATCTGGATTATTTCCAAGGTTGTAATTCGGATGCTATGTTCCGTCCGTTTGGATGAGTTAAACCTTGTTATCTTAAATATTAATGAAATGCAATTTCCCTCTTTTTCATTCCTGATAGTTTTCATTTTTGTCTTTCTTTCTTTCTTGTACAGTCCCTTTTAAGCTGGTTTTAGTGATATGCCATGCATGAGGAGTCTTCAGCCCAGTCTTAAAAGCAAATCTAACTCAGACATAATAATACAAGAAGTTGAGTGTGATGACGAAATAGAATATGATGATAAGGAAGCTTTTGAGGAAATAAGTAAAGAATTAAGCCACTTTGAAGAAAAACCCAAACCTAATTTGAATGACACAGAGCCAATCAAATTAGGGGATCAGGAGAATGTACGGGAAACGAAAATAACTGTCCATTTGGAACCTCAGCTCAGGGGAGAGATAATTAAAGCACTTTTTGAGTATAAGGATGTTTTTGCATGGTCGTATGACGACATGCCAGGATTAAGCACTGATTTGGTGGTTCACAAATTGCCCACTGACCCAGCATGCCCTCCTGTCAAGCAGAAACTAAGGAAATTTAAAACAGACATTAGTGTTAAAATCAAAGAAGAGGTCACCAAACAGTTTGAGGCAAAGGTCATCAGGGTCTCGCGGTATCCCACCTGGTTAGCCAATGTTGTGCCTGTGCCAAAGAAGGATGGAAAGACCAGAGTGTGCGTAGATTACCGTGACCTCAATAAGGCAAGTCCGAAAGACAACTTCCCGTTACCAAACATCCACATATTGATTGACAATTGTGCCAAACATGAGATTGGTTCCTTCGTGGATTGTTATGCGGGCTATCACCAGATTTTGATGGATGAGGAGGATGCGGAAAAGACGGTATTTATCACGCCTTGGGGAACGTATTGTTATAGAGTCATCCCATTTGGATTGAAGAACGCGGGGGCAACGTATATGAGGGCGATGACCACCATTTTCCATGACATGATACATCGGGAAATTGAGGTCTATGTGGATGACGTGATCATAAAGTCGAGGAAACAATGTGACCATGTCCAGGACTTGAGGAAATTCTTCCAGAGACTCCGCAGGTACAACCTCAAACTTAATCCAGCAAAGTGTGCGTTTGGAGTTCCATCTGGGAAGTTATTGGGATTCGTGGTAAGTCGGCGCGGTATTGAGTTAGACCCGTCCAAGATCAAAGCCATTCAGGAGCTACCGCCGCCCAGGAACAAGAAAGAGGTGATGAGTTTGCTTGGCAGATTGAGTTACATCAGCAGGTTCATTGCTCAGCTTACAACAACTTGCGAGCCCATCTTCAAGCTGCTAAAGAAAGACGCTGCGGTCAGATGGATGGATGAATGTCAACCAGCATTTGACAGGATTAATGAGTATTTGGCTAGTCCACCTGTGTTGGTCCCGCCGGAGCCGGGAAGGCCCTTGATCCTTTATCTGACCGTGCTGGATAATTCTTTTGGTTGTGTACTGGGGCAGCATGACATCACAGGAAGGAAAGAGCAGGCAATTTACTACCTCAGCAAGAAGTTCACATCAAATGAGGTAAAGTACACTCAACTTGAGAGGACGTGTTGTGCCTTAACCTGGGTAGCGCAGAAGTTGAAACATTACTTGTCAGCCTATACCACCTATCTCATCTCTTGGTTGGACCCGTTGAAGTACATTTTTCAGAAACCCATGCCCACAGGGAGGTTGGCAAAATGGCAAATCTTGCTTACGGAATTTGGTATTGTCTACGTGACCCGGACTGTAATGAAAGCACAAGCGCTAGCTGATCATTTGACCGAGAATCCAGTTGATGATGAATATGAGCCTTTGAAAACATACTTCCCTGATGAGGAGATAATCCATGTTGAAGAATTAGAACAAATCGAGAAGCCAGGATGGAAGCTGTTCTTTGATGGAGCTGCCAACGCCAAGGGTGTTGGGATAGGAGCAGTACTGATTTCTGAGACAGGGCAACACTACCCTGTCACTGCTCAACTTCGTTTCTATTGCACCAATAATATGGCTGAATATGAGGCGTGTATCTTGGGTTTGAGATTAGCTATAGACATGGGTGTCCTGGAAATCTTGGTCATGGGTGACTCGGATCTTCTGGTACACTAGATTCAGGGTGAATGGGAGACACGAGATTTGAAGCTCATACCATATCGGCAATGTTTGCATGAACTTTGTCAACGGTTTCAATCAATAGATTTCAGGCATATTCCAAGGATTCACAATGAGGTTGCCGACGCTTTGGTTACTTTGGCGTCAATGTTGCATCATCCAGACAAGGCTTACGTGGACCCGTTACAGATTCAGGTCCGAGATCAGCATGCTTATTGTAATATGGTGGAAGAAGAGCTTGATGGTGAGCCGTGGTTCCATGATATCAAAGAATACCTCAGGATGGGAGCGTACCCAGCACAAGCTACAGGGGATCAAAAGAGAGCAATTCGACGCTTGGCAAGCAAATTTTTCTTCAGTGGAGGAGTATTGTACAAAAGAACTCCATATCTTGGATTGTTGAGATGCATGGATGCTAAACAAGCTACAGTTATCATGGCTGAGGTACATGCGGGAGTTTGACGGGACTCAGTAATGAGCGGATATGTATTGGCAAAGAAGATTCTCCGAGCAGGTTATTATTGGCTTACTATGGAACGGGATTGCATCAGTTTCGTGCGCAAGTGTCATCAATGTCAGGTACATGGAGATTTGATTCATTCTCCACCATCTGAATTGCATACAATGTCAGCACCATGGCCGTTCGTTGCTTGGGGAAT
>NC_031990.1:28059932-28078355 GCF_001879085.1 Nicotiana attenuata
CTGCGATCGCATTGAAGGACTGGACAAAGCTACGCGATCGCGTTGGGATTATTGCGATCGCATAGAACAAACGGGGCAACTTGAAATTTACTCTATGCGATCGCGGAGGCTCCTATGCGATCGCATAGAGCAATGTACCAGATACCAGCAAACAGCAAAATACCAGATTTTTCTAAGTGCAAAACCACCCCGAACCACCTCCAAATCACTCCCGAGCCCTCGGGGCTCCCAACAAAACACACACGCTAACTCAATAACATCCTACGAACTTACTCGAGCGATCAAATCGCGAAAATAACATCAAAATCAAAGAATCAAAACTCATGATTTTCATTTCAAAGTTCATAAACTTCCAACTTTAGCTATTTAGGTCCGAAACACGTCAGACGACGTCCGATTTCGACCAAATTTCACAGAAAGCGCTTAACGCATATTTAAGACCTGTACCGGGCATCGGAACCAAAATACGAGACCGATACCTATATTTTCTAACTCATTTTCATTTCCATTTTTCCTGAATAATTTCAGAAAACAATTTAACAGAAAAATTCTTTTACCCGGGTTCTGGACCTCGGATTTCGACTCCGAGCACATGCCCGAGTCCAATATTTTTCTACGGACCCTCCGGGACCGCCAAATCACGGGTCCGGGTCCGGGTCCGGGTCCGTTTACCAAAAAAGTTGACCAAAGTCAACTTTAGCAATATTAATATCAAAATTCTTCAAATTTTTTTCACAGAATTAACATATTTCAACATAAAAGCTTTCCGGCTATGCGCCCGGACTGCGCACGCGAATCGAGGTAAGTAAAAAATGAGGTTTTCAAGGCCTCGGAAGCACGGAACGAATGAGGAAACAGGTGATGACCCTTTGGGTCGTCACAGGAATACTCTTCAAGCTTCAGCAATCAGGAGCCCACCTGGAGAACAAGGGAATACTTTTCAAGTTCAGCAATCAGGAGCCCACCTGGAGAACAAGGGAATACTTTTAATGTTTCAGCAATCAGGCGCCCACCTGGAGAACAAGGGAAGTACAATTCAAATTTTAGCTTTTAATTTTTAATGTTTGATAATATGCTATACCCAGTTACCAAACTGGAGCAGAAAATTTTCTTTGTTTGTTTATTTTGTTGCAGTCAGGAGCCCACCTGGAGAACAAGGGAATACTTTTCAAGTTTCAAAAGTCAGGAGCCCGCCTGGAGAACAGAGGCATACATTTCAAGTTTCAGCAGTCAGGAGCCCGCCTGGAGAACATAGGTATTACAATTCAAGTTTTAGTTTTCACATTCTTATTAATATCTGGTAATATGATGCCCAGTCGCCAAACTGGGGCAAGAGATTTTCTTTGTTTTTGTCTATTTTGTTGAAGTCAGGAGCCCGCCTGGAGAACAGAGGCACACATTTCAAGTTTCAGCAGTCAGGAGCCCGCCTGGAGAACAGAGGCATAAATTTCAAGTTTCAGCAATCAGGAGCCCGCCTGAAGAACAGAGGAATACCGTTCAATACAGCAATCAGGAACCCACTTAGAGAGCAGGGAATACATTCGAGCTCAGCGGTCAAGCATCACCCGGAGAAAGGAAAACATCTCAAAGTGTAGTCAGCAGTCAGGCAGCCACCTGGAGAAAGGGCAAAACATCTCAGATCACAATTCAAGGCAGCAACAAAAGGATGTCGCCAGGGAGAATACAATACAACAAGGCAACAAGAAATACAAGATCAAGTTTGAAGATATAGATAGGATCTTTTGTAATTCATAGCTCATAGCTTAGTCTAGTTTCTTTTTATTTCGACATGGTGTTATAAGGAGGTCAGCGAGCAGTAGCAGCAGCAACAGCAGTGAAATCACAACTCCTGGTAGTCCCAGCTACCAAACCTTCCCGAACTGCACTGACCTGATTCCTTTTTAGCCAAGGATATGTAGGCAACCTCCGAAGCAGGGTGCGGTCAAACTTTTCAAAAATGCTTCACACGGAGTATTCGAACGGGCAAAAATCGCTCGTATCCGCTCACTTATCTTTGCCCGAGAACTCTGCATGTTCCCGAGCAAAGAGTGGCAACTGTGAGCACGTGATTTTTGCCCTATATGAATTATTCCCAAAAATTCAAACAAAATAATTTCTTTCATTATTTTACAATTTTGTGAGTTTTATGTTATTTTCTGTTAATTGTTTGCATTTTATTTGTGCATTTTAATTCATATGGAACATATAAAAAATACATTTGGCATTAATTAGAAAATTAATTGCTTCATAAAAGGAAAAATCAAAAGTATAGTGTAGTTTGCACTTTTAATTTTGATTTTGATTTTTGAGTAATTTTGCGTTAATTTGTTTGTGTTAATTGTCACTTTTGGGTTTAATCAGTTTTTCTTTAATTTTAGAAATTAATTTAGATTTCTGTTAGGTCCAAATTAAAGGAAATTAAAATAAAAAGAGGAAAAGAAAAGAAAATAACAAAAATGGTGTTTTTTGCATTTAATTTGCGTTTAAAATACGAATTAGTGTAATTGGAAAGTAAGTAATGTAATTTTAAGAGTCAATTTGATTTTATTTTGGCATTTAATAAAAATAGAAACAAAAATAAAAAGAGGAAAGGAAATGAAAAAGAAAAGAAAATAATAAAGAAAAGGGGAAGAGGGCTGGTTTAATAAATGACCCAAATGTGGGCTATTTCAGTTTAATCACGCCCCAGCCCAATTCAAATACACCCCCAGACCAGCCCAACTGACCAAACCCGGCCTCGCCCCCCCTTTAAAACAAAACGGCGTCGTTCCTGGGTCGAGTGAATCNCAATTCAAATTTTAGCTTTTAATTTTTAATATTTGATAACATGCTGTACCCAGTTACCAAACTGGGGCAGAAAATTTTCTTTATTTGTTTATTTTGTTGCAGTCAGGAGCCCACCTGGAGAACAAGGGAATACGTTTCAAGTTTCAGAAGTCAGGAGCCCGCCTGGAGAACAGAGGCATACATTTCCAGTTTCAGCAGTCAGGAGCCCGCCTGGAGAACAGAGGCACACATCTCAAGTGTCGGCAGTCAGGAGCCCGCCCGGAGAACAGAGGCACACATCTCAAGTTTCAGCAGTCAGGAGCCCACCTGGAGAACAAAGGCATACATTTCAAGTTTCAGCAATTAGGAGCCCGCCTGAAGAACAGAGGAATACCATTCAATACAGCAATCAGGAACCCACTTGGAGAGCAGGGAATATATTCGAGTTCAGCGGACAAGCATCACCCGGAGAAAGGAAAACATCTCAAAGTGTAGTCAGCAGTCAGGCAGCCACCTGGAGAAAGGGCAAAACATCTCAGATCACAATTCAAGGCAGCAACAAAAGGATGTCGCCAGGGAGAATACAATACAACAAGGCAACAAGAAATACAAGATCAAGTTTGAAGATATAGATAGGATCTTTTGTAATTCATAGCTCATAGCTTAGGTTAGCTTCTTTTTGTTTCAACACGGTGTAATAAGGAGGTCAGCGAGCAGTAGCAGCAGCAACAGCAATGAAATCACAGCTCCTGGTGTCCCAGCTACCAAACCTTCCCGAACTACACTGACCCGATTCCTTTTTAGCCCAGGATATGTAGGCAGCCTCCGAAGCAGGGTGCGGTCAAATCTTTCAAAAATGCTTCACACGGAGTGTTCAAACGGGCAAAAATCGCTCGTATCCGCTCACTTGTCTTTGCCCGAAAACTCTTCGTGTTCCCGAGCAAAGAGGGGCAGCTATGAGCACGTGATTTTGCCATAAGTGAGTTACTCCCATAAATTCAAACAAAATGATTTTCTTCATTATTTTGCAATTTTGTGAATTTTTGTGTTGTTTTCCGTTAATTGTTTGCATTTTATTTGTGCATTTAATTCATATGAAAATATATAAAAAATACACTTGACATTTGCATTTAGGGTTTAATTTCATATTTTAGGATTAATTGAGTTACTTTATAAAGAAGAAAACAACAAAAAGTTCTTTTGCATTTGTACTTGTAATTTGTCTTAGTTTGCGTTTAAATTAGGAATTAGTAATATAATTCTAGAAATCAATTTGGGTTTTTATTTGTTTTGGCAAAAATCAGGAGAATATAAATAATGAATAAAATAAATACAAATTAAAAAGGAATAAAGAAAAGAAAACAAAGAAAACATTTATAAAGAATTGAAAGGTTTGAAATTGGGCCCATGGATGTTTCAGCCCAAAGAGACCCCAAAATCGGATCAGAACACACCCATTTTCCCAGCCCAATCTCCCCATTACCCGGTCCAAATACCCGTCCCTCCTAAATGACGCCGTTTGGCATCAAATAATCCAAGCCGTCCATTTTCTTTAATACAACGGCCCTCAATTGATACAATTGTTACATAAAAGTGTCCAAATAATTCCCAAACCCTAAAGACCAACCTCTCTTCCTCGTACCCCCTGTCTCCGCCGGCTCCGCCTCACGCTGCCGCCGGAAATCGCCTCACGGCGGCGGCCGACCTCCAAAGGCACCCAAATTCACACCACCACACCATCTCAGCCCCCTTGTTATGAATACGATCATATTTTTCCTCAAATCATCCTCCAACGCCTCAAATAATTCAAACAATGCTCGCCGTCTCCGCCGTGTCCGGTGGTGGTCGTCCCAAACCATCCCAAAATTACACCAATGCTTCTCCTTACCCTTCTCCTTCAAAATTTACAGTCAATAGGCTTCAAATCTTCCTCAAGCGGTTCAAATCTTAGATCTAGAAATAACCCAAAACCCTAATTGATCACTGTTTTGGGGATTTTGTGATTTTGGGTGATAATAGCCCTTAATCATGTGTTTTCTTATGAAAACACATGATTAAGGACGGTTTTAACCTAAATAAGGCCAAGAAATCTACCAGAGTCGAGTCTGAATCCAAGTCCAGAGGTATTCCATTTTTCTTTTATTTTATTTTTCCTTCTGTTCTCTCTTTGTTTTAGATTTTTATTTTTGTTGTCCTATTTTTGTTCTGTGGATTCTGACTGTAATGTGGCATGATTAAATTTTGATTTTATTTCATATCATGACAATTCTTTTTCATTATTATTTGCCCGATTGTTGGTGTACTGTTCTTAGTTTACTAATAATAATTCTCAGGATACGTTTTGATTAATTCAAGTCTTAAAATAAGTTTAACTAGATTTTTATAGTTTATTGATTAGAGTTAATTTCATAACTAGTTATTTTGTCCAGTTAGTCTGATTGTAGGAGACTGTTTGATTGATTTTAACCTTAGCTAAAATGAATTGCTTAGTTATAGCTGATGATCTTTAACTAGGGTAAAAGGTGTTGAGGTTTGGTTTAACTAGGGTTAGTAATTTCAGGGGGTCCCCAGGGGTACTTTGGGCACCCAAAATGGTTAGTTTGTTAAAGCTTGGTAATTCTAGAACTCGAGTAAGGGTAGTATAGGTATTGTATAAGTAGAAGAACATCCTAGGGCCTTCTAGAATAGGACTTTAGTGAAGATTTCAGCAAACTTAGGGCAGTAACTTGAGAGACAAGCTAAAAATTGAAGGTCTAGTGGATGAAATCTGAAATTAAAAGAAGGAAAAAATGTGAGTGCCATCTAGAACATTCTACCCCATTTCTTGCCTATAAAAGGCAACCCCAATGCCTTCATTCACAAGTTTTCAGCCTCCAGTTCCCCAAAAAACATTTCATAGCTTCCATTAGATCCAATCTGAATTTCAAATTCAAATTTCTCTAGATCTAGATCAAAAAAAAAAAACAAAAACAAGAGAAAATAGATGAAAACTCAAAAAATACTGTGCTATTAAGATTTCGGATTCAATTTCAAGTTGTAGGGTTGGATTTAGCATTAGTTAGCTTAAAATTTTATTGCTGAAGTTTGTTAAAGAGTTCTGAAGTGATTTCAAGTAGAAACAGGGTCATTTGGTCGATTTTTGGGTCTGTTGGCTGGTACTTCATTGCTGGGATTTCAAAAAAAAATTCAAAGTGACTGATGTGGTTGTTCTGAAGTTGTAAATTTGCTAGTTGACCCTGCTAACTGTTTGTTCTGCCGCTGATCCTCCTATCTTCCTGTTTAATTTCAATTGCCAGGTACATGCTTTCGAATTCACATGATGTAGCTTGAATTGAAGTTGGAATACAAGTGTTCATCAGATCTGCAGTTGTTAGATACTTACTGTTGTTTGTAGATAGTTAGATGCAAGTGAATGTTAACTGTTTGATTTGTACTATCTGAACAATGTATACATGGACTGTATAATTGGACTCTAATACTAGTTTTGATCATAGACTGTGTGAGGTCGTGAATAGTAATGGATAGCTGCATAAGTTAGGATTATTGGATTGCTTTGAACTATCTCAACACGTCTGTATGTAGACTTAATTAGTGTAGCCTAAGATTACAGCACTTGAATCACAAAAGTATAAATGATCACACTTCATCTGTAGGTAGTTAGTTCGCGTTCCTGTCTTTAATTAATTCGAGTTATATGATCATCCTGAAATGATTTTGAATGTTGAATTAGCAAAAATGGAATATCCATAAGTATAACCTTATCGGGTGTTAAATTCAATCCCTAGCCTTTGACTAAACAGTAGATTTCTCCCAGCTTTTGTACTAATTAATAGCTTAATAAACGGGTTGGATACTGTGTGTGATTTGAATGCTAATTGCCAAGATCAAGTGTCCATGTGTTATTAACTACATGTCATTTATCTACTCGTTATTAGTAAGTGTAGATTTAAAAGTTGAAAGGTTAATTAACAGGTGCTAAACCTGGAATAAATGACCAGGTTATTAAATGCGTATGTTTGTTTAAATGTGAAAGTGCTGCCCAGTGACAATGAGCCAACATCCGTTCGACTCTTTGAACCATGAAGGAAATGGGCCAGCATCGGCCCAGCTAAGTGCAATAGGTCCTGGGCAGTCCACTAAGTACAAGATGTTTTTTGTGTTCTAAATTTTGGGCTTGCACCCTAGCCCAGCCCCTTTGGACGGTCTCTGTTTGAGCAGACCTGGGCCAAACCTTTGACGCCCAAATATGCTAGAAGTCAAGAAACCTTCAAAATTATATTAGGAATAGGGGAATTAATTTGTAATATAAATCTGGGCTTTCGAGTTAGGTGGCGAATTCGAATTAGGAGGTTCTCCCCTCTTGTTTGAATCCGGACTTGAACTTGAGATCCGGACTTTATAATGCAAATTAATTAGGCCCTTTAGAGACAAAAACGATAAATAGACAATCGTAGTCTGCTCTAAGATGGCCCTTAAATAATAAAATGAGGTGCACCGCGCCAAATAAAAATGCATAAATTGCGTGGTCCTCTTTAATGGCTTTACTAAAGTATTTTAGAAATTCGGGACGCGCCATTTAGCGAATCATCATGGCCTCCCGCAAAGTTAATGAGACGCTAGCCACTTTAGGCGCTTTTTAATAATTTTACCTTCTTAAATACGGGTGTGCATTTCATGTGACCCAAATCCAAATCCCAAAACGCTGAATAAGAGGTGTCGAGGATCCGGGTGCATTTCATGTGACGTGATCCAAAAACACGCTCTTAAACGGCGTTCACTTTCATAAAAAACTAAGTAAAAGCGGTTAATCAATTTTAAAATTGCACTATAGGATGACATGAATTAGAATCAGACTTAAGCCAAATATGACAGTTGAGCGACCGTGCTAGAACCACGGAATTCGGGAGTGCCTAACCCCTTCTCCCGGGTTAACAGAATTCCTTACCCGGATTTCTGGTTCACGACTGTTAAACAGAGTCAAACCTTTTCCTCGATTCGGGATTCAAACCGGTGACTTGGGACACCATAAATCTCCCAAGTGGCGACTCTGAACTTCTTAATAAATGAATCCCGTTTCGATTGTCCTTTAATTGGAAAAACTCCTTTTATTATACCCTTCACGGGGTGTAGTAAGAGGAAAAAGGAGGTGTGACAAGGTGTCAACAGGGAGCCAAACATTTCGAGGGTTGTAATCTGCTACTTCAACTGTGGCTCACGGAACATCTCCAAAAGGGTGAGTACCGATAGGAAATCCATCGTAGGGACTGGGACGATCATATCGCCTTTCATCACCCGAAGCGAATGAATTACATGCCCAACATGTTCGCCCAATCGGAGAATGCTAGAGAATGGGTCGAACTCTTTGATAATCTGACTGAGGACCGAGTGCAATGGATGTTCGAGTGGTTCCGTACTGATGAATTCATCGTTCGATCTAGGGATGCGCCATTTCTGATACTGATCGGTTTGAGGGGGACCTGCCCTTATGTCCGTCTCCGAGTTATGAGACAGGCTGGTAGGAAGCAGGTTATACAAAGGGTCGACAAGATGGGTCACTTTCGGGCTGACTTCCAGAATGACGATAGTCCGTACAGGTGCAAGGCTCAGCATATGTGGCACTACAAAATTGTCTTGGGAAAGGAAACCATCGAACTAGATCGCTACCATGCTGGTTGTACCCCACACTATTCAGCTGGCTGGAGGACAATCACAACGGTTTGGGTCAACCTGGGTTTGTTCGAGGTCACAGAATCATCGATAAAAAGGCTGAAGCACAAGTAAAGTACAACCAACTGCGCAAGAGGATGCGGAAATGTGAAAATGAGCACCGTGAAATACAAGAAGCCAATCAAAAGCTAATTGAAGAATGGAAGGATATGGCTGTCAGCGCCAACAAACGACTGATCTGTTTAGAGCGGGGTATAGTGGAACTGGAAAATAAGTTTCTGAAGAGGGTCAAAGATAGCCGAATTGCTGAAAGAAAATAAAGGAGGACATCTCGCCAGAGCTTACCTGCTGCTAGGACTGCGCGAGCTAGGAGAGCTGTTCGAGGGAGCTAACCCTGCCGAGTCTGGGGAAGGTCCTTTTGGGACCAAATAGATAGGAGTTTTTCCTTTTTTGCTTCGAGAAATGTAATAAGGCCTATGGCCACTAGTGATATTTTATTTATTGTTATTTAGTGTCGTTTTGGGATTTGTCTACCTTTTTTATCAATAAAATGAGGCATTTGGCATTCTAAGTTCTCCAAATTAACTTGTCGCTAGGCCTACCTCGGGCACAACGAGGTCCCCAACACTAGGACACGCTTTATATTTCCTGCACTACATGTTTAAATATTGCAACATCCTTCCTTATAATCCTTACTGACTTATCACCTTTTGTTTTACTTTTTGTTTATTCCCTTCCCCAAAGGTTAGTTCGTGAACTCTGGCAACATCAGCATACTTTACAAGATCCTGGGGCCCTCCACCTACTCCTCCTCCCCGTCCTGTCAGGCACAAAAGCAAAAGAAAAATGGAAGATTCAAACAACTCAGCTGAATAGGTAGAGGTCACTCGTGGTGCTATGGTCCCCAAGGAAAATGCCACTCAGATAGAACAAAAACTACTGAAATTCCAAGAAGAGCTTGATCAAGTCTGGAATTTGGCAAGTCTGTCATTTTCCCTCACCACTCCAGAAGTTACCTTCCCAAATACTCAGAATCCCATACCTCCACAAAACATCCCAAAGCAGCCCGCTCCTCGCCACCACTGCAATACTTGCCACACTCCCAACAACACTCAACTGCTCATCCCGGAACCGTTGAACTCCACAAATGACCACTGCCACACCCAACACAACACACCCATCTTCGTGGAGACCATGCCACACTCCACCCAGCCCATCTCAAGCACACCCGAGTCCGATGATAAGGACTCGCTCATCAGAAATCTGGCCGAAGAGCATAAGAAGTTGACCACTAGAATTCAAGGCGTTGAAGGAAGTAGGGGAATTGAAGGGCTAAATTATGAAGATCTATGCATACAGCCCGAGGTCGAACTGCCCGAGGGGTACAAACCTCCCAAGTTCGAAATGTTTAATGGTACAGGGGATCCCAGGGTTCACTTGAGGACATACTGCGACAAGCTGGTCGGAGTAGGAAAAGACGAGAAGATCCGCATAACGCTTTTCATGAGGAGCCTGAAAGGAGATGCTCTGTCTTGGTACATTAGCCAAGACCCAAAGAAGTGGTCAAACTGGGTAAGTATGGCGTCCGACTTCATGGACAGATTCAGGTTCAATATGGAAAATGCACCGGATGTGTTTTACATTCAGAATCTAAAGAAGAAACCCACAGAAACATTCCGCGAGTATGCTAATCGTTGGAGATCAGAGGCTGCTAAGGTTCGACTTGCTCTAGGGGAAGAACAGATGAACAAGTTTTTCGTTCGGGCTCAGGATCCGCAATACTATGAAAGACTGATGTTGATCGAGAACCATAAATTTTCTGACATCATCAAGCTAGGAGAAAGGATTGAGGAAGGTATCAAGAGTGGTATGGTTACGAACAATGAAGCTTTGCAAGCCACCAACAAGGCTCTACAGTCTGGTGGTACGTCCAAGAAGAGGGACCTAGGTGCCGTAATGGTTGCACAGAGAACCAAATCACCTGTCAAATACCAAACTTACCCAATACCTCCACTTACATATCAGCCCACTCCAAATTTCCAAACACCCGCACCTTCCTACCAAACCCCACCGCCTACCTATCAATCGCCTCCACCTCCTACATACCAACCTGCTTCACCCAGAAATTCCCAGCCCGCACACATCTACCAAGCCTACAACACTCAACAATCCCACTATCAATCACCTCCCCCTCGTCAAAACTTTCCTAGACCCCGACCAAATTTCGACCGCAGACCTCCCAAACAGTATACTGCCATTGCTGAACCAATCGACCAGCTGTATGAAAGACTCAAAGCTGCTGGTTATGTCACCCCTATCCCTGCTATAACCCCTGAAAACCCTTCCCAATGGGTCAACCCAAATAAAACCTATGCATACCATTCTGGCATGAAAGGGCACACCATTGATGAATGCCGCTCCCTGAAGGATAAGATCCAGGCTTTGATTGACAACAAGATCATCGTGGCAAAGGAGCCAGCCCCGAATGTCCGCAATAACCCTCTACCAGACCACAAGGGTGGAGGTGTTCATATGATTGAAATAGAGGATGATTGGGATCCCAAAGGATCAATCGGTATCATAAAAGGCGACGATCCAAAGAAACCAACAGTCACCCTTAATCCAATTGTAGTCCAAATTTACCCTTATGAAGATGCCGAGGTGAACATGTCCATACCACTTGAGTTTGAAACACCAGCCTCTGTAAAGACGCCAACACCAATTAAGGTCGAGTTTAGGCCCCCAAAAGCGCCTGAACTATTTGAAGTTGTTGTATTACCTTCAAAGCAAGGGTGCCCATTCCGGTATCAATGACAGCCGTAACGCCATTCCACACAAAAGCCATACTATGGGACTACACAGCCGAGGCAAGAAGGAAGGGGAAAGCGATGTTCGGGGAAGCAGTTGCAGCATAAGGTATGACAAGAACCGGCAGGGTTTATACCCCGGAACACCTGGCTGAGTCGAGTAAGCAGACCTCCGGTCGACAAGCCATCACTGAAACTGGGCTCGGTGATCTCTGGAGAAAGATACAAGTGAAGGAATGCTCAGTCATTGATCAGCTAAACAAAAAACCGGCAAAGATATCTATCCTTGCTTTGCTACAGAGTTCCGATGCACACAAGAATGCCTTGTTAAGGGTGCCGAGTGAGGCGTATGTACCAAGCAACATCACTGGAGGAGAAATGGCAAACATGGTAGGCCAGGTATTGGAAAGTCACAAAATCACTTTCCACGAAGATGAGCCGCCACCGGAGGGATTGAGTCACAACAAGGCATTGCACATCACCGTGCAGTGTGAAGATTATTTTATCACCAGGATCTTGGTCGATGCGGGCTCCAGTCTCAACATCTGTCCATTGGTAACACTCAGGACATTGGGAAAGGGGTTGCATGAAATCAAGGACGGGGCCATCAATGTTAAGGCTTTCGACGGTTCTCAAAGGTCCACTATTGGGGAGATTAGCTTATGTTTGCAAATAGGGACCACTTGGTTTGATGTTGATTTTCAAGTGATAGACATGCCGGCATCTTACAACCTACTGTTGGGACGATCATGGATTCATGCCGCCGGGGCCGTAGCATCAACGCTACATCAGGCAGTGAAGTTTGAATGGAACCACCAAGAGGTGATCATTCATGGTGACGGTAGCAAGCCCATATACAGCCGCCAGACCATTCCAGCAATTGGAGGAAGAAGAAGGATAAGTGGGGAAACATACCACCATATCGAGCGAGTCAACGCCGTCGATAAGGATAAGTGGTAGGACAACAAAATTGAAAGCATATTGAACTGGAGCGGATATGAACCTGGCAAGGGACTTGGCAAGAATCTCCAAGGAATCGCTAAGCCCATCAAGCTCAAGAAGCATGGCACCACCTTCGGATTGGGATATGAATATACCTGGAGAGAATTCAAGGAATGGTCGCCACCCTGGCGCGGTCCTTACTATCCATTGGAGCACCCGATACCCCATTTGGAGCAGACTTTCCAACCGGCCAAAGTTATCTATGGGTCAGTAGAAGAGGAAACACTAGCAGCAATGAGGAATTTGTTCCTAGAAGACGATGATATGGATTGCTATATCATTCTTGAGGATGAGGGGGAGGAAGGCCCTTCCATACAGGCGGTAAGCGGAGGAGCATGCCTCAACAACTGGACCGTCAGAACCACCAGAGCTCGGCGTGCCTCGGGGTAGCAAGGCTGAACAAGCACCATGCACTATTTTATTTTACTAGTTTACTTTCCTTTCGCACTTTTGTTTTGCAAGAAAGAGCTCCAATGTTCAAAACATTTATGGAAGCACTTCAGTTTTCTTATAAATCTTACTCTTATTATTTTCTCTCGTTACTTTACTTATACAGCATTACTATTACTTATCTTGATGAACCGATGACTGTGACATGCAAAGAGACAACACAACAAACGGACATAGATTCAGAGGAAGATGATATACCGGAAGAGATTGTCAAGGAAGTTGAGAATTTCGAAAATAGGCTTAAGTCCAACCTGGATGAAACTGAGATTGTTAACTTGGGAGATGCAGAAAATGTCAAAGAAACACGAATCAGCATTCATTTGTCACCGTCACAAAAGAAAGAATATACGGAGTTTCCAAGAGAGTATGAGGACATCTTTGCCAGGTCGTATGACGACATGACTGGTCTGAGCACATCCATTGTGGCTCACAAATTGCCGACTGATCCAGCCTGTCCGCCAGTAAAACAGATGCTCAGAAAATTCAAGCCAGATATGAGTTTGAAAATCAAGGAAGAGGTCACTAAGTAGGTCAAAGATAAGGTTCTCAGGGTAGTATAGTATCCAACATGGTTAGCCAACATTGTGCCAGTACCGAAAAGGATGGGAAGGTTAGAATCTGTGTCGACTACCGGGATCTCAACCGGGCCAGTCCAATGACTTCCCCTTGTCGAGTATACACATCTTGATTGACAACTGCGCCAAGCATGAGCTGCAGTCATTTGTTGATTGTTTTGCTGGGTACCATCAGATATGGATGGATGAAGAAGATGCTGAGAAAACAGCTTTCATTACGCCATGGGGGATGTATTGCTACAAGATGATGCCGTTTGGGTTAAAGAATGAAGGGGCCACCTACATGAGGGCCATGACCACCATTTTCCATGACATGATACACAAAAAGATCGAAGTGTATGTAGACGATGTCATCATCAAGTCCAAGAAAGCCGCTGATCACATGGAAGATTTGAGGAGATTCTTCAATAGACTGAGAAGGTACAATTTGAAGCTGAATCCCGCGAAATGTGTATTCGGGGTTCCAGCTGGAAAATTGCTTGGGTTCATTGTGAGTTGCGAGGGATAGAATTGGATCCATCAAAGATCAAAGCTATTCAAGAATTGCCACCGCCAAAGAACAAGAAAAAAGTAATGAGTTTCTTGGGGATACTTAACTACATCAGCCGGTTCATAGCACAATCTACTGTCATCTATGAGCCAATCTTTAAGATGTTGAAGAAGGACGTCGCTACCAAGTGGACCGATAACTGCCAAAAGGCCTTCGGCAGAATCAAGGAATACTTGTCAATACCGCCAGTTTTGGTCCTGCCCGAGCCAGGTAGACCCCTAATACTCTACCTTACGGTATTGGATAGAGCGTTCAGTTGTGTTCTAGGGCAGCATGATGAAACGGGGAGGAAGGAGCAGGCAATCTATTATCTCAGTAAGACGTTCATCCCATACGAGGCCCGGTATTCTCTGTTGGAACGCACCTGTTGTGCTCTGACTTGGGTAGCTCAGAAGTCGTGGCACTATTTCTGTGCTTATACTACGTATCTCATATCAAGGATGGATCCTTTGAAGTACATCTTCCAGAAGCCCATGCCCACTGGCAAGCTAGCCAAGTGGCAAATCCTGTTGAGTGAATTTGACATTGTCTACGTGACTCAGAAGGCAATCAAGGGACAAACACTAGCAGATCACCTTGCGGAAAATCCTGTGGACGGAGAATACGAACCCCTAAAGACGTATTTTCCTGATAAGGAGGTATCATTTTTAGGAGAAGACATTGCAGAATCCTATGATGGTTGGAGGATGTTTTTCGATGGAGCAGCAAATTTCAAAGGAGTTGGCATAGGAGCAGTCCTAGTGTCAGAAACCGTCCAGAATTATCCGGTATCCACCAAGCTCAGGTTCCCCCGCGCTAACAATATGGCCGAGTACGAAGCCTGCATCTTAGGGCTCAAGATGGCCATTGACATGAACATCCAAGAGTTGCTAGTGATTGGAGATTCAGACTTACTTATACATCAGGTCCAAGAAGAATGGGCAACCAAGAACTCCAAGATACTCCCATACCTGTATCATGTACAGGAGTTGAGAAAGAGGTTCACAAAGACGGAATTCCAGCATGTTCCCAGAGTCCAGAATGAGTTCGCCGATGCATTGGCTACCCTGGCCTCTATGATACAACATCCAGATAAGAATTTGATTGATCATATTCCCGTGAAGATCTACGATCAGCAAGCTTACTGTGCTCATGTCTAAGAAGAAGCAGACGAAAAGCCTTGGTTTCATGATATCAAGGAATATTTGGCAAAAAGGGAATATCTAGAGCTTGCAAATACCACTCAGAAGCGCACGCTTTGAAGATTGTCCAATAATTTCTTTCACAGCGGAGGAATCCTGTATAGGAGGACTCCAGATTTGGGGTTACTAAGGTGTGTCGACGCAAAAGAAGCATCCAGGCTACTAGGTGAAATCCATGCTGGAACCCGCGGACCACATATGAACGGCTTTGTCTTAGCCAAGAAGATACTCCGAGCAGGTTATTTCTGGATGACTATGGAGACGGACTGCATCCAGTATGTCCGAAAATGCCACCGCTGTCAGATACATGCAGACATGATAAAAGTGCCTCCAAACGAGCTTAATGCAACAAGCTCGCCATGGCCGTTCGCCGCATGGGGAATGGATGTTATCGGACCAATCGAACCTGCCGCATCAACGGGCACAGGTTTATCCTAGTAGCAATTGACTATTTCACCAAATGGGTTGAAGCAGCATCTTACAGAGCAGTGACCAAGAAAGTCATGACAGACTTTGTCCGCGACCGTATCATTTGTCGATTCGGAATACCAGAGTCAGTCATTTCTGATAACGACTCCAACCTCAATAGTGATTTGATGAAAGCCATGTGTGAAACCTTCAAGATCAAGCACAAGAATTCTACAGCCTACAGACCTCAGATGAACGGAGCCGTAGAAGCCGCCAACAAGAATATCAAGAAGATACTGAGGAAAATGATAGAGAAGCATAAGCAGTGGCATGAAAAGTTATCATTTGCTTTAATGGGGTATCGCACCACAGTCCGCACATCAACCGGGGCAACTCCCTACATGCTGGTTTACGGTAAAGAAGCTGTCATTCCCGCCGAAGTAGAAACTCCTTCCTTAAGGATCATACAAGAAGCTAAGCTCGACAGCGCAGAATGGGTGAGAAGCCGCTACGAGCAGCTAGCTCTTATAGATGGGAAGAGAATGAATGCAGTTTGCCACGGTCAGCTTTATCAAAACAGAATGTCCAAAGCTTTCAACAAGAGAGTCAAGCCGAAACGGTTCACACCGGGGCAGCTGGTGTTAAAGAAAATTTTCCCGCATCAAGATGAGGCCAAAGGGAAATTCTCTCCTAATTGGCAGGGTCCATACATGGTTCATCGGGTTCTGACAGGAGGAGCCCTTATACTTGCAGAAATAGATGGAGAAGTTTGGCCAAAACCAATCAATTCAGATGCAGTCAAGCGCTACTATGTGTAATCTTATGTTTTTCCTATATGATGTAATTTGAACTACGCCTAACCTGATTCCCGTTTAAGAGGGGATACGTAGGCAGCCCTATGGGTTCGGTCACAATTCAATAAAATTTTCATTTCCCCTTGCAATTGGAAATTGGGGCAGAATTTTGAGGAGGACCCTCAAAATTCCGAAGTAATTTCAGCCGATCATCACAAGCAGCCGTCAGAAGTGTCGATCCAGCAAACTGGGGCAGAATTTTGAGGGGGACCCTCAAAATTCCGAAGCAAGAGAGGTTGTAGTGTCTTGGATCGCGTCTCAGTCATTGGTTCATCTAAAGAAAAATATTCTTAATTATGTATTTACGCTATATTTCTACTAAATCATGCATGTCTGTCACCAAAATTGTTCTGTTTAGCAACGCTACCCCAAAGATACCCACAGTATCACCAAATCAGAGCCAAATCGGTCAAGCGAAGTCAGCGGGGACACGGAACTAACCTTTCCCCTTTACAAACTCACGATTTTTCTTTGGATGCAGGCACCCAAGTCGCAAATTTATATATTATACACTCATACTGTTCAGGAATACAACTCTCGGAATTATTGCTTCACAACCGCTATCCGTATACAATATCCCCAGCAGCAGCAATATCACAATCAGCTACCAGCTGTCAACTAAGAATTTTTATCACTATTCGCCTTTTATTCCTTGCATAAGGCTACTATTCTGCCTTCCGAGACTAAGCTCTACCTCCATCTGCATCCCTGCATTGCATAAGGCTACTATTTTGCCCTCCGAGACTAAGATTTGTCTCCATCTGCATTTTCTGCACTGCATAAGGCTACTATTCTGCCTTCCGAGGTTAAGCTCTACCTCCATCTGCATTCCTGCATTGCATAAGGCTTCTATTCTGCCTTCCGAGACTAAGCTTTGTCTCCATCTGCATTTCCTGAATTGCATAAGGCTACTATTCTGCCTTCCGAGATAAGCTCTGTCTCCATCTGCATTTCCTGCATCGCATAAGGCTACTATTCTACCTTCCGAGACTAAGCTCTGTCTCCATCTGCATCGGCTGAAAGATCGCCGTTTTACTTACCTTTTTTTGCGTGGCTAAAATGTCGCCACTTCATTTAAATCCTGCATCGGCTGAAGGATCGCCGTTTTACTTACATTTTTGCACGGTTGAAATATCGCCACTTCATTTAAATCCTGCATTGGCTGAAATATCGCCACCTTTATTTATGTCTCGCATCGGTTGAAATATTGTAAGGCCCCGTGAAAATTTTTGCTCAAAACCTGAGATCTCGTAGTGCCAGGATAGGAATATGTGTTAGAGATTCGTAAAATTCTTCGCGACGAGCTTGCTCGCCGTGGTCCGGACCCTTTTGGACTAAGCTATGCATTAAAAAGTCAAGAAATTATGTTTTCCAGAAAAGTGCAATTTTGCGGTCAATAATGCGGTCGCATATCAAGTATGCGGACCGCATTTCTGCCGCAGAGTGAGTCAGTGTGTTGGCCAAATTTGAAGTCAGTTATGTGGTCAACATGCGATCGCATAACCAAAATGCGGACCGCATAGTCGTCGCATAATTTCTTTGGGATTTTGTGAAGGGCAGTTCAGCGGTGCATTTTGCGACCGCAGAACGTGAATGCGGACCGCATTTCCGCCGCAAACCTAGTCAGTGTGTTTAGTTGTTGGGACCATTTTTGCGGTCCATTTTGCGAACCGCATGTCCATTATGCGATCGCAAATGCGAACGCAGATTTGTTCCGGGGCTCCAAATTTCTAATTTTCTTACCCGACCCCATGTCGATATATTATGCACCACCCTTCATTTTAGGCGTATTTTCTGATGCATTTAGAGAGAGGGAGAGGGTCCTAGAGGGAGAAGGGTTTCTTCATCAACATCTATCCAAAAATCTTGCTTAAGCTTTGAAGATTTGTCAACAAAGGTACCTAGGTCTTCTTCCTAAAAGGTAAGGTTCTATAACCCAAGCTTTTGATTACTAGATATAACTAGGGTAGACCATTAGAAGGGTAATTGATGAGGATGAAAGTGGATATCTTGCATGCATGAGTTCTTAAAAGTATTTGGTTAAGTCTTGAGCTAATGATGGGATGAGGGATAGTAGGATCTTTCACAAAATGGTTTTAAAAGCATAATGCACACTTAGTGTTTGAGAATATGCTCAAGCGAGCTAGAACTATGATCACCTCT
>NC_031990.1:28078479-28312049 GCF_001879085.1 Nicotiana attenuata
TTCCATATTGTTTTCGTAAGTTTAAGTGTGGTTTGCCTACCAAAATGGTATAGCCTTGAGTCACTTTAAATGAAGGTTAGTATCTTAATTGGCTGAGAAGATTTCAATTTGTTTAATGCCCCTAGTTGCTCTTATGTATACTAAATGCCTTGATTGAATGTGTCGATTTGCTGATAAACTGTAGAGATGTTTGGAAATGAATCGAATAGGAAAATGTGAAACAAATTATGAAATAAGTCTCGACCCAACTGTTATGAACTAGCTTCAAAAATGGAATGACCTAAAGGTCTTGTACCCGAACTAAGCCCATAAATGGTTGCTCTAGATATTACCTTGCCTCTTTAAAAACATACATTACAATGCGGGTCCTTATACACTCCGATGTTGAAATTGTACAATTTTTAAAATGGAAAGGAATAATTTAAGGATAACTAAGGTGATTGCTTGCTTATAATGCCAATGTGTATTTCAATTATTGGTTGACATGTCCCTCTTTGGGAAGAATCCTTTGTGCTTGATGATTCTATTATTATTGAATTCGAATATATATAATTTTCGGATTATTTGGTAAATTGATATTGGCTGGCGATCCTTGGAAATAAAGGAGATGAAAATGTTGAAAACCATATGCGGCCTTTGTGCCATGAGAAAGATAAACCTTGTGAAAGGCCAAAGGGCCAAAGAGACACTGTTATCGAGAAAGATTGAGAACAATAATAAAAACTATAAAATATGAAAGGTATTGAGGTAAGCATGGTTGTATTTACGCTATGCTTGTATACTTGTATTTATACCACAATTGTGTGCAATATTAAATCGAATCAAAAATGTTTTTGGGAGTATCATTAGCGATACCGAGGAAGGGTGGGACATAAGGCCCACACCTGAAACTACACGTGCCGGTGTAGGGGTGGAGTGTGACTTGGGATGAAACTGAATGAAATTGTGACTAATCCCCCAAAGTGGGATGAAACTAATACCTGTGAATTGGAAAAGAAAAAGCCAACCCACACGGCATACGTGGGAAGGCAGCTTAGCCGATCGGGCCGTGATCGGACACCATGCCGCATACATGGTGGTATTGTGCTGGGAATCATAAAAACTGGAAATTGTTGTTGTGGTACATGTCTCTAAAGGGACGACCTAGCCGATCGGGTCGTGATCGGACTCCGTGCTAACAGAGACGGTGGTATAACTTATATCGGTGCTAGTGATCTCCCAACCAAAAATTCTATATATTATTTTCAAAAACTACAAGATTTACATGTTTCAAGTTGGATGCTAGTATATTGTTGACTTTGGCTCGCCGTTTTGTGTTTTCTTTGCTTGTATGGTTATTCTATTCTGAAAGAGGACTTTTAGCCTTACATACTAGTGCTATTCGACGGCACTAACGTCCCTTTTGCCGGGGGGGGGGGGGGCTGTATCGTTTTATGATACAGGTTGTTCTACAGCGAGGGCATCGGCCAGTGATAGCAGTATTCTCCTTCCAGCAGACTTGGCGAGCCCCACTCTATCCCGGGGTCATGTCATACATCTTTTGTTCATTTCTCATCATCTTTTGAAGTATAGCCGGAGCCTTGTTGCCGGCATTTCCCTATTTCTCTTCTATTGTACATAGAGGCTCCGTAGACTGTTTGTGGGTGGTGGTCGTTGTTGGGGGGTCTAATCTAGAAAAGTTTGTACTTGATAAACATGTTTTCATTAAGCTTGTAAATTTGTAATATTTTGTAAACTATGAATGAAGTCATTATCAGAAATGAAATGGAAGTTGCTAATGGAAGATTGTTTAGTGTTTTGATTAAATGGGATAACATTCCCTCATTATTCATGAACTAGTTTGGGTAGAATGAAATCTAGCAGGCTTGCTCAGTCGGGTTTACTCGGTTGAGCGCCGGTCGCGCCCCTCGGTTTTGGGGCGTGACAAATATCGCCACTTTATTTACGCTCTCATGGGCTGAAAGATCGCCACCTATCGCATTGCATGGGCCGAAAGATCGCCAAACTGTCCAAGGGCTTCATTTTTCGGAGGCACCATCTTCATAGCCCGAGAACGCCATGCCATGGCCTGAGGACTCCTTTATCTCTTGCATATCATTATTCAAAGGCATCATCGCTCAGAGGCATCATTCCCATAGCCCGAGAGCATCACGTTTAAATTTATGCACAATATATGCGCGTATTGTTTATTTGCAGGTAAACCAGCAAGCAACAGCCATCTCGGCAGGAGGGATCCCGCTCCGGTTCCCGCAGCCCTACTAGACTCTTAACGGCCCATCCTAACCTAAATATCGCGTCCGTTCTTGAAAGATCTCCATCGGCATACTCCGCCGATGGATCCTAAACTACATATGGCCTGATTCCTGTAAGACCAGGGATATGTAGGCAGTTCAGGAACCAGAGCACGGCCAATCGCTTCAAACCATTCCGTTCGGTCAAAATTGGCCATCTTATCTTTACCCGACAACTCTTCCATCTTTCCCGGGTAAAGAGGGGCAGCTGTTGATACCCAATTTTTCCCCGTCTATTTTTTAATACTTTCTAATACTATATATATGCATATATAAGTATGCCTAAGTATTTTAGTATTTTCCCTAATTTTTAAAAGATTTTTTAAATCAATTTATTGTCCATTTTAGCAGTATAAAAACCACTAATTATTCCCAAAATTATCATCTTGGTGAATAACTTATTTTATTCTCATATTTATACCAAAATATAGCTAGAGTAATTTTTATACATTTTTACAAATTTATTTGGTATTTTAAAAGTCAAATTGCATATAATTGTAATTTTAGCCTATTTTGAGAATTAATAACATTTTATAATTGTGAAATTGGTTCCAATATTTTTAAATTAATATTTGTATATTATTAACTGATCCAGTACGTTTAATTTGCTTTCAAAATCATGTTTACTATTTTTATAAAATAAAAAGGGGAAAACTGGCTATTTAAAATTTGGCCTCATTTCGTTTCAATTACAGCCCCATTACATTTCGATTATAGACACATTGACCCCCCCTAGCTGACCCAGCTTTGAATCCCAACCGGACCAGCCCAATCCAATACCCTCAACCCGTTTTAATTACCCGACCCAAGCCCTTTTGATCTGAATCGTTGATCTCTGAGATCAACGGCTCCTAGCCACCCTTCCATAATTAAACCTAAATGACTACCCTAATCCCCTCACTCTCTTCTCTCAGCCGCCCCCAAACACTCTCCTCTCTCAAACTCTCTCGAAGGTTCTTGAAACCCTAATCGCCTTCTATCATTTTCAACCGCAAACCGGAATCCATGGCCTCTAGGCCGTGGATGGCCTACACTCACCTCCCGCTGCTCTTGAACGCTTGGTGTTCGAAGTTTCGAGGTCTGATCTCGAGGGTGTCCGTTAGATCTTCTCCGATTCAAGGTTCTATGGCTTCTCCGGCTTTGCTCCGGCATATCCAAAGCATTTCGAGCCTTGTTCTGACTCATCCGACTTAGATCGGACCTTTTCCGAGCCTTTCTCGCTTTAGGGTTCCTCTGAAACCCTAGCTATCCGAGGTTCTCTCTGTTACTTTTCTTAGATCGGTTCTATATCTGTGCTCTACTTGAGTTTTAAACGTTTTCTCCAATTTTTCTTTCAAAAATTACTTCTCTCCGACTTAGGGTTTTTGAAAAAACTCAAAATGTTTTCTCCGACTGTTCTTTTCCTTTTTCTTTGTGTATATTTGTCACGCATGTGTTCCTACTGCTTTCTTATGTTTTTCTACTATATGTTCTTCTATGTCTTGTCTTTCTATTTGCTTTCTACACCATGCTTACATGTTCGTCCTACTGTGTTTTCCTATATGTCTTGTTGATATACTTTTCTGGTATTTTTGTGTTCTCCTACTGTATGTATCTACTACTGAGTTCATAAGTTCTCTGCTTGCCTTTTTGCTGGACCTTGTTTGAGTTCTCTTTAAACATGTTTCGTCTACTGTTTTCTTAAGTGTTATACTACCTCTTCTCTCTTCTAGACTTGTTTAAATCCCAAGTTTTCTTAAACATGTTCTTTCTACCCCCCACTATGTTCCAAATTAGTTTCTTCACTTTGTTATTTCAAACTCGCTATTGTATCTGTTTGTTATTTGTCTCCTCGTCTCTGTATCTGATTCGAGTTGGAAACCCTAGAATTTGGGGTTTTGACGAGATTGATCTTGTGTTTGGGCTAGGGTTCTATTTTGGAACCCTCGACTCATTTAGACTCATTCTGAGTCTATGAGCTAAGTTGAACTTTTGTGTTTACAACTCGGAACTTTTCCTATGCTAGACTCTTCTACTGATTGGTATGACAGTTCTTCGTGCTTGAGCATGGCTGTATGTTTTATATGTGTGATAAATTCTTTCTTTCGAAAAGGTTTTCCAACTTATGATTGATTCAGAATCCTTTTCTTTAGGTTTAATTGATTGTTACTGATTTTTCTTTAAGTAAGACCTTTCTCCACCTTTTCTGACTGGATTCATCCATACCAAATTCAAACCTTGGGATTTACTGGCTGTTTAATTGATTTCCTTTCCTTATTTGCACAAACCGTGTGCTGTCAAGACTTTTCCTTAAATATACCTCTATGTATTTACCCCTCTTGTACTGCTTTGAAAAGATGTTTGATTAGTCGCTTTCCTTAATTATTTTTACCCGTTTGAAATCAGAATCCCTTAATTAAAGAGAAACCTTGTGAAATTGATTTCCAAACTATTTTCTTACCTATTTATGCTTGCTTTCTACACTATAAAATACATGACTTTCTTTAACACAATATACACAGTTAATACGACCAACTTTCAATCACAAACCATCCATTCAACACTTTCACACTACTCAAGTATCATAGTTCCCTGATCATAGCATTCTGACTATTTGTTTGCACTTTGGCTTCACAAGACTACTGCTTTGTTCTTTTGTTTCCCTGAAACTGGTATGTTCTAGTTTAGTTTTCAGCCTCATCCCAATGTGTTTATTTTGCAGCTTCCACAATCCTGTCTACTTTGCTATTTATGTTTAGTGTTAAATATGTATGTTCTTCTCTTGGCATTTGTTTCTGCTGTGAATCCCTATACCCCTATTCCCCTCTATGTGTTTGAGTTTAAAGTTCAGAACATGGCAACATCCAAATTGTTGCTCATGTATGGACTTGATCCTTTAAGGGATCCTAACTCCCAAACAATGTGGCTAGCAGGCTGGTTGGGGTTGTGCCAGCACCTCCAATTGCTGAGTATGACCACCAGCCTGTCTTGGTTTTCCCAGAATCCCCTCTATTGCACTCACACTCTCTCCTAGCCTCTAAGTTCTGCCCCCTCCTATGAGCCTTGCTTTGGGACCTTGAGTTCCCTCTGAACTTGGAAATTTGAGGGCTGGCCCTTCCACACTGCACTATAATTCAATTCTGTAATGAATTTGGGTGTAAGCACTGCACGGAGTCCATGAGGCTCTTGGGAACTCTGACACACTCAAAAACGAGAAAGGCTTTGGAAATTTGATCTTTGGAGTTGGTTTACTTCATGCTTTAGACAGAAGACTGAATCAGGCTCTCCTTGGTTGGGATTTTTCTAGTTTTTCTGATGTAATTTTACTTCTTTTTCTTATTCAATTCTGGGCTGTAATAATCTTGTAATAACTATTGAGGCTTTTAGTGAAAATGGGAGGGTACATCATGCATGCAAAAGAGGTAAATATCATGTTCATAGGAATTTAATACACTTCTGCAATCATATCCTGCTTTCAATTCTGCATTTTCATATAGAAATCATGTTTATAGGTTACATATCTCATATAGAAATCACGTCCATAAGTTCTGCATTTTCGTATAGAAACCATGCTTATAAATTTCTGCACTTCTGTATTATCTAGAAAACATGGCTATAGGCTCTGCATTTCCATATAGAACTCCTGTTTATAGATTCTGCATTTCATATAGAAACCATACCTATAAGTTTCTACACTTCTGAATTTTATAAGAACCACGTTTATAGCTTTCTGCATTTTCATATAGAAACTATGTCTTTAGGTTTCCGCATTTTTGCATATCACCTAGATAACATGGCTATAGGACTTCCTGAATTCTGCATATGCATCTATCACTAGGAAAACGTATTTATAGGTTTGAATAACAAATAGCATTCTAGACACCATGCCTATAGGACTGCTGTACCTTTATTTCGACTGTAACGTTTTAAATCATTTAGCACCTAGAATGCATGCCTATAGGAGCTATCAACTAAATCTGAATCGTCTATTTTGCCTATAAGTCTAAAATCAGTAAATAGCATTGCTTAATATCTACAGAGCTTATGCTTTTGTGTAACCAACAAGTCTTCTTCTTTAAAAATTAGTACGCTCCTGCATCGTTAGATATCATGCCTATAGGTTTCGCCTAGGCAAGCCATAAGGTGAATTAGTTAATGAAATCAGACTTCGTTAAATTCCAACCAGCAGGCAGGTCTGATTCGGGTTTCTTATCTAAAATATGTAATAAATCAGTCTGCCTCCCGTTTCCTTTAAGTTTAATTAAGACCATAACTAGTACGTGCAAGACATGCTAAACGATCTGTCTTTAAGTTGAGGAGGCCTGTTTGAGCCTTTAATTGTTATGTGTTTCCCCATATTTGCTCTACATGTTTTGGTTGTCGCCTTAGTATTTTATCCTTTTAAACCACAAAAGCCAAATCTCCCTTCCCTTTAGGACTAGTAGTCCCAAATGCCTCCGGGGCTGATAGGATTTGGGACGGGTAGTAGCATGCAATAGGAAAACGAGACCATTCCGCGTTTAATACCTTAACGGGGTGGGAAAGGGTAGATATGGATATGATGACCACACGATAATACCACGTGTATAAATGGTTACCGGGTGTTGTGTGGGGTGATCCATATTATTTATAAACCTAGGACCCCCTTCCCCTTACTTGTTTATTTTTAGAATTTTAAAAACTGCTCAATTTTCAGCTTCTTTAACTTTTTTTACTTTAATTGCTTGCAGAAATTATGTGAAAACCTCTTCCCTTTACTTGTTTATTTTCAGAACTTCAAAACTACTTTCTTCCCAAACTTCAGCTTCTTTAACTTCTTTTACTTCAATTGCTTGCAACCATTATGTGAAAACTACCCCGTATTTGTAATTCTTGCTTGTCTACTTGTTGTTTGCACATAAAGTCACAATTATAGCATGGCCGGAACCACACTAGTGGATCTTGAGGGGTGCCTAACACCTTCCCCTCGAGATAATTTCAAGCCCATACCCAATCTCTGGTTTTCTAAATCAAAATTCTTCTTAGTGTCCTAATGCACTTAATCATTAGGTGACGACTCTCCAATTAAAACCCAATTCCCAAAAGGAAAAGAGTTGTCCGCCCAAATGTCATAAACACGATTTCGCGAGAAAAAGGGGGCATCGACAGTTGCTTCTGGACTGATATTTTTATCGTCTTCCTAGTGGCACTCTTTTTTTTATTTCCGTCACACTCATACAATACCTTTTTAACTTCTCCAACTCCTATATGAATATATCTCAAGTATTACAGTGTCATAACTGCGGGGCTGAATTCTCCATGTTGGGGTTTACTACATTTATCTTGCATGATCTGCTGATTTGTCTGTAACTTCTTGTCTAGTCGTGACTAGGCTCTTCCTGAATCAACTACTAACTACTCGTTGACCCATTTTCTCGTCAAATACTCCGCGAAATCTTTCTTGGGTTATTTCCTTTGTCTTAACTTATGTCTCGCGCTGACTCCTTTTCTATCAAAAACATCCCGGGCAGGAACCCTTACTTCCTTTTCTTAGTGCCGTGCTTACATAATGTTCTGGAATCATAGCATATTTGTAACATTTGAATAAGTACAATCTCATCCCTTCCTCATTCTTGTCGCATTCTTCCTTTATCATTCCATAGTTACTAGATCCACTTAATTCTGACTTAATACCACACCATTCCACATTCCCTCCTTTAGGGGTGTACTAAGAGTTGGAGCTACAACGACCTGCCTATAGATGTTTTACCTTCTTATCTTTGGCGTCCTCTTACATCATCGATGACCCTTACTCGCCTTGCGGTAATCCTTATGTACCAAGGATAACAAAATTTCCTCACTAATTTCTATTATTATGGGGTCTAACTTTTCCCACTGGTAGTCGTGTTAGAGTCACGAACTTATTTCTCAAAGTGACGACATGACTTTATGGCATATACTCTTTTGTTGTCTCAAGGCTTGTCACCTCTTGTATTTCCCTTCACTTGACTATAAACTCTGTAATATTGTCATTTTTGTCTTTTGATCTACCGTTGTCATTCATGTATCACATCTTACTCATAATGCTTTATTAACTCTCTTCTTATTTTCTTGCTAACATTTCTGTCAATCACTTTATTCTGAAAACTCGAACAAGACATTATTTTGCCTTTAGCTTTCCTTTGCTCCATCCATTGGCTCTTCAAGTTACTTAACGTTCTCGCTTTACTAGAGACATGAGCCATACTAAGGTAAAATGTATCCCTTCAAGGCTTATAGTGCATGTCTTTGTAGTACTCATATCTGGCTACCTTATTTTAAAGTGTACCACCTAGGTGTCTCACAAGGAGATCTATTAGCACATTTGCAATATCCTTCGGAAATGTCAACTCACACAAGCAATTCATCCATCCTATCTTCTTATACTACTTCTATTAACCCCCATAGGGCATATCTGGAATGGGTGCGACCAATTGTATATACCTCTGTTACTATTGAATATAACTCAAAAAGCTTATGTTCCTCTGCCTCAATTATAAACGTTGTTAACCTTCATTAACTGGGCGCCTCGTACCCTTCTTCACCTTGCTTTTTTACTTGCTGAAGCTTGTATCTACCTTCCGATTCTCTTGTTCCTTTTTACCGTAAGAGTGGATAAGCATTCATGCCTTTGGAATCTTTATCAAGAAACTTAAACATCTTAGTATACACATGATTTGCCGAATACCTCATATTTATTCATCATAAGCATGATGCAAAAATGGAGTTCCTCTGACTCAACTCTTCCAAAACAATCTCTCTTTCCAACCTTCTTTCCAGATATAGGTATCGTCTTATTACGAATAGGATCTAGGAATTAGAATTCCTATGACTGAGCTCTACCACACGATCTAGAGTAAGAAGAAAGAGTGACATCTTAAATGCCATGTAGCCTCCTGCTTATAAGTGTGGTGCACGACACACCCATAAACAAGACTCTATTAGACACGGCTTGTAGACTCCTAGGACAGAACTGCTCTGATACCACTATTGTCACGACCCAAACCGATGGGCCGCGATGGGCACCCGGTACCTTACTCAACCGAGTACCAACTTAACGTATCTTTCTTATTACATCATTATATACACATGACATACGGGCCTAATAGGACAACATGATCCTATATAAACTCAAAACATAGGCCGACCTGGCCGTACAATCTTTTATATACACGACATATGCCAACAAGCCTCTAAGAGTACATAAATGTCATAAAGGTCGGGACAGAGTCCCGCCTTACCAAACAATACACGTCTAAATCATACTAACCAAACGAGTAACTCCGAAGCAACTGGAGCGCACCAACATCTTCCGCTGAGCTGATAGTTTACTTGGAGGGCTCTCGACCTGTCTATCGGGACCTGCGGGCATGAAATGCAGCGTCCCCAGGCAAAAGGGACGTCAGTACGAATAATGTACCGAGTATGTAAGGCACATAAATAAATACATAAGAGACATGGAAGAAATATAGAGTACATGACTCAACCTGTAAGTCTGAATAACTTTATAAATCATAAATTACTTTTAGCATCATGCATATGCGTATGAATGTCATGTCGTGCATAGGTACATGTTTCATAACATCATCAGCCTCTGAGGGCATCCCATCATATCATATCGGCCACTGTGGGCAAAGTCATCATCGTATACTAACTTATCAGGTGGTGGTGCGTACATAACGCCATAACCTTTTACATATCCCATATACATATATATACATACATATATACGCGTATACAACACCGTTTGAATCATATTTCAGCCACTGTGGGCAACATCATCATCATATACCAGCTGATCAGGTGGTGGTGCGTATATAATGCTGTAACCTTTTTCCCATATCCCATATACATATATTTACATATATACGCGTATATAACGCCATCTGGTCATGGGTCAATGCACATGTATAAATGAGTGAAATGCATGAAAACTACATAATAATCTCGATATTCCTTCCGGATAAACTTTTCCAACTGCGTGTTATTCTGAGACCCATGAACAGAAGATAATAATAATTCTCATGGGGAATCAAGAATATAGACACCCCTACTATTTCTATGAATAGAGTAATTTATAGAAACTGTGTATTTGCTCGTTTCGTTCGTATCGTATGGATCATGCCAAAAGAAAGAAGGGATAGCCTTAACATACCTATTTCTGCAAAATTCTTGAACGAAATTGTTCTTGCTCCTTTGAAATTTATACACGAAATTTGGTTTTGGATTTCATTGAAACTTTTGGACGAAACTGCTTCTGCTCTTTCGATCCAAATACACGAACAAGCCTCTGTCTTCTACGTTTTCTATATGAAACTTAGTTACGGAATTTCCATTCTTTAAAAATGAATCCTTAACTTTACTTGTTAAAGAATCATTAAGAAAGGAATTTCCAAAAATGATCTTGCTCACGTTGAAATGGAATGAAGCTCACGTTTTTTTTAAAATGAAATGGAATGGGGCTTTACGTTTGAAATGAAATGAGCTCACATTCAGGAGTTTCCAACAATGATTTCTCTCAAGTTTCAAATGAATTCTCTTAATGTCTTTCTAGGCCCCACTTGACTTTAATGCTCAAAAGACTACTTGTCACAAAGTGTGACACTAATCTATAATATTCATTAGTCATACTATCCTTGATTGTCATGGTCCCACGTGGACAAGACAATTATTACTCTTACCCACTTAACTGGGTAACGTCCTGTTACCCGGTAATTAATCAATTATTCGTAAAATTGAGAATTATTCCCACTTAATCAAAATATTACTCACTTTTCACATTCCTTATACACCTTACTACCATGGTCATGTAGTACCTTGTATGGCACTAGTCCATAAATACCGGGTATTTTAGCTCAGGCCGTATTTTACCCCAAAATGCCAAACTTTGACTAAAATTTATTTTCTTTGACTTGCTTCCCCTTTCATCTTCACAAATTTACTCATCACTTGTTTGAAATAGCATAATCCTTATAATCTCCAAATAATCTTTTACTTGGACTGATGTCAATTAACTTACGACAAATTTAACGTACAATACTGCAGGGTGCAACATTGTCGTAACTTATTACTGCGAAGTATAATATCATCGTAATATATTACTGTAGAGCATAACATCGACGTAATACTGCGGGGCGTAACACACAAATCCGACCATGCATCCTTAACACCCCATCATCTCCAATTGAAACCACCTTGTCATCGTTGTGCTGAACCGTGTCCTTAAAGACAAGAAAATATGGGTCGTCACACTAACGTGCTCTGATGCGCTCATATAATAAAGACCGAGAAACCATGCAAGCTATAACCTGGCTAGGCTCCGAAACATCTAACCTCACGAACGGATTGGCCAAAGCTTGGACACCAGATGCTAGCGGTCTCTCACAGCCTACCCATACTCACAGCCTTTCTACTCAAGGCATCGCTCACCACATTGGCCTTCCCAGGATGATACAAAATGGTAATATCATAGTCTTTTAACAGCTTTAACCACCTCCGCTACCTCAAGTTTAGATCCTTTTGCTTAAACAAGTGCTATAGACTCCGATGATCTGTGAATACCTCGCAAAACATGCCGTAGAGATAGTGCCTCCGAATGCATGAACAATGACTGCCAACTTTAAATCATGAATAAGGTAGTTCTTCTTATGGGGCTTCAGCTGACGCGTAGTATAAGCATTCACCCTGCCCTCATACATCAAGAAATACCCTATGCCAATCCGCAAAGCATCATAATAAACTGTATATGAACCCGATGCTAACGACAAAGCTAGAAACGGGGCCGTGTTCAAAGCAGTCTTGAGCTTCTGAAAGCTCTCCTCACACTCATCGGACCACATGGGGCACCCTTCTCAGTCAATCTAGTCAAAAGTGCAGCAATGGATGATAAACTCTCCACAAAACGGCGATACTATCCTGCCAAACCCAAGAAACTCCAAATCCTTGTAGCTGAAGGTGGTCTAGGCCAACTCTGAACTACCTCAATCTTCTTCGGTTCTACCTTCATCCCCTCACTAGACACCACGTGGCCCAAGAACGCCACCTAGTCAAGCCAAAACTCACACTTGGAGAATTTAACATATAGCTTCTTCTCCCTCAAGGTCTAGAGTACAATCCTCAGATGTTGCTCATGATCCTCCTGGATGCGTGAATACACCAAGATGCCGTCAATGAACACGAGGACAAATGAGTCAAGATATGGCTGGAATACACTGTTCATCAAATGCATGAAGGCGACTGGACATTGGTTAGCCACAAGAAACTCATAATGACCATAGAGGGTCCTGAATGCCGTTTTCAAAATATCAGAATCCCGAATATTCATCTGGTGATACCCAGAACTCAAATCAATCATAAAGAACACTTTGGCACCCTAAAAGTGATCAAATAAGTCATCAATGTGTGGTAGTGGGTACTTGTTCTTAATTGTAACTTTGTTCAAACGCCTGTAATCCATACACATATGCATAGTACCATCCTTCTTCTTCACAAACAGGATCAGTGCACCCCAACGCAACACAATAGGACTAATGAATCCCTTATCAAGTAGATCATGAAGCGGTTCCTTCAATTCCTTAAACACTACTAATGCCATAAGATACGGAGGAATATAGACGGCTGAGTGCCTGATACTAGGTCAATACCAAAATCAATGTCTCTGTCGGGTGGCATGCTCAGCAGGTCTGTAGAAAACACATCTGGAAAGTCTCTCACTACCGAAGCTGACTCAACGGTAGGAGTATCAGTAGTAACATCCCATATAAAGGCCAAATATGCAAAACATCCCTTCTCAACCATCCTCTTAGCCTTCAAATATGAAATCACTCTACTAGGAACATAATCCAAGGAACCTCTCCACTCAACCCTAGGCAACCCCGGCATCGCAAATGTCACGGTCTTAGCATGATAATCTAGAATAGCGTGACATGGTGACAACTAATCCATGCCTATAATCACGTCAAAATCAACCATGCTAAGCAGTAAAAGATCAACTATCATCTCTAATCCCCCAAAGCCACCACAAACAATCAATACATACGGTCCAGAACAATAAAATCACCCACCGGCATATATACATAAATTGGCAAAACGAAGGAATCGCGGGGCATAACCAAATAACGATCAAAGTACGATGATACATATGAATAAGTGGAACCAATATTAAATAGTATTGTAGCATCCATGTGGCGCACTGAAACAATACATGTGATCACTGCGTCAAAAGAAACTGCCTCTGGCCTGACAGGAAAAGCATAGCATCGAGCCTGACCACCACCTGTTTGAGATCCCCCTCTAGGGAAACCTCGACCCGTACGACCTCTACCCCGAGCTGGCTGAGCTGGTGGTGTCGCAACTGGTGCAGGGGTCATAGACAACCTCCCTGATGTGCTAAACCTCTGGAATGACGAGTGCAATACTTTATCACATGCCCTAAATCTCCACAATCGTAACATCCTATAGATGTAAATGACGGTGAGTCGTACATCGGACTCTGGAACTAGAATAGCCACTGAAAGAACCCGGTACTAATGATTTTTGAACTGATGAAGCACGATACGAGCTTTGAGCTGGAAGTGTACTGAAAGATGACTGACCCGGGTGAGTATTGTATGCATCATGACTAGCTGAGGCACCATGATAAACTAGATGAGCCATCTAAGTGGGCCTGTAAGGACAGCCTTTGTTGTGATGTGACTGACCTCCAGACGAGGTACCATTAAAACCACCTGAAACACGAAGCCTCTTGCCCTCGCTCTCTTCGCGCTCAAGCCTGTGAACCGACTTCAAGCACCTAGAAATATCGACCACCTTGTCAAACCTAGCATCCATCTCGGTCTCTCAGGCCAAAGTGTAATGTAGGCCATAGTTGATTCCATCAATGAACCTCTTAATCCTCTCTCTCTCTCTCTCTCTCTCTCTCTCTCTCTCTCTCTGTGGGAACAAACCATGTAGCATGACGGGCCAAATATGCGAATCTCATCTTATACTGGGTCACAGTCATATCTCCGTGGCACAGCTGCTCAAAATCTCTATGCAGCTTCTATCTGCGAGTCTTTTGGACAAACTTCTCTAAGATGAGAACTAAGAACTCATGCCATGTAAGTAGTGTTGTGCTAACTGGCCCGCTCAGCTTGTAGGCCTGCCACCATCTGTAGGCTACCCAAATCAGCTAAAAATAGTAAATGCAACTCCACTGGTGTCCAAAATACCCGATGTATGAAGAATCAGCTGACACCTATCTAGAATGTTTTGAGCATCCTCTGACTCCTCCCCACTGAACTCCGGAGGCTTAAGCCTCCCGAACCGCTCCAATCTCTTCTGCTCCTCATCACTCATAGGTGGACCAACCTCGGTCCGAGTAGCAATAACCGGCTGGACTAGTAGTAGCCCAGTGTTTGGAGTAGTTGAGCTAGCTGCTTAGGAGTACGGGCGGTGGGAGCCTTGGCACCTCCCCCGGCCTGTGAAGTGGCTGGTGCGGATGGAACAAAACCGCCTAAGCTAGGCTGATGCACACAGTCAAAATCTAGGCTAAGGCCTGCTCAATAACATCTGGTACCTACTCCTCAGTTGGAGCAACTGGTTGCTCCATAGGTGCTGCTCTGGATTTAGTACAAGCCACACCCTGGCCTCTACTGAGACCCTGGTATCTCGTGACCCTAGCTGGTGGTATTGGTGGCCGTTCGCCTGATCCGGTGGCACGTGTCCTTACCATCTTGTGAGAGAATAGATGATTCAAGGTTCAAACTTTGGAAATAATAAATTGGCACGATAAGAATGCAAGAAAGTGAAGTTTCCTAATTGTTCTCTAGCCTCTCGAAGATAAGTACAGATGCCTCCGTACCGATCTGAAAGACTCTAATAAACTTGCTTGTGACTTGTGAGACCTTAGCAACCTAGGGCTCTGATACCAACTTGTCACAACCCAAAATCAACAAGTCGTGATGGCACGTAACCCAACCCGCTAGGTAAGACAATAGTCACATAATAACAATGAAGTCGAATAAACATGGTCTAATAAATCAACAATGGAAGAATATCATAAGTATCTGAGAATAAAACCATAATGCTGCTACAACCAACCCCAAAATCCGTGTCAACGAGTATACGAGCACTACTGAATAACAACGTACAAGAAAAATCCTCTAATACGACTGTCCGAATAAAAGAACAGTACATATAGAGATAACATAAAGAGAACTTCAAGGACTTCCAACGATAAAGTAGCTACCTCGTAGTCTCCCAAAAGCTGGCAACAACTAAAGTCTTAAAATCACCTCGACCGAATATACCTAGGTCTGCACACGAAGTACAGAGTGTAGTATGAGTACAACCGACCCCATGTACTCAATAAGTAACAACACTAACCTTGGGCGGAAAGCAGTGACGAGCTTAGAACAATAGTCAAATACAAATACCAATAACCGATAACAGTTCAAATATAAAGGATAAATCGTAGAAACACTAGCTTAATAATAAGAAGTTCAGCTTGTTCACATTTCAGAAATTTTGGCATGCTTTCAAGTATAAAAGTTAAAGCCCAACTCAGATAAAACATGTCAATTATCAGTTAGCATGAGAAAAGTACATCTCTATGCTTACATGTCAAATATACATGTCAATCAACATTATCATAGTGGTCTGGCATAACTGCCCATCATCAAGCACGTATATGAAATACTGTGTCTGTGCCCACTGCTGGCATGTCAGACTCCAGAGGAGTGGATCCTGTCCAAATGTTAATCATAATCATTTAACCCAATAGTGAGGCTGGTGCACCCGTCGCCCCAAACAATAACACTTAGCCTAGTACGGGCCTAGAGTACGCGTCACCTCAAAATCATTATCAAACCGACTCAAAGGCCCAAACTCAATCATTTAGCATTCAAGTCTCAAATAAACACATCTCAAATACTTAGTTGAATAGTGTTAGGCGATTTCGACAACATGTGAGGAATCAAATAAGAAGTACTAAGACAGATATATCATACATGGATATAGTATCATGACTGAGAAAATGTGTACAAATAAGATATATAACTCAGAAACAACAAGAATATCCCTATCAAGTCTCACACAGTTAGCACTTAGCCTAGACATGATGTCTAATAAGAATCACAGTTCAAATAATCTAACAAGTAGGGGAAAGACGGGGATAGCATGATATGATAGCAAAACAAGCCCGGTAATGGCCAAAAGGCCTCCCTAAACCATGAACACACCGGTGCATGCACACACGCCCGTCACCTAGCGCATACGTCACCCCAATATCTTTCATATGACGTAGTTATCAAGGTTAAATGCCCACAAATCCAAGTTTAGATGTGTTACATACCTCAAGACGTGCAAATAAAAACTCCAACAAGCCCTTCCCATGCATATCGGCCTCCAAACCACTCGAATCTAGTCACAAAAAACTTAATATCAAAAAATAATGTCGTAGGAAACAACTTCAAACAATAAAGTTTCAATCTTTCTCAAAATAAAAAAGTAAACCCCATGCTCGTACCTCAAAAACCGACAAAATATAATAATTCTGGATACCCATTTAACTACGAGTCCAACCATACCAAAATCATCTAATTCCGACCTCAAATAGACCTTCGAATCTCCATTTTTCATTTTTGAAAAGTTTCTACAAAATCCCCATTTTTCCTACTCCAAATCATCAAATATATGATAAAAAACAAGGACGGAATCATTATAAATGAACAAATCCGAGTAAAAAATACATACCCCGATCTAATATGTGAAAATTCCCTCCAAAATCTCCCAAAACCGAGCTCTACATCTCAAAATGTGATATAATAACACTAACCCTCGAATTGGGTTTTAAACATTCTGCCCAGGTGTTATGCATTGCGATCACGGGACCTACATCGCAATCGCGAAAAACATATAATCATGTCCTCCAAAATAGCATACGCGAATGCGAAGACACAGACACGAACGCGATGTTTACCAGACGTGACTCTTTGCGAATGCATGCTCACCTACGCGATCGCGTAGGCTTAAAGCCTGACGCTCCAGCTGACCTTTCCTCTATGCGAACGTGTGAACCTCTTCACGTCCGCGATGACCTGAGCCTCATAAAGCTGCACGAACTCGAGCTTACTATCGCGAACGTGAAGATTAGATTTCCAGCTACCAACAACAACTCTTCCCGATCGTGTACCTTTCTTCGCGATCACGAAAGAGGAAAACTGATACACAGAAAATCAGCAGTCCAACAAAGTCCAATATGAAACCGAATTTGATCCGAGTCATACCCGAGTCCCCCGGGACCCCATCCAAACATACCAACAGGTCCTAAAACTCAATATGAACTTACTCGAAGCCACGCAGTAAGATAAGCGGGCTAAAGCGCGTGAAGCTATTTTGGGAAAATAATGTTTTAAAAAATATATGCAAGGCTCACGTAGAGATATAAGGAAGATTATGATTGTGATTTGTGAAATGTGAATATGAGGTGTGGTACCTCGATGTGATTCTTGTTGTGCATTCTATATTAGAAAGACTTGTAGATTTGAACGGTTATTGTTTTGTTTCCTTACTTTATTCCATTCGTGTTTTGATTGTAATTTGTTACTTGTTGTCTTTATCAAACATACACTCGTTGTAGTCATTTGCTGCTTTTATTTTTGTGGTTAGCCTTGTATTGATAAATTATTTTAGTGTCATATATTTCTTTTACTTCTCCGATTTAAATAATATTAATATTCTGAATAGGTTTTCTATGTCTAGTAGGTGTCTGGACCTAGCCTCGTCACTACTCTACCGAGGTTAGGCTTGATACTTAGTAGGTATCGTTGTGGTGTAGTCATGCTATGCTTCTGTACATTTTTATACAGATCCAGGTACTTCTGCTCGTGCCGGACACTAGTGAGCTAATTTAGACGTTTTGAAGATTTCAAGGTATACCTGCTTGACGCTCGCAGGCCTTGGTGTCACCATGTGTTATTGTCTCTACTATTGTTTATCTTCATATCAAACAGTGTTGTATTTAGAGATTCCTAGTGTACTTCTCTAAAGCTTATGACTCTATACTACCGTTTTTTGGGAATTTTTGAGTAATTCACATATTTTGCTCTGTAGCAAACTGTAATCTCCATGGGTATCCTAAAAAGGGTTCAAGGGCAAAAGCTAAGGTTATTGAGTTTTCAGAGACTAGTGAGAAATTGAAGTTGAGATTGATGGACTTAAAGTTGAGAATGGGGCCTTGGTGTTATACCGCTTATCAGAGCTCGAAATGGTTGAAAAAAAAACTACTAGTCCAGGAGTTGTCCTTTTCAATGAAACTATACAAGGCCACCGAGAAAATTTAGGAATCCAAGTAGAAGTAGCCAAGAAGGAGAAATTTGAATCTCGACTGATAAAGGGTCAATCCCGATTGGAGGCAAGCCTGTGAGAATTAGAGGTTGCCCTCAGGGATTTTTACGAGCTTTCCCGAGCCAACGACGTTGATAGGGTAATTTTGCAAATTAGTTTGGTTCGGCGTCTTGAAGTGTTTGAAGAGCAAAAGGAGATAGATCAATACTAGGTACATAACGACCCGACCGATCGTTATGAGTACTAGCTACCCTTTCTGCGTTTTGAGAGTTTTCATATCCCATATTTAATGATATATGGCTTGCGTGCGTGGTCTGTGTCGATTTCTGAAAAATTTAAAAGTGAAATTTTGAGGAAAATGTGATTTTAACTTTTAGTATGGATAGAGTTGATCATGGTTAACGTTTTTTGTAAACAACCTCAAATTGGTGTTTGATGATTCTGGTAGGTTTGTATGATGATTTTGGACTCGTACGCATGTTTGGTTGGGGTCCTCGGATGTTTGAGGCCATTTCGGCGCATTGTGTGAGAAATCTGAAATTTGAGTTTAAACTTTGAAATCTTGAGTGTTAATGATTAATTCTTGATATTTGATGTTATTTTGATGATTTGAGCTTGGGAGAGAGTTTTATGATGTTATTACACTTGTGAATGTTCAAATTGGAGCTCGGGTGATTTTAGGATATGTTTTGGATTGTTTTGGAACAACTAAAGGAGAGTTGGTGTTGGTAACCTGCAGAACTCTCATTTGTGAGGTTTTGCTCGCAAATGCGAGCATCTTTTTGTGAGGGATGTATCGCATTTCTGAAAATGGGATAGGGGCACGCACTTTGCATTTGCAAAGTTTGTATCACATATGTGGATAGGGGTTTTTTTTTTAGCAAATCCACTAGGCGATGTGCCTAGTGCTAGTTTTTATATATATAATAAAACAAAAAAAAAAATAAAGTAACATGTTGTCTTACAAAGTGTAAGACGATAATATATGTCTGCTACATAGAACCTATTATCAAAAATGGGCTTGTGAGACCCAAAATTGATATTACAAGATGATCTAATATAATTATGAAAATTAATTTCTAAAGCACGTATAAAAACTAGCCAAACAGGACCATTGCATGCCATTGTTACCCCTTGTTTTCCATTGTGATTCTTGCAACTAATATTCGACGTCCTCATATAAATATAAAAAATGTGCTCCTTTGATGCCAGTAACAGAAGACACCAAGTGAGGCTATATTCTGCAAGTAGTACTGTCCAATACCTTTTGCTCATGAATTTATGCATTTTGAAGTCCATATATCTCTTCCGATCCCTGTCTGAATATGTGAAGTTCATCCCACATTGTTTTCCTATTGAATTCTGCTTGATGACTTGACGAGCTGCTCCCTCCTCTGCTTTGTAATTCTTTCCTATGACCCTTTGAAAAGCACTGCCCATTTAGTAATCGACTAATGCAACAGTATAACCATGTGCATTTTGTTTCCATGTTTATGTCTAACTTCGGCTTCCTTCCGGTGGATTGAGTGCATTGCACTAATACAACCACCTTATGATGCCATTGTCCTTTTCGACCAGATTGTTGTTGTTTTGTCCTGCTGCTTCTCTACCTTACATTAGTGACTCGTGATATGTGGCATATTGGATTGCAAATATGTTCTGAGCTTGTATTTTTCAGCACCAAAACTTTGCACCACTTTCGCTGCCAAAACCAGCATTTGGAATGCCAATGCCTATACCTGTTGATGTGCTGGGCATGATTGCTCCTTCCTTTGACTATAGCTATATTTGTTCTTACCCTTAATTCCCCTTTGATGGATTGAGTACTGAGTACTAATACCACCATCTGAAAGGTCATCATAGGGTAAGACATAGCTACTATGGTTACACCTGCAAAACAGAAAAACTCATTAGTGAAAACCTGCATTCCCCTGTTCTCTTCCTTGAGGATTTGAACATAGAGAATGCCTGATCTTTGATCGAACCAGCTGCTTTCAGTATTGTCAACCACCTGCCCTTCATTATGCTCCCAAAAATTCACTTGTTGCACCTTAACAACCAATGCCTGACTCCCTGTATTCCCAGCTCCAATTTGCCCAATTCGAATTCTGGGCAATTTTCCAATTAAATAGCAGCTGCCAGCCCCTATAAATCCCCATAGTTCAGTTAACAGCAGCTCCTGTTGCCTAATTCTCTTAAACATTCTAGACCCCTTTTCCTTGTACTTTTTGATTGAAACATCCTTCGCTTTTGTGCCAGCTGCATTACTTTTATATATGCTCCAACTTCTGGTGTTGTATAACTGATCCTGCCCAATTCTTTTACACATTCTGGGCAACGCTGTATTACTTTCCATTAGCCTCTTGAATATCCAAATCACTGTACTATTGCCTAGGCTTGTAGTTATCCGCTTGGAATGAATGCCAGGCATTAATACCACCAAGTAGGACACCATTAGACCATAAGACAATAGTACAACATATGTACCTGCAAAAACAAAAACACAGTTAGTGAGCCAACAGATCACCATGTCCTCCTCTTTACAGCCTTGAACATGGTGATTTGAAGAGCTAATGTTATGCGGAACCAATGACTCCTCCGATGCTCTACTCTACCTTGCCCCTTTCCTCCTCATTTCTTTGCTACTTTCACCCTCAAATATGGACATTGAAGTTTGTCCTCATTGATAATCCTTCTACTTTGACCATCTAGATGCCAAAACTCATGACATTCAATATCACCTACATCTAGAGCATAATTAGCTAAATGGTCTACCATCTTGTTTCCCTCCCTATATATATGTGATACCTTATAATTTCCTTTCTCCTTTAGTTGCCTGATTTCCTCCACTTGTTGCACTATATTCCATGGAGGTTTCCACACCCTTTCAATAATATTCTTCTAGAGCATAGAATCAGTTTGGATCCAAACATCAGGAAAGTTGCGATCAGTACATATCTTCATGGCCTCCAAAATTGCGACTGCTTCAGCTTCAGTATTTGTTGTTTCCTGTATCTCCCTGCCCATCCCATATATAACATCTCCTGCCTCATCTCTAATGCAAATTCCTATTGAGCTCCTACCAGTATTTCCCCTTGATGCACCATCCGTATTAACTTTCACCCACCCCTTCATAGGCATCTCCCACAGCACCTTCTCATACCTCAACTTAGGAGTGTATTTTTCCAGCATGTCTAACAACTCTTTCCATTTGTGGGGAACATTAGACAGACCAGGTTTCCTCGTTATGACAAGAGCATGCAACAAAGATGACACCTGATAAATTACTCTGCTAATAGACACTGGTTCCCCATATTTATAGCTATTTCTCCTTTTCCACAGCTCCCAAACTATACATGAGGGTAGAGCTTGCATTATAGGCTTGAGTGTTGGTACAACTCGAGCAGTCCAGCATCTAGTGATGGCTTGATGTAACGTTAAGTTCTCCACTGAAATTCCAGCCCTTGATAAAAAATATTTCCATACTACTTTGGCAACATGTGAAGTGAAAAACAAATGACTCAGTGATTCTTGTTTTGGCTCGCTACAACACTAACATCTTGATGGCATAAAATACCCCAGTCTTCTTATAAAACCATCTAAAGGCAGCTTGGATTTCCACACTCCACATGAAAAAGGATATCTTAAAAGGCAAACCTTGCACCCAAATCATTTTGTATGCAATCTTTGGATCACTCCTTCTCCTTAAATAACCCCAAGCTGATTTTACACTAAATTTCCCACGTAACTCAAGCATCCAGAATGGGACGTCTAATGCATTCTCCATCACAGGAGGTTTCACCCTATCCAAAACATGAGAAGAAAAATCCAATGGCAAGACCTCCAGTATCTTTTCCACATTCCACGCACCATCCTCCACCACATCATACACATTGTGAATAGATTCATCAATCCCAAATTCTGGAGGAACAAGAAAGTAAAGAGCCCCTAATCCTGTCCAATTATCAAACCAAAAAAGAGAGGATCCAATCTTCGGATGCCAAGTGATTTGATGCTCAATAGCATGTCTACATTTCAACATTTTTCTCCATATATGTGACCCTCTCCTCCATGGCACAATAACTGAATTCCATTTTTTGCAATACTTTTGGCTCATGAAAGAACTCCATAGGCTAGACTTAGTTCTAAAGTTCCACCACAACTTGCAAAATAGAGCTTTAGATACATCATGTAGGGATCTAAACCCAACCACTCCTTCTTCACAAGGCATGCATAGAGTATTCCATGAAGCCCAACGTCTACTAGTACCCCCTATTGCAGTACTCCAAAAAAATTGAGAAAAGATCTTATGTAACTTAATTATGACATAATGTGGAGGATTCACAGCTGAAAGTAAATGGATGGGCATACTTTGAAGCACATGAGAAATGAAAATAGCTCGACCACCAATTGATAGCAACTTCCCTTTCCAAGCTTGCAGCTTATCCATCACCTTGGTAATTAAATCTTGATAATAATCCATCTTCCTTCTAGAGTAAAAAATGGGGCAGCCTAGATATGTGAAGGGGAAATCTCTCCTTTCAATTCCTGTAACTCTTTCCACCTTTCTCACCACCTCCATATCAACCAAATGATGCATGTAAATTGGAGATTTGTTTTTGTTCACCAACTGCCCTGATGCAACCTCATAAGCATTCAAGACTTCCATTACCAACGAAAGAGAAATATCATCTAAAGATGAGAAGATGATAGTATCATCCACATATGCTAAATGATTGATTTTAGGGCTCCACTTTGGCAAACCAAATCCGCAAAAATATAGATTTTGATGAAGAGCATTTAGACCTCTTGACAAAGCTTCCGCAGCTAGAATGAATAAAGTTGGAGACAATGGATCCCCTTGCTTAACACCTCTAGATGATTTGAAAAAACCATACGGTTGCCCATTTATAAGCACAAAATACCAATTGTTTGAGACAATCCCAAACACCAACCCTATAAATCTTTCACCAAACCCCACCTTCCTTAGCACCTTTGTCAAAAATAACCATGAAAGCCTATCATATGCCTTGGTCATGTCTAATTTAATCACTACATTAGGTCCTGCTTTGGTTCTCAACCTAATATCAGTAATAATCTCTTGAGTTAACAAAACATTTTCCACAATACTCCTACCTTTCACAAAGCCAGCTTGTTCCTCAGAGATTATGTTAGGAAGAAAATCAACTAACCTTTCATGTATGACCCTCGAGATGATTTTGTTTGTAAAGTTGCTAAGGCTTATGGGACACAAATCTGAGAATGTTGCTACTTCTTTCTTCTTAGGCAGAAGGACAAGATTGGTGTGAGTGACACATTTGGGCAATTCATGTCCATTGAAGAAAGCTCTAACCATGTCAAAAATATCTTCTCCAATAATGTCCCAACAAGCATGATAGAAGCTACCTGTAAATCCATCCGGACCTCCTGCGCTCTCACCATTTAGGCCAAACACTGCTTGCTTTACCTCCTCCATAGTTAGTTGCTTAATCAATTCCTCATTCTGACTTCCATCTATTAGAGTAGGAAGGTGATCAAGAATCCAAAAATCTAAAGGGATGGTATTTTCAGAAAATTGCTCCTTGAAGAATTTCACTGCTTCCTCCGCAATCTCACCATCTTCCTCCAACCAATTTCCAGAACTGTTTTGGATACGCTTGAGCTGGAGTCTCTTCCGTCTACCACTGACTTGTGCATGAAAAAAATTTGTGTTCCTATCTCTCTCCTTAAACCATTGCATCCCTGCCTTTTGTTTCCAAAAATCTTCTTCAATAGCCAAGTATTTGATCATCTCTGCTTTCACCCTTTGTAGCCTTTCTCTGTTATCTTGCATAGGACAAGCTTCAAATTGTTCTTCATGTACCATAACCACCTCTTCCAGACTTATAATCTTTTGAAAAATATCCCCATAGGTAGCCTTGCTCCAGGTAGTCAAAGCTTTCTTCAATTTTTTCAGCTTGAAGTTAAAAAGCACAAAAGGATTAGCATGGAAATCCGCCTGCCAGTTTTCTTTCACAACCTCCTTAAATGCATCATTCTTTATCCAGAAGTGCAAGAATCTAAATGCCTTCTTCACTGGAGCAACTTCAAGATATTATTTCAATAGCATAGGTCGATGATCTGATCCTATTCGTGATAAATGAGTAACTTCTAGTCCAGGGAACGATTGTTGAAATTCCATGTTTGCCAAACAACGATCCAACCTCTTGAATATGCATTCTTCATCTGCTCGTCCATTCCACCATGTAAAAATGCTGCCCTTGAATCCCAAATCTATGAGATTGCAAGTATTTATACAGTGTCTAAAGTCATCTATCTCGTTCAAAGACACTGGCAATCCCCCAAACTTTTCTTCTTCATCCCAAATTACATTAAAATCTCCTCCAACAAGCCAGGGAGTTGTCATGTCTCTTGCCAAATTATATAACGAATCCCACAATTCAATCCTTTCTATCGAGTCACATTTTGCATAAACTAAAGTTAAGATCAATTCCACATGAGTTTCAGTGTGAAATAATCTTAAAGTGACTTGCTGCACCATGTCATATATAATATTCACTTCAAAAACCTCATCTATGAACACCCATATCTTATTGGATACATTTGCAATGGCTTGTGCAAATCCAATACTTCTTCGATATCTTTCCAGCTTCCTAGCTTGTTGTTTTGGTTCCATGAGTCTGATGAACTCAAAATGATGCTGTTTATTCATTGTAATGAGTCTCTCAAACACTTGCATGGTCTTCACTGAACTAATATTCCAAATTAATGCATCCATTAAAGGTTAGTTGGTTTGGAAAGAGTCCTCCTTGTCTGCACTCCAGTTGAAGGAACAATTGATTTTTCCTTAGCTGGTTCTTTCACAGCCTTCTTCCTTCCTTTAGTTACTGATTTTTCCTTGTCCATTTGCCTAGGAGATAAATCCCCTTGTCTTGCTATATTTCGAAAGTTCTGGGCAGTAGACTCTTCATCTAAGTCTTTGCCAGTCCTTTCCAATTTCTCCTCTGCCCCTTTCTCTTCTATAATTGCTGCACCAATCATATTAGGCTGTTTAAAAATCACTTGTTGATCACCAGCTTTTAGTTGATGGACCTCCACCATACTGTCCAGCTGCACACTATTGCCCTTCACCATAGCAGTTTGATCCTTAGCCAAATTCTTGGTTCTAGATTTTGCAATTTCCCTATTATCAACAGTGGTCTTATTAGGATTTGGAGCCTCATTCCCAGTACCACCTGGATCCCCCATATTAATATTAATCTCCTTAGGATTTACAGAAGAAATACTTGGTTTTCCAGCTTCCTTAGGTATTGCTGATTCTGCATGAATCTCCACTGATTTGTCACGAACTTCCTTGTTAACTCCAATCAACTTTGAACTATTTTCTGCATTGTTTACCATATCCTCATCCTCTTCTACGTGAATATTAGCATCCTCATTAACACTTTTGTCTTCCTCTCCAACATCAACATCAGAGTCTCTTTCTGCTTGCATGCCATCAGGAATTTCTCCATCTTTAGAGGTTTCTTCAATTTGATCCTCCCATAGCCTGCCTCCCTTCCAATTAATTTTTTCCCTGATTTCAAACATATCGTCTGATTCTTCTGCTTCCTTTTGTGCCCCATCTTTCTGATTTTTGCCAGTTCATCATCGACCCTTGTATCTTGCGAAGGAACATCTTGAGCAGATGTATTAGTAGTTACAAAATTCCCAGCAAACGTTCTTTGTACCCATTGTGAGGTTGATTCCATATTTCTTGGCCCTTCATTCCTTCTTTCCTTAGGACTTGTATTTACACCATGTTTTACTGCTTCACTCCTAGCTGACTTTGCATTGAAAGTAGGAGCAGCCGAATTCAATCCTTTTCTTTTACCATTAGGAGTATTTTTAGCTTTAGGAATATTTTGATTCTCTCCCTTATTAGGAGAGTTATTATCCACCGGGACTACTTCAACTACTTCCTGCACTTCATTAACAACTGCCAATTGTTTGTTTTGGTCATTCCCAGTATCTTCATTCTCCAATGCTGCAAATTTGTTGGATATTTGAACCTGCTTGTCCCCCACTTCTTGAACGGGAACCAACTCCTTTCCTATGTTGGATTGATTGGCTTGTTTACCTCCAGTTCTAACTCTGTTATCCTTTACCTCCTTCTATTGCTCCCCAATATTACTCACTACCTTTCCACTTGTAAGAATCATTAGCGGACCTTTTGCTTTTCCTTTATCTTGCTCCTTTACATAATTATCTACTGCTGCTTTAGCCTTGTTTCCCATAAGCTCTGGATGTATTCTCGAATAGTCAATCATGTCATGACCTTGGAGTTTGCATTCCTTACAATACTTGGGAAGATAGTCATAATTAACTTTCACCCATTAAGTTCTTGTAACACCAACTTTTTCATCCTTAATATCCATCTGAATCTTCTTTGGTAAATCAGCTAACAAGTCTACAAGTACCTTTACTCGAGCGCAACTAGGTCTTGTCTTATTAATAGTAGCCAAATCCTATTGTAATGCACAGCTGATGCCAATGAAAAAAGACACTCCTTCACAAAATAAGTGGGCAGTAAATTGGGAAAAGAAATCCAGGCCATTACCTTCGAAGTTTCATCTCCAACATTGAATCGTGCATCATAAATCAATGTTCTCATCTTGTATTCAAAACCATCTTTGGCTTTTAAATAATAAACACTTTTTGAAGCAAAGTCGATGTAGTCTTGCCATAATGTGAACCTGATCAAGATATGTCTATCTCTCAAAAGTCCCACATTGCATTCTCCTCTGAATCCGCATTGCACAGGAATAATTCGACGTAGTTCAATGAGTTTTGGCCATCCATAAGAAAACATACAAACCACATCATATTGTAAGCCTTCAATTAAGTTCATCCTTTCCACCTCGGCCTCAGAAAACTTCACCATAGGCTGTCCATTGACCACAGTTGCACGTCTAAAAGAAATGGATTCCACCATGCTGCTCGACGCACCAGCAGCAGTATTGATCGCGACTGGTTTAAGAATGTTTGAGTAATCTAATGTCTTGGGCCGTGTTGTAGAGGGTAAACTGTTGTTTGAAGGCTGGGAATTTGTTGGGGGAGGCAAACCAACCCCCCCAGGAGGTTGGTCGCCGGCTATGGAGGCCATCGGAGGGCAGTCACCGAAGTTCTCTCTTGGTCGCCAAAAAAAATCGTAGGGTTTTAAGAGCTATCTAGATAGGGGGGCTTTGCTTTTGCGATGATGCAGTCGCACTTGCGACACTATGGATTTAGGGGGGCATCTTCGCCATTGGGAGCATTGTTTGTATCTGCAGATTGCCCAGGGTTCGTATTTGCGATGAACTTTTTGCTTTTGCGATGTTAGTGGCTCAACGATTTCAACCAGTTCTTCATTTTTGTGAACAACGCAATTGCGAACAAGAGTTCGCAATTGCAACATCTGCAGTTGGGTAAATTGTGGGAATTTTGGGACTTAGCTTATTTTACACCATTTTTGAACCCTAGACCATAGAGGCAATTTTTGGAGAGCAAGTTCTTCCCAAATTCCTAGGTTTGTGATCTTGATTTGTGTTTTTTTTTTTCATTTCAATTACTTTTTCATGACTTTTACCATCAAATCTAGGAATTTCAAAGTACAAATTAGAATTTTTGGATAGAATTTAGGAATTTTGTAAAATTGAGATTTAGACCTCAAATTGAGGTCAGATTTCGAAATAAATTATATATTTGGACTCATGGGGTTATGGGACATCAGGATTTGGTCTCGATTTCAGATTTAGACCTTGTGGGCCCGAGTTCAATTTTTGTTGACTTTTGGGATTTTGGCAAAAACTGAATCTTTATTGATTGGGTTGTTTCTTTTATCATTGCTTGACTTTCTTAGATGATATTTTGACTAGGTTTTGATCGTTTTGAGTAGTATTTTGAAGAAAACAGTATTTAATTGTGAAACTATTCTGAAATGAGGTAAATGTCTTGTCTAGATTTGTTGAGGGAAGTTTTTCTAATAAAATGATATTTGTTGCTACATGTGGGGGTGATGTATATGCGAGATGACAAGCGTATATGCATATTCCGGGGTTATCTTGGCTCGGGGTTAATTATATGATTCTTTATATCTCGGTGAACTTTGTGATTTTCTTGCCTTATGTTTTACTTAATTTCTATGATAATATGTGTACAAATAGTAGTGCTAGAGACCATGCTTTAGCTTATTACAACTTGATTAAACATGATGGGATATTTGTGATGATGTTGGTGTGCTAAACTCGATCGTAGCAATACCTATATCATGAAGACATACTCCACTACATCTTTCTTCATTCTTCTCCACAAGCAGTGTTGCCTCAAATCCTGATACATCTTAGAGGCACCCGGATGAACGGAACACCGCGAATTGTGGGCCTCCTCGAGAATCAACTCACGGAACCTATCCACATTTGACACATAAATCCGACCCTGCATCCTTAACACCCCATCATCTCCAATAGAAACCTCTTTAGCATCACCGTGCCGCATCGCATTCTTAATAACAAGCAAATTGGTGTCATTATACTAACGGGCTTTGATGCGCTCATACAAAGAAGATCGAGAAACAAGGAACGCAAGAACCCAACTAGGCTCCGAAATATCCAACCTCACAAATCGATTGGCCAAAGCCTGAACATCCAATGCTAACGGTCTCTCCCCAACTGAAATATATACAAGGCTACCCATAATCTCCACATTCCTACTCAAGGCATCGCCTATCACAGTGGCCTTCCCGGGATGATATAAAGTGGTAATATCATAGTCCTTTAACAGCTCTAACCACCTTCGCAGCCTCAAGTTCGGATCCTTTTGCTTAAACAAGTGTTGTAAACTCCGATGATTTGTGAATACCTCACAATACACGATATAGAGATAGGGCCTTCAAATCTTCAATGCGTGAACAATGGCAGCCAACTCTAAATCATGTATTGGATAGTACTTCTCATGGGGCTTTAACTGACACGAAGCATAAACAATCACCCTACCCTCCTGCATCAATACACATCCAATGCCAATCCACGAAGCATCACAATAAACTGTAATGAACCCGATGTTGAAGGCAAAACTAAAACTGGAGTTGTGGCCAAGGATATCTTGAGATACTTAAAGCTCTCCTCACACTCATCACACCACCTAAATGGGGCACCTTTCCGAGTCAACCTAGTCAAAGGAGCTGCGATGGATGAAAAACCCTCCACCAAACGACGATAATAACCAGCCAGGACTAGAAAACCCCGGATCTCTGTAGTAAAAGACGGTCTGGGCCAACTCTCTACTGCCTCCACATTCTTTGGATCCACCTTAATCCCATCACTAGACACCACATGACCCAAAAATGCCACTGAATCAAGACAAAACTCATACTTGGAGAATTTTGCATATAACGTTTTCTCCCTCAATGTCCGGAGCACGATCCTTAAGTGCTGCTCATAATCCTCCCTACTGCAAGAATACACCAATATGTCGTCAATGAACACGATGATGAAAGAATAAAGATATGGCTCAAACACGTTGTTCATCAAAAGCATAAATGCTTTCGAGGCGTTAGTCAGCCGAAATGACATCACCTGTAATTCATAATGACCAAAGGGAGTCATGAAAGCACTCTTCAAAATGTCCGAATCCCAAATCTTCAACTGATGATACCCTGACCTCAAATCAATCTTTCAGAATACTCTAGTTCCCTGAAGATGGTCAAATAAGTCATCAATGCGCCGTAGTGGGTACTTGTTCTTGAATATAACTTTGTTTAGATATCTATAATCAGTACACATCCTCATAGAGCCATATTTCTTCTTCACAAACAAATTGGAGCATCCCAAGGCGAGACACTCTTTCGGATGAAACCCTTATCAAGCAACAATTAAAGTTGTTCCTTTAACTCTTTCAACTCCATAGGGGCCATACGATATGGTGTAATAGAAATGGGCTGAGTGCCTGGTACCAGGTCAATATCAAAATCGATATCCCTATCGGGCGGCATGTTGCTAGGTCTGCTGGAAACTCATCTAGAAAATATCTCACTATCAGAATGGACTCAATGGTAGGAATATCAACAGTAACATCCCTCACAAAAACTAGATATGCTTCACACCCCTTCTCAGCCATTCTATGTGCCTTTAGAAAGGACACCACCCTGCTAGGAATATAATCCAATGCACCCATCCACTCCAACCGCAACAACCGTGGCATAGCCAATGTCACGGTCTTGGCGTGATAGTCCTGAATAGCATGATAGGGCGACAACCAGTCTGTTTCCAAGATAATGTCAAAGTCTACTATACTAAGTAGCAACATATCAACTCTGGTCTCATAACCACCAATAGTGACTAAACACGATTGATAAACACGGGCTACAATAACAGAATCTCCCACAGGCATGGAGAAATATGCAGAAGCACTCAAAGAATCACGAGATATATCCAAATACAAAACAAAGTAATATGACACATTTGAATGAGTGGAACCCGGATCGAATAAAACTGATGCATTCCTATGACATCATAGAACAATACTTGTGATGATAGCATCCGATGCAGCCGCCTCTGTCTTACCCCGGAAAAGCACAGAAACAAGCTTGGCCTCCCCATTCATGGCAACCTCTACCCGCCTGACCTCCACCCATAGCTGGCGGTATATGTGGAGTGGCAACTGGAGCAGCAACCATGGTCTGTGAACCCTTTGGACCCTGTTGAATCCGTGGATCCTATGTCGCCTGTAGAGGTGCAGCCTTCCTGAGTCTAGAGCAGTCCCTAACAATATGTTTGGTATCACCACACTCGAAAAAAACTATCGTGGGCGTGGTAATTGAAGCTGACTCTGGCCTGGTCGACTAGACTGACCGCTGAAGGCACCTCGTGCAGGAGGTGCACTAGAATGTGACTTTGTATAATAGGCAACCTAAGACCTCGGAATAGCTGAGCATTAGTAGTAGCTTGAAGTGTTTAATGAACTAGTTGGCTCACATAATCTCTCCCATGACGGGCTAAAACTGGAGCGCGGGCACCACTATATCATCCAGAATCTCGAGGCCTTTTGGCCTCCTTATGCTCCCTCTCCTAACCCCACATACCTTCATCCTCCGAGAGATCTCTACAACCTGCTGAAATGAAGTAACCATGTCCAACTCTCGAGCCATGATGAATCTAAAACCATAATTTAGCCCTTCGATGAATTTGCTAACTCGCTCTCTAACTATACAAACCAAGGTAGGTGCATGTCGGGACGACTCACTGAATTTGATGGCATACTCTGACATTATAATGGTCTTCTAACGCAACTGCTCAAACTCTATACGCCATGCATCCCGAAGGGTTTGGGGAACAAACTCCCTTAAGAATATCTCTGAAAACTAAGCCCAAGTGAGTGGGGCTGCATCAGTTGGGCTACTATCCTCATAAGCCTGCCACCACCTATATGCTGCTCCTGACAGTTGAAATATAGTGAAAGCAACTCTGTTCACCTCCACAGTACTCATAGTGCGGAGAATACAGTGAATCTTCTATAAAAAAAACCCTATGTATCCTCAGTAGTTGTGGCATTGTAAGTAGGAGGGTCATACTTCTTGAACTTCTCAAGTCTCCTCTGTTCCTCCTCAGATGCCTCTGGCGTGACCTCAGGCTGAAGCACAATAATGGGTTGTGGTGGCATGAAACCTAGAAACTGATCTATATGGACCCGCTGCTCTGGGGTACATGTCGCAGGAGTCTGAGCTTCTTCCCCAGCCTGAGATGTAGCTGGTGCAACGGGAATCAGTAATGCCTGGTCTAAAGTACCGAACATGCTCAGGATGTGTGTTATAGTCTCCTGAAGTCCACACGTAACAACAGACGCCTCGGGTGCGTGTCCCCCAACTGGAGTTACTAGTGGTTCCTCTGCTCGAGCAAATTTTGGTTGCAGCACGTGCTCCTCCTTGGCGTCGACCCTAACCCTGGCCTCTCGTGGCTCTAGCAAGGGTGCGGGTGTTTGATCATCTGATCCAGCAGTGCGTGTCCTCATCATCTGTGAGAGAATAGAAAGAGAAAGACTTAGATTTCAAAATCAACAAATTCACACGATAAAGAATCAAAGAAGTGGAAGTCTCCTAATAGTTCTATAGCCTCTCGAAGATAAGTACAGACGTCTCCGTACCATTCTGCAAGACTCTACTAAACTTGCTTATGATTCGTAATACCTATGAACCTAGAGCTATGATACCAACTTGTCACGATCCCAAATTCCCACCTAGGATGTCATGATGACACCTAGTCTCTAAGACTAGGTAAACTTAACACAAAGAATTTAACATAAACAACGACTCAAAGTATTAAATTGAACTAATAAATTTCATGATAACATCAATACTGAATAACGATCCCAAAATTCCCAAAATCGGTGTAACTGAGTCAAAAGCTCTACTGAAGTATACTAAGAATCTCTAATACAAAATTGTTTGATAAGAAAGTAAACAACAATAAAGGCAATAACAGAAGGTGACTCCGAGGTCTGCAAGCTTCAAGTAGGTATAGCTTGAAGTCTCTAGAATATCTGGTCAATCACCGGCGTCCGGCACGAGCAGAAGTAACTGGATCTGCACACAAATGTGAGGAAGCATAGCATGAGTACACCACAAAGGTACCTAGAAGGTATCAAGCCTAACCTCGGTAGAGTAGTGACGAGGCCAGGTCAAGACACTTACTAGAAAAAGAAACCTGAACAAAATATAATATAATCTAATAACAGAAAGCAAGGAAATAGATGACAACAGAACAATACGATGATATAAGGATAGCAACAGAAGTTAAAGCAATAAAAGAAAACAAAGAGTGAACATATGATTGGAACAACAAGTGATCAAGTACAATGAATGTACAAGTAAAAAAATGAAGGAAAGACAAGAACCATTTAAATCAACATGTCTTTTCATATAGAATGTACAACAAGAAAAACAATCGAGGTACCACACCTCATTTTCACCTTTAACAAGTCATAATCACAATCTTCCTTTTATCACTGCGTGAACCTTGCATTTATGTTTAAAAATAATTTTCCCAAAATAGCTACACGGGTTTTAGCCCCCTTATCTCACTGCGTTGCTTCAAGTAATTCCCTTACTAGCAACACGCGTATCAATCCCACCTTATCTCACCGCATGTGTTTCAATACACTCCCTTATACCACCGCATGTGTATCAATATCACAACACTATAATCAATTCGTACCACATGTGCCCATATGCCACAACATTACCAAATCAACTATAACAGTATTACCACAACACATAGCCCACGGCTCAACCACAATGTGTACAAGAATCTCAATAATAACAAAATGAATGAGAAACAACTCAACAAGGAAGGTTGTCCCAATAATCAATACTTCAACCACAATGTGCTAATAGCTGTCACAACTACTACCTCAATAACTCAAAAATGAAGGTATTCCCGTGAAATGGAAACTTCCAATTCGAGTACCTACCATAATCTTAACGATGAGAGATAACATGAAATAACAACTATGACTAAATGCATGAGAATAACTCAACAATGAAAAGAATGGCATGTAACAACAACTACTAATAAAACCATGTAAGAGCAACCTCGACAATGGAAACTAGAACATGTAAAGGCAACTTCAATTAAAGCATGTAAGAATAAACTTGACAACAAAAGATAGAACAAATGATAACAACTTCAATTAAATGCATGTGATTAGCCGAAGAGTCTAAACCGGTCAAATTTGCACATAAAAGCTCATCTACACACTCGTCACCTCATGTACACGTCTTCCACATGATTCAACGAGTACAATCAAACCCAATCCAAAGGGGTAGTCCCCCACACAAAGTTAGACAAGATACTTACCTCAAACAAGCTAAATCAATCCACTAATACGACCTTCCCGTGCAAAAAAAACTCCGAGCGGCTCGAATCTAGCCAAATAACTTATTATCATAAATAAAAACCATAGGAAGCAATTCAGGATAATAAAGATTCAATCTTTAATCAAAATAAAAGAGTCAACTCAAAAGCCAACCCTAGGCCCGCACCCCGAATCTGATCAAACTCACAAATTTCGATCACCCATTCCATTACGATCCAGCCATACCAAAATCCTCCAATTCCAACCTCAAATCGACCTTCAAATCCTCATTTTATACTTTCGGAAAGTTTTTACTAAAATTCCTAATTTCTCCAATTCAAATTACTAATTAATAGATTAAAACAAAGATGGAATCATGAATAGTAGACAAATCCGAGTAAAAAATGCTTACCCCGATCCAAATCGTGAAAACCCCCTCTAAAATAGCCTAAAATCAAGATCTACAACTCAAATTATGTTAAAATAAACCAAACTGTCAAAATAGAGTACTAGATAATCTGCCTAGGTGTTGTTCATTGGGAACGCGGGACACGCATCGCGTTCGCGAAGACCAAAAATGATCTACCCAGAAAAAGGCCTTCGCAAACGCGACATGGATCTCGCAAACTTGAAGGCTAAGCCCCTCCCAGGACCCGGCTGCTTCGCGAATGCAAAGAAGGGCGACTGCCTAGGCCCCATAGCCCTTCGCGAACGCGAACGCCCTGTCGTGAATGCGAAGAAGGAAACCAGACCTGGGACATCAGCTGTCCAAAAACAAGGTGTAATGGTCCGTAGCTCATTCGGATCACACCCGAGGCCCACGGGACCCTGTCAAAATACACTAACCAATCGCAAAACATAACACGAACTTGCTCGAGGCCTTAAATGACACAAAACAACATGAAAACTATGAATCGTACGTCAATTCAAGCCTAATGAACTAACAAACATTTCCAAATTCAAAACTTGTACCGAACACGCCTAAACAACTCCGAATAACCTCAAATTTTGTATGTAAGTCCCAAATGACTCAACGGACCTATACCAACTCTCGGAATCACAATCCGAGCTGGATATCAATAAAGTTAACCCTCGGTCAAACCTATCAACTTTCCAAACCTTCAACATTCCAACTTTCTCTAATTCAAGCCAGAACAATCTATGGACCTCCAAATCAACATCCAGACACATGCCTAAGTCCAAAATAACTATACAAATCTATTGAAACCATCAAATCACAGTTCTGGAGTCGTCTACACAAAGTCAAACTCTGATCAACTCTTACAACTAAGGCTTTCAGCCAAGGGACTAAGAGTCCCAAATCAATCAAGAACTCACATGAAACCAAACCGATCACCCCCGGCAATACACATAGCCACAATTGAACATAAAAGAGGCAATAAACAGGGGAACATGGATACATATACAAAACGACTGGCAGATTATTACAAACATGTAATAACAACTACAACTAAAGCATATAAGTGTAAACTCTACATTGGAAGATAGTACATGTAATAACAACATCAATTAAAGCATATAAGAATGAACTCAATAACAAAAGAGGTCAAAACCGGTTAATTTCCACATATAAGGCTATATACACACTCGTCCCCTCGAGTACACGTCTTTCACATAATTGAAATAGTACATTTAAGCCCAATCCTAAGGAGTAGTTCCCTAACACAAATTTAGGCAAGATACTTACCTCAACTAGGCCAAATCGATACTGAAGAATGGGTTTTTCCTTAAAAGTTGCCTCTGCACGGCTCAAATCTAACCAAAAACGAATTAATACCATCAAACAATGCAAGAGAAATTAATTTCGATTATTAAAGCTAAGATCTTTACAAAATTTTTCAAAAGTCAACCCCGGGCCCACCCGATCAAAACTCGAGTCCAAAAGTAGATCTCGACTACCCATAACTCGATGAGTCCATATATGTGTTTTGTTTTCAAATCCGAGTCCAATTCAACTCTCAAATTTCAAATTTTTATTTTTCAAAACATAGACAAAATTTCCCAAAAATTCTCTTAGACTCGCATGAATTTAATGTTGAATATCATGCATAATCATGTAACATAATTAAAAATTTATCAGAATCACTTACCCATTGGTTGTATATGAAAAGTCCTCCTCCAAATCGCATCCTACTGAGTCTAGGATACAAAAATATGAAAATGAGACTAAGTCCCATTTTCCAGCCCTCATGTTCAGGTGCAGACGTTGCAAATGCGACTCTGGCCTCGCAATTGCGAACCCTCGCAAATGCAGCACCTGACAAGCGCAGGGAAGGACATAAATGTGACACTGACTTCGCATTTGCAAAGTCAGTCCCTTAAATGCGACCAAATGGTCGCAATTGCGACTTACCAATCCTAAGCCTAAACTTTGAAAATGCGAGTAAGGCATCACAAATGCGATACCTAAGCCCTCCGTATCTACTTTGCAATTGTGGCGTTGGTGCTCGCAACTGCGATACCTGAGGCACCAACACACAAGCAGCCTGAAATGAGTTCAAACCAATTCGAAACACGTCTGAAACTCACCCAAGCCCTCGAGGCTCCATACAAAATATCCACACAAGTCTTAAAACATCATACAAACTCGCTCCCGCGATCAAAATGCCAAAATAACATCCGAAACCACGAATCGGATATCTTAACACATGAAATTCAACAAGAAACTCAAAAATCTCTAGAATCACAACCAAACGTCTGATCCATATCAAACCAACTCGGAATGACACTAAATTTTTCAAACAAGTTCTAAATAGAAAAATGCACCTATTCCAAGTCCCAAAACCAAAATTCGACCTCGATAGCCATAAAGTCAACCTACGGTCAGAATTAAGGAAATTCTAAACCTCAAGTTGCCAACTTTCGGTAACATAAATCAAATCAACCTAGAGACCTTTGATTTTAATTCTGAGCATATGGCCAAGTACAAAATCATGATATAGATCTATCAGACTCATTAAAATATCATTCTGGGGTCATTTTCACAAAAGTCAAACATAGGTCAACATTTCCAACTTAAGCGTCTAACCCAAGAACAAAAGGGTCCAAATTATTCTGAAACTTCTCCGAAACAAAACCAACCATCCCCGTAAGTTATAAAACCACAAATACACGTAGAAGAAGCTTCAAAAAGGGAAATGAGGCTTAAATACACAAAACAACCGGTCGGATCGTTACAACATGTTACTTAAATACCAAAGATGAGTCTTTTGGCGTGTTTACTTCTTTTAGTAGACTAATTCAAAGGAAGTCAACTTGCTAGCATAAAAACTGACCATGACATTGAGTTTGAAAATATGATGTTTGCGGAGTTTTGTGATAAATATAGTATTGATTATAATTTCTTTGCCCCTAGAACCCCTTAAAAATGGAGTGCTAGAGAGAAATAATAGAACCTTAGAAGACATGGCTAGTATTATGCTTATCTCTAGTGGTCTACGTAGAAGCTTTTGAGCAAAAGCTGTAAACATGTTACATCATTACTAGATGCATTATTAGGGTCATACTAGAGAAGACTCCCTATGAATTACTAAAAAGAATAAAGTTAGGCATTACTCACCTTAGATCCTTTGGTTATAAGTGCTTCATATATAAATCTAGAAAAAATTGATACTAGAAGTGATGTGTCACGACCCAAAACCAACCCGGTCATGATGGCGCCTAACGTAGTATTAGGCAAGCTGACACATTACCAAAACAAATCAATATTTTCTTTTTTAAGACAAAACCAAAGCTATTGAACAATAAACCTTCATAAATTGTTTAAATCAAAACAACAATGCGGAAAGAAAACCCGATATCGGGGTGTCACTAGTCATGAGCATCTACTACAACCGTATGACAACATCAAGACTAACATAGCCTGGAAATAACTAAATACACTAAGGGAGGATAAGGAGGGAGAAAAGCAGGGATGCGATCGCCAGGCAGCTACCTTGCTAACTCCGATGGACCTGCCACTGAGTAATCAACACCCGCTACCGGGTTCAAAAATACATGGATCTGCACACAAGGTGCAGGGAGTAATGTGAGTACGCCAACTCAGTAAGTAATAAAGGTAAATAAAGATTGAGCAGTAGTGACGAGCAATATAACATATACAGTTCATATCATGAAATCTTAGTAGAATACAGCAGGCTTTTAAAATCGGTTTTGAATCAACTCAGCTCATTTAAATCCAGATCCAGTAAAACCATTTAAAGTAGTGAGTAAAAATAGTGAAAACATAATCAGCCACTCGGGCAACATAAATCATAAACAGCCCTTCGGGCAAACATGAATCATAAACAGCCCCTCGGGCAATCATCATTGTCACTCTTATACAGCCCCTCGGTCATACCTCACAATCACTCGTAAACAGCCCCTCGGGCATAACACGAATCAAGAACAGCCTCTCGGGCAAAACATCATATCACTAACTCAGGGTTCCCGCGCTCACTAGGGGTGTTCAGACTTCGGAGGGGCTCCTACAGCCCAAGCGCTATAACAAGTCACCTTGTGGCATAAATCAATCAGGCCCTCGGCCTCAAAACAACAAGCCACCTCGTGGCATAAATCAATCAGGCCCTCGGCCTCACAATAACAACAAGCCACCTTGTGGCATAAATCAATCAGGCCCTCGGCCTCACAGTATCTTGAATCAGTAACAACCTGCTGCGGCGTGCAACCTGATCTCATAATATCCGCGCAAAATAGGCCCTCGGCCTCACTCAGTCAGAAACCTCTCAAGCCACTCGGGCTATCAGTAAAACTGGGTACTCAGCCCAAAATATCATTTTATGCATAAAAATGGAGTAATAAAGACTAAGTTATGAAATAAGTAAAACATAGCATGACTGAGTACAGATCTTAAATCAAAACAGTGAGGAAATAATAAGAAAAGGGTCTCCACAACTTTAGCACAAGGTTCAAATATGGCATTCAGCGCAAGTTATAGAAATTCTTTCTAAATCACATAAGTATCACATAGTTTCAGTCAAATACACTACTATAAAGTTGCTACAGGACGGACCAAGTCACAATTCCCAACGGTGCGTGCCCACACGCTCGTTACCCAACATGAGCGTCACCTCAAAGTAGTAAAACTATGTAAAATCCGGGGTTTCATACCCTCAGGACTAGATTTACAATCATTACTTACCTTAAACCAGTCAAATCCCTACTCCGCGATGCTCTTGCCCATCGACTCGGCCTCCAATCGCTCTGAATCTATTCACAACCACAACAATACCATCAATATACGCTAATGGAATGAATTCCACAAGGAAAACTATCAAATTACGCATAAATCCCGAAATCCTCTCAAACCCGGCCCCCGGGCCCACGTCTCGGAATCCGACAAAAATCACAAAACTAGAAACTCCTTTCACTCCCAAGTCTATACATACCAAAATCGTCAAAATTCGACCTCAAATGGTCCCTCAAATTCTCAATTTAAGCTCTCCAATTTCCAGTCCTAATCCCTTCAGTTTCACCCCAAATTCCCACTAATTTCATTATTAAACAGTAGGAAAAATCATCGTAAACACAAGTAATAAAGCCCAAGTAACTTACCCAATTGATATCCCTTGATTCCTCTTGAAAATCTCTGCCCAAAGCTCAAAATCCGGCCAGCAATGGTGAAGAATGGGCAAAAATTCGCGAAAGAACCTTTATATACATTATGTCCAGCAATTTCCGCATCTTCGGTCCTTCTATCGTACCTGCACAATCGCTTCTGCGGTCCAATCAACCGCACCAGCGATTTTCACTTAAACACCCAGGACCGCATCTGCGCCTAGGCACCGCACCTGCGGTCCTGCAGATGCGTCCAGCACACCACATCTGCGGTTTCTCCTCTTGGCCCTCAAGTCCGCATCTGCGTCTTCCACACCGCTTTTGCGACCTCGCACCTGCGGTCCCCAATCTGCAGGTACGGAAATAACAGAAGCAGCAACTTCAGCTGCACCAACTAAATTTCAACTATTCCGTTAACCATCCGAATTCATCCTGAGGCCCTCGGGACCTAAGCCAAAAATACCAACAAGTCACATAACACCATTCAAACTTATCCGAACCTTTGGAACACTCAAAACAACATCAAAACACCAAATCACCCTCGAATTCAAGCCTAAGAACTTCCAAACTTCCGAATTCCGCAAACGATGCCGAAACCTACCAAATCACCTCCAAATGACCTGAAATTTTGCACACACGTCACAATGACAATACGGACCTACTCCAATTTCCAGAATTTCAATCCGACCCTGATATCAAAATTTCCACTGCCGACCGAGAAACGCCAAATTTCTAATTTCGCCAATTCAAGCCTAAATCTACCACAAACCTCCAAATCATATTTCGGACACGCTCCCAAGACCTAAATCACCTAACGGAGCTAACCAAATCATAAAAATCCAAATCTGAGATTGAATACTAAAAAGTCAAAACTTGGTCAAACCTTTCAAATTTAAAGCTTCAAGCTGAGAATCATTCTTCCATATCTGTTCCGATTAACCTAAAAACCAAAACCGACGATTTATATAAGTCATAACACATCATACAAGGCTAGTCATGCCCGAGAACTGGCGAGTGAAGTGCAAATGCTCAAAACGACTGGTTGGGTCGTTACATCCTCCCCTACTTAAACATACGTTTGTCCTCGAACGTGCCCAGAGTTGTTCCAAAAGCCATCAAATCACTGTATAACCTTACCATGCACATACCCGGGGGTGATCCCACGTCACCCTATCCCATATAGGTCCGATCACACAACATATTTGGAATTTCACAATTCACCCTAGCCCATAACCTTAGAACCAAATTTCCATTTCCGAAATTATCTATGAGATCAGCATCTCACATCTATACTGTATAAGTCCGAAAAGCTGTAACAAACCATATCCGTAACCCAAGATGTAATCACATGACATACCACATAACTCAAACACTCGTAGCGATAACTTCTAATCACAACAGCTGCTCAAACAACCTAATACCAGTAATAAACTTCTTATCAAACCAAAGCCTCATTCCAAAACTTTCGTATACTACCAATGATGAATTAATCACACAGAAAGTCATAACCATTCCTCAGATCAACTAGTCATGGAGCTCCCTCTCCTTCGGCAAGGACCATAGTAAATTTCTAAGCTGAATCCCGATATTATCCTTCCAACACGATGAAATCGAATCCGATAGTATTCATCTAGTTCCCAATGACCACATTTAATCCAACACGACTACTCGAGTGACATGACACATCGATACAATCTTTAGCCACAACCTGTGCGACCCACGCACCAATAAGCGATAATCCAAATGTACTCAAATCATGGAAAAAAATAACTCAAATGAGAGAGCTGTACTGCAAGCTCACTGGTACCACCATAACACAATGCTAAGAACCCATCACACATCGAAAAACCAGAACACACGAATCTAACTCGAAGGATCATACCTCCACATAACTTCGCTGTAATGCGCGACCCTATCCAAACACTGATCCACATGAAACACCTCAAGTCAACATGCTCAAAATCATCAACTACGCGCAATTTGATGTCTAGTACCAAAAGTGAATCACCATAACCACGGAGAATTAAATGACGCAATGACATGCCAGCCCGAATGAGCATATCCAATGCACAAGCAATCATGCAACACCAAATACCCATCTTACTCAAATTTCGCTATAAAGCCCAAATAGAACCATAACATTTGTGCATAAAATCAACGAATCACAACTTCTCGCGACTCGGAAAGGTAACTCATAGATCATTCCAGAACGCGAATAAACATAATGACAATCGAACGGCACATCCCCCAACAATAGCAATTCGGAGTCAACAAAGCCGTCTCGATGCAGAACACACATCCATATTGGCCTACCCAATGAACCCCTTATCAAGAAGTTCCTGAAGCTGCTCCTACAACTGCTTTAACTCCGCCGGTGCCATACGATATGGTTGAATAGAAATGTGCTGAGTGCCCAGCACCAAATCAATACCGAAATCAATAACTCTCTCCGGTGGCATACCCGGCAGGTCTACAGGAAACTCTTCCGGAAAATCCCTCACCACCGGAACTAAATCAATGGTAGGAGCCTCGGTACTGACATCCCTCACGAAGGCCAAATAAGAAAGACAACCCTTCCCAACCATTCGCTGGGCCTTCAAAAATGAAATCACTCTACTGGGATCATAATCTGTCGAACCTTGCCACTCAATCCGTGGCATCCCCGGCATAGCCAATGTCACCGTCTTAGCATAACAGTCCAAAATAACATGACACGAAGACAACCAATCCATCCCCATTATCACATTAAAATCTACCATACTAAGCAACAAAGATCCACTCGGGTCTCAAAATCCCGCAATAGTCACAACACAAGACCGATATGCGCGGTCCACAACCACGACATAACATGTTTATGAGGACTCCCAGTCTCCAAATCCATAAAGCACACGAATCACCATATCTGATCCCAACTCCACCGCTCAAATATATAACACACCTCTAATACTCAATCATTCCACGAGGGATACTCCTATAATTCTTCTGTGCCACCAAGCAAACTTGAATATCAGTAGCCGATCCAACAAGAGAGCTCCGCAATACTAATGAAGTACCCTTAACTCAAACACATTGCCCTTTCTAAAATGTACACCCTCATCTGGCCGCACCAATTAGTGATATCATTTACCTAGTCATCTAAAACTGTCCATGCTGCCTAAGAATTTATGACCTTCCTTCCAGAACTGAACCGTGACCTCACACATGGAAATCTCAACCCAACAAAACATACCTCATATACCATGCCATCCTATGATAAATATGAGAACTTCATAATCCATTTCGAGCCACAAGCAACTACTTACTCAGCTAGCCAAGAACTTTCCATTTGATGCCATCTAGAAGAAAATCACTATACATCACATGCTCCTCACGCCAGTAGAAAATATACATCTCTAACCGTGGTAGAAGCCATCAAGGACTCTCTGAATCCCATTTGCACAAAACCACACCATCAAGACTGAATCCTTCTAGCTCAACCAAGCTACGCAGGTCACGAAAAACTCAAGAGCATTGCCACGAGACACCTGTAGAAACTCATTACCTCATAAGCACCCAAAGAACTAATCATATCCCTTACCATGCCGATCCGACCTACTACCAAGCTGTCCTATTTATCGAAGTTCCTTTTGAATTACCTTCAAATTGATACTTCTGCTCGCCATAACACCACAATCCTCAACCCAAACTCACCACACAAGACCCAAGCATAAAACCACACCGCCCTAAGGCTCATAAGTCGCTGAATACTATCTTAAATATCCCCAAAAGTACCACATTCAAAATACTTACTCCGAAGAGATTTCCTGCGAATCTAAAGCCATTACCTTCCTGATACTGATATGTGTTGATACCCAATTTTTCCTCATATATTTTTAATACATATATATATATATATTTTCAAAATAGCACATATGCAGTTATAAGCATGCGTAAACATTTTTTTATAATTTTTCTATAATTTTAAAAGCTCCAAATCAATTTAATTCTTCTTTTTTTATTAATATAAATATCCAATAATTATCCTTCAAATTACTTTTGTGATGATTTAGTCATCTAAATTCTTTATTTATGCCAACATAGTGTTTAAATATTTTAGTCCATTTTTTGCAATTATATTTACATTTTTAGGCTAAATTGCACATCTTTGCAATAATAGCCCATACTAATGCATAATTACATTATTGATTCATAAAATGATCTTTTATATTTTTCGAACTCATTTATTGTTTTTATAAATTACGTAGTTATTAAAAGTGGCTATTTAAAATCTGGCCTATTTTTATTTCAATTTTAGTCCTATTTCAACCCAATACCAGCCCAATTTCAATTTAAATTTACCCATCCCAAACCCTAATGCCCGATCCGGCCCCTAAACCCTTTCGATCTTGGCCGTTGATCATAGAGAACAATGGCCACAAACAACCCCTTCCTTTTTTAGTCCCAAACGATCCCCTAAACCCTTTCATTTCCCACCATCCGACGCCCTGAAATCCCTCTCCTCTCTCAAATGCTCTCAAACCTAACCTTAATCGGACCTCGCCGTCACTCATCTATGGCTATCTATGGTGGTTTCTCACCAACCCCCAGGCCTCTAGTAACCTCTCTCACGTTGGTATTGCCATCTCCAGGGTGCTCAAGGGACCAGGGTTAGTCGGCTTGCATCTATGACCCCTTTCTCTCCTGTTTCAGGCTGCTCCAGTGTGATTCCGAGTAAGATCTTCCTACATCGACTATGATCTATGGGTTTCTAAGCATGTTTCTTCACCTCTGTGTTGTTCTCCTCGAAACCCTAATTTTTTCTTCTGAAACTCTTAGATTTGTACAGATCCGAGATGATTTGGACTTAGTTCATATGAGTTTTACAATAACCTTGTGATTCTTTACAAGAATCGTATGATTTTCGAGTGATTTTTCATCTTTCTCTAAACTAGGGTTTCCTGAAATTTCTTTTTCCAAAACATTTGGTAATTTTTGAGTGTTTGATCTTCTGCTTCTTATATGTTTTGACTGATTTCGTAAGTTTGCTACAACCTTACCTCGTTTTTACTAAAAACCCTAATTTTTTACATTCTTTGTTTGGTTTCTGAGTACTGGTGTACTGACTGTGTTGCCTTGGCTCTTGTGATTTCTCTTTAGCCATTTAAATGTCTCGTGATTTTCTTATTCTAATATGCCTCTACTAAGTTCTTGGTTCAACTTTTCTACTGATCCTATATGTCTATGTTCATTCTGACTGTTATTTCTTGCTTTATTTAAGTTGTTTGTGATACTTGTTGACTCTTTACGTGATTTTCTCGTTGATTGAACCCTTGATTATTCTAAAGTCCTTATTTCCTGGTTTGATTTGAACACTATTCATTAACAAAACTTTTGATTCTTACCTCTCTACTCGGTTTAATTGAACTGCTTACCTTAATTAATTTTCCCTTACCTTATTTGTTATTTTTACTGATTCTTACTGATTGTTTCCTTAATTGAAACCGCTGTGCATTCGCCCCTAATTACCTACTCTGTACTCGATTTCCTTCCTTAAGTATCTGTCCTGCTTTTACCATTGATTATCCCTTGATTAAAGGGAGGACTTACTGATTTTACATGTGATTGATTCCCTGAATTTCTCTAATTGCTACATGATTGATTCTTTACCTTATTTTGTTTAACTCTTGATTACTATATAAACCCCCTCATATTCTCACTTCATACACGAACATTATTTCACGAAAACACACTTACACTCTAAAGCACTCTTTTCTTCTCCGCTACTTGTAATATTCACTGGTCTAGCTGGCTGAAACCCAAGGCTAGATATTGGAACTACATCTGCTTTATATTCTGCACTCTTTTCTTCAACTGGTATGTCACTAGTTAATTTTTGAAACCCAAACCCTATGTGTTTCATTTCTACACTAGTTCATCATATATGAATTCTACCTATATTCCTGCTTACTTCTTTGCCTAGTATGTCTAAACTCTGTCCTGTTCAATGTATGATTAGCATGTCTACATTTCACTTAGTTATCTGATACTTCACTAGCCTGTTTGTGAATATCTGTTTAATCCCTTAATTATGTGATCATGTTGGTTATTTGATGTATATGACTGACCCTGCTTGTATATTTAAATTCCTATATTACATCTGTGATCTCTATCTTAACTATTTCCTGTCCATGACTAACCTGCTATGTCTCTAAGACCATAAGTGCTTTATGCAGTTGTTGACTGTATATTTCCTCTATACCCTATCCATGTACCCCAATGTGACTCTTATGTACCCCAATCCTTTTATCCCTATGTGAGATCTATTTGTTGAGTGTTTCTGAATCTGGATGTTTTATGACCAATTGATTGTCCGCTGTTTTCAAAAGAGTTTTGGTACTCTTCTCAAACTGTCTTTTACCACCAAACTATTTCCTGTTTTAGAAAACCTTTTCACTCCTAGAGTCATCTCTATACTATTTTCAAAACCTTTTCAAAACTATGTCAAGCACTCTCACTTTACTCTTACATTACTAGGTTCTGCCCCTCTGATATGTGTACTGCCTTGAGACCCTTGAGGTTTCTCTGATCTCTGGCATCTCAGGGCTGGCACTTCAACACTGCACATAATCAGTCTTTGTTTTGAGGAAAGTCTGGGTGTGAGCTCTGCCCGAGATACTTGAGGTCCTTAGGGAACTCTGACACACCTAGACATGAAATTGGCTATGGAACTTTGGCATTGAGACTACTGGACGCTTGGAAAGGGGTGGGTAGTTGCATATTGTGGGTAAAATCGGGTAGATAACATGCCTATAGGGTCTATTTCGATTCAAAATGTGTTTGTTAGATAATATGCCTATAGGACCTGCTTTGGTTTAAATGAATTCTGCACGCTTTACTGTTACACAAATTAGAAGCCATGCCTATAGGACCTAATTCAGTTTTAATAATAGAAATCATGCCTATAGGAGTTAAAACCAGCTTTAATAGATATCATGCCTGTAGGAGTTTCACTTTGGTTAAATTACTGCTGTTTGCTTCACCTTGTTTAATTAGAAATCATTTTGTTTATTCTGAATCGATTAAATCAACTAATCTTTCCGCTTATTAATAAGTTTTCAAACGCCGCCTTAATTAATACTACTAGAGAGCATGCCTATAGGATCCAAATGGCCCGTTTGAATTTGCTTATTGTTTTACTGCATTCCTGATCAGTGATTAGATACCACGCTATTACATGCCTAGGCAAACCTGTAGGACGACTAAAATTCTGCAAACCTATGAAACTGCGCTTCGTTATTTGAGACTGTTCACATTCAACGGGTCTAAAATCAGTAGGCAAGCTGAATAGGTCTTTGACACTTTTGTCCTAATTCAATACTGTAAACTCTCTGCTCACCTAGATATTATATTTTGAGGTTTCTCTCTTAAATACATGAAACAGTTGTTTGAGACGTGAACTTATTTGTTCTGCTTGTGGAGGTAAAAATGTGAGCCATTAATTGTTCCCCCCTTTAAATGCAATCCTAATTGTTTTGGTTGACGCTTAGAATTTTCTCCTTTAAACACCTTAGGATGGTCTAGAACTACCTAAATTAGAGGTCCTAAATACCTCCAGGGCCATAAGGAAGGGACGGGTAGAGCATGCATAGGATATCTTTCAAGGCTGCTAGAACGCTTTAGGCTATGACCAAGGGGAGGGAATTGGGTAGTAAGGATATTGATGACTACGCGCTAATGTCACGTGCAGCCCCTAATTGAGGAGTGATTACCGGGCATTGTATGGGTATGATCCTGTAGGCTAACCAACCTAGGACCCCCTTTCCCAACTCCCATTGTTTGAATGAATTTACTTTTCTTTATATATGTGCAACTTGTTCAAACCTTTTCCCTTGATTCATTACTTGAACCATATATGTGCTTAAAATGTCAAAACATGCCTTCGCTTGCAAATACATGTTGAAATTGTTTATTTGTTCAAATGACTGATTCATATAAGTTCGATCGGGACCCACCGTTGTGGACCACGAGGGGTGCCTAACACCTTCCCCTCGAGGTTATTTCGAGCCCTTACCTTAATCTCTGGTAATGCAAACTACTCCATGAGTTAATTGCACAAGGTGCCCTAACGAACCATAATCCGTTAGGGGGCGACTCTTCAAATACCCAATTCCCAAAAGGAAAAGAGTTATTTCTCCCATGAAATGTCGAAACCCGGACGTTCTCCGCGAGGAGGAAAAAGGGGGCGCGACAGCATGGCGACTCTGCTGGGGATATTTTAGGCTCTTACCATAACGAACATATTTTTATGAATCAGTTTAAGCATGCTCTATCCCACGTACCCTTTCCCTTTATTTGAATTTTAACTGTTTTTTTAAGCATTTATGACTTCTTATTTTCCTGAAACTGACTTGTCTCTTTATTTTCTTCTTCTGTAACTGTCTTTCAATTGTTTAAATACTGCATTTATTATTTTCATACGTGCAATTACTTGACAACATGTTGTTATTGTTGCATATATCACACTCCACATCATATTCCACTCATGCTTATCAAAATCCTATAGCAACGCTTGATGAGTGGTTGCGCTCTTCCAATTTATTACCCTTAAATTCGGAAAAGCTTATTTGCAGTAAAACTAGTCGATCAGCGGTGCAATCTGCGATTTCGTGCCTTTCCACCTTAAGTTGTCCACTTGAGGGTACCAGTATAGACCCCCATAGTAACCTTACTCTGATCAAAATTGTGCATGCATCATGGTCAAACCTAGCCGGATTAATAAGTTGTCCACATAATAATCCTTTAAGACAAGCCTTATCCAAAAGGCAACTGGGGTTTCCATAATCCCAACGGACACAATCATGTTTTGTGCATTAATTTGGAGAACTAATTCCAATATGCTAATCATGAATGTATAAATAGTTGAATCAGGTGGGGGAAAAGGGCCTAACCTTTTTGTTTTGCAGAAAATGAGATGTTGAAGGAAGCGAGGGAGGACATCTGGCCAAAGCCTACTTTCTGCTGGGTCTGCGGGAGCTGGGGGACCTGTACGATGGAGTAAGGAAGATCAAATCTGGGGAAGGTCCTTCTGGGATCAAATAGGCTAGATTTATTTGCTTTCCTAAAATGTAATAAGGCCAAGTGCCAGTAGTGACTTACTTTTTCTATTATCTTAGTGTCATTTTGGGATTCATCTATTTTTCATATTATGAAATGAGGCATTTGTTGGCATTTAAAGTTCTCCAAATCTATTTGTCGCTAGGCCTACCTCGGTCACAACGAGGCTCCAAAATTAGGACACAAATTTACATTCCCGCAATATGTGTTCAAATACTGCAAACATTTCAGAATCCTTACTACTTGCCTACCTTTTGTTTTTTCTTTATTCTTTATCCCCTAAGGTTGGTTCACTCATACTGGCACCATCAACGTACCATACTAGATCTAGAGGCCCTCCGCCTCCTCCTCCTACAAGCAATACAAAAGGAAATGGAAAAACAAAAATGGACGACTTAAGTGGTATTCGAAAGGAGAATGTTGAGAACGCAGAAACATTAGACGGTCGGAATACTCCGGCACCAAATTATCTAGTCTTGAGATTGGAACAAAAGATACTGGAGCTACAAGGAGAGCTTGAGCAGGTTCGCAACTTGGAGAACTTATCACTCACCCTGAATGTCCCCGACATCAACCAACAAAGAACAAAGAACTCAGCACCTCCCCAAAACACATCAAACCAACACCCATAAAACCCTCCTACACCACATCAATACCCAACCTCACCTCAAAATCTCAATCCCTTACCAATACCAACTCCACCACAATACCACCACCAATCAATCCAGTACCCACCAACTGCCACTTACCACACTCCCCAAAACACACCACAACCCATTCCCGATCCTCAAAAATCAACCAATGACCATCATTACACCTAAGTCCCTGGCACTCATCAAAGCAACCCCATATATGTGGAGACCATACCTCACTCTACTCAACAAACTTCTTATGCACCAGAATCATCCGAGAAGGACATGCTCATTAAAAACATGGCTGAAGAACTCAAGAAATTGACAAGTCGGGTTCAAGGTGTCGAAGGCGGAAAGGGGATAGAAGGTTTGAATTATGAAGACCTATGCATACAGCCAGATGTGGAACTACCGGAGGGGTACAAACCTCCTAAGTTCGAGATGTTTGACGGTACAGGCGATCCTAGTGTTCATCTGAGAACCTATTGTGACAAGCTTGTTGGAGTCGGAAAAATGAAAAGATCCGAATGAAACTCTTCATGAGGAGTCTTACTGGTGATGCTTTGTCCTGGTACATCAGCCAGGATCCCAAGAAATGGTCCAATTGGGTAGGTATGCCATCAAATTACATGGACCGATTCAGGTTCAACACAGAAAATGCACCCGATGCTTTCTACATCCAGAATCTTAAGAAGAAACCCACTAAGACTTTCTGCGAGTATGCTACCCGCTGGAGGTCGAAAGCGGCCAAGGTCAGACCATCTTTGGACGAAGAACATATGAACAAGTTCTTCGTCGGAGCACATGACCCGCAGTATTATGAAAGGTTGATGGTTATTGAAAACCATAAATTCTCCGATATCATTAAACTTGGGGAAAGAATTGAGGAAGGCATCAAAAGCAAGATGGTAACGAATTTTGAGGCATTACAGGCCACAAATAAAGGATTGCAATCAGGCGGCATATCAAAGAAGAAAAACGTTGGGGCAGTATTGGTAGCTCAAGGCCCGAAATCTCCACTTACCTATCGAACACCTCCACCCACATATCAAACACCTCCATCCACATACCAAGCACCACCACCCACATAACAACCATCATCTCCCAGATATTCCCTACCAGCCACTGTCTATCATACCTATAACTCCTAACCATCTCATTTCCAGTCACCTCCAACCCGCCAAAATTATCCAAGACCAAGACCCAATTTTCACCGCAAGCCACCCAAACAATACACCGCTATTGTTGAACCCATCGAACAGTTGTATGAAAGGTTGAAAGCCTCAGGTTATGTCACTCATGTTCCCGCTGTGGCATTAGAGAATCCATCCCAATGGGTCAATCCTAACAAAACTTGTGCGTACCATTCATGTATGAAAGGGCACACCACTGACGAGTGCCGAGCATTGAAAGACAAGATCCAGATGTTGATTGACAACAAGGTCATATAGGAAAAGGGGGCCACACCCAATGTTCGCAACAACCCTCTCCCTGATCATTGAGGTGCTGTAATACATGTGATAGAGACGAACGAAGAGTGGGATCCTGGGGTCAATTTTGCTTATCTAGGAAGGTGATGACTTTAAGCCCCCAGTCACTCTCACTCCTATTGTAGTACAGACTCAGTCGCCAATCGAGGTTGAGGTAGCCACACCATTTCCATTTGAAGTAGAGGTGGCTCCACCCGCGGCCATCCCTGTTCGGTTTGAAGTAGAAGTGGTCGCACCTTTCACAGTGACAGTGTCAAACACACCTCCTTTCCACTCAAAAGCAATACCTTGGGATTATATTGCCGAAGCTAGGCAAAAAGGAAAGGAAAAGATGGAGGAAGCCGATGCCAAACAAGGAATGACTAGGACAGGAAGAGTCTATAAACTTGAACACTTGGGAGGACCAAGTAAGGATGCCACTGCCAAGCAGCCTGTCATTGAAACAGGGCCAGATGACCTTTGGAGGAAAGTACAAGCAAGGGAGTATTCTTTAATTGATCATTTGAACAAAACCCCAGCTCAGATATCCATCCTGTCACTGTTACAAAATTCAGAAACACACAAGAACGCTTTGATGAAAGTGTTGAGCGAAGCTTATGTGCCCAATAATATCACCAGCGGAGAGATGTCTAATATGGTAGGACAGGTGTTGGAAAGTCGCAAAATCACTTTCCACGAGGATGAGATGCCACCTGAGGGTCTGAATCACAACAGGACATTGCATATTACAGTGCGATGCGAAGACTACTTTATTGCCAGGGTCTTAGTTAATGAAGGTTCAAGCCTCAATATTTGTCCGCTAGACACTCTGAAAAGATTGGACAAAGGTTTTCATGAAATACGGGCAGGAAACATGAATGTGAAAGCTTTCGATGGGTCTTAAAGGGCCACGATCGGGGGGATTAACCTGTGCTTGCAAATGGGGCCAACATGGTTCGACGTCGAGTTTCAGGTGCTCGACATACCGGCCTCATACAATGTTTTGTTAGGCCGACCATGGATCCATGCTACTAGGGCTGTGGCATCCACACTACATCGAGGCGTGAAATTCGAATGGAATCGTTAGGAGGTGATCATTCACGGAGATGGGAGTAACCCTATCTACACCAGTCAAACCGTCCCGGTTATTGGAAATAGAAGAAGGCTAGGAGGAAACCTACCATCACATTGAACGTGTCAATGCCGTCGACAAAGATAAATGGTGGAGCAGTAAAATAGAGAGCATACTGGCATGGTCTGGGTATGAACCCGACAAAGGGCTTGGGAAGAATCTCCGGGGTATCACTACACCGATACGGTTGAAGGGTCATGGTACTACCTTTGGGCTCGGATATCAGTACACATGGAAAGAGTATAATGATTGGTCGCCTCCATGGCGTGGACCGTACTACCCTCTTGAGCAACCAATGCCACGTCTGGATCAAGCCTTTCACCAAGCTGATACAATATGGGGAACTGCAGAAGAGGAAGCATTAGCTGGGTTGAAGAATCTGTTCTTGGAGGACGAAGATATGGACTGCAGTGCAATAATTGAGGAGGAGGAAGAAGGCCTCACTATTCAGACCGTGGAGAAGGGAGTTGTTCTCGGGAACTGGACCGCCACACCATCCCACGCCCGTCGAGTCCCTGGGTAGCTGGGCAGATTTTATTTTACAGCCACTCTAGGCATTTAAAATTTTCAGTAACTTTGTTTTAAAGACTTTCCTTTTTCAAAATAAATGCTCGGTTCATCGAGCTGTATTTGTCCGGATGTTTTTCAGTTTAATCAAATGCATTTCTCTTTATTATTCATTGTTATTTTCTACACTTTTTCTTTCTACGGTGTTATTATTACCTTTTCTCATGAACCGGTGACTGTGACATGTAATGAGGCAATGCAACATGAGGATAGTGATTTGAATAAAGAAGACGAGATACCCGAGGAAGTTGTCAGGGAGGTGGAGAACTTTAAGAATATGCCTAAGTCCAATCTGGACGAAACCGAAGCAGTAAACTTGGGGGACGTCGCGACCGTCAAAGAGACTCGCATCAGCATTCACTTATCACCAACATAAAAAGAAGAGTACACTCGCTTCTTAAGGGAGTACGAGGACATTTTCGCATGGTCATATGATGACATGACAGGTTTGATCACGTCCATAGTGGCTCACATGTTACCTACCAATCCAATGTGTTTGCCGGTGAAGCAGAAACTCAGAAAGTTCAAACCAGACATGAGCCTGAAAATCAAGGAGGAAGTTACAAGCAGATCAAAGCCAAAGTTCTCAGGGTGGTTGAGTACCCAACCTGGTTAGCCAACATTGTGCCAGTTCCGAAGAAAGATGGGAAAGTTAGAGTATGTGTTAACTATCGGGATTTAAACAAAGTATGTCCCAAGGACGACTTTGCACTGCCAAACATACACATCCTGATCGATAATTTCACCAAGCATGAACTCCAATCTTTTGTAGATTGCTTTGCGGGTTATAACCAGATCTGGATGGATGAAGAGGACGCGGAGAAAACAGCTTTTATTACACCATAATGGGTATACTGCTACAAGATGATGCCGTTGGGTCTAAATAATGCTGGGGCTACCTACATGAGAGCCATGACAACCATCTTCCATGATATGATACACAAGGAGATAGAGGTGTATGTGGACAACGTCATTATCATATCCAAGAGGGCCGCAGACCACATAACAGACTTGAGAAAGTTCTTCGACAGACTAAGGAGGTACAACTTGAAACTAAACCCCGCCAAGTGTGCATTCGGGGTTCCCGTGGGAAATTTGTTGGGATTCATTGTCAGCCATCGAGGGATCGAGCTAGATTCATCTAAAGTCAAGGTTATTCAGGAGTTACCGGCAAAAAGGATGTGATGAGCTTCCTAGGGTGTCTTAATTATATCAGTCGCTTCATAGCACAGTCCACAGTGATATGTGAACCCATCTTCAAGATGCTGAGCAAAGATGCCGAGACAAGCTGTACCGAGGACTGTCAGAAAGCATTTGACAAAATCAAGGAGTACCTGTCCACACCACCGGTCTTGGTCCCGCCAGAGCCGAGACGAGCTCTGCTACTCTATCTATCTGTATTGGATGGAGCCTTCGGATACGTTCTAGGACAACATGATGAGATAGGGAGAAAGGAGCAAGCAATATACTACTTGAGTAAGAAGTTCACACCTTACGAAGCACGGTACTCTCTGCTGGAACGCACGTGTTGTGCCTTGACCTGGACAGCTCAGAATTTGAGGCATTACTTCTGTGCCTATACCACATACCTCATATCCAGGATGGATCCTTTGAAGTATATATTTCAGAAACCTATGCCGATCGGGAAATTGGCCAAATGGCAGATACTGTTGAGTGAGTTCGATATCGTCTACGTAACTCAAAAGGCGGTCAAAGGACAAGCATTGGCAGATCATCTTGCTGTGAATCCAGTGGGAGGAGAATACGAACCCTTGAAAACATAGTTTCCTAATGAAGAGGTTTCATTCGTAGGAGAGGACATTACTGAAGCATACGACGGTTGGAGGATGTTCTTTGACGGAGCTGCAAATTTCAAAGGAGTGGGCATTGGAGCAGTTTTGGTATCAGAAATGGGTCAACATTATCTGGTATCTGCTAAACTCAGGTTTCCCTGCAGTAACAACATGGCGGAGTATGAGGCCTGCATACTAGGACTCAATATGGTAGTCGACATGAATATTCAGGAGTTGCTGGTTATTGGTGATTCAGATTTGCTTGTGCACCAGGTACAAGGAGAGTGGGCCACCAAGAATTCCAATATATTTCCATATCTGCACCATGTGCAGGAATTGAGAAAGAGGTTCACCAAGATAGAGTTTCGGCATGTATCCAGAATTCAGAATGAGTTTGCCGATGCATTGGCCACCTTGCCATCTATGATGCAACATCCGGACAAGAATTTCATTGATCCTATCCCAGTAAAAGCCCATAATCAACCAGCTTATTGTGCCCATGTTGAGGAAGAAACAGATGGAAAACCTTGGTTCCACGACATCAAGGAGTATTTGGCGAAAGGAGAATATTCGGAGCATGCAAACCACACTCCGAAACGCACACTTCGGAGATTGTCGAATCACTTCTTTCACATCGGAGGAAATTTGTACAGAAGAACTCCTGATTTAGGATTTCTAAGATGTGTCGACGCAAAAGAAGCTTCTAAACTACTTGAGGAGATACATGTCGGGACCTGTGGCCCGCATATGAATGGTTTTGTCTTGGCCAAGAAGATACTCAGGGCCGGTTACTTTGGATGACCATGGAGACCGACTGCATCCAGATGTCCGCCAATGCTACCAATGTCAAGTGCATGCTGATATGATAAAAGTGCCGCCAAATGAGCTCAACGCAACAAGCTCGCCTTGGCCATTCGCCGCCTGGGGAATGGATGTCATCGGTCCAATTGAGCCCACCGCTTCAAACGGACACAGGTTTATTCTGGTAGCCATTGATTACTTCACAAAATGGGTAGAGACTGCATCTTACAAAGCTGTAACCAAGAAAGTCATTGCATATTTTGTCAAAGACCGTATTGTTTGCCGATTCAGAGTTCCCGAGTCCATTGTCACGGATAATGCCGCCAACCTCAATAGTGATCTGATGAAAGCCAAGTGCGAAACTTTCAAAATCAAGCATAAGAATTCCACAGCCTATGGACCTCAGATGAATGGAGCCGTGGAAGCCGCCAACTAAAACAACAAAAAGATACTAAGGAAGATGGTAGAAAACCACAAACAATGGCACGAGAAGCTACCTTTTTCTCTGTTGGGATACCGCACCACGGTTCGCACATCAACCGGGGCAACTCCGTACATGCTGGTTTATGGTACCGAAGCTGTCATCCCGGCCGAGGTAGAGATTCCTTCCTTGAGAATTATACAGGAAGCCGAACTCAGTGACGCAGAATGGATAAGGAGCCGCTACGAACAATTGGCCCTTATAGATGGAAAAGGATGAATGCAGTATGCCATGGTCAGCTTTATCAGAACAGAATGTCCAGAGCATTCAACAAAAGGGTCAAACAAAGACAATTTGCTCCAGGACAGTTGGTGCTGAAGAAGATCTTCCCACATCAAGATGAAGCCAAAGGGAGGTGCACTCATACTTCCAGAAATGGATGGAGAAATCTGGCCAAAACCAATCATCTCATCCAACACGACTACTCTAAAGACATGATACATCGATACAATCTAAAGCCATCCCCGTGCGACCCGCGCACCAATAAGCAACAATTCAAATATACACAAATCATGGAAAAAATGACTCAAATGAGAGAGTTGTACCGCAAGCTCACCAGTACCACCACAATATATTGCTAAGAACCCATCACACATTGAAAAACCAGAACACACGAATCTAACCCGAAGGATCATACCTCCACATAACTTACCTGTAATGCGCAACCCTATCCAAATACTGATCCACATGAAACACCTCAAGTCACCATGCTCAAAATCATCAACCACGCACAATTTGATGTCTAGTACCAAAAGTGAATCACCCAAACCACTGAGAAGTAAATGACGCAATGCCATGCCAGCCCGAATGAACATATCCAATGCGCAATCAATCATGCAACACCCAAATACCCGTCTTACTCAAATTCCGCTATAAAGCCCAAATAGAACCATATCATTCGTGCATAAATTAATGAATCACAACTCCTCGCAACACGGAAAGGTAACTCATAGATCACTCAAGAACGCGAATAAGCTTAATTATAATCGAATGGCATATCCCCCAACAATAGCAATTCGGAGTCAACATAGCTGTCTCGATGCAAAACACACATCCATATTGGCCTAGCCAATGAACCCCTTATCAAGAAGTTCCTGAAGCTACTCCTATAACTCTTTTAACTCCGCCAGTGCCATTCGATACGGTGGAAAAGAAATGTGCTGAGTGGCCAGCACCAAATCAATACGAAAATCAATAACTCTGTCCGGCGGCATACCTGGCAGGTCTACAGGAAACTCTTCCGAAAATTCCCTCACCACCGGAACTGAATCAATGGTAGGAGCCTCTGTACTGACATCCCTCACGAAGGCCAAATAAGAAAGACAACCCTTCCCAACCATCCGCTGGGTCTTCAAAAATGAAATTACTCTACTGGGATCATAATCTGTCGAACCTCGCCACTCAATCCGTGGCATCCCCGGCATAGCCAACGTCACTGTCTTAGCATAACAGTCCAGAATAACACGACACGGGGACAACCAATCCATACCCATCAGGCCGCACCAATTAGTGATATCATTTACCTAGTATCTAAAACTGTCCATGCTGCCTAAAAATTTATGACCTTCCTTCCAGAACTGAACCGTGACCTCACACATGCAAGTCTCAACCCTACACAACATACCGCATATACCATGCCATCCTATGATAAATATGAGAACTTCATAATCCATTCCGATCCACAAGCAACTACGTACTCAGCTAGCCAAGAACTTTCCATTTGATCCCATCTAGAAGAAAATCAGTATACATCACATGCTCCTCACGCCAGTAGAAAATATACATCTCTAACCGTGGTAGAAGCCATCAAGGACTCTTTGAATCCCATTTGCACAAAACCACACCGTCAAGATTGAATCCTTCTAGCTCAAGCAAGCTACGCAGGTCACCAAAAACCCAAGAGCATTGCCACGAGACACCTGTAGAAACTCATTACCTCATAAGCACCCAAAGAAGTAATCATATCCCTTACCATGCTGATCCGACCTACTACCAAGCTGTCCTATTTATCCAAGTTCCTTCTGAATTACCTTCAAATTGATACTTCTCCTCGTCATAACACCACAATCCTCAACCCAGACTCACCACACGAGACCTAAGCATAAAACCTCACAGCCCTAAGGCTCATAAGCCGCTGAATACTATCTTAAATATCCCCAAAAGTACCACATTCAAAATACCTACTCTAAAGAGATTTCCTGCAAATCTAAAGCCATTACCTTCCTGATATTGATATGTGTTGATACCCAATTTTTCCCCATATATTTTCAATACATATATATATATATATATATATTCAAAATAGCACATATGCAGTTATAAGAATGCATAAACATTTTTTATAATTTTTCTATAATTTTAAAAGCTGCAAATCAATTTATTTCTTCTCTTTTTATTTATATAAATATCCAATAATTATCCTTCAAATTACTTTTGTGATGATTTAGTCATCTAAATTCTTTATTTATACCAACATAGTGTTTAAATATTTTAGTGCATTTTTTGCAATTATATTTATATTTTTAGACTAAATTGCACATCTTTACAATAATAGCCCTTACTAATGCATAATTAAATTATTGATGCATAAAATGGTCTTTTATATTTTTAAAATGTCAAATAACTATTTTAGATCATTTTTAGTACACGAAAATATTTTTTGGAACTCATTTATTGTTTTTATAAATTATGTAGTTATTAAAAGTGGCTATTTAAAATCTAGCCTATTTTTATTTCAATTTTAGTCCTATTTCAACCCAATACCAGCCCAAATTCAATTTAAATTTCCCCAGCCCAAACCCTAATACCCGATCCGGCCCCGAAACCCTTTCAATCTCGGCCGTTGATCATAGAGATCAACGACCACAAACAGCCCCTTCCTTTTTTAGTCTCAAACGACCCCCCAAACCCTTTCATTTCCCACCATCCGCCGCCCTGAAATCCCTCTCCTCTCTTAAATGCTCTAAAATCTAACCCTAATCGGACCTCACCGTCACTGATTTATGGCTATCTATGTTGGTTTCTCACCAACCCCCAGGCCTCTAGTAACCTCTCTCACGTTGGTATTGCCATCTCCAAGGTCCTCAAGGGACCAGGGTTAGTTGGCTTGCATCTATGGCCCCTTTCTCGCCTGTTTCAGGATGTTCCAGTGTGATTCCGAGCAACATCGTCCTACATCAACTATGATCTATGGGTTTCTAAGCATGTTTCCTCACCTCTGTGTTGTTCTCCTCGAAACCCTAATTTTTTGTTCTGAACCTCTTAGATCTGTACAGATTTGAGATGATTTGGACTTATTTAATATGAGTTTTACAATAACCTGTGATTCTTTACAAGAATCGTATGATTTTCGAGTGATTTTTTATCTTTCTCTAAACTAGGGTTTCCTGAAATTTCTTTTTCCAAAACATTTGGTAATTTTTGAGTGTTTGATCTTCTGCTTCTTATATGTTTTCACTGATTTCGTAAGTTTGCTACAACCTTAACTCATTTATACTAAAAACCCTAATTTTTGACATTCTTTGTTTGGTTTCTAAGTACTGGTGTATTGACTGTGTTCTTGCCTAGGTTCTTGAGATTTCTTTTTTGCCATTTAAATGTCTCGTGATTTTCTTATCTTAATATGCCTCTACTAAGTTCTTGGTCCAACTTTTCTACTAATCCTATATGTCTATGCTCATTCTGACTGTTATGTCTTGCTTTATTTAAGTTGTTTGTGGTACTTGCTAACTCTTTACGTGATTTTCTCTTTGATTGAACCTTCGATTATTCTGAAGTCCTTATTTCCTGGTTTTATTTGAATACTTTTCATTAACAAAAATTTTGATTCTTACCTCTCTACTCGGTTTAATTGAACTGCTCACCTTAATTAATTTTTCCTTGCCTTATTTGTTATTTTTTTTGATTCTTACTGATTGTTTCCTTAATTGAAACCCCTGTGCATTCGCCCCTAATTACCTACTCTATACTCGATTTCCTTCCTTAAGTATTTGTCCTGCTTTTACCATTGATTATCCCTTGATTAAAGGGAGGACTTACTGATTTTACATGTGATTGATTCCCTGAATTTCTCTAATTCCTACATGATTGATTCTTTACCTTATTTCGTTTAACTCTTGATTACTATATAAACTCCCTCCTATTTTCACTTCAGACATGAACATTAGTTCCCGAAAACACACTTACACTCTAAAGCTCCCTTTTCTTCTCTGCTACTTGTGATATTCACTAGTCTAGCCGGCTGAAAGCCAAGGCTAGATATTGGAACTACATCTGCTTTATATTCTGCACTCTTTACTTCAACTGGTATGTCTCTAGTTAAATTTTGAAACCCAAACCCTATGTGTTTCATTCCTTTACTAGTTCATCAGCTATGAATTCAACCTGTATTCCTGCTTACTTATTTGCCTAGCATGTCTAAACTCTGTCTTGTTCAATGTATGATTAGCATGTCTACACTTCACTTAGTTATCTGATACTTCCAAAGCCTGTTTGTGACTATCTGTTTAATCTCTTAATTATGTGATCATGTTGGTTATTTGATGTATATGATTGACCCTGGTTGTATATTTAAGGCTTTCTATATTACATATGTCACCTCTGTCTTAACTATTTACTGTCCATGACTAACCTTCTAAGTCTCTAAGACCCTAAGTGTTTTATGCAGTTGTTGATTGTATGTTTCCTCTATACCATATCCATGTACCCCAATGTGACTCTTATGTACCCCAATCCCTTTATCCCCATGTGTGATCTGTTTGTTGAGTGTTTCTGAATCTGGATGTTTTATGACCATTTGATTGTCTGCTGTTGAGTTTTGGTACTCTTCTTAAACTGTCTTTTACCACCAAACTATTTCCTGTTTCAGAAAACCTTCTCACTCCTAGAGTCATCTCTGTACTATTTTCAAAACCTTTTCAAAACTATGTCAAGCACTCTCACTTTACTTCTAGATTACTAGGTTCTTCCCCTCTGATATGTGTACTGCCTTGAGACCCTTGAGGTTTCTCTGAACTCTGGCATGTCAGGGCTGGCACTTCCGCACTGCACTTGTTGCACTATATTCCATGGAGGTTTCCACACCCTTTCAATAATATTCTTCTAGAGCATAGAATCAGTTTGGATCCAAACATCAGGAAAGTTGCGATCAGTACATATCTTCATGGCCTCCAAAATTGCGACTGCTTCAGCTTCAGTATTTGTTGTTTCCTGTATCTCCCTGCCCATCCCATATATAACATCTCCTGCCTCATCTCTAATGCAAATTCCTATTGAGCTCCTACCAGTATTTCCCCTTGATGCACCATCCGTATTAACTTTCACCCACCCCTTCATAGGCATCTCCCACAGCACCTTCTCATACCTCAACTTAGGAGTGTATTTTTCCAGCATGTCTAACAACTCTTTCCATTTGTGGGGAACATTAGACAGACCAGGTTTCCTCGTTATGACAAGAGCATGCAACAAAGATGACACCTGATAAATTACTCTGCTAATAGACACTGGTTCCCCATATTTATAGCTATTTCTCCTTTTCCACAGCTCCCAAACTATACATGAGGGTAGAGCTTGCATTATAGGCTTGAGTGTTGGTACAACTCGAGCAGTCCAGCATCTAGTGATGGCTTGATGTAACGTTAAGNCACTCTCACTTTACTTCTAGATTACTAGGTTCTTCCCCTCTGATATGTGTACTGCCTTGAGACCCTTGAGGTTTCTCTGAACTCTGGCATGTCAGGGCTGGCACTTCCGCACTGCACATAATCAGTCTATGTTTTGAGGAAAGTATGGGTGAGAGCATTGCCTGGGATCCTTGAGGTCCTTAGGGAACTATGACACACCTAGACATGAAATTGGCTATGAAACTTTGGCATTTGAGACTACTAAAGGCTTGGAATCATTTGGGCCTACTGCGGGCTCCCTATTGCTTAGCTTCTATTTTATTTATGTAATTTATATTCATTTCTTGGTCTGTAATAATTATTGTAAACAAACATTGGGGTGATTAGTGAAAAGGGGTGGGTAGTTGCATATTGTGGGTAAAATCGGGTAGATAACATGCATATAGGGTCTATTTCGATTCAAAATGTGTTTGTTAGATAATATGCCTATAGGACCTGCTTTGGTTTCAATGAATTCTGCACGCTTTACTTTCACCCAAATTAGAAGCCATAGTTATAGTACCTAATTCGGTTTTAATAATAGAAATCATGCCTAGAGGAATTAAAATCGGCTCTAATAGATATTATGCCTATAGGAGTTTCACTTTGGTTAAATTACTGCTGCTTGTTTCACCTTGTTTAATTAGAAATCATTTTATTTATTCTGAATCGATTCAATCAACTAATCTGTCGGCTTTTTAATAAGTTTTCAAACGCCGCCTTAATTAATACTACTAGAGAGCATGCCTATAGGATCCAAATGGCCCGTTTGAATTTGCTTACTGTTTTACTGCATTCCTGATCGGTGATTAGATACCACGCTATTATATGCCTAGGAAAACCTGTAGGACGACTAAAATTCTGCAAACCTATGAAACTGCGCTTCGTTATTTGAGACTGCTCATATTCAACAGGTCTATAATCAGTAGGCAAGCTGAATAGGTCTTCGACACTTTGGTCCTAATTCAATATTGTATACTCTTTGCTCACCTAGATATCATGTTTTAAGGTTTCTCTCTTAGATACGTGAAACAGTTGTTTGAGACGTGCACTTATTTGTTCTGCTTGTGGAGGTAAAAAAATGTGAGCCTTTAATTGTTCCCCCCTTTAAATGCAGTCCTAATTGTTCTGGATGACGCTTAGAATTTTCTCCTTTAAACACCTTAGGATGGTCTTAAACTACCTAAACTAGAGGTCCTAAATACCTCCAGGGCCATAAGGAAGGGACGGGTAGAGCATGCATAGGATATCTTTCAAGGCTGCTAGAACACTTTAGGGTATGACAAGGGGAGGGAATTGGGTACTAAGGATATGATGACTACGCGCTAATGTCACGTGTAGCCCCTCATTGAGGAGTGATTACCGGGCATTGTGTGGATATGATCCTGTAGGCTAACCAACCTAGGACCCCCTTTCTCTACTCCCATTGTTTGAATGAATTTACTTTTCTTTATATATATGCAACTTGTTCAAACCTTTTCCCTTGTTTCATTACTTGAACCATATATGTGCTTAAAATGTCAAAAACATGCCTTCGCTTGCAAATACGTGTTGAAATTGTTTATTTTTTCAAATGACTGATTCATATAAGTTCGGCCGGGACCCACCGTTGTGGACACGAGGGGTGCCTAACACCTTCCCCTCGAGGTTATTTCGAGCCCTTACCCTAATCTCTGGTAATGCAAACTAGTCGATGAGTTAATTGCTCAAGGTGCCCTAACGCACCATAATCCGTTAGGTGGCAACTCTTCAAATACCCAATTCCCAAAAGGAAAAGAGTTATTTCCCCCATGAAATGTCGAAACCCGGACGTTCTCCGCAAGGAGGAAAAAATGGGGAGCGACAATATGTAGAATCCATAATGATATAGGGATGCCACAAGTCCTGACACCTTCCAATGTAAACCTAAGTTTCTAACCAATTACACATTCTGAAGATCCCCACTTTGTTACGTATAAATCTTGAATCCACTAGAACCATTCTCGAGAGTCATCCACTCTACTCAGGTCCTAATTAACTGATCAAATGAATCGAACGACTTGTGCTCCATTAGCACTCCAACACCCTAGAAAGTTACCCCACCTTAATGCAACCAAATAAATTCTTGCTCCATGCACATTACATCCTTCACCAATAACAACTCAAGTCATTCGTGATGCTCATACACCCATAAAGCATAACACAACCCTTATCCAAAATTTCCTTTCCTCAAGTCATCCTCGATCTCAACCCCTGTAAGCCACAACTGATTCACCAGTATACCTCAAACTGAAACCAATACGGCATATAATCGTGCAATCAACTGATCAATAGCAGACGCCCCCACTTGGCTCGAAGCCATAGGTCAAAACATATAAACGCTCACAATGCCCATACTCTATTACTGTCATACTGCCATAGTGAGATTGAACTAAATCCTTCATAAGCTCATGCAACAACAACCATCTAGTACTACAAATCATATGTAAATCTTGCATTCACCCTTGTAACAGTCACGACAACTCTCATACGCGATCTAAACTCACACTACAGCACATATAATTCACTGGTAAACGAGAACTCACTAAAACACAGCATAGGAATTCACACGCCCTCAGGATGCCCCGCAGGAGATAATCCACCTACTTCGCCTCAACTAACATCTCTTTATACCCCTCCACCGTCATAAACATCACGCAATCACTTAATCTTCCTAAGTCTGAAATCATATCACGACATGAAATCTACTTTATTCCCCAACTAAACAACATGAAAAGATCCTTCAACACACCCATAACTCGGGGCTATACATCAAATCAAGATGGAAATCAAGCACCCAATAGTTCTTTCTACCCTCGAGCAGACCCTCCTCGTCACATCCAAATCATATACACACATCTCGTAGTCACATCATACTCATCGCGTAGCCATCCAGCCACAAACTCCACTAATAGTGATACTACCAGACATATAAATCTAAAAGTACGTGCTCACACAATCAACACCTCAGTGCTCAAGTTACAGGCAAAGCCCGGCCTCAAGTCCTTAAATCTGGCCCAACATCAACACACAGAAATCACATCTCGTGCCTCGTTCAGGAAATCCAAGCCGTCGATGCACAGCTGATACCGAGCACTCATGCGTGCATACGAACGCGTGGAAGGAATTCAAAGAGTTACATTTCAAGCTGAATCCATGTCGCACGATAAGAATTCAAGAACGTGGAATTTCCTAAAGGTTCTGTAGCCTCTCGAAGATAAGTACAGACGTCTCCGTACCGATCCGCGAGACTCTACAAAACTTGCTCATGACTCGTGAGACTAATGTAACCTAGGCTCTGATACCAACTTGTCACGACCCAAAACCAACCCGGTCGTGATGGTGCCTAGTGTGGTACTAGGCAAGCCGACACATTACCAAAACCAATCAATATTTTCATTTTCAAGACAAAACCAAAGCTATTGAACAATAGACCTTCATAAAGTGTTTAAATCAAAACAACAGTGCGGAAGAAAAGCCCGACATCAGGGTGTCACTAGTCATGAGCATCTACTACAACCGTCTGACAACATCAAGACTAACATAGCCTGGAAATAACTAAATACACTAAGGGAGTATAAGGAGGGAGAAAAGCAGGGCTGCAATCGCCAGGCAGCTACCTTGCTAACTCCGATGGACTTGCAACTGAGTAATCAACACCCGCTACCGGGTTCAAAAATACCTAGATCTGCACACAAGGTGTAGGGAGTAATGTGAGTACGCCAACTCAGTAAGTAATTAAGGTAAATAAAGACTGAGCAGTAGTGACGAGCAATAAAACATATACAGTTCATATCATGAAATCTCAGTAGAATACAGCAGGCTTTTAAAATCGGTTTTGAATCAAGTCAGCTCCTTTAAATCCAGTTCCAGTAAAACAATTTAAAACAGTGAGTAAAAATAGTGAAAACATAATCAACCCCTCAGGCAAAATTCACTCGTATACAGCCCCTCGGGCAACATAAATAATAAACAGCCCCTCGGGCAAACATGAAACATAAACAGCCCCTCGGGCAATCATCACTGTCACTCTTATACAGACCCTCGGGCATACCTCAAAATCACTCGTAAACAGCCCCTCAGACACAACATGAATCAAGAACAGCCCCTCGGGCAAAACATCATATCACTCACTCAGGGTACCCGCGCTCACTAGGGGTGTTAAGACTCAAGAGGGGCTCCTACAGCCCAAGCGCTATAACAAGCCACCTCGTGGCTTAAATCAATCAGGCCCTCGTCCACACAATATCATGAATCGGTAACAACCTGCTACGGCGTGCAGCCCGATCCCATAATATCCTCAAAAAATAGGCCCTCGGCCTCACTCAGTCAGAAACCTCTCATGCCACTCGGGCTATCAGTAAAATAGGGTACTCAGCCCAAAATATCATTTTATGCATCAAAAATGGAGTAATCAAGACTGAGTTATGAAATCAATAAAACATAGCATGACTGAGTACAGATCTTAAATCAAAACAGTAAGGAAATAATAAGAAAAGGGCCCTAAGGGTCCAAACAGCTTTGGCAGAAGGCCCAAATATGGCATTCAGTCCAAGTTATAGAAATTCTTTCTAAATCACATATGCCTCATATAGTTTCAGTCAAATACACAACTATACAGTTGCTACGGGACGAATCAAGTCACAATCCCTAACGGTGCACGCATACACGCTCATCACCTAGCATGAGCGTCACCTCAAAGTAGTAAAACAATATGAAATCCGGGGTTTCATACCCTCAGGACTAGATTTACAATCATTACTTACCTCAAACCGGTCAAATCTCTATTCCGTGATGCTCTTGCCCCTCGACTCGGCCTCCAATCGCTCCGAATCTATTTACAACCATAACAATACCATCAATATACGCTAATGGAATGAATTCCACAAGGAAAACTATCAAATTAGGCACAAATCCCGAAATCCTCTCAAACCCGGCCCCTGGGCCCACGTCTTGGAATCCGACAAAAATCACAAAACTAGAAACTCCTTTCACTCCCGAGTCTATCCATACCAAAATCATCAAAATTCAACCTCAAATGGTCCCTCAAATCCTCAATTTAAGCTCTCCAATTTCCAGCCATAATCCCTTCAGTTTCACCCGAAATTCCCACTAATTTCATTATTAAACACTAGGAAAAATCATCATAAACACAAGTAATAAAGCCCAAGTAACTTACCCAACTGATATCCCTTGGTTCCTCTTGAAAATCTCTGCCCAAAGCTCAAAATTCGGCCAACAATGGTGAAGAATGGTCAAAAATTCGCGAAAGAACCTTTATATACATTCTGTCCAGCAATTTCCGCATCTACGGTCCTTCTATCGCACCTGCGCAACCGCCTCTGCGGTCCAATCAACCGTACCTGCGGTTTTCACTTAAATACCTAGGACCGCATCTGCACCCAGGCACCGCACCTGCAATCCCGCAGATGCATCCAACACACCGCATCTGCGGTTTCTCCTCTTGGCCCTCAAGTCCGCATTTGCAGCTTCCATACCACTTTTGCGACCTCACACATGCGGTCCCCAATCCGCAGGTGCGGAAATAAAAGAAGCAGCAACTTCAACTGCACCAACTAAATTCCAACTCTTCCGTTAACCATCCGAATTTATCCCGAGGCCCTCAGGACCTAAACCAAAAATGCCAACAAGTCACATAACACCATTCAAACTTATCCAAACCTTCGGAAAACTCAAAACAACATCAACACACCAAATCACCCTCGGATTCAAGCCTAAGAACTTCCAAACTTCCGAATTCCGCAAACAATGCCGAAACCTACCATCACCTCCGAATGACCTGAAATTTTGCACACACGTCACAAATGACAATATGGACCTACTCCAATTTTCAAAATTCCAATCCGACCCCGATATCAAAATTTCCACCGCCGACCAAGAAACGCCAAATTTCCAATTTTGCCAATTCAAGCCTAAATTTACCACGGACCTCCAAATTACATTCCGGACGCGCTCCCAAGACCAAAATCACCTAACGGAGCTAACCAAATGATAAAAATCCAAATCCGAGATCGAATACTAAAAAGTCAAAACTTGGTCAAACATTTTAAATTTAAAGCTTCAAGCTGAGAATTATTCTTCCATATCTGTTCCGATTAACCTGAAAACCAAAACCGACGATTTACATAAGTCATAACACATCATACGGGGCTAGCCATACCCGAGAACTTGCGAGTGAAGTGCAAATGTTCAAAACGACCGATCGGGTCATTACATGATGAGTGAGTATTCCTAGGTTACTCAACACATAGCAAGGTTTATATAAGGGCATAACAAAAGGACTATTTATATTGAGGAGTGTGATGCATGTTATATTTGATGAATCGTATGTCTCTATTGAGAGAAATATGCATGATTATGATGCAGATATTGGTTTTACAAGAGATCTAAATCTATATTCAGACAAAGATGTAGGTATAAATAGTGCAAAGGAAACGATAATTTCGGAGAAGGACCTGGTTCTTCATAGAGTGACCAGGAGTAAGTTAGCTAGGAGAAACAATCAAATCACTGAAGAAGCAGAATCTCTAAAGAGCAGGAACCTAGTCCTATGTTAGATGCAAATGCTCAACCAAACAATCTACAAGTGACTGCTGATCGTGGTAGACAAAAGAAGGGATGGAACCAGCAAGTTCACACCCCTTGGACTACATTCTCCAATATCCAAACTTAGAAATTACAACCAGGTCCTCCTTAAGGAATTACTATGCAAACTCTTCTTTTCTCTCCTCCACTGAGCCCAAAATTCATGATGAGGATGTCACGCCCCAAAACCGAGGAGCGCGACCGGCGCTCAACCGAGTAAACCCGACTGAGCAAGCCTGTTAGGTTTCATTCTACCCAAACTAATTCATGAATAAAGAGGAGATGAACTCCATCTATCATACTTTGTAAATATTTCATTAACAACTTCCATTTTGTTTCCATTAGCAGTTTCAACCATAATATCCAAAACATTACAATTTTTATAGAAATGAAGAAAAACATATTTGTTAAATACCGATATTTCTAATTTAATTTCCAATACCAAACACTACCCACAACCTGTCTACGGAGCCTCTAAATACAGCTGAAGAGTAATATGGAAATGACGGCAACAAGGCTCCAGCTATACCTCAAAATATAAAGTACATGATAAACAATGATACAGGACCCCGAAATGAAGTGGGGCTCACCAAGTTGGCTGGAAAGAGGATGCGCCACTAGCTGCGACCAACACTGTATGCTATGGAACCACCTACATCCATTTAAAGATGTAGCGCCCCCGGCAAAAGGGACGTTAGTACTGTCGAATAGTACTAGTATGTAAAGGCAAACACCAATCTTAGCAGAATGAACAGTGAAACAAAGAGAAGACGGTCATAATAATCAATAAGTGCTTCACATAAATATAAAAGAAAACACCAAGTAAGGATCACATAGTTTCTGATTCAATCTTTCCATCTCTTTAGGTTAATAATCTCTAGTGCCAAGTGCCACAACCCATAATGCCACCATATTTTTACACGGAGTCCGGTCCTGGCCCGACCGGCTAAGCCATCCCAAGTGAGACATATCCAAATTCACGATGATAATCAGAAATCCAACATAAATGCCACCATGTGTACAACATGGTGTCCGATCTCGACCTGATCGGCTAAGCCGTCTCAAGTGAGACGTAACCATATTCACAATTTCATCCACAATGCCACCGTGTGCTTACACGGAGTCCGGTCTCGGCCCGACCGGCTAAGCCATCTCACTTGGGACATAACCTCTTTCAATTATTTATTTAATTCACATTTCTTTCCATCTTCCATTACATGGCACAAACAGCCCCATTTATTAAGTAGTTCTTGGCACTTGGACACATTTTATAACTTAAGTCTTCCCCTTTTTATTTGTTTGAATAACAGTATCATTCATGTCAACAAGTTCTATCACATAAGGCATTGCACACATAAGGAAAAGAGCTTGAAAATCATAATCACGTTCTAAAATAGCATGATTACGTGGTAAACATTTAGAACAATTACGGAACATAAATATTTCAACCCAACACATTAAGGCAATCAATTCTAGCATGATCAAGTCAAAACTTACACCAATTATTCGTACACCAAGAGTTCGATTCTAAGAAGAAGAGAGTTAGCCGTACGTACCTCAATAGAGCTTTTAAGCAAATTTTACTTTTAGAAGTTATTTTAAGACAGTTGAGTCGAGGCTCATATCGTAATCTAATTCATATATTTCCCTCATTTCATAGGCATCATTAGGCACAATTATAGACGTTGTCCCCACTATATGTCCCTAGTTCATTTAATTCATTTTCAAACATCTTCGTAGTTTACCAACCACTAGACACAATCAATCAATACATTTGGTGCACATAAGAGCAATTAGGAGTATCAACCATATCGAGTTTTCTCACACAATTTGGCATACTAGCCTTTATTTGAAACACGACTCAAAGCCGTCATATTTTAATACGCAACTCATATATATATATATATATATATATATATATAGTCTCTATTACTAGAATAGTACTAAGTTAGTAGGTAACTAACGTAGTANTATGGGTAATAACCTGGAATATAAGATTTATGAACTTTGAGCCAACCATACTTGAACTTATGAAAATATTTATGGAATTCGATTCTAAGAGAGAAAGTTTAGCCAACATACCTTGTGTAAGCTTTCCTTAAGTTAGTACAACGTTCCGAAAATTCTGGCAATCCAAATCTACTTTGAGACATAACAAAATCGAACACAAGTTGGGAAGATATTCATGGTTTCAGCTCATTTGAGCATTTTATCAAACACTAGTTGTGCATCTTGATTTCAAATCTCTTCTACAAGATTTCCTTCATTACCCAACCCAATCTTTACTTATTTGTGTTCAACAATCTTCCCACAAACCTTATTTCTACATGCATGTATACATAATACTATTACACCCAAGAATCATACCTCAATAACCCATCTTATACCCCAAACTCGAAATTAAAGTCTAGTGTATAGAATCTTACCTCTTAGATGAAGGTCTTGTGATTGGTTTCCTTGATTCTTGAAGATTAATGAAAGATTGAATGGTTAGAATGTTAGGCTTCCTCCTTCTCTTTCTAAAATTCTCTTACCTCTCTCTAGAATCATCAGAATATTGCCCCAAATGAAGCCCCAAAGCCTATTTATCAAAATGGTGTCGGGTTACAAAAATAGGAAAATTAACCCTCCGAACTCGGGTCTGCGGTCGCATAATGGACTGCACAATTGGTATGCGGGTCGCATAACGCACCGCAAAACTGGTGCCCAGAACTGGGCTACACTGGTCCATTTTGCGACCATTTTGGCGGTCGCAGATCAATTATGCGGACCGCATAATGATTCTGCAATCACAGAATCTGCCACGGGATCGCAATTTGCCAGCCTTTGGTAATTTGATCATAACTTTGTGTAGGAATGTCGAAATGACAAACAGTTTGAAGCGTTAGAAACTAGACTGGAAGATCTTTCTTTTGTTATATATATATATATATATATATATATATAATTTTCTAACATATCCAATTGATGTTCATCATGTTAATAGCACGTAAAATATTATAATTAGCCTACCTAGCACCACGAAATCGTAAATTACTTAGCGAAATTTTCGGGGCCTTACAGGGGATCTTCAAGATTTCTATTGGGTAATTGCCATGCAAGAGAAGCTGAATAAGTTTGTAAGAAGCAAGTTAGGGCATATGGAACAAAAGTCACATATAGGACAATCATTGGTACCAGATAGGTACTCATGAGTATGTTAGATGAGCAAGAACTAGTCTCAAGAAATAAGGCCAGATTGGTTGTTCAAGATTACAATCAGGACATGGGGGGTTGACTATGATGAAATGTTTTGCCCTAGTTGCATGAATGGAGCTTTTCAAATATTGATTGCCTTTGATGCCAATGTGGAGTTTACTTTTTATCAGAAAGATGTGAAGACTGCCTCCCTAAATAGGTACTTGAAGGAAGATGTCTGTGTGAGAAAGCCACCTGGATTTTAAGATAGGAAATTTTCAAACCATGTCTATAGGTTGGACAAGGAATTATATAGTTTGATAAAGCTCCTAAAATTTGGTAAGAAAGTTTATCTAAGTATTTAGCGGAAAAAAAATTTCAGAGAGGTAAAGTAAACAACACATTGTTCTTGAACATAAAGGTAAATTTTTTTTAATTGTTCATGTGCATGTTGATGACATTAGTTTTGGTGATGCCAATAAGATTTTGTGCAAGGAATTTACTATACTGATGGGAAATGAGTATGAGAAGAGCATGATGGATAAACTCGATTTCTTTTTGGGTCTAAAATCAAGCAAAATTCAAGTGGAACAATGATCCATCAACAAAATCATATAATATGATATGGATTCCTCCAAGTCGAGTGATACAATAATTGCCCCCGCCACAAAATTATAGTTGGATGAATATGGTTAAAGTGTGGAACAAAAAATTTATATAGATATAATTATTTTACATTTGTATCTTACTACTAGTAGGTCTGGCATAGTCTTCAGTATATAGGTGTTTGTACTAGGTTCTAGGCTAATCCAAAGGAATCCCGTTTGAAAGCTGTAAAAAAGATTCAAAGATATTTAAAAGGAACATTTGAATTGTGGGGTACCCTAGGGGGTATAATTTTAACCTTTTTGAATATGCTCATTATACAGGATTCATGATGGGCAGAAAAAGCACATCAAGAATGGAACATTTTCTTGGTTCTTATCAGATTTCCTAGCAACCAAGAAGTAACATTCAGTGTCCTTATCCACAATAGAGATAAATATATTTCTACTGCCTCTTGTTGTGAATAACTCATGTGCATTAAGAATTAATTAAAGGGTTATAGTATTCATATTTATTGTATGCTTATTTACTGTGATATCACTTATGCTATTAATATTGTTAAGGACCCATATCAACTAACCTTGCCTTCTACCTAGGCCCAGAGGAATGATTATCTTGCTTTATTCTGAATATCCATTTGTTAGATAAATCTCTCTTACCTTTCGGAAATTTCACTAACTCATATGTGCCATTCTCATGGAGTGACTTCATCTTAGCTTCCATGGCTCGATCCACAGATCTTTGTGAGTATCTTGCATGGCTTCATCATAATTCTTAGGTTCTCTCATGTCAGTCAAAAGTACATACTCATCAGGAGGATAGCACATGGATTTTTGCTTCTCCCATGTAGATCTTCTAAGAGAGGTTTCAGGAGCATTCGAAGTAGTTACCTGAGCAGGAACTGGTTGCTGGTCAACCACAACTTCATCAACTGAAGCATCCATAACATCTACACCATGATGATCATTTAGATCTTGATCACTATCTCCATCATTGTCTTGGGTTCCTTCATGTGCAATAAGTGCCATAGCAATTGAAACCGGATCAATATCAACTAAGCTCTTATTACTGTTTACCGTAAAAATGGTAATAACAATTAGATTTGTTGATGGGACTCTAAAAATACGTGATCTATTTTTATGCTAGTTATAGAGCAGTTGATGCTATGTGTGTAAATTTTAAGGGTGAGACGCGAGCTAAAGTAAAGCGGTAATAGAACCGAGAGATAGCCTTTCGGGGCCTCGAGCTGGTCGATTTGGGGCCTCGAGGTCGGGTCCCGAGCTCGGACTCAGTTATCAGGGGAGATGGGGGAGGGCTAACAGATGCAATAATATTAAAAGGAGGCTTTTTATGGCCAATAACAAGCAATAAATGTAGAACGAGTACGAAGATAATAAGATAGAGCAACAATATCAAGAGATTGTCTTAGAGAGAAAGAGAGAGAGTTATCATATATTTCATGTAGAGTCTTTGGAGCAACATCAGTCCCCTACCAAATAATTAGAATCCCCTTTATATAGAAGGGGGGAAGCTTATATGGTAAGGCATACATTAGCTGTAAAGGTGTGGAGATAGGACGGCTGGAAGTGACACCCCGATTAGGGCTCAGAATAGCCTGGCTAGGCTTTGTTAGACTTAGCCGCGACAGACTTAGCCATGTCTTCGGAACTCCCATTTTCACTTTATCCCCGACCGATGTCCTCTTACGGGCGGGCGTCGATGGGCTCCGAGGGAGAAGAATCGAGCGCATCTTTGTAGCCTTGAGGCTTCGATGCGATCTTCGAAAATGCCTTGATGTCGGGAAATTGGACCCTCCGATTTTGCCGTATACAGATAGTCTCCGCATTTCCTAGATCGAAGCGATATGAAATGAATTTGATGACCAACTCTTTGAGTTCCCGCACCGATATCATATTAGTGACGCGACCTATGACGTGAACCTTTGTGATAATCGGGAAATCCCTTGGACATGTCTTTTCGGTTCCATTCAATGCACTGTCGATTCTCGTTCTTCAAAGTGCAGTACTGCCGTTGATTCGATTTTCAAGAACGTATTGATCGCACCTGCCGATCCGTCTTTCAAATGCATCGAAGACCGTTTGATCTTCCCCTATAAATAGGGGTATTCTGGCGCTATTTCTTCGGCTAAGTGTTTTCTTTCACTCATTCACTTGTTTCTCTTCACTATCTTCTCACCATCTTCTTTTATTGTTAACCGCCATACTTGGGGTTCACGGCCCTGAGGCTGTATGGCAGCATTCTTATCGGTTGTGTAGTGGCCTTTTGTCCGAGCTTCTCCATGTTGAACGAGATTATACCATCTCGACGCTACTGCTGTTGTTATTACGGCTGCTATTACTGCTGTCATCGGCTCGAGGCAATGAAACAGCGGCGGTCGGTTTCTTCTGGTATGGACAGGCGTTCGGATTCTACATCGCTGCTCACTCTCCTACCCTAGCCTGATGTGGCACTTCATTCCTTGGGTTTTTTCCCAAGGGATAAAATGGCACAAGCGCCTGTCGAGACTGGGGCCCGCCGGATCTTCAACCTTTGGCTTCGGCGGGCTATGTCTCTTTTTTCTGCCTCTTCTGCGTCCTCCCCCTTTCCTCTTCTTCGTCTTTTCCCTCGGAGATATTATTCCAAGGGATTGAGCTTGGAACCTAGAGGAGGTGGCGGTCGAAGGTATCACCTTTGAGGACGCAAGCTCGGGGAGGCGCCGCTTCAGAGATACTGCTACCGGAGATAGACCTTCGAGGGTAGACTAGGATTTCGCTTCGCATATTCCCTCTTGCTTCCTTGCTTTTGTGTAGGAAACCTTGTAATCATATGTAAGGACCCCTCGAGGGTTGTTGTAAGCAAATTTTCATAAATATAAAGATACTTCTCGATTTCTGCCTTTGATGTTTGTCATGTTCTTTTATTTTTTGCGGGGATCCTGAATGTATGCCTCCGCTGACATTTATCAATATCTAACTCGAATGCGAGTATTCCTTTTGGTTTTTGGTCGATAGAAATGGCTCCTTTTTTAGCCCACCGTTGTTGCTCGGACAAAGCTTGAAGTGGTCTGATAGACCCGGGCCGTCGGGACACTCAAGTCACATGGAGATAGTACTGTGAGGCTTGAAGTTCTTGAGGGCGGTGTCTGAGTGATGGTCGGCTTCGGATACCTAGAGATTTGCTTTGAACTTGGCATGGATAACCTTTTAAGTCGTTGTAGATAGATCCTAGATGATGGGTTACCCGGATTTAGGCGGTGTCCTGGGGTCGAGACTCTATGGGCGGAGCTCGAAGTGCCTGTTCCTCCTCATGGTGGGAACCCTTCGAGTTCGGCTACTATCTTGAACCCCGTAACAGTGGTGGAGGTTTTCTGGAGCCTAACTTCTTTTTTGATAGAGGTCCCTGAGGTCGGGTACCACCTCGAGACTGGAGATGGAGTTATTGGCTTCTTAAAGCCTAACTTCTCTTCGATGGAGGTCCTCGAGGTCGAGTACTGCCTCGGGACTGGCATTCAAAGTCATTGGCCTCCCGGGGCATATCTCGGGCAGGCGGACCGTTGTTGTTTCCACGTCTATATGGGGTTGCTTCCGCCTCTTGGGAGATCCCACCTTTTTTAGATAGCTATCCTCTCATTTCTGCATTGAGTCCTTCGTTACCGTAGCATCAGAGTGTTTGTGTAGGTTCCTACTTTTGCCCTTTCAGTATTGCCGTAGCCATGACTGCTACTTCGGAGTTTTCTTGGCAAAGAGAGGAGAGTGCTGCTCCTAGTGCTCACGATCCGTGGGAGTTTATCTCGAAGACTACGTCCTTGATAAGGGATGAGCACCTTGAGTTGGTGAGGAGAGACTGCGGATGGGGAGAGGAGGTAGCGCTACAGGTGTTTTCCCCGGACGAGGCTATCGCTAACCTGCTGATGTGTTCCTGAATGTATATACATATCCCTTCACACTGGGACCTCTTGACAGGGTCGTGCTCGACTTCTGTGTAAAGTATCGGGTTACTTTGGCCTAGGTACACCCGTCATTTTGGCGAACAGTGTTGATGATGAGGTTTTTTGCGGAGAAGGCGAGGCTTGAATTCATGCTAAGCTATCTCGTAAGGCTGTACCGGCCCTTTCACCACCGAGGTATGCTAACCTTGCGGTGCCATTCGTCTATGCCTTTTGTTGTTGATGATGATGAAAGCGGATATCGGGATTGGGCTAGTCGGTTTGTCCGGATCCGGACGACTGACGTTATCCCCGTGGAGTTTATGCCATTCCCTGAAGAATGGAACTATATGCGTGAGTGGAGCGTCCCGTGCTTTCTCAGATTTGTTCATGTTAAAATCTAGTCTCGTAATCGTGCTTCCTTTTTTTCTGCAGCAATTTCATGGGCGTCGGGCAAAGTTCCTGATCTGCCTGGTTGGGTCCGGAAACTGGCGACCCAATCGTCTTGCGACAAGCGTAGGTGGCGAGATGTGTCCCGGGACAGATGGGAAATAAGACATCACGGTGCGTGTGTATACCGATTTTTCCTTGTGCCTTGTTCATCTGGAGAGACAATTTTCCCCTTTTTATGTATTAATCTTGCTGTTGTAGGTGTCGGAGAGCCTCCTAAGGAGAGGTTGTGCCCCTCCGGAGAGAAGGAGGGTTGCCAGCTTTCGAGTCAAAGGACGACAATAATAAGCTGGAAACGTACTTGCAAGGTGATGACGCTCATGGCAACGCGAAACAGGGCCGGGCCTCTGAGACGGAAATATCGCCCGGGTCTGTTGCGCCCGAGGTTTCCGGTTTTGGAAAGATAGCTCCTTCGAGCGATCGTGTTTCGACCGGGGCCGATTCTTCCGGGTCTGAGGGGGCTAGATGAACAGATATGTGCTCAGCCTTCGAGGAAGTCTTCCGATTTCACTTTGAGGTGAGCTTCGTCATAGGCCTCCTGAATCCGCGTCTTCCCTATCTTACCGGGTTTTTCATTTTGCAGGCCTTTGACGGGCTTAGGTCTGAGCTGCTCCGTCATGGAGCTAGGCTCCGGAAAGCTCTGGATGAGGGTAGATCCCTTAGGGTCCTTTGCGAGGAGAAGGAAGCCGAGTTGGAATACTTGCGATGCGAGGTGTACCGGAGCTTGAATTACTAGAGCTATTTGATGGAGCAGGTAACTTCCCGTCCTGGTTGAGTATGCGTTTTTCTTTTTAACTTCTAAGGTTAACTCTTCGCCTACCTCAGCTGCAGAAAAAGATGGAGGCCTTGGAGCATCTTAGGGGCGAGGCCGATCGAATCAGTAATGACTGTAACGAGGTGAGAGCTCGGGCGCAGGTCCATGCCTCAGAGGAGAAAGATGCATCGGCTAGACTTCTCGTAGCTCGTGGCAACGCTTCAGTTCAATCGGATATGATCACGAAGCTTGAATCCAAACTCTCGAGGGTTAGGGCTGAGATTATTGATTCTCGGACCGAAGCGGTACTGAACTGTACTAAGGCCGATCAGGAGATGGCGATTCATTTGAAGGACGCTACCGATGCCCAAGCCGAGTTGAAGCGGGTCCTTGATCATGGAGATAAGATCGAAGAATATGCTCGTTGTAAATCTCGGAGAAAGGTTCTCGAGGAGATCAATGGCGCGAGCGAGGGCGGACGAGCGCGATGCTCGGTTACTCCTGTCCGATGCCGAGGAAAGTGAAGATGAGGCCGATAGGCTGTAGCTCTCGGGGTGGGGTGTAGACCTCGCCATCCCGTATGTAGTACCTTTTTAGAGTATGTTTATAGATGGAAAATGTATTTTTCCGTATATGTACCTGAAAAGAAAAACCCTTTGCGGCTTTAGTTCTTCTGTACCCCCCTTCTGTTTTGCTTATGGCCAGGTGGACTGGTTTAGTGAGAATCCTTAGATTCGTGATACGGCCTTGGGGCTCATTAGGCAGGCCCGGGGGCTCTTGCGCGCTCGGTCGATGCTACCTTTGGTGTAAGCAGGCATTTGAGCACTTATGCTTTCTCTCTACTATTTCGGGCAAAGTCTCCGAGTCGGGTTTCGACTCGAGCTCATATATCACTCAAGCTTTTTATGTTTTCATGGGTCGGCGACAGTGGCTTTTACGTTTTAACTCTTTTGGATTCAGTCTCTGAGTCGGGCTACGACTCGAGCTCAGTTGACCCTCAAGTTTTACGTTTGTATTGGGCGGGCGACAATGGCTCTTACGCCTTCGATCGAAGTGATCTTTTATGCAAGCTGACGACAATGGCTCTTACTCTTTGCCCTTAGGCATATGTGTGGCCCTGAGGCTCGCTAATGGCTCTTACGCTTTGCCCTTAGGCATATGTGTGGCCCTGAGGCTCGCTAAGCTGGCGACAATGGCTCTTACGCTTTGCCCTTAGGCATATGTTTGGCCCTGAGGCTCACTAAGTTGGCGACAATGGCTCTTACGCTTTGCCCTTAGGCATATGTAGGCTTTATTTTCCTCTCGTTAAGGACTTTTGCAATGATTTTGCCTGACCTGTCGTCGGTTTGGGAAGGACCTCGATTTCCAATCATTTGCGGCGATGTTCGAGCACCTCGTAAAGTTTGGCTCGTAGGCTGAGTAGCTCGAAGCCTTATGATTTGGAGCTGACATGGTCGAAGCTCTTTGCCTGTTGAGGGTAGCCTGTTTAACCGGTTCTTTTCGAAGTAGATTCAAAGTAATGGCCTATGATTTTGTAGCGACGGTCGGGCGTCCCCGAGTCGCGTTAGTTTGGCTGGTGCAGCTGTATGACCGTAGTCATTTATGTTTGGCCGGAGCCATTTGTTGGTCCCGAGTATGGTAGTTTAGGCATCTATATTGAGGGTATGCCTTTTTAGGGGTCTTGCAAATTCGATATGTAGCCTGAACTTCGAGATCGATTTTATGCCTGTAGTAAGGTCTTACAAAACTTTCATGCCTTTTGAGATCTTATAGTTTGTGTTGTTGCTTTGTGCAAGTTTTACAAGACCGAGTATGCCCGCTTGGGGTTTTATGGCCTCGGGTGTTTTCCTGAATGGCGATTGGCGACAGTCTCCGAGTCATCGAGTGTGTTTTGGCTTGAGAGCCATTACTCGTGAGCTCAGGATTGCCTCATTGAGGGCTTACGACTTTGGAGATTTCGACCCTGAGGTCGCGCGTATGCTGAGTTCTTTGGCGCCAGTCTCCGAGTATTCGGGACGCTTTCTTTTTGGAGATATTTCATGATTTCTGGGCTGCCTTGTTGAGGACTTACTAATTAGGAGTTTCGACCCTGAGGTCATGCGGGTGCCGAATTATCGACGCCAGTCTCCGAATATTCAGGACGTTTTCTGATGGAGGAATCGTTCTGGCGAAAACGCTGGGTTTTCCTTGGAGCATGAGTCATGTTGGCAGAAGGCATTCTTTGATTATTTGGCATTAGTACATGTGCCTCTGTCATCGGGGGTTCGGTTGTGCGGGCACGGTTCATTCGACTGTTTGGTCCGGTACATCATTTTCACATTGGGATCCTGGTTTTCATTTCTTGGCTCTCCTGAGCGGACAATCTTCTGAAAGGACGTCCTTTGGCGCTCGTGGTTGGTAGCAAAAGAAGACTTGAGGACCTGTTGGATTCCCCTTAGGTAGCATATGGGTGTTGCCTCGTTAAAAACCTTACCGGCAAAACCCTCTTCGGGACAAAAGCTCGGTCTAAGGAAAAGAGTGCAATGGATGCTTTAGAAACCTTAACGTCTTCGGTCCAGGTGTGCGCTTTTGACCTCTTTGATCGAGTGCATGTATAAAGGATTAGTATAAAATATAAACTTAAGAGGGAGATGGTTATACCTTATCGTGGGATGCGTTTGGCGACGTTCCGAGGTCTGGTACACCTTTGTTGTTTGTGGTAAGGACTCGGTACGGTCCTCCGCTGCGTTCAGTTGGGCTTAGCTGGAGATGTAGTTTGATTATCATTAGGCTCTCGAGAGAGAGAGGAGATATTGGCGTCGGTGTCACGTCGTGCACCGCGAACATTTCCTTTGCCGCGTGCTGCTCCCCTTGGACGGTTTTAATCCCATCTTTCGTCGGGAACTTCATTATCTGGTGGAGGGTGGACGGTACCACTCTCATGCAGTGTATCCACGGTCGTCCGAACAAGGCGTTGTACCTCATGTCTCCTTCGATGACATGGAATTTGACATTTTGGGTCGTGCCGACCACGCTGACCAGGAGAGTGATCTCTCCTTTTGTTGCCTCGCTTGCCATGTTGAATCCGTTGAGGAGTCGAGTGGCAGGAACGATTTGGTCTAGCAGTCCGAGCTGCTCTATTACCTTCGACCTGATAATGTTGGCTGAGCTACCTGGATCTACGAGTACACGTTTTATTTGAAATGTATTTACGAGAAAAGAGATTACCAGTGCGTCGTTATGGGGTTGGGACTGGGTCTCAGCGTCCTCCTCGCTGAATGTGAATGCATCTTCGGGTACGTATCCCCGGGTTCGCTTTTCTCTGGTGATGGATATTTTCGTCCTTCTCATCACGGGTTCTTGAGGAGCATTGACGCCCCCTAATATCATGTGGATAACATGTCATGGCTCGTTTGCTTCATTCGTCTTGGCCGTCTCTCTTTCTCGGAACTGATTTTTGGCTCGATCACTCAAGAATTCGCTAAGGTGACCTTTGCTGAGTAACCTGGCCACTTCCTCTCATAGCTGGTGACAATCCTCGGTTATGTGGCCATGCATGTTGCGGAATTCGCATACCAGGTTATGATTCCTTTGGGAAGGATCCGATTGTACAGGCCTGGGCCATCTGGTATCCTTGATTTTGCCGATGGCGAACACGATGTCTGAAACATCAATGTTGAAGTTGTATTCTGATAGGCGTAGTGCCCCTGTTGGCCTTGTGTTTCCGTTNCTGATACCTTTCTTTGTTTGGATTCGACTCCTTTGCTAAGAGCCTATTCGGGTATACTGAGCCCTAAGGGGCTCCCAATTGATCATCCTCGACCCTGATCTTTGACTGGTATCGGTTGTGGACATCCGACCAGGTTACGGCAGGATACTCGATCAGATTTTCTTTCAGCTGCCGCGAGGCCACTGAACTCCACTCGTTCAGGCCTTGAGTGAAGGCCTATACCGCCCAGTCGTCGGAGACCGGGAGCAGTTCCATTCTTTCCATTTGAAAGCGAGATATGAAATCTCGCAACATTTCGTTCTTCCATTGCCTAATCTTGAAAACGTCAGATTTCCTCGTTGCTACTTTGATGGCGCCGGCGTGTGCCTTTATTAAGGAGTCTGCCAGCACGGCGAATGAGTCTATGGAGTATGGAGCTAGATTATGGTACCACATCATGGCCCCTTTCGAGAGCGTTTCCCCGAACTTCTTCAGTAAGACGGACTCGATCTCGTCGTCTTTTATGTTGTTGCCCTTTACTGCGAACGTGTAGGCGGTAACGTGCTCGTTGGGGTCTGAGGTCCCATTGTACTTCGGGAGTTCTGGCATTATAAACTTTTTTGGGATGGGTTTTGGAGCAGCTTCCTCCGGGAACGGCCGCTGCACGAACATCCTCGAATCTACGCCTTTCAAGACCGGGGGCGCGCCCGGGATTTGGTCGACCCTGAAGTTGTAGGTTTCGACCTTCTTGTCATTGGCAGCTATCATCTTCTCACCCGACTCGATCCTTCTGGTAAGATCCTTGAGCATTTTTACGATAGCAGGGTCGGCTATCGAACCATTATTGCTCAGTCTCTCTGGTACCTGTTCGGCCGAGGGAGTTGTCCCTGGTGCTACGGTGCTGGGAGTTTTCGGGTAGCTTTGTAGCTGAGCGATAGCCAGCTGTTGTGCCTGCAACATTTCAAAAATAACAAGAAGGCTAACTTCCTGTTCTTCCCGAGCTTGGGTTTTTCGGGCTTCCTATTGGTCGTCTTGCTGTACGCTTCTGTCGATGTGTGAAGTTTTGTCGACCTGCTGTGCGTCTTGCGAACCCGCGTCCGCTGGAATCGGTCCAGGTGTGTTATCGGGGTTCAGTGGTGGCGTGCCGACGATTGGAACAGCTACACCGTTCTCTTCGTGGTTTTCGAGGTTGTTGTTCTCAACTCTGTTCATTGAGCCAGACATTTTGACCTAAAATCGAAGATCTTGGACAAGAAGAAGTGTGAAAGATAACTTGCATTGTGTAACGAAACTAGCAAGAAAATAATCACTATTATTTTTAGCCCCACGGTGGGCGCCAAACTGTATACCGTGAAAATGGTAATAACACTTAGATTTGTTGATGGGACTCTAAAAATACTTGATATATTTTTATGCTAGTTGTAGAGCAGTTGATGCTATATGTGTAAAGTTTAAGGGTGAGATGCAAGCTAAAATAATGCGGTAATCGAACCGAGAGATAGCCTTTCGGGGCCTCGAGCTGGTCGATTTGGGGCCTCGAGGTCGGGTCCCGAGCTCGGACTCAAGTTATCAGGGGAGATCGGAGAAAGGCTAACACATGCAATAATATTAAAAGGAGGCTCTTTATGGCCAATAATAAGCAATAAATGTAGAACGAGTACGATGATAATAAGATAGAGCAACAATATCAAGAGAGTGTATTAGAGAGAAAGAGAGAGAGTTATCATATATTTCATGTAAAGTCTTTGGAGCAACATCAGTCCCCTACCAAATAATCAGAATCCCCTTTATATAGAAGGGGGGAAGCTTATATGGTAAGGCATACATTAGCTGTAAAGGTGTGGAGATGGGACGGCTGGAAGTGACGCCCCGATTAGGGCTCAGAATAGCCTAGCTAGGCTTTGTTAGACTTAGCCGCGACAGACTTAGCCGTGTCTTGGGAACTCCCATTTTCACTTTAGCCCCGACCGATGTCCTCTTAAGGCCGAGCGTCGACGGGCTCCGAGGGAGAAGACTCGAGCGCATCTTTGCAGCGTCGAGGCTTCGAGGCAATCTTCCAAAATGCCTTGATGTCGGGAAATTGGACCCTCTGATTTTGTCGTATACAATTACTCTGAGAATCTATCTTCTCAGCTTTGTCAATATCTTCAATAGTTTGGTCTTTAAAGAATATTGCATCACGACTTCTAATAAGTTTATTGTCAACTGGATCATAAAAACGATACCCAAACTCATCTTGACCATAACCGATAAAGATGCACTACTTAGTTTTGACATCCTATTTCGATCTCTCATATTTAGGAACATGCACACAAGCTTTACACCAAAAAACTCGCAGGTGATCATAAGAAACATCTTTGGCAAATCAAACTCTGTCTGGGACATCACTCTCCAAAGCAACAGTAGGAGACAAATTGATAACATAGGCAACAGTATTAAGTGCTTCCGCCCAAAATGTATTTGGAAGTTTAACTTCTGAAAGGAAGCATCTAACTCTCTCTACTAGAGTTCTATTCATCCTCTCTGCCAAACCATTCAATTGAGGCGTCATTGGTAGAGTTTTCTTATGACGAATTCCTTGTTCCTTGCAATAGTTATCAAAGGGACCACAATATTCACCACCATTGTCAGTGCGAATACATCTTAATTTCTTTCCCATTTGTCTCTCAACTAAGGCCTGAAATTCCTTAAACACACCAAATGCTTGATCTTTAGATTTCAAAGGATACACCTAGAGCTTATGAGAATGATCAACAATGAAGGTCACAAAGTAAAGTGCACCACCTTTTGACTTTACTTTAAAAGGACCACACAAATCAGAGTGTACTAGCTCCAATAAATCGGGCTTTCTTGAGGGAGGATGGCTATGAAAGGAAACCCTTTTCTGTTTGCCATCTAAACAATGGATACACCTTTTCAGCTTTGCTTGTTTCACTCTAGAAAGCAAACTTTTCTTAGCCAAATACGTAATCCCCCTCTCGCTCATATGACTCAATCTTCTATGCCACAACTCTGATAAAGTGTCACTTTCCACCAGATTTATGGAGTCATTAAGAATAGAGCCCTGTGTCAAATATAAATTACCAGACTTGACTCCTCGAGCCACTACTAACGAGCCCTTGGTCAGCTTCCATTGGCCATTAAAGAGGGCATTATGGTAACCTTCATCATCTAATCTTCCTACGGAGATCAAATTGGAAGGAAAGTCTGGAGCATGCTTGACATCCTAAGGAACTAACATTGAACCATTATTAGTGTCAAACCTCCTTTTTACCCGAGGGGGATTAGGGAGTTTTTCCAACTAAAGTGAAATAATCGAAATGGGATTATTTATTTTATTCAGAGTCGCCACTTGGAATAATTTATGGTGTCTCAAGTCACCGATTTATTTTAAATCCCAAATCGAGGAAATTTTTGACTCTGTTGAAAGTCTGCGCAACAAAATGATCGGGTAGGGAATTCTGTTAAACCGGGAGAAGGTGTTAGGCACTCTCGAGTTCCGTGATTTTAGCACAGTTGCTTAATGACTTATACTTCGCTTATTTTATCTAGTTACTCATTTTCGGACATATGTGTATTTTACCCTCTTACCACTACTAATCACTTGATTACTCATTATTTAAGACGAGTTACGCATACGTATACTCGTTTACTTTTAGTGTGTCAAAAATCATGTCACGCATACGTGTACACAATCCATGACACCTAGTTTATTTAACAAAAAGTTCGGTCAAAGCCGCGCGAACGCGTACCTTGATTTTATTTTTGGGATTATAATTATGTCATGCGAATGTGTACATAATCACGATAACAGATTAAAAACGCGCCTAAAACATTATAGCGTGTTCACAATTCCTAAGGTTATATGTTCCGGAGTTCTCTTATTTAGGAAGGTATGCTATTTGGACTTATGATTTTTAGGCTTCTTTAAACTCCTAAAACATTTTAGGACTTTAAAGAAGTGATGCAACAAATATATAAAAGAACGGGACCTTTTTATAGATGCAAACTTCACTTTTCATTCAAGAAATCTCCAAGTATAGAATCAATGAGAAAGAATGCCGACTAAACTTCAAGGCGGACAGAACCACAGTTCGAAGCTCGACGGCGAAGCAAACCAAAGAACAAGCCTCTTACGGCTGAAAAATTACTGGTTATTGGGGTTGGTTTTGAGGTTATTTTAAGGCTGTTTCCGACTGATTTTAGGCAACGTTCATGCTGTTTTTTTTTAAGGCTTTTGCTTGCGTTTCTTTTGCTATTTTCGCAGCTGGTTTGCTGCTATTTTTGGAGCTGGAATTTTCTATGTTTTTGGCTGAGAAGAGAGTGTTTCTTGGCTGTTTTGAGAAGGAGATGAAGCTGGGTTTCTGGAAGTAAAAATGAAGGAGATGAGTGGAGTGTCATGGCTGGATTTTCATGGAGGAAGAAAGAATTTTCATATTGACTTTGTTGTGTGAAGATGATGATGAACTAATGAGGAAGAAGAGGAGTGAGCTCATTTTTTCTGCTCTCTATTCTATTTCCTTTTCGCAGATACCTTTCTTTCCTTCTTATATAATGTGTGTGTGTTTATAGAGGAGCAAAGGTGTGTGGAATAGTGCCTCCCCCCCCCCCCCCCAAAACGTGAGTGGTAGGGACGTTGGATAAGAACCAAAATAATTTCCCCAAAATCCTTTTCTTGTCAGTGCAAAATGTTTTTAGATCAAGCCAAAAATCCGCCCCAGCGTAAACTCTACGTGAATTCTTTTTTTGTGACGTGTATGAGCATGTGAGTTTGTTACGGGAAGATAAGGAGGAATCTTTGGCAAATGAACACTTTTAATTGGTTCTTTCTTTTTGTAGTATTTTCTTGATAATAAATAAGTAAATAATCTACTCCTACTAAATAAGTAAATAAAAAGTAAATTAAAATTATTACACTCACTATTTATTTGTCGAAAGCCTCGGATTTAGAACATTGCACTAAACTAAATAAAACTCCATTTTTTTGGATTTCTTTTTTTTTTTTTTTTTTTTGTAAATGAAGATAAAACTTATACTAAAAATACAACTCTTTTTTTTGTGATTTTCAATTTTATCAAATAAAACCAATAAAAAGGTGAAATGAAACAAAGATATTAAGATTAAACTTACAAAATATTTAAATACCAAAAAGTGAGTGAAAATTCAAATATGGTCAAAAATTAGGTGCTCACGGCTACCCCTCTTTGCTTGGGAACATGAAGAGTTCTTAGGCAAAGACAAAGTGATCCGTGGGACTAATTTTTGACCAAATTTTTATTCAAAAAGGAAAATAAACAAAGGCAAAGGGTGCAACCGAGTCCTGGTTTTGGATAGCCTACATATCCCGGGTTATCAGGGAACCAGGTCGCGTGTAGTTCAAGAGTGAATGATGGAGTGATGAATTCGAGAGTCGAGTGAGGTTCCGTCGAGGCTCCGGTCTGTGGTCCTGTTATTACATCAAAAATCAAAATTAAAAAGACTAACTAAGCCTATCAGCTACGAGTTACAAGACTCCTATCTATGAGTCTTCTGAAACTTGATCTTGAGTCTTGGTTGGTTCTTCATGCAGACTCTGATCTAAATCTTGGTGCTTGTTAGCTGCAAGTGTTAGTTCATTCTTCCACGGCTTCTTCGGATCAAGACCGGACATGCGGTGCTCGTGACTTCAGCCATGTCATGAACAGTTCACATCTTTCATCTGCTTCTGCATTTGGATTCACCTCCCTCTTTTTTTTTCTTTTCTTTTTTTTTCTTTTTTCTTTTTTTCTTGGATTGAGACTTCTTCTTTGGTCATCTCAAACCTTGCCTCGAGGTAAAAACCTTATTCTTCAGGCAACTCGTCCTACTTCCGATTTGAAACTTCAAATTAATTCCCTCATTCTCCAAGTGGGCGCCTGCTACTACAGCAAAACAAACAAAACAAAAGAAATATTTCTGCCCCAGTTTGCACTAGGAAGATTTCTGAGTTGTTAGCAGAACTACAAATTACCTACGCTATTGATGAAGGATGTAATGATGAGAGTAAAATTAAAGACTCGACTAGGATGTGCGTCTCCTAGGGATGAAACTTGAATAACCTAAACTAGGAAGTGCGTCTCCTAGATTTGAGATTGAGCTTGCGAAAAACTATAAACTAGGCTTAACTAAAGTAAAAACTGGCCCTATTCTCCAGGCGGGAACCCTGATTTCAAGAAAACTAAAGATTGGTAACTTAAGAAAATTAAAAATTGACCTTTTTTTTTTAAATCCAGACTTCCTCTTCTTCTTTTTTTAAGAAATTTGTATACGGTGAAATCGGAGGGTCCAATTTCTCGTCATGGAGGCGCCTCAAAAGATCATCTCGAAGGCTCGAGGTCGCGGCCGAGTATCCTCCCTTGAGGATCGTTGACACTCGACCTCAGGATGGTAATGATCACGGTTATGGTAGAAATAGGGAGTTCCCAAGGCGCGGCTAGTACTGACAGAGCCTAGTGGACTACTCTGAGCCCGAATCAGGGTGTCATCTAGTTGTCCCATCTTCATATCTTTGTTATTAATGCACTTTGTACTACGTTGGGATTCCCCTCCTATATAAAAGGAATCCTTGTCATTTTGTAAGGGTCTGTTGCTTCAGTTGCTCCATACGAAATATAAAAGAACATTCTCCCTGCTCTCTTACATATTCTCTTGATATTATTGCTTCCATTTATTATCTTCATTATTTTTCATCATTTATTGCTTATCATTGGCCATAAAGAGCCTTCTTTGATTTTATCATAACTGTTAGTCATACTTCGATCACCTTCGATAGCTCACAGTCGAGCCCCGGAATCGACCTCGAGGCCCCGATTGTCAACCTATCGGTTTGGTTATCACCCCATTCCTAACTCTAATTCCATTTCTAAGTCTCACATGTAGCATCAACTGCTTAACAACTAGCATAAAAATAGATTACGTATTTTTAGAGTCCTATAATCAAATTTAATTGTTAGTACCATTTTGACGGTAAACAGTTTGGCGCCCACCGTGGGGCTAAAAATAATAGTGATTATTTTCTTGCTGGTTCCATTACACAACGCAAGTTATCTTTTACGCTTTTTCTTGTCCAAAGATCTTTGATTTCAGGTCGAAATGTCTGATTCAGTAAACAATAACCTTGAGAACCACGGAGAGAATGGTGTGGCTGTTCCAGGTGTTGGTGAGCCACCACCAAACCTTGAGAACGCACCAGGACCAATTCTGGTGGACGAAGTCTCGCGCGACGCTCAACACGTCGAAATAAGCTCCCACACTAATAGGAGCATATACCAAGGCGACTAACAAGAAGCCTAGAAAACCCCAGCCCGGGAAGAACGGTAGGTTAGCCTTCATGTTATTTTTGAAATGTTGCAGGCACAACAGCTGGCTATTGCTCAGCTGCAAAGCCACCAAAAAAATCCTAGCACAGTAGCACCGGCAACAGCTCCCCCGGCCGAACAGGTACCGGAGAGATCGAGCAATAACTGGTCGATGGCGGATGCCATCATCGTAAAAATGCTCGAGGACCTCACCAGAAGGATCGCATCGGGCGAGAAAATGATAGAAGCCAACGATAAGAAGGTCGAGACTTACAACTCCAGGGTCGACCAAATTCCAGGAGCGCCCCCGATCTTGAATGGTGTTGACTCAAAGAAGTTCGTATAGATGTCGTTCCCATAGGAAACGGCCCCGAAACCCATTCCAAAAAAGTTCAGAATGCCCGACCTCCCAAAGTATAATGGAACGTCGGACCCCAACGAGCACGTCACCGCCTATACTTGTGCAGTAAAGGGCAACAACCTAAGGGACGAAGAGATCGAGTCCGTCCTGCTGAAAAATTTCGAGGAAACGCTCTCTAAAGGGGCAATGATGTGGTATCACAACCTGGCCCCAAATCGATAGATTCATTTTCCATGACAACGGATTCTTTCATTAAGGCACATGCTGGTGCCATCAAAGTAGCAACAAGGAAATCCGACGTCTTCAAGATTAAACAGAGAGATAATGAGATGCTGCGAGAGTTCGTATCTCGCTTCCAGATGGAACGAATGGAACTACCACCAGTCTCCGACGACTGGGCGGTACAGTCCTTCACGCAAGGTCCGAACGAACGAAGCTCGGTGGCTTCGAAACAGCTGAAGTAGAACCTAGTCGAGTACCCGGTCGTGACTTGGTCGGATGTTCATAACCGATACCAGTCAAAAATCAGGGTCGAGGACGACCAGTTGGGGGACCCCTCGGGCTCGGTATACCCAAGCAGGCTCCAAACAAAGGAGCCAAAGCCAAACAAAGAACGAAAAAGGGTACAAAATGCCCCTAAACTATTGCAAAAGGTTTACAAATAGCCCTCATCCACCTATTGGGCTAAAAATACCCCTCCATCCACTTTTTTGGTTCACTTATGCCCTTTGACCGTTAGGTCAATGCTAAATTAAAAATAATTATTATTCTTTTTGTAAAACATAAAGAAAAATATTTTGCAAAATGTTTTCGTTTTTTTAAACCAATGCACCAATAGTCCACTAATTTAGTAAAATCTTCTTATTTTTTTCTCAGTTTTTACAAAAAATTATTTTTTTTTCATTTTTTTCAGTTTTTTAAAGCATTTTTTTTTGTAAAAACTGAAAAAAATTATAAAATCAGAAAAAAAATGATTTTAATAAAATAATTCGTTTTTTAAAAACTGAAAAAAATATTTTCAACAAAATATTTTCGTTTTTGAAAAATATTTTTTTTTTTCAGTTTTTTCAGTTTTTTTTAAAGCATTTCGTTTTATTTTCGTTTTTCATTTTTTTAAAGAAAAAATATTTTCTTTTTTTTTTAAACAACAGAAAAAATGAAAAAAAAAATATTTTTCAAAAACAAAAATATTTTGTTGAAAATATTTTTTCAGTTTTTACAATTATTTTTTGAGTTTTTACAATAAACATGCTTTAAAAATTGNAAACATGTTTGTAAAAATTGAAAAAAAAAAAAAGACTTTACTTAATTAGTAGACTACTTGTGCATTAGTTTAAAAAATAAAAATATTTTGTGAAATACTTTTTTTTAAGTTTTACAGAAAGAATAATAATTATTTTTAATTCAGCATTGACCTAAAGGTCAAAGGGCATAAGTTAACCAAAAAGGTCGATGGAGGGGTATTTTAGCCCAATAGGTGGATGAAGGGTATTTTTAAACCTTTGCCAATAGTTTAGGGGCATTTTGAACCCTTTTCCGAACAAAGAAAGATATCAGCCATACATTGAAGACTGCAGAAATGCCCCAAGGCGCAACCCGCCTCGAAACGATCGAAGGATAGACCCAGGATAGAATCCTCGGGGACTCATCAACAGAGCCGGGTTCGATAGGAATGCAGGACCAATGGAGGCACCTCGCTTGTCATAATACAACTTCAACGTTGATATATCGAACATCGTTTTTGCCATCAGCAAAATCAGAGATGCCAAGTGGCCCAGGCCTGTGCAATCGGATCCTTTGCAAAGGAATCATAACTTAATGTGTAAGTTTCACAACACACATGGCCACAGGACCGAGGATTGCCACCAGCTTCGAGAAGAAGTAGCCAGGTTACTCAACAGAGGTTATCTCCAAGAATTCCTAAGCGAACGGGCCAAAAATCAGTTCCGGGAAAGAGAGGCGGCCAAGAAGAACGAAACAAATGAGCCGCAACATGTTATCCACATTATCTTGGGAGGCATCGATGCTCCACAGGAACCCGTGATGAGAAGGACAAAAATATCCATCACCAGAGTAAAGCGAACCCGGGGTACATACCCGAAGACGCCCTCACATTCAGCGAAGAGGACACTGAGACCATGTCTCAACCTCACAATGACGCACTGGTAATCTCTTTCCTCATAAATACATTTCAAATAAAACGTGTACTCGTGGATCCAGGTAGCTCGGCTAACATTATCAGGTCGAGGGTAATAGAGCAGCTCGAACTGCTTGACCAAATTGTGCTCGCCACTCGAGTCCTCAACGGATTCAATATGGCGAGTGAAACAGCGAAAGGAGAAATCACCCTCCCAGTCAACGTGGCTGGCATAACCTAAAACGTCAAATTCGATGTCATTGAAGGAGACATGAGGTACAACGCCTTGTTCGGGAGGCCGTGGATACACTACATGAGAGCAGTACCGTCCACCCTCCACCAAATGATGAAATTCCCGACAAAGGATGGGATTAATACCGTCTACGAGGAACAACATGCGGCGAGAGAAATGTTCACGGTGCACGATGTGGCACCGGCACCAATACCTCCACTCGCAAAAGAGCCAAAGTGTAATCAAACTATATCTTCGATTAAGCTCGATTAAACAAAGCAAAGGACAGTACCGCGTCCTCATCACAAGCGACTAGGACATATCGGACCTCGAAGCATCGCTGGCACATCCCACGGTAAGGTATAACCCTCTCCCTTTTCATTTTATATTTCACACTAACCCTTATGCAGACGCCCGATCGAAACAGTCGAAACGCTAACCCAGCTCGAAGACCTTAAGGTTTTAAAGCATCCGTTGCACTCTTTTCCTTCAGCCGAGTTTTTATCCCGAAAAGGGTTTTACCGGCAAGGTTTTTAACGAGGCAATATCCACATGCTCCCCCCAAGAGGCCATCCACTCAGAAAAGCCAAGAAACGCCAAATGGGTTCCCAATAGGAAAATGATGTACCGGGCCAAACGGTCGAACGAACCGTGTCTGTATAGCTGGACCCCAAACGGCAAAAACATGTATACTTGTACCAAGTAATCGAAGAATACCTTTAATCAAAGCATCTCACACTCCAGAAGAAACTCAGCATTTTTGTAAAAATGACTCCTCCGTCGAAAACGTCCCGAACTCTCGGGGACTGGCGTCAACGATTCAACACCTGAACGACCTCCGGGTCGGGACTCCAAACTCATAAGCCCTCAACGAGGCACATGAAAATCATGAAACATCTCCAAAGCCGAAAATGTCCCGGACACTCGGGGACTAGCGTCAAAATCTCAAAAATTGCACGACCTATGGGTCGGAATCTCCAAAATTGTAAGCCCTCAATGAGGCAATACCAAGTTTACAAGTATCGGCTCCCGAGCCAGGATACCCTCGATGACTCAGGGAATGTCGCCAACCACCATCCATTAAAAACCCAAAACCATAAGACCCCGAGCGAAAAATGAGGTCCCAATAGGAAAATGATGTACCGGGCCAAACGGTCGAACGAACCGTGTCCGTATAGCCGGACCCCCAATGGCGAAAACATGTTTACTTGTACCAAGCAATCGAAGAATACCTTTTATCAAAGCATCTCACACTCCAAAAGAAACTCAGCATTTTTGCAAAAATGACTCCTCCGTCGAAAACGTCACGAACACTCGGGGACTGGCTTCAACGATTCAACACCTGAACGACCTCCGGGTCGGGACTCCAAACTCATAAGCCCTCGATGAGGCAACATGAAAATTACGAAATGTCTCCAAAGCCGAAAATGTCCCGAACACTCGGGGACTGGCATCAAAATCTCAAAAATCACACGACCTATGGGTCGGAATCTCCGAAATCCTAAGCCCTCAATGATGCCATACCAAGTTTACAAGTATCGATTCCCGAGCCAGGATACCCTCGATGACTCGGGGACTGTCGCCAACCACCATCCATTAAAAACGCGAAGCCATAAGACCCCGAGTGGGCAGGCTCGGTCTCGTAAGACCTACGAAAGGCAACAACAACATCTGTAAGACCTTAAGCAAGGCATGAACCATACTTGTACTAAGTATCTAATCACTGTAAGACCTCAAAGGCATGACAATTTTGTAAGACCTTGCTAAAGGCATAAACCCGATCTCAAAGTTTAGGCTATATATCGAACTTGTAAGACCCCTAAAAGGCATACCCTCGATATAAACGCCCAAACTACATCACTCGGGATCAAAAATGGCTCCGGCCAAGCATAAACGACTACGGTCATAAGGCTGTACCAGCCAAACTAACGCGACTCGGGGACGCCCGACCGTCGCTACAAAATCACAAGCCTTCAATTACTTCGAATCTACTTTGAAAAGAACCGGTTAAACAGGCTACCCTCGAGATAAGCAAAAGAGTTTCGACCAAGTCTACTCCAAATCACAGGCTTCAAGATACTCAGCCTCCGAGCCAAACCTCCTGAGGTGGTCGATCATCGCCACAAAACGACTCGTAATCGAGGTTCTTCCTGAACCGTCGAAGAGTCAGGCAAAAATTATTTCAAAAAGTCCTTAACGAGGGAAAAATAAAGCCAGTAAAGGGTCGCTTCAACCCAAGGCGTAAGAGCCATTGTCGCCAGCCCGCATAAAAGGCCGCATCGGCTAAAGGCGTAAGAGCCATTGTCGCCAGCCCACACAAATCCAAAAACTTGAGGGTCAAATGAGCTCGAGCCGAAACCCAACTTGGAGACTGCACCTAAAATAGTTAACTAAAAATGCCTAAGAGCAAAAGCGCAAGAGCTTAAACGCCAGCTTACACTAAGAGGTCGATTCGACCCAAGGCGTAAGAGCCATTGTCGCCAGCCCATGCAAATACAAAAACTTGAGCGTCAAATGAGCTCGAGTCGAAACCCAACTCGGAGACTAAACCCAAAACAGTCGATCAAAACATGCCTAAAAACAAAAGCATAAGAGCTCAAACGCCAGCTTATATTAAAGGCTCGCATCGGTCGAGTACATAAAAGCCTACGGGTCAGCCCGATGAGCCTCAGGGCCATATCGAGAATCTAAGGATTCCTACCAACTCAGAGACCAATTGATCTGGCAAAATTCTAGGCAAACAGAAACCCAAAAGGTACAAAATCATGAGGTTCCCCCTTATACACGCATGCAATAAAATACAAGCTCCATTTACAGCATACTATGAAAGCACTATACACAAAGACAGAGAATGAAATAAACGTCCCCCTTGGGGACTATGGCCCGACGGCCTCATCTTCGCTTTCTTCGGTGTCAAACAGAAGTGACCGGGCATCACGCTCGTCCGCCCTTGCTCGCGTCAACTCTTCCGAGAGGACGAACCCCCTAGCACGGATCTCCTCGAGAACCTTTCTTCGAGACTTGCAACGAGCGTATTCCTTGATCCTCTCCTCGCGGTCAAGGATCCTTCTCAGCTCAGCTTGAGCATCGGTAGCGTCCTATAAATAGATCGCCATCTCCTGGTCAGCCTTAGTTCGGCTCATTGCGGCTTCAGCTCGGGCATCAACGATCTCAACCCTGACCGTCGAAAGCTCGGACTTGAGCTTTGTAATCACATTTTTTTGTGCCAAAGCATTATCACGATCTAAGAGGATTTGAGCCTCCAAAGCAGGAACTTCAGCCAAGGCACCCTCCCCCTCTAAAGCCTGAACCTTCGCCTGAGCTCTTAGCTCATCATGTTCACGCTTGGCTCGGCTAGCTTCATCTCGAAGACGCTCCAAGGCCTCCGTCTTTTTCTGCAACTGAGATAAACGAAGTGTTAGCCACAAAAGCTAGAAGGCGCAACGCACACTCACCTGGGATGGATAACTACTTGCTCCTTCAAGTAACTCTCATAACTCAAGCTCCGGCTCACCTCATACTGCAAGTGTGCCAGCTCGACTTCCTTTTCATCGCAAAGGAGCCTAAGGGATTTGTCCCCATCCATAGCTTTCCGCAGCCTGGCTTCACGACGAAGCAACCCGAACTTAAGCTTGTCAAAGGCCTGCAAAGGAAAACCCGATAAGGAAGGGAACACGGGAAACTCAAAAGGCCTATGTCAAAACTCACCACTGAGTGAAGTCGCTGGGCTTCCTCGAAAGCCGAGCGCATATCTGCTAATCTAGCTCCCTCAGCTCTGAAAGGATCAACTCCGGTCGAGGCATGGTCGCTCGGAGTATGCGACCCCGGGTTTCTAGTATCCCTTGAAGTATTGGCGATAGAAAAAGAAGGCGACAGCAACGAGGAAACCACCTTTACAAAACCAGGAACCACGGGCGCGGCAGGCTCAGACGATGACTCCGCGCTGAAGCCCCGGTCTTGTTTCGCCTTGCTTTGAGCGCCATCGCCCTATAAAGGCATCTCTCGCTTATTATTGTCGTTCCTTAGCCCAGAAGCTAGCAACCCTTCCCCCTCTCCAAAGGAACGCGACCTCACTTTGGAAGGCTCTCCGATGACTACAACGGCAAGAATAATACGCAAAAAGGGAAAATGCCTCTCCATATAAAGGAAGGGAAAGAAAAAAATACCACAACACGCACTGTGATGTTTTGCTTCCCGTCTGCCCCAGGACAAAGCTCGCCACTTGCGCTCATCACAAGTCGAGTGGGTCGCCAATTTCCGAACCCAATCTAGCAGATGTGCAACGTCGCCCGGCGCCCATGAAACCGCTGCAGAAAAAGAAAAGAAGGCGCGGTTACGAAACCAACTTTTGCCATAAACAAAACCAAGAAGGCACGAAGAGTACCACTAACGTGTGTAATTCCATTTCTCGGGAAATGGCATAAACTCCGCAGGGATAATATCAGCAGTCCGGACACAGACGAATCGACTCATCCACTCTCGATCTCCATCTTCCTCATCATCTACAACGAAGCGTGGTCAACCGGCATCGCAAGGTTAGCAGACCTCGCTGGTGAAAGGGTCGGTACAGCCTAATAAGATGACTGAGCGTAAGTTAAAGCTCTGCCTTCTCCGAAAACAACCTCATCATCAACATTATTCGCCAAAATGACGGCGACCTCGAGGACCTGTATCAAAAAAAAGTTAGGCTCTAAGAAGCCAGCGGCTTCGCCGCAAGCCCCGAGGTGGTACCCGACCTCGAGGACCTCCATCAAAAAAAAAGAGTTAGGCTTTAAGGAGCCAACGGCATCACCGCAAGTCCCGAGGTTGTGCCCGACCTCGAGGACCTTCATCAAAAAGAAGTTAGGCTCTAAGAAGCCAACTGCTTCACCGCAAGTCCCGAGGTGGTACCCGACCTCGAGGACCTCCATCAAAAAGAAGTTAGGCTCTAAGAAGCCAACGGCATCACCGTAAGTCCCGAGGTGGTACCCGACCTCGAGGACCTCCATCAAAAAAAAGTTAGGCTCCAAGGAAATAAGCATTTAAGCTCCACCCATATGGTCTTGATCACGGGGTACCACCTAAATTCAGGTAAAACCTCGTTCGGGATCTACCTACAACGCCTTAGGGCTATCTACGCTAAGTTCAATACAGGTTTCCAGGTGGCCCGGGTTTGAATGAACCCCCACTCGAGGGCTGCACTCGAAAGCTTAAAGGCAGTCTCTATCCTCGGACCTCCGAGCAAATTTCCCCCCGAATATTACCGCGAGGTCTAAATAAGAAATCACGGTCTCAAGGCTCAAAACATTACTTTCATTTAACCCAAAGTAAGGGTCCTGACGACCCGAGTTTATCGGTCCAATCCATGCTTGGTCCGAGGAAAGGCAAAGGGTTCCACGGGGAGCCTTATTAATCAATCAAAGGTCAGAGAAATATACTTCCACCTGGGCTCGATATCGACACCGACCGGTAGAGTCATGCATTCAGAGTCTCCATAAGCACAAATAAAAGTAAACATAGCAAACATCAGAGATAAAATTGGGGAAACATCTTTGTATTCAAAAACCCGAGGGGTCCTCACACATGGTTACAAAAGCCCACGGAGGGTCCTTACATGGAAACAAAGAAGCACAAAAGTACACATGAAGTAAAAGACAAGATCCTAATCTATTCTCGAGGGTCATCCTCGGCAGCAGCACCTTCGAGCATTATGTCCTTGGGCATGCATCCTCGACGGCAATATCTTCAACCGCCACTTCCTCTGAGGTCTCATATCGGCCCTCAGAATAATATCTCCAAGGTCAAAAATCAAGAAGAGGAAAGTGAGAAGACGAAGAAGAGGAAAGTGATGCAGAAGAAGCAGAAAAAAAGACATAGCCCGCCGAGGCCAAAGGTTGAAGATTTGGCGGGCATCAACCCTACTTGCATGGATACTTTGAGTCCACTTCTTGGGACATTGTGCCGTGCAAGCTACCGGCCAGAGGTACCACTTCACCCCACTGAAAGCAAAGGGGGTGAAGTGCCACACCAAGCCGGGGTAGGAGGGTGAGCAGCGGTGTATAGTCCGAGCGCCCTCATGGGCAGCGGTGTATAGTCCAAACACATTCCCAAGACGGAAGAGATCGGCCTCCCTGCCTCACCATCTCGAGCCAACAACGACGGCAGTAATAACAACAATAACAACAACAACAATAACAACTCGGTGTAATTTCGCTCAGCAAGAGAAAGCCCTATGAAAGGGTCGCGGCATGACTGATGAAAACGCCGCCGTACGGCCCAGAGACCGCAGGGATGAAACATGGAAAATAACAATGGATGGGGGATAAAGAGAAGAGAAGGGCAAAAGACTAATCTCAGAACACTTGAATAAAGAAGTGGTTCTAGGAGGTTCCCTTATATAGGAGATGGCAGCGTAACCGGGGCCCCATTGGTGTCTTTGAAAGACGTACCAGCAGGAGCAATCAATGCATTTTTGGAAAATGGACTGACGACGATATAATGGTTCTAAAGAATAAAGGTCGACAGCGCAGTGAATAATTCTGGAAAAATGGACTAATGACGATATAATTGTTCTGAAGAATAAAGGTCGACAGTGCAGTGAATAATTCTGGAAAAGTGGACTGACGGGACGTTCCGGTTATCACAAAGGCTTACACCATCAATATGATATAATCACGGGAAATTTGGAAAGATGGTTATCAAAGTCGTTTCTTGTCGCTCCTCTCTAAGAAACGCGGGGACTATCTGTATACGGTGAAATCGGAGGGTCCAATTTCTCGTCATCAAGGCGCCTCAGAAGATCATCTCGAAGGATCGAGGCCGCAGCCGAGTATCCTCCCTTGATAATCATCGACACTCGACCTCAAGATGGTGATGATCACGGTAATGGTAGAAATGGGGAGTTCCCAAGGCGCGGCTAGTACTGACAGAGCCTAGTGGACTACTCTAAACCCGAATCAGGGTGTCATCTAGCTGTCCCATCTCCATATCTTTGTAATTAATGCACTTTGTACTACGTTGGGATTCCCCTCCTATATAAAGGGAATCCTTATCATTTTGTAAGGGTCTGTTGCTTTAGTTGCTCCATACAAAATATAAAAGAACATTCTCTCTGCTCTCTTACATATTCTCTTGATATTATTGCTTCCATTTATTATCTTCATTATTGTTCATCATTTATTGCTTATCATTGGCCATAAAGAGCCTTCTTTGATTTTATCATAACTGTTAGTCATACTTCGATCACATTCGATAGCTCACAGTCGAGCCCCGGAATCGACCTCGAGGCCCCCGAATCGACAAGCTTGAGGCCCCGATTGTCAACCTATCAGTTTGGTTATCACCCCATTCCTAACTCTGATTCCATTTCTAAGTCTCACACATAGCATCAACTGCTTAACAACTAGCATAAAAATAGATCACATATTTTTAGAGTCCCATAATCAAATTTAATTGTTAGTACCATTTTCACGGTAAACAAAATTATTATCCTAGGAGAAAATTCATCAGACTAGGTTTTAATCTTAGGAGAAAGATTCATCAGACTAAGATTTTTATCCCTGGAGAAAGTTTCATCAGACTAGGTCTTCTATCTTAGGAGAAAGATTCATCAGACTAAGATTTTGATCCTAGGAGAAAGTTCATCAGACTAGGTCACTTTTCTTCCTTCTTTTTGTGGTATCTTAGGAGAAAGATTCATCAGACTAAGATTTCTATCCTAGGAGAAAGTTCATCAGACTAGGTCTTCTATCTTAGGAGAAAATTCATCAGACTAAGACGTTTATCCTAGGAGAAAGTTCATCAGACTAGGTCTTTTATCTTAGGAGAAAAATTCATCAGACTAAGATTTCGATCCTAGGAGAAAATTCATCAGACTAGGTTTTCTATTTGTTATCTTAGGAGAAAGATTCATCAGACTAAGATTTCTATCCTAGGAGAAAGTTCATTAGACTAGGTTTTCTATCTTAGGAGAAAAATTCATCCGACTAAGATTTCGATCCTAGGAAAAAAATTCATCAGACTAGGTTTTCTATTTGTTATCTTAGGAGAAAAATTCATCTGACTAAGATTTCTATCCTAGGAGAAAGTTCATCAGACTAGGTTTTTTTTATCTTAGGAGAAAAATTCATCAGACTAAGATTTTTATTGGGAGAAAATCCATCAGACTAGGGCTTTTTATCCTAGGAGGAAAAATGTGAGTGCAATGGAAACATTTTATGCACATTAGCAAGACAAATAAAGGCAAAGATTTGAGAAACTTCCCTTTCTCGGCTCTTCTCTTTTCTTCTTTTTCTCTTTTTTTTCTTTTTTTTTCTTTTTTGTTATTGAAACCACTTTCCTTGCACTGCTTTGTTCCTGTTCAAACAAAGAAAATTTTGTCAGTTTTGAAAGTGGTGGTCGGTTTGTGGCCTTAATCTTTGGCAGCTTGGCGTGTGCACATTCGCTTTCAGAAAACTGACTGTATTGGTAATTGGCTGCACTGATGGGAGACTCTGTTGTTGCTTTCAAAGGGGCCTTTACTTTCTGTATTAATCCTAATTTTTCACTCTCAATGCCATTGGTGTTTCGTGGCTCAATCAGCCTTATCCTAACTGGAGATCTTTGCTTAGGCAACCTGTTCTGATATCTTGAATGACTTCCTGCTTTTTGAGCAATTCGTCTGTCAGAGAGAATCACAAGGTATCTTTGTTTGCACCAAGTAGGCTGACAAGAGTCTTTTGGGGAAGCCTTTGTATGAATCCTCAAGGCATGTTGACAGTAACAACTGAGTGTGCTGGCCAAATTTACTTTGTGCAACTGAAAAGCTGGTAGCAGATTTTGAAATCTTTTCTTGCTCGTTTGAGAAGGACTAACTCAGAGTGAAGGGCACAATGATGCAAAGAAACAGTATTAACAAGAAATGCCCCTGTTGGGAAGGACAGAAAGAGGAGTTTTTTTTTCTTTTTTTTTCAATAACTAGCCTTAATGATCATGACATGCATTTTGGACTTAACGGCCTGATCTATCAAACTGATCCAATCGTCCCTTTTACCATTCTTATGACCTTTGAAGTCAGGCTTGTTCATGCTGATTCTTTGCATCAGCTTCACGAGTCACTTTTGACTTATGGTGCCCCGAGGGGTTTTTACCAATAAGTCTCTCTCATTTATTCATCTCTGCTTGCCGTCGTCTTACAGTGCCCGTGAGGGTTTTCACTAGTAAGATTCTCTCATTTTTTTGTTTTGCTTTCTTGTGTGAGCAACTGACAGTGTTCTATGTCGTGTGACAATTGTTGCTCATTGCATGCATCTCTCGGCAATCTTGAAGGTTGATCGGGAGGTTTTTATTTGGAAGGCTTTTGGATAAGGTTGGAAAGGAGGGTCAGTATGAAGGCTCAAAGTAGACTCAAAATGAGGGGTTGTAGACTTACAACTCTTGGAATCGACTCTTTCAAAAGTAAAATAAAATCTTTGCCCTAGTTCCAGTACTGGGGGTTTTTGGATTTTTTTTTACTCTTATTTGGTTGGACCGAACTGTGAGGCTGCGTACGTATCCTTTTTTTGTTAAGGAATCAGGTCGAACGCAGTTCAAACATGTGACCTGACTAATTTTTTTCATCTTTATTTCTTTCTTCTTCTTTTTCCTTTCTTTTGTTTTTCGTTTTCAAAACAAGTTGCCCTAGCCTTTATTTTCTGAGGGCATGGACCTATGACTGTTCTTTTTTTTTGTCACTTGAACTTTCTAAGAGTTGCCCCAGTTTGTACTCTTGGAGTATGGACTTTTATTGTTCTTTTTTTATTATTTGTTTTTTGGACTTTTAACTCTAATCTTGGTTCCAAAAGATGGTGGTCAAAGAAAATAACACAGGCTCAAAAGGAGTAACAAAGGGTATAAAGTGTTTATGTAGCAGAAAAAGAATGCCAATCATGTTAGCTCTTCGCAATCACGACATTGGTTGACATGTTGGTTTTTGGTCTTTTCAGTGTAAATCTGTATGAGCAATATTTTGCTCGCTAAGAATGACCCTTGTCAATTTGGGTGACTTTTTCTTGGATTTTGTCTTGATGTAGAAGATGTATTTTGCCACTAAACTGATCAATTTCAAGTTGTCTGGAATATATCTTCTTTTGAAAAACACTTTCTATCTCTTAGTGATAAACAGACTTCAACCCGTCCGGTCATCCTTAAGCCCGATCTTCTCAATGATTCAAAAGGTAGAGATCATGAACTTCCATGAGCGTGAATGCTTTGATTCCATGTAAACTTGGCTCATGCTTATTTTCCAAATATTTCATGTCTTTATTCACTTTAAAAGTGTCTCTTTCTCACTATCCAATTCAAGACTAAATCAGTTTTCTAATATCTGGCCAAAAATTCCACATGCATGTCATGTCACTAGAACTAGCGTGAAAAGAATTATGCACAAAATGGACACAAAATGACTGGCTGTTTTTTATTGAATGAAGGATAGCAAGGTCCAATAACACAAAAAGAAGAAGAAAAGAAGATAAAATAAGCTATCATGGCTAAAGGAGGAGTGACTTTCCAGTTACTAAGCGACATCTTAGCTACGGATTCGCAAATCAGCATTACTACGGCATCTGACCATTTTGATTGCTTTCGATTCAACACTCAAATTTTGACAATCATCCCGAGCAGCCCATGTCCTATTGCTCAAAACTGGTAGAAGTCAGCCAATATTCGCCTCTATTTTATCACCAACTTGTCTACTTGCTTTTCCGTGACCTTAGTCTGGACCGACAATAGTGGTTCTTGTTCCTTCGGTTGAGAAGATGCTTTTATTATTGAGGGATCCTAGACTCGCCATTGCAAACCAACAAACCTACCACCTTTAATCAGATTTTATTTCAAAACAACAAGCATGTTAGAATAAACACACTTTCTTTTTTCCTTTCTTTTTTCTCCTTTCTCTTTTTTTTTTTTTTTTTGGTTTTTCTTTCTTTTTTTTTTTTTTTCTTTTTCCTCTTTTTTTTAAAACCATTCGATCGAACCTGATGTGGGTTGCCTACGTATCATGTGGGAACATGAATCAGATCTTGCGTAGTTTGGGAATATCAAGAATAAAGTTAATAAACTAACTCTTTTTTTTTTGGATTTTGATTTTTTTTTTTCTAATTTCCGAAGAAAGACTTATAAAGAAGAAAGAAAATATTTTTGGATTTCGATTTGCTTGTTTTTTTTTTAAAAGAATTTTTTAGAAGAAAGACTTCTAAATAAGAATGATTTTTTTTTTTGAATTTCAACTCTCTTTTTGGAATTTCGATAGAAAAATTTCTAAAGAAGAAAGAAAATATTTTTGAATTTTTGGATTTTGATTTTGGTTTTTTTATTTTTTTTTGATTTATTTTTTAAAATTTTTGAAAGAAAGACTTCTAAAGAAGAAAGAAAATACTTTTTTTTGGATTTTTGATTTTTTTGTTTTTTGTTTTTAAAAATTTTTTGGGAAAAAGACTTCTAAAAAAACGGTAGAAAATATTTTTTGGATTTTGATTTTGATTTTCTTTTCAAACGAAAGACTTCTGAAATGAAAGAAAATATTTTTGGTTTTAAGATTTTTTTTTTGTTCGGGATTTTCTAAAGAAAGACTTCTAAAGAAGGAATTAAAGAAAAAAAATTTGCATTTTTGAAACTTGGGGGCCGGAACCGATAAGGTTTGCCTACGTATCTCACATCCCATGAGAATCACACCCGCGTAGTTCGGTCAGTTTTGACATAATTGGAAAAAACATGATATTGACTCACTTTCATTTTTTTGAAATACATTTTCCTCTTTTCTTTTTTAAAAAAAAATTTTGGCAGAGTTCCGAGGCATTTTCGAATACTGAGGTTCTCAGAACCGGGTGAATTCTCTATCCTACCTCACTCTTGGTTTTTCTGTTGTTTTCTTTACTTAGCCGGTCAACATACAAGCCGAAACAAATAAATGTACAAATATCACGTACAATGCATCAAGATGGTCTTTCATTTCGGGTACACCTATCCTAGACGGACCCAACCCCTGTGTTGAGTCCCCTAAGTCAAATGCACGAGATGCAAATGAACGTTCCTACTAGGGATCCGGCATGAGGCTATGTTATTCTAGGTTTGAAACCCTGGGGGTGTGTTCCAGACATGGTTTACCCAAGCGGACAGCTCGAGCCGAGGTGGGGGCACCGTACCGGGAGCACGAAAGTCTACCCGGCCTTGTTGCTGACCCAAGCCTCGTTCTATTTGTTATGAATTCTAACAGAAAAGTGGGCCACGCGTACGTGTGCACCATATTTTTAGAAGACTCAGAAGGAAGGCGTAAGAAGACAGTTTAATACAGTTCAAATAATATCAAAGCGGTAAATGAGCGGCAATTAGCACATTAGGCCCACAAACACAGTAATATCAACAAACAATAAATCCAAGTACAGATTACATTACAAGCTCGAATTCTGAACCTTGAACCAGAGATTCTGGGTTCTTTTCCCCAGCAGAGTCGCCAGAGCTGTCACACCTCCTTTTTACCCGAGGGGGATCAGGGAGTTTTTCCAATTAAAGTGACATAATCGAAATGGGATTATTTATTTTATTTAGAGTCGCCACTTGGAATAATTTATGGTATCCCAAGTCACCGATTTATTTTAAATCCCAAATCGAGGAAATTTTTGACTCCGTTAAAAGTCTGCGCAACCAGAAGACCGGTTAAGGAATTCTGTTAACCCGGGAGAAGGTGTTAGGCACTCCCGAGTTCCGTGGTTTTAGCACGGTTGCTTAATGACTTCTACTTGGCTTATTTTATCTAATTACTCATTTTAGGACCTATGTGTATTTTACCCTTTTACCGCTACTAATCACTTGATTATTCGTTATTTAAGATGAGTTGCGCGTACGTATACTCGTTTAGTTTTAGTGTGTCAAAAATCATGTCACGCGTACGTGTACACAATCCACGACACCTAGTTTATTTAAGAAAAAGTTTGGTCAAAGCCGCGCGAATGCGTACCTTGATTTTATTTTTGGCATCATAATTATGTCACGCGAACATGTACATAATCACGATAACAGATTAAAAATGCGCCTAAAGCATTCTAGCGTGTTCACGATTCCTAAGGTTATATGTTCCGAGGTTCTCTTATTTAGGAAGGTACGTGATGTTTAGCTTAAAGTATATATATTTCTATGCATATCGCCTCATATTTTACTTTTGTTTCGTGAATTTGGGATGTTAAATGTGTTGATTTATGTTAATTTGATGTGTTTTTATGTGTAGGAATGATTCGGGAGCAATTGGGGGTGAAACGCGCAAGATTTGAGTCAAAACGGACGAAACCGGGAAACTTGCGAATTTGGGCGCCCAGCCCTACCTGTGGCGCCAAAAACAGTAGGTAAAAATATTGGGGCGCCTTGGAGGGCGCCTGGCGCCGGGCTGGGCGCCGGTGACGCGGATTTTGTCCTATTTTGCCCGGGACACGGTTTATTCGGCCCTAGACCTATCCAACACGTATAAAAGCAAGAGAAAACATATTTTTTGAGGGGAGGATGCCACTTTGGTGATATCTAACATATTTTGAAGGAGAATTCACGTGGGGGAATACACACCACTCTTGGAGGAGGCTTCTAACTAGTTTTTCTTCTCTTCTCTTCCTTTAATTTCATAGTTTATTAGTTCTAGAGTTTTGGGTGCTACATGAACGTTGTAGTTTGAAGCTTGAATTGTTCGTATTATTTTATCATATTGGTTTATTTATTCAATCTTGCGCTTAATTATTTGATTGCTTGATCACCAATTGAATACTATCTAAGAATCTAGGATTGAACTCGGGAGAGGGAATTCTAGATTGCATATAAGATTGAGTAGAGCAAGATCTTAACTCTTAGGGGGAGCGGCTTTGCGGTTAGGATAGGAATATACCCAATCGCCTTGCTTGGTTATTATACGGGAATTATAAATGCGTTCTTGTTAATTCTAATTCCGTAGGAATATAGGCATTAGGTTAGCTTGAATAGGCGAGTTGTACTTCAGGAGAAGGCTACGAGCAATATTAACCCCATCAATCAATAAACTAGATAAATTAATTAGACAATTTAGGTAGAAAATTCAACGGGACTGTTAGCCAACCCATAGCTCTAGAATATTCACTCATATTGAATTCGTCTCTATAATTCGCTAACTTATTTTCTTTAATCTCTTAATTTGTTATTTTAGATTAATTTTAGTTAAATATTCATACGTTAGGATTTGCTTGAACAGATTAGTTGTTTGGTTTAATTTAGTTGATAGTTAATCACAAGTCTCTGTGGGTACGATATCTGGACTTTACAATCCTATATTACTTGTCGACCACGTATACTTGGGTACGACCATGTAGCTCTGACCACATGGTTCCAATAGCTCCATATGGATATTTTTGACTTAGGGGTGTGTGCGGATGTTCATTTAGGGGTTCGTAGTTGATTTTGGCTTGATTTGGCGAAAGATGGAAAAGTTAAAATTTGGAGAGTTGAGAAGTTTGACCGAGAGTTGACTTTGTTGTTACCGAGAGTCTCAAAATATGCACATTATCGTAGTCTAAAGTGGAACAAGTGATTCAAACATTACATGAATTGTTTGACTTTCCCCAACACCAACATACAACCCATACTATGTCTACGAAGCCTCTAGTAGATACAGAAAAGTACAATGACAGTGCCGGCAACAAGGCTCCAACTATACCTCAAAACGTGATAATATAACGAACAAAAGATACATGACCCCGGAATGAAGTGGGGTTCATCAATTCTACTGGGAGGAGGGTGTACCACTATCACTGATCAATGTTGCCTGCTATCGAACCACCTGCATCTATTAAAGATGCAGCGCCCCTGGAAAAAGGGACGTCAGTAATGTCGAATAATACTAGTATGTATAACTAAACACCATCTCAATAGAATGAATAATAATACAAGGAGGAACAATCATGAAATCAATAGGAGCATCAAACAATACCAAAACATCGAGTTAAGAACCACACAAGTTTTCAAGTAAATTTTCATGTTTTTAGGTTGGGAGATCTTTAGTAACGATATACCATCATTCACAGTACCACCGTACTCTGACACGGAGTCCGATCATGGCCCGATCGGCTAGGCCGACTCATTTGAGACATCACCCACAATCACAATTTCAATTACAATTTCCAGCACAATCACCACCATGTGTGCGACATGGCGTCCGATCACGGCACGATCGGCTAGGCCGCCTCACCCGAGACATTACCCTTTTCTATCATTCATCTCACTTCATACTTCTTTCACATCTTTTCAATGCATTGGCACTAGTGGTCACAAATATAATATCATTATTGGCACTTGGCCATATTTCATATTTCATTCTCCCCTTTTCACGTTCGCACATCATCATCATTATCAACAACAAGACTTTTCAGTTCAAGACTTCAGGTACACATGTGAGCAATTAAGAGTCTTAGACATACAGAGATTTTTCACATAATTTGGCATGATAACCTTCATTCAAAACTTGACTTGAAGTCGTAACAGTTACTACACACAGCCCATACTTTGAACATATTTTCAATTGATAACATAGCATGATAAATGCAATTGGAACACATATTGAACATATATCTTTCAACACAAGTTTACTCGGAATAGCCAATTTCATAATGATCAACTCGGGACTAACATAACTAACATGAATGCCGTGGAATGCAATTCTAAGAAAGGAGTTTAGCCAACATACCTAGATTCAGCCCTTTAGTGTTATTAAAACTTCCCACTATTCTTACAGCTTTAGTCTACATCAACATAATTCAATTGGACCAATATTAGTAAAAATTTCCAGGTTTTTGGTCATTTTGGCATTTTATCAAACACCTAAAGTGCATAGCATTCTACTACCTCTAGTAATGGTGTTCCTTCATCCGACAATCCTTCCTTCCCACCAACAAGATATAATACAACATCCTCTGACTACTAATTGCCTTCGTTAGCACCACTAAAATAACCCATGAACTCACATCCACCAAATTTCACTAATTAACTCATTACAAAATCTCTACAACACGCAATAATCTAGTTTAAGTATTTATGGCTTTCAATCACCATCTCATAAGTGATAGTACTTATTTCTTTCTTATATGTTCACTAATAATCTATGCATGTAAGTTTAAGGGTCGAAGATTACCTCTTATAGGCCAAGTGTTGAAAGTCAACTTTTAGGGTGTTCTTGAGATTTTGAAGAAAATCCCATGGAATCCAATCAAAACCATATTGTAACTAGTCATTGAGACGTGAAATCATCATAAAAATACACTTAGAAACTCACCTCAAGTGTGTATTGGAAGCCTTGGCTGGATGGGTGATGGAGAGAAAAGCCCTAGTCTTGAAATTCTTTTATTTTTTTCTCTCTCCCCGTTCAAGTATTAATAGGCCCAGGCATAGTATTTTTCCACTGGTGCTATCTGTTACACGCCATGTTTTCGTATTTGAGAGTACGTCATAAATCAATTGATTTAAGCTCAGAAATGAAATCATCTTTGAAAAGTTTACAAAGTTAGTTAGTCATGTTAAAGTGGAGGTTATAAATATTTAAGAACATGTACTGCAAGTACCAAGAGGGTTGGAAGGTTTAGAAGCCAAACCAATTGAAGAAAATAAGTTCGTCGAAGGTCGACAAGTTGGGAATGTTATAACATGTACTTTTGGGGTGAGACTAGGGTGCTCAAAATGATAAGGCTCTTATGTTATGAGTCATTTTAGTCATATGATAGTAATGTGTTATATTTTGAAGTCAAGCGAGTGGTGGAACAAAAGTTGGAAAAGGTCATCACAAGTTCCTTTCATAAATGTGCTGAAACTTTGGTCCAATGTAGCTGAGCTTTTCTCCCAATATACTTGGAATTAGCTGATTCTATACCTACAAAATTGAAGATCTACGAGTCTAGTTTCTAACTCATTAAACCGTTCATCGATACAATATCGGAGTAGAGAGATATGTACAGTTTTCGAGACTGTGCAGACTGCATAGGTGACAAGTAGGTGTGTCACTGAAGCTTTTTGAGAAATACATATCGTATGGTATATGAGGTCTTTTTGGGACATATCATATAACAATTTGAAGGTATTGGAATTTAGTTTCTAAGTCTATTAACCGTTCGTTCATACGACATTCGGATAAAAAGATATAAGCGTCGGAAGAAGGGCCAATGCTAGGGTGCCAAGCAAGCACCTCTTTGACTTTTCAATAGTGGATATATATAGGATTTTAAATCGTCTTTATCTTCATTTTTCATAGAAAACGACCAGAGAACCCAAAAAAACTTACCCTTAAGCTCTCTACAAGGGTTCTAAAGAAGATTAACATCCCGGGTACGAAATCAAGAAGCGATAACATTAGAACGATCCCTACGACATAAGTAACGTTATATTGCCCCTCTTTTTCTTTGTAGTTTGAGATTTTAAAAGTACTTCATAGTTAATAAAATGCCTACTTTCTGTATTTAAGCTTTTAAATGTCAAGTAAGGTTGATAAATTCATTTCCTAATAGTTTGAACTCACGGGACGGTGATCGGAAGCCGTGAGTTCGATTTATTTATCTTTTAGTGGACTGTTTTGTAGTCCACTTGTGTTGGCCTCTTGTGCTGATGTTTTATGGAGTTTTGGAGGAGAAACGGTGTGGAGAAGCACCACATAATGATAGAATGGTGGGCTCGTCATTCGTCATTACATTTTTTAGGTTGTTTGACACTATTTTGGTTGTCGTTTTATGTATGAAGTGATTAGCGTGTGTGGGATATTTTGTGGTATATTGTGATGGGGATAAGATTGGAAAATGATGAATACATGTTGTTATTGTTGTGTTCTTGTTGTAGTTTGTATATAGTATTGGAGGAGGGCCTTGTTACAGGGGAGATGTTGCCCAAATTTACGTAAACAAGCTACTAGTTTAAGTTGCGGACTTAGCCTTTACTCAGCACTAATTTTGAATCTCCTTATGGTAGATTGAGTTGAGCTGTTTGAAGAATTTGATGGAAGGGATTAACAACTCAACAGAGTTAAGGTATGTTAAGGCTACACCTTTCCTTCATTTTGGCATGATCCCATAAATACATGTGTTTGATAACGAGACATAAAGAGAAGTTCATATTCCTGAATTTATGTACATTATCCTAGTCTAATAAGTTACAGCTTTCTTCCTTATCGGGACTTCATATTCAGTTTAGTATAGTCTTTTTCAGGAAAGAGAGCAGAGAGTCTATGTATATACAGTAATTACAGTATTTTCACCACCATCGAGCTATAATCGATGGGCAGCCCCTATTGGGCAACCCCTGATCAGATGGTAAGTTATATACCGAGCCTACTGTCGCCGAGCGCCTATGAGCAAGCCTAGACTGGCCAAGATACAGAGCCTAGTATGGTTGAGTGCCTATGAGCGAGCGTACTACGGCAGAGCAGTTACACATACCGAGCCTTATAGGGCCGGACAGCTATTTTACTTACTGCATTGAGAGAGATTAGTCAGTATCAGCAGGTAAGCATATCTTCAATTATATTTGACTCCCAGGTACTTTCCGTTATTATATTATCAGTTAAGTTTTAGCTTTCAGTTATTCTATTGCATTACATACTCGGTACATTATTTCGTAGTGACGTCCCTTTTGCCGGGGACGCTGCATTTTATGCCTGTAGGTCCTGATAGATAGCTGGATAGACCTTCCCAGTAGACAAGTCAATCATCTGCTTGGTTGGTAAGCTCTACTTCCTCGTAGTTACCACGTCTATACCTTGTAGTCCATTTTATATATACAGGTTTGATGGGTAGGTCGAGGCCCCGTCCCAGCCATGATACAGTATAGTTATCCCTAGAAGCTTGTAAACGAGTCTTGTACATTTTTTATATATCAGTATTGTGGCTTTACCAGCCCTATGTAGATGTTTTAGTTTGGTATTGCTGGTTGTAGACGTTATTTTCAGATAATTCAGAATATGGCCTTATCGGCCTACGTTAAGGGTTACCCCTCCAGAGTTCACAGTTATAGAGTGGTATGCTCGGGCTAAGTATGGCACCGGGTGCCGGTTGGGCATGACAAATTTGGTACCAGAGCAGTTCTATCCTAGGGAGTCTACAAGCCCTATCTAGTAGATTCTTGTTTATGGGTGTGTTGTGCACCACACTTATAAGTAGGAGGCTACATGGCATTTAGGACTTTCAGTCTTCTTCTTACTCTGGATCGTATGGTAGAGCTCAGTTGTAAGATTCAAACACCAAAATTTTATTTTTTTCGTAATACAATGATACCTACATCCAGAAACACAGTTGGTAAGGGATTGAATGTGGCTATACAAGAGTTGAGTCAGAAGAACTCGATTTTGCATCATGCTTAAGATGAGTAAATGTGACGTCTTCAGCAGATCATGTGTGTACTAAGACGTGTAAACTTCTTGATAAGGAACCCTAAGGCATGAATATCTATCCACCTATATGGTAAAAAGCAATAAGAGAATCATAAGGTAGACACAGCTTTCAAAAAGTAAAAGAAGCAAGGTGAAGAAAGGTGCGTGGTACCCAGTTAGTGAAGATTATCAATATTTACAATTCCGATAGAGAAATGTAAGCATTCTGAGTTACTTTCCACAGTAATAGAGATATATACAATTGGCCACACCCATCTCAGTTATGCCCTATGGGAGCTAACATTTATTTTTTTTGAGAAAGATAGGACATCAGGATCCAGCTGGGGTTAGAATAATCCAAAATGGTGGATGGATTGTTATCATTAGCTAAAATTTTCGAAGGATAGTGCAAACGTGGTAATAGATCTCCTTGTGAGACACCTAGACGATACACTCTAGAGTAGAACAGTTAGATATGAATACTAGAATGTTCAGAATAATTAGAAGACATGTAGTGGCATTCTATAAGAGATAAATATTTACTTTAGTATGACTCCCGCCCCTAGTAAAAAGAGAATAGTAGGTGACCCGAAGAGCGAATTAGATGGAGCAAGGGGAGATAAAAGTGAAAGAATATTTTGTTGAAGTTTTCAGAATAAGGTAATAAACAAAGATATTAGCCGAAAAATAAGAAGAGACTAAATGAAGCATTACAAGCAAGATATAGTAAAAGGATGGTAACGGTAAATCATAATACGACAGGATGACAAAGTCTATAGTCAAGTAAAGGAAAAGACAAGAGGTGACTGTCCTTGAGACTATAAAAGAGTATAAGCCATAAAGTCATATCCTCATTTCCTGAAAATGAGTTGGCTACTCCAGCATAATTACAAGAAGGCTAAGTTAGACCCCCCTGGAGTAATAGAAACTAACATAGGCAAGTAAATAAGAAAAAAATCGAACATGATTTAGGGACCAAAGGATTCGATAATAGTTGGCTTCGTAAGAATTTCAGAAATCGTGTTACGGAAATAATAGAATGGACAACGGAAGAATAACCTTTAACGGTCATTCAGGAAGACGCTTCCCTAAAGCAAGCACTGTGAGCAGTGTTAAGCTTAAGGGACTAAGTGTGCTAGTTACACTAAGTGTTAGTCTGGTGCATAAGAAATTCAGTTATCCGGGGCACAGAAGGGTTACCACTAGGCGAGTAAGTGTTAGTGAAAATGTGAACAGACGTCGAAGATGAAGAGGTAAAATATTTATAAGTAAATCTTCATAGCGTTAAATGTTAAGTCGAGTTAAGTGGTTCAGGTAACTATGAAATAGTAAAGGAAGAATGCGGTAAAATGGCAAAACGAATGATATTGCATTTATTTAGATCCTGTAGACTACAACTCCAGAACATTATGCAACCACGACGCCAGGGAGAGACAGTAAGGGTTCCCACACCAGATGTTATTGATAAATAAGTGCGAATGAACATTTGATACATTAGGAGCTAGTGCAAAAGGTAAGTTAAGATAAAAGACATAACCCATGAGAGGTTGTGGAGAATATAAATATGAGCATGGACTGACGAGTAGTTAGTAGTTGATTAAGAAAGAGCTTAGTTATGGCTAGACAAGAGGTCTCAGATAAATCAGTAGATCATGCAAGATAAACGTAGTGAAACCCAACATAGGAAACTCAGTCTCGCAGATACGACATCGTAATCCTTGAGAAATATTCAGATAGGAGTTGAGGTAGTTATAGTTTCCGTAAAAATGTTACGGAAATAAAAGAGAGTTCCACGAGGGGGACAAAAAAAATGAGTTCAGAAGTAGCCCTATGAGAACAAGGGCACCGAGGTATGTAACTAAGGATATTTATAGGTGAGTAAGAACATCAAAAATTTCGTCAGGTATATGATGTGATAAGCTCACAGCTTTACAAAATTCAAAGAGTCTTCCCTAAATTCTACAATGAAAGACTAGCTGAGGAAATAAGGACAAAGGCTTCAAACTAAGCGTAGTGACCTAAACAAATAATTGTCTTGTAACAACAGCCTCACGACAACATCGTATGCACTCTATAAGAAAGTGGTACTTATTGTGACTAAGGAACGGGAAGTAAAAATCCAAAGAATTATTCGAGATCATATGAGTTGCACAAAATTCCAATATATGTGGGCACTAAGATAGGCCAATTATTCATGCAACAAGTGGCAGAGTGACCAAGAAAAGTTATTGCTTACTTTTAACGAAAGCTGAGAAGGCACGAAAGGAATTATTCGAACTATGACCCAGAGTTAGTTACGTTATGGACACACTTAAGATTTCAAACTGTTATCCATGCAGCATACATGTTGACAATGATACAGCTATAGAAGACTCCAAAATAGTTAAAAGAAAGAATTGAGTCCACGTCACAGATAAAAGCTTGAATTGCTAGAATGTTATATCATGGATGTTCCATAGCGTCCATGAGGGGCTAAAGTAATAACTAATACCCTGAGCCACAGATCAGAAGATAGCGTAAGCCTACTTAAAGGATGAGATAGAAGAGGAAACTAAAGAGTTACATCAGCTAAGTGAATTAGGAGTCTGATTATTAGACCCCGATGAGTATAGAAATCGTGATTTAGAACATTGTAGAATCACTCTAAATATCAAAGGTACAAAAGAGATTCTACAACAGCCTTATTCTGTAATGGCTCTCCGATAAATCTAGTTAGAAGAGTACCAACCTCATAAGAAATCAGTATGAAGCATCCGCCGGGTTGTGTATGCACATGAGGTGCAAGTATTATAGTAGAGCTTTAAGGTGGATGTGAATTCCACCTATGTGAAAGGGAGGTTATGAAAGAGATAGAAGATGCGATGCAAGATTTAAAGGTAAGTAAGGTACAAGTGAAGAAGGTACGAGATGCCCAAGTACAAAAGGTTACAAATAATCCAGATATCAGATAGAGGGATGAAAGAGTCGTAATTCTGTATCAAGAAATGATAGTGGTGTCTTCAGTGGCATATCTTCCAGCCTATAGTTTCCAGGTACAGAGAGGTCTAGTTAAGAGAGTAAAGAAGAGTTAGAGACGATATGATGCCTCGCTTGAGGTTCCAGAATAACATAAGGAATTCTATGGTGCTTGCAAGTTAAAGGAAGGTTGCGAGTAGTATAAATAGATATATGTAGGTCGCAAGCTAAAGTATGGTAGAGTGACAAGGTTTTAGGCAGACAGGAGTAAGGATAAGAATAGGTGAGTGAGAAGGTGACGAGAATAAGTAAGTCCTCGTGATTAAACCCATCACAACAAGAGAGCTGATGGTTTCCATAAGCTATAAAAAGCTCAGTATAGCATGAGTGAACTCAGAGGAGTTTAAGACTAGGAGAATTTAGAAGAGATGGAATATTGCCCTGGTAGTAGAATAAGGGTGTAATTGTGATAAATTTTAAGTGGATGACATTTAGGCCTTCGATTGAGTAATGATTTAGAGAAAAGGGAATTTCGTGATAGACAAGATTAGAATACCCCCATAAGATGAACTACGTTGGCATGCTATGAAATACGGTTAATGAAGTATTGTATCGTCCCTAGGTGGATCAGGCAAATAACTTCAAATGTTCCCTGATGAGACGTGAGCCCTAAGGACAATGTATTATGTAAGAGGTTTCAAGTTATCAGTGATAGATTATAGATCAACATTAAGGTGAATCAACAATAGATGGATGAATCTTCCAAAGTATGAGATGAGATTAGGCCGTCATTCTTAGGATGAAAAGTAATGAGGAAGAACTAAAGGACTTAGATTTATACATATAGGATAAGCAGCGAGAGAGTAACCTGGAGTTGGGTAGCAAACCTCGGTAATAATAAACCAAAGTAAGTGTTATAGTATTGTATGACCTACCTAGATATAGTAAATTCATAAGGATAGATAACCGAGGCTATAAAACAAGATATAACAATAGTCGTAAGTTCGACAAAGTACCAAGTGAAGGACTTCAGTACACTTATAGATGCCTAGAGGGACAGTTTTTCATAGTTCCGTATATGTTCACAAAGTGAGGCCTAGAGATTGGATAATAGCTGGAGGAAAAAGGAGAGAAGAGTCACATAGGTGCACATACAGGGATAAAGTTGTACCGGCTGCACGACAGAGGTAGAATCAGTAACGAGATTGGAAGAATTCCGACCACAAGTCATGGTGTGAGAAAGAGGCCTAAAGGGGGGAATGCCCTGCCTTTGGATTTATTCACAGAACAGTTGCCTAGATGGAGAAGCCAACAGTAAAGTAATTGTACGAGCTATAGGTCACGAGACTAATAAGCGCATCATTCAACATTCGAGGATGAATGTTCCAAAGGGGGAATGATGTTACACCCCATGTTTTCATACAAAAGAGTACGTCGTAAGTCAATTGATGTAAGCTCAAAAATTAAATCATCTTTGAAAGTTTACAAAGTTAGTTAATCATGTTAACGTGGAGGTTATAAATATTTAAGATCATGGACTTCAAGTACCAAGAGGGCTGGAAGGCTTAGAAGCTAAACCAATTGTAGAAAATAAGTTTCGTCGAAGGTCGACAAGTTGGGAATGTTATAACATATAATTTTGGGGTGAGAATAGGGTGCTCAAAATGATAAGGAGCCTATGTTATGAGTTATTTCATTCATATGATAGTCGTGTGTTATGTTTTGAAGTCAAGCGAGTTGTTGAACTAAAGTTGGAAAAGGTTATCACAAGTTCCATTCATAAATGTGTTGAAACTTTGGTCAAATGTAGCTGAGCTTTTCTCCCAATATACTTGGAATTAATGGATAATAACCACCAAATTGAAGCTATACAATTCTAGTTTCTAACACATTAAACCATTCATCGATACGACATAGGAGTAGGTGTGTCACTGAAGCTTTTTGAGCAATACCTTTTGTGTGTTACATGAGGTCTTTTTAGGAAATGTTATATACCAAATTAATGGTCTTGGAATTTAGTTTCTGAAGCTCTTAACCTTTCATTCATACGACATCCGGATAAAAAGATATAAGCGTCCGAAGAAGGGCCAATGCTAGGGTGCCTAGCTAGCACCTCTTTGAATTTTCAAAAGTGGATATATATAGGGTTTTAAATCGTCTTTCTCTTCATTTTTCATAGAACACGACCAGAGAACCCCCAAAACCTTACCCTAAAGCTCTCTACAAGGGTTCCAAAGAAGATTAATATCCCGGGTACGAAATCAAGAAGCGATAACATTAGAACGACCCCTACGACGTAAGTATCGCTATATCACCTCTCTTTTTCTTTGTAGTTTGAGTTTTGGAAGGTACTTCATAGTTAATAAAACGCCTACTTTCTGTATTTAAGCTTTTAAATGTCAAGGAAGGTTGATAAATTCGTTTCCTAATAGTTAGAACTCACGGGACGATGATCGGAAGTCGTGAGTTCGATTTATTTCACTTTTAGTGGACTGTTTTGTAGTCCACTCATGTTGGCCTCTTGTGCTGACGTTTTATGGATTTTTGAAGGAGAGAAGGTGTGGAGAAACACCACATATTGACGGAATGGTGGGCTGGTCGTTTGTTGTTATATTTCTTAGGTTGTTTGACACTATTTGGTTGTCGTTTTATGTATGAAGTGATTTGGGTGTGTAGGATGTTTTGTGGTATATTGTGATGGTTATAAGGTTGAAAATGATGCATACATGTTTTTATTGTTGTGTTTTTGTTGTTTTTGGTATATTGTATTGGAGGAGGGCCTTGTTACAGGGGAGATGCTGCCCAAATTTAATTAAATGAGCTACTAGTTTAAGTTGCAGACTTAGCCTTTACTCAGGAATGATTTTGAATCTCCTTATGGTAGATTAAGTTGAGACGTTTGAAGAATTTCATGGAAGGTATTAACAACTTAACAGAGTTAAGGTATGTTAAGGCTAAACATTTCCTTCATTTTGGCATGATCCCATAACTACATGTGTTTGATAACGAGACATAAAGAGAAGTTCATATTCTTGAATGTATGTACATTGTCCTAGTCTAATAAGTTAAAGCATTCTCCCTTATCGGGCTTTCATATTCAGTTTAGTATTGTATTCTTTCTGCCAAGAAAGCAAAGAGCCTATATATATATAGCATTACAGTATTTTCACCACCATCGAGCTATAATAGATTGGCAGGCCCCTATTGGGCAACCTTTGATCAGATGGTAAGTTATATACCGAGCCTACTGTGGCCGAGCCCCTATGAGTGAGCCTAGAATGGCCGAGATACAGAGCCTAGTATGGCTGAGCGCATATGAGCGAGCCTACTGCGGCAGAGCAGTTACACAAACCAAGCCTTATAGGGCTGGACAGCTAATTTACTTACTATATTGAGAGAGATGAGTCAGTATCAGCAGGTAAGCATATCTTCAATTATATTTGACTGTCAGGTACTTTCAGTTATTATATTATCAATTCAGTTTCAGCTTTCAGTTATTCTTTTGCCTTACATACTCGGTACATTATTTCGTATTGACGTCCCTTTTGTTGGAGACGCTGCATTTTATGCCTCCAGGTCATGATAGACAGCTGGATAGACCTTCCCAACAGACAAAGTCAAACATCAGCTTGGTTGGTAAGCCCCACTTCCTCGGAGTTGCCAGGTCTATACCTTGGAGTCCATTTTATATATACAAGTTTGACGGGTAGGTCGAGGCCCTGTTCCGAGCATGATACAGTTCAGTTATACCTAGAAGCTTGTAGACGAGTCATGTACATTTTTTTTATATCAGTGTTGTGGCTTTACCAGCCCTATGTAGACGTTTAGTTTGGTATTACTTGTTGTAGACGTTATTTTTAGATGATTCAGAATATTGCCTCATCGCCCTAAGTTGAGGGTTACCCCTCCAGAGTTCACAGTTATAGAGTGGTACGCTCTGGCCGGGTATGGCACTGGGTGCCAGCCACGCCTCTTCAGCTTTGGGGCGTGACACTATCCTTGTGCTACAAGGCTTTAGCTCACTGGTTTGCTAAAATCAGGTACAATATTTTTCCACTGGTATTGTACCTGTGCTATAAGTCTTAGCTCATTGCTTTGCTAAAATTGTCATCTTCCCTCCTATGCTATAGCTACGCTATGGAGAGATAGCTCACTGTACTTTCTTTAGTTTAATTGCTTTAAAAATAGCATCGAAGTTTCCCCACTATTACAACACTCAAGATTAGTAAAATAATTATCCCGAAGTATCCAAATAACATTATCCACTCCAGTAATTCTCATGTGGTTCGGGTCTAAATTAAATTGTATTCTTAAGCTCGAACTTGCTTGAATTAGAAATAGAAATTCACATGACCTTACACATTGGCCAACCTCGGCACTACAAACCTCGAGTTCTTGGTAAAACTTTACGGGGCCTTACATTGAAATAGGTCCGTTGTATCAATTATGACTTGTGTGCAAAATTTAAGATCAATCAGAGTTGGTTTGGTATGTTTTGGCATTAGTTTTAGAAGTTAAAAGTTCATAAGTTCATTAGGCTTGAATCGATGTGTGATTCGTGGTTTTAGTCTTGTTTGATGTGATTTGAGTCTTCGAGCGAGTTTGTATGATGTTTTAGGACTTGTTGGTATGCTTGATTGAGATCCCGGGGGCCTCGGGAGGATTTTGGATGGTTAACGGATTGAAATTGGACTTAGACGATTTGCTAAAGTTGTTGATGCCTGTGCTTCTGGTTTCCTTATACGCGATCGCGACTGGAAGTCCGCGATCGTCAAGAGTTGTTTGGGCGACTGGTGAAAATTGTTTTATGCGATCGCGAGATAAGTCTGCGATCGCGGACCTATGGTCATTAGTACTATGCGAATGCGAAGTTTGTATCGCGTTCGCGAAGAAGGAAGGAGGGGAGGCCTAGAAGCCACTCGTTTGTTCATTGCGATTGCGTGAGGCGGCATGCGATCGCGCAGAGTTGAGTTTATGTGCACCGCATTCGCGATTGTTTGTTCGTGTTCACGAAGAGTATTTTGAGGGCAGCATATTTTTTCTTCGCGATCGCAAGGGACTTTCCATGATCGCGAAGAGGAACAACAGGGAAGAATATAAAGTTTCAAAAAATGAGAGTTAGAGTATTATTTCACATTTGGACTTTGGAAGCTCGGATAGAGGCGATTCTTGAAGGAATCTTCAAGGAATTGATTGGGGTAAGTGATTCTAACTCGGATTTTGTTAATATACATGAATTTATCATTACTTGTACCATTTAATTAGTGTTTCGGGTTGGAAAAATTGGTATAAATTGTAGAAACTTCATAGACTTTAATTTGGGGATTTGAAGGTCGAGTTGAGATTGGAATTGAGTAATTTTATTATGGTTGGACTCGTTGTTACATGGGTGTTTGGATTTTGTTAATTTTGTCAGATTTCGAGACATGGGTCCGAGGTTGACTTTTTGGGTTGACTTTTTAACTTTATTAAAGAACCTAGCTTTATCATATGGAATTGATTCCTATAGCTTTTGTTGATTGTATTAAGTTTTTTGTGGCTAGATTCGAGTCGTTTGGAGGCCGATTCACGAGGCAAGGGCTTGTTGGAGTAGGAATTTGCGCGGTTTGAGGTAAGTAACACTTCTAAACTTGGTTCTGAGGGTATGAATCCTTGAAATACGTATTATGTAGTTGGTGTTGAGATGACGTACATGCTAGGTGACGGGCGTGTGACAGTGCACCGTGATAATTGTGGCCCGGTCGATTTCGTGGAACTGTGTAGTCATCTAATCTTGTTACTATTCATGTAGTTTCCATGTGCTTGAGAAATTAAGTTGTGATTCTTGTTAGAAATCATTTTTAGGCTATATGTTGGTATTGTTGGGATCCACAGAGGTCGTTTTGTTTTTGAATTATTTACTTAATTTAGGATTATGTACTCAGTCACATCTGTCATTTCCATATCACATCTGGAGTCGGACATACCAGCAGTGAGCGCAGGTACCTACTGAGTGAGTGTCGAGTGCGAGTTTCGAGCGATTGGGAGTGCTGAGTCATTGGGAGTACTGAGTGACTGCGTGTTGTGAGGTTGAATACTCCGAGAGAATGCATATGACTTTATCACTTTGTTGCATTACAGTTGACATGCATACTTGACATGTAGATATCGAGATGTGGCATACCTCATATTAGTCATATTTGGCATACTTTATCCGTGTTGAGCTTAAGCTGTTAAATACTTGAAATCATGTCTACATTTCTGAACTGTTTGCAAACTGATTATGAGTCTTTCTCTAAGTTATTATTGTCATTTTCCTGTCATATCTACGTTGTTATTATCCGGATTTGGATTGTACCTTTCTAAGCTCGTCATTGCTTTCAGCCCAAGGTTAGGCTTGTTACTTATTGAGTACATTGGGTCGGTTGTACTCATACTATACTCTGCACTTCGTGTGCCGATCCAGGTAATTCTAGGCACGCCGGTTGCTAGATTTGGAGATTCATCCGTTTGGAGACTATTAAGATAGCTGCCTTGGCATCCGCAAACCTTGACTCTTCTTCTTTTCATTTATTAACATTGTTCTATCTTTCTAGATAGTTGGTTTAGCATTTAGACTGTGTTTTCATTTAGATTCTAATTTACTCGGTGATACCCGAATTTTAGGAATGTTGTATTTGAGTCATAGTAATTCTTATCGACTATTTATGGGAGTTATTACAGTTAAACTTGTTTCATCTTATTTTCAATTTAAAAATGTGTAGTTATTTATGGAAGCTGACTTGATAGTTCTATGATAGGCGTCATCACGACATGTTGAGTTTTGGGTCGTGAGAAGTTGGTATTAAGCCTAGGTTACATAGGTCTCACGAGTCATGAGCATGTTTAGTAGAGTCTTGAGGATTAGTACGGAGACATCTGTACTTATCTTCGAGAGGCTACTGAACCCTTAGGAAAACATCAATTTCTTGTATTCTTGTCGTGTGGAATTATTGATTCCCGAAACTAAATTTCTACAATTCTATTCTCGCGCAGATGGTGAGGACACATGCTACCGGATCGAGCTGACCACCACCAATACCACCAGCTAGGGCCACGAGAGGCAGGGGCCACGGTATAGGCTGAGGTGCAACTCGTACAGCAGCTAGAGCAGCACCTGTAGATCCACCAGTTGCTCCAGCTCGGGAGCAGATCCCAGATGTGGTTGAGCCGGTAAGACCAGCTCAGGCACCATCTGTGCCCATTGTGATTCCAGGCCTTTAAGAGACTTTGGCCCAGATATTGACTGTATTCACTAGCCTTGTTCAGTCGGCTTCAACTACGGCCGCGCCAGCCACTTCTCAGGATGGCGGAGGTGCTTAGACTCCTGCCGCCCGTACTCTAAAGCAGGTGGTTCAAGGACTTGAGACACCAGGGATACTACCAGCCTAGCCGGTTGCAGTTGCTCAGGCCCATGTGGGGTCCCCCTATGAGTGATACGGATCAGAAGAGGCTAGCGAGGTTCGAGAGGTTCATACCTCCATCATTCAGTGGGGTTGAGTCAGAGGATGCTCAGGACTTCTTGGACAGGTGCCAGCGGATTCTTCGCACGACGGGTATTTTGGAGACTAGTGGAGTCTCATTTACTATTTCTCAGCTGTCGGGGGAAGCCTTCATATGGTGGGAGGCTTATGAGTTGAGCAGGACAGCCAGTGCTGCACCACTTACGTGGCACGAGTTCCCTGTTCTCTTCTTGGAGGCCGTCCGCTTTGACATTCAGAGTTCGTGGAATCTGGTCAAGCTGGCATTCATCGAATTTGGGCAGCAATTTACATATCTCGGTCTGGTACTTCTATAACCTCTACTCTTTGATCTGAAAAGGTCCAGTAACTTGGTTGAAAATGAGCTGGGAGTCGCAGCATAGCCTTAGGCGCTTCACCCCATATTCGAGTGCTAGTCTCAGTCCTGCAATTACGGCCTCAAACTCGGCCTCATTGTTAGTCATATCTGGAAACCTTATAGATTAGCGGATTATTCCGTTGGTGGGGACCTCGAGCATGAGTCCTAGTCTTGATCTGCATGCATTGGATGCACCATCGGTGTGCAAGACCCAGAGGTCTTACGTCAGGTTAGAAGCTTGTGTGGCTTCCTTTTCGCCCTCGGATATCACCTTGGCTCTAAAGTCAGCGACAAAGTTTGTGAGCACCTACGACTTTATGGCTGTGCGAGGCTGGTAAGTGATGTCATGCTCGCATAACTCTATTTCCTTTTTGGCCAGCCTCCCCGACAATTTGGGTTTGTCCAGTATGCTTCTCAAGGGAAACGAGGTGACGACCGAGACTGGATGGCACTAGAAGTACGACCTTAGCTTTCTTAAAGCTATGACAAGGGCCAGATCCAATTTCTCGAGGTGAGGATACCTCGTCTCAGCGTCAATAAGTGTTTTACTGATATAGTAGATTGGAGATTGCATACCTTTGTCTTCTCTAACCAGGACTGCACTTATCACTACTTCTGAGATGGCGAGGTAAACGAGGAGATGTTCTCCAGGATCAGGCTTTCAGAGTAGGGGTGGCGATGACAGGTAATCCTTGAGCTCCTTCAGCGCTTGTTTGCACTCGGTAGCCCATTCGAGGTTGTTATCCTTTTTGAGTACATTGAAGAATATTTGGCACCTATCGGACGACCTCGAGAGTAATCTGGACAAGGCGGCAATCCCATGTTGTGATACCAAGAAACCCAAAAATTTACTCGAGGTCACGCCAAACACGCATTTCTCGGGGTTTAATTTCATCTCATACCTCCTCAAAATTTTGAATGCTTCCTTTAGGTGGTCTATATGGTCCTCGAACCTCAAAGATTTGACAAACATGTCGTCGATGTATACTTCCATTATTTTGTCGAGCTGATTTTTGAACATCTTCGTGACCAACCTTTGGTACGTGGCCCCAGCGTTCTTTAATTCGAATGGCTTGACCCTATAGCAGTACGTCCCCCTGTGAGTGATGAACATAGTTTTCTCCTGATCGTCATCCTTCATGAGTATTTGATTATAGCCTGAGTATGAGTCCAGAAAACTTAGCAACTCATGTCCCATTGTGGCGTTGATAAGCTGGTGGTGTTCGCTAATGGGAACGAGTCCTTCGGCTTTGTTCGGATTGGTAAAGTCCATGCACATCCTCCACTTGTCTTTCTTCTTTTTTACCATTACCACATTAGCGATCCACTTAGGGTACTTTGATTTCCTGAAAGAGTCGTTTGCATGCAGTATCATCCGACTCATCGAAGATGATACTTTCTTCGAGGCTATCATACCGTTCATGGGTGATCGATCTCTTGAGTTTATGAGTGGAGGTGAACTTGATACCATTGATGGAGGTGTCATCATTGCCTCCAATAATCATGTTGATGGTGCGAGCGGGAGATGATGGCTTTGTTAGGCTTGGGCATTCTCGCCCCTTTGCTAAGGTGTCTGCCTTTGTCACTGAGTAACTCTTTGAGGTGCCCTAGTTGTAGCAGAGTCGCCACTTCTAATCTAAGAGTGTGGTAGTCCTCAGTCTTGTGTCCTTCGTCCTGGTTGAATTCGTAGAAGGCATCTGACTTTGTTGAGTTCGGGTTGGACCTCATCTTTTGTGGCACTTCACCTTCGATCCGAGCTTCTCGAGTGCGTAGACTACTTCTGTAGGTGACACACAGAAATTATGAGCAGATAATAAAGGAGTTATACCTCGATCATTTATGGATATACCTAATCTCGACCTAGAGGAGCTGTCTTCATGGCGGAAGTTGGGGACGGATGGTCTGATATAAGGTTGATGCCAATCTCTGCCCGGTTGCAGAATTAGGGGGGCTCTTCTCGTACTATCCCTTCGTTCCCTCTTGGGTCGGATAGAACTGAGATGAGTCGTCGAGTTGGCCCATTGAGGTATTCATCGTCTATTCTGACCTCAGCACAATAGACATTGTTGATCTCGTCCCAGGTAGCTAGTGGGTACTTCAACAATTGACTCAACACCTTTCTGGTCGCCCTCGAACCTTCTCTGTTTAGCCCATTCTCGAAGGCTGCTACGGCTATTCCTTCGGAGACATTTGGTAAGGTCATCCTCACCAAGTTGAATCGATCTAAGAAGTCCCTCAGTCCTTCTCCTGGGATTTCTTAATGGCGAAGATACCATTTACCCTTGTTTCAGCCTTCATGGCCCCGCCATGCATCGTTACGAACTTGTCCACCATCTCTTTGAATGTTTCTATGGAGTAGGCTAGCAGCTGCGAATACCACATCAATGCCCTTCCTGTGAGGGTTTAACCGAACTTTTTTAACAAGATGGAGGAAACGTGTTCTTTGGTGAGGTTATTGGCTTTCTCTGCGGTGATGTAATAGGTCACATGGTCTTCGAGATCAATCTTTTCGTTGTAGATTATGAGGTACGGGGTCATCTTGAAAGTTTTTGGTATGGCATGAGGAGCTACTTCCTCCTTGTACGGTTATTCCACAAACCTGTCGGCGTCTCTCTTTGGTATCAATTTGGGGGCACTAGGTATCTTGCAACGCGTTCTTGATACCCTTTCATATGTTCATTGAGTTCCCTATTCTCGTTCTCTATTTCCTCCATTCCTTTCAACAATGCGACAAGGACGCTATCACCTGCACAGTCAGTAGTTTTATGAATATTTCCTGAAGTCGAAGGGTTTAGTTGGTCGTCCCACCCTTTCTTATACTGGGCTGTAGGGATCATTGGGGTTTCCAAGATCGTGCACGGTGCCGGCTTGCTCATCACGCTGACCGAAGTGTCAGTTCGCCAAGCCTTTAAGAGCTTTTTGATGGCGGGTAGTACTCCTTCTTCAGCAGACGTGGAAGCTTCTTTTCCATTGGGTTTGGTCGTGCTACAGAAGCGTGTCGGCGACTTCCCTAACCTGGGGAATGCCTTGGGGGTCACATCCTCATCTTGATTTTTGTACCCTTCATCAATGGCACTCATTAGATTGAGCGGTACGCGTACGTCGCTCTTGTTCCTTTTCCTTGGTCGATTTTTCCCAGGTTACCTACCATGAAATCCTTGTATGCAAAGAAAAAAAGGATAACTTTACAGTATGTTAAGTTAGCTAGTTATGACCGTTCAAGATCTGAATGAAAGCAGATGGTTTAACTATGAAATCCCCACATATGGCAAAACTGTATGACCCTAAAATTAGATCTAGGTTCTTATACAATAAGATTTATAGAAAAATAAGGTCAATCACAGTCAACATCAATATTCAATAGCAGATCTAGCACTTTTAGCACGAATATTAGATATGTAGTATTAAATAAGATTATCACAGAGCAATTATGGAGCAATAAAAGCGTATAAACGTAAAAGATAGCAATAAATGATATAAATGGCTTTTAAGTAATAAATGAGATAAAGTTTACCCGACAAGGGTGAGATCTTCAAATATGCTTTCTGACAATGATGGATGGTGATAAGTAGTTGAATATTTTGATTCTTCTTGGGTCGGGAGAGAAGAGTAAAAGAAAGGAAATATAAAGTTAGGCTTTGTTTCTATTCAATAAAGTGAGAATCTTGCAGAGAGAATGTTAATGATGTTCTTTATAAAAGGTTCAATCCCCTTTTTTAACTCCATCCCTTCCTATTTATAAGGGTACACGAGCCACAAAACCCTAGATAATACAATAGAAAGAAATATCCATCAGAATATTCTCTAGGGAATCTAAATCCTAAAAATTAGTCATCTCTTCGTACCGAAGGCGGATGTTCGTCCTCGTCCTCGTCCTCGTCTTCTGTTAAACCATCTCGACCTCGGTAACGATTTATCTTCCTCGCCTGACCTCAACCTTTTGGGGTCAGGCTGACACGTCACATCCTTTAAAGGCTTTATCGCCGTTGACCAGGTCAAGACAAACTATCCTCAGCATAAACTTTTATTTCCAAATTATCCTTGCTAAGTTTTTTTCTTTTCTTTTTTGTTTCTAGTTTCACCATTCTTTTAAAATTAGAGATATCATATATATGAATATATTGTAACTTTTCAAATTCTTTTTTGACTTTTCTTATTTTTAATTTTTTCTTTGTGTAATGTCTTGTAACTTTCCAAATTATCTTCTTCTTTTTTCACACTAAAGCAAATTATCTGCATCCTTCTTTGGATTATCAATCCTCTTCGTACAAATAATCATTTATAATTTCTTCTGTTATAGGCTATTAATTCCTGAATCTTTAAAACAGTTATTAAATCTAATTTGTGAAAATTACCTATAAATAGACAATAAATTTACAATTTCATCGCATAATCTATATGTTATTAAAAGAAGAAGAAAAAGCTTTCACATTAAGCCAAGTGACAGTTTCACAATAGGTCACTTGACAATTTCGGACAAAGTTAGTTAGGTTATGTAATAATTAGTTTTTTTATTTAAAATTAAAAAAATTAAATTATGCTTATGTATTGTTAATAATTATTTACTATTTTTGAATTTTAATTTAAACATATTTGAAAAAGTCTATATTCTTTGATCATATATGAACAAGTACTTGAAATATATATATAGATGTATTTTTTTCACAAAGACTAAGTTCCCTTATATTAAAGATAAAATTAAATATTATAGTACAAAATATTCACAATCTATACTATATTAAAAGCACGAAAATCCTTAGCGAAATACCGTTCTCCTTTTATACCCTTTAAAAAATAATTTCACACTAGACAAAATAGTCATTTAATTATTTTTCTAACTTTTAGGATTTTGATACCAACTAAAATTCTACTTATTATACCTTTCCTTCTTTGGGATATGTAAAAAATCCTAATACCTTAGCCAACATGTAACTAACATGTATATTTTATCATCCAAAGCAAAGCTAAACTTCAATTGATAGATATCTTTAAATAAATTTAAAAGCAAAAAAGAATAAAAAAAGACTTTGAATTGGATATTATCATTACTTAATTTAATTTAAAAAATATAAAATCCTGAATGCCCTTAGCGAAACAATACTTGCCTTTTATATCTTTTAAAAATAAATTTCGCATTCAACAGAATAATCTTTTAATTATTTTCTTAATATTAAGAGTTTAAAATTAGCTAAATTTTGAAATTATTTTTCTAATATTTAGGAATTTGAAATCAACTAAAATTTTACATAAATAAATATTTCCTTAGTTGAACTTTTATATAATGAGTCCTACATGCAAGCTATAACATGACATGTCAAAACAATTTCCTTTTCTGTGGAAAAAACAAACTTAAGGTTCCGTTTGTGTCCTAATTTATGAAGAAAAGATTCAAATTCAACTAATTTATTCTACTCACTATTACAGAAGTATGAGGAAAAAACAGGAAGACCAACAATTAATATTGTGTTATAAATAGAATTTTATTTATGGTGAATATCTATATTTAGAGAGATTCTAGGGTTTATTACTTGGTGACTAAGTCACTCTCTCCCTATAAATAGAGGGTTCTATTCCATTGTAGTTCATCTCAAAATCAATAACAATTCTCTCTCCCTACTTTTCTCTGCAATGTTCTTCTTGTTCTTTTATTGTTTTATAACACGTTATCAGCACGAGACTCTAACCAATTGAGTAGAAGCTTTGGGATTGATCATAATGATTGTCAATTGTTCTATGAATTTCCTTTTTGATTAAATTCTGGATTTAAGGTAAGTATTTTACCGTATTTTTCTCTTTTATTCTATAATTTAATTTTAAATACAAGCAAAGACAATAAATTTTGATTACAACTCTAATGGAGTTTGTAAGAAATTATAACCACCCGAAGTGGTAAAATTTCTATGCCTTGCTATGATCAAATTCATGTATGATTGTGGCCAAAGAGGTGGAAACCCGTCCCATTCAATTTGCTTCATTCTCATTCCCTTAAGAGAATATGATAGCAGTATGTAATACGTCTGAAAGAAGACAAAATTATTACCGTGAAGGTATCAATGGATGTGGACGTGGCAATAGACGAAATTATAATCGTCATCATTGTGATAATGAGAATAATAAGGATTCTCAAAATAATCCTTCACTCTGTGAAAGTAATATTTGTCATCGATTTGACATGAGATTTTATAAAGCACATATAGATGATTATGGTCCATTCATGATGTGAATGTGACAACATCTTATTTATGAATACATATTCATTCTTGGAAGAATATGAACGTGCTAGTGGTAGTGAATATACCAGACTCACCTCTAGAAGGAGGTTTGAGATGATATAAGAAAATAATGTCATTATTATGGCATGAATGGTCATTGGTCACGTGCTTATTGTATGCCAAAATATTTTGGCATTGTGATTATTAAAAGACAACAGTAATGCAAGAAACAAATCTTGCATATAATTTTGACCATAACCATAATGGTATAACTTTCTCTTTAAAAGAGATATTCACCATATGGATGTTGATGAATATGTGGTAGTACCAAATTAATTGAGAGCTCTGGAAGAGCCAATTATTACTATTTTGGAGAAACACAATTGATTACCAATAAGGTATTGTGTTGTAGTAAGTCTCAAAGAAACTTATTCAGTTTTCAAAGTATACGCGAAAGCGGTTGATTATATTGAGACTGTAAATAAAGAAAAAATTTAATATCTTCTATTACTACAACTTGTAGCTGGGTAATATGTATGTGAAAAGCTACCCGCTTTATTCTCCAGTTTGTACTACACAAATAAAAGAATACCACAATAAAGTGAATATTTATTGATATAAAAACCCATATCATAATAAACTTGGAGTTTATTGATAATTGCACACGTCATGGCGTAAATCTGAAGTTTGTCAATATTGATAATTTATTCAGTTGGCATAATTGGTTTACCCATATTAATTTAAGTATGATGTGCAAAAATAAAAGAGAATTCACATGGGTAAATATTAAAGAACTAGAAAGTTCTTTACGAATTCTTTTATGTTGTCTGTTCTCATTAATTAATATACCAACTAAATTTGGGATTAAATCCCATGAATGCTGGAAATATCAAAGGTGAATATGGGCCCATTCACCTGCCATGTATACCACATAAGATGCATCTATGATATGGTTACATGTGCGATTATTATTAACCCGCAACATGGTGTTTGCGAGGTAACTTGCTCAATAATTTAATTTCGAGCATAATTTCCAGATTTTTTATTCAAGAAGTTCATCTTGATAAGTTGGTTTACATCACAGTTGGTTTAGCAAAATGATTTATTAAGTGCCTCTACTTAATTGCTAAACAATTGCTTATGAGAACAAAGTTATCTATATCAGTTGGATATATGTTATATAACAAAGTATATTATTTTCTCCCCTCACAAGTGGTTCAGGGTCAGGAACCAAATAATTCTATCTTATTATTATTGATGTGCGGTGTATATTTTGATTAACACCATAACGCACAAAGGTGGATTCTCAAAGTTGAGGTAACAAGTTAGTTTTTCTAACATGAGGGGGAGACATGATAAACAGTTGAGAAAAAGTTACGTGGAATGAATTATCATTTGTACATCTAGATCCTCGAATAAGATAATATGAACTTGAAGTTCATAAGATAATTCATCTGCAATATATTGCAAAGCATGCCGGACGCATTTGCTGACCCAAAGAAAGTAACTATATTCTCATTGCAAATGCTCCTATTAAGTCCTAGAAACGCTTAAAGCGTATAGACAATCGGTTTCAAATAAACTTCTTGATAAAGAAGATGAGCAAATGATCAAAATGATCATAATAAAGGAGGCAAGTGTTCTAGAAGATCACATGACATAACACTTCATAAAATCTCATGAGAGATTCAGGTACCTGAATATATGAATAAAGAGATCTCTATGTTATGTCTTTATGAAAAATAAGGAGGTTGGAACCGATATAAATGTTTGTCGACGACATTGATTATAGCACTAAATATATATGAGGATCTTAAGTCTAGAGAAACAATTCAAGTAGAATTTGGTTTCTTATGAAAGACATAAAGTCAATGGTATGTGCAATCAGTTTTCGATATCTTATATGTCTGGCATGACATAAAAACTTTATGCAAATCTAAAGTCTATTTATATGGCTTATTTGACTATACTTATATGATAATCCCCGAAGGATTTAAATTGCTTGAAGCATATACAATTCTTGATCTTGAAGTACCACATCCTCAGTGCAATTTGTGCATATATGTATCTTGCTATAATTATAAGCATGATAATATGATAGCGAGAATCTCTATGGAGATATTGAAGAGCCATTCCACGACATTATATGAAGACATTATATATCTATCAAGAATGATGATTTCAAGGTGCAATATATTCATTCAAGTTAAAATGGCTGATTTGTTCATCAAATCTCTACTAAAGATCTTTTGAAGATGGTGCACAGAATTGGAATGCAAATGCTTGAGGATGTGAATTGATGCTCTCATCGGGGGGGAGTTAATACGCGTTGTACTCTTTTTCCTTTACAAGGTTTTGTCCCACTAGGTTTTTCTTGCAAGGTTTTTAACGAGGCAACCAAAAGGCGTATTGTTAGATATGTGTACTCTTTTTCCTTTTCTAGAATTTTTTTCCCATTGGGTTTTATTTTAGTTAAGGTTTTAACGAGGCACATTATCTGTTGAATAGACATTCAAGGGGGAGTGTTATAAATAGAATTTTATTTATGGTGAATGTCTATATTTAGAGAGATTCTAGGGTTTATTACTTGGTGACTAAATTACTCTCTCCCTATAAATAGAGGGTTCTATTCCATTGTAATTCATCCCAAAATCAATAACAATTCTCTCTCCCTACTTTTCTCTGCAATGTTCTTCTTGTTCTTTTATTGTTTTATAACATATTGTAATTACAATTAGTGTTAAATAGATGCATTTTTTATTAGGATATTGAGCATGAAAACCTAACAAAGCTAACGATTATAACGCTAATGAATTAGCATTTTCTAAGTCTTTATGCTATTCAACGAGAATACACATCATACTTACTTTTTAAATTCTAATCCCTATCAAGTTTTAGTTTTTTAGATATCTCTTTTTTGTAGTTTCTAAAAAGTATACGATTAGTTTAAAACAAATTACTGAAAATATATTTAAGAATACAAAAAATAAAGAGCGAAAGAAAAGTGGTTGACAAGAGTTAATGACAGTGATATTTTACCCAAAAGTAAATACACATATAAAGATCCAAAAGTAAAATATTTTATCAACATTTTACCCTTTCAGAATACATTTTTGTTGGATAAAATTATAATTAAAGTTAAATATACTAAAAATACGGATGAACTAATATATGAAGAATTTAAATGGAAAAAATTAACTATTTTCTTTAACATAGAGAACAAATAATTAATTTGAATTAACTAAGTAGTAGAAGAGTTTAAATTTAATCATTTTTTAAATTTATCATATAAGTAAAGTTATATTTCAGGCCGACAAAACTCTTAGAATACACTAATTTGTCTACATAAGAAGAGCATTCGTGGTGACAAAAATTAAAATAAGCAGAGCATAATTAGTGTATAGTATAGTAAAAAGTGTCAAATTGGTAAAACCGCAAACTTGAAGTGATAAGGATAAAACAGTAGAAGGAAATATATATTCTATATGAGTTGTCATTAATTATTACTATTATTATTATTATTATTATTATTATTATTATTATTATTATTATTATTATTATTATTTTGTTCCAACAAATGACAACGCCCTATATTTGTATATGTTAAGTTATTTGTTGTAAAATATCAACTCAACATTAGTCATTTTTAAACTTTATATTGTTACTTATTAATTTTTGTCTATGAGATATAAGGCGAACCTCTTCTTTCCAAAAGACCAAAAGATTAAATTTTTAATTTGTTTTAGCTACTTGTTGATAAATGTATTTTTATAATATTTGTTTGTTCTGATATTAAGTCATAAAAATAAAAATAATTTTCATAAAATATTCACGCAGAAGTCTTCATAAATTACAATAAAGTATATAAGAATTATAAGAATTTTTTTGGCAGGATTTCTTTTCTTATTGAGCTAACTAAATGAGATTAGCATTCATATTTCTTAGCACTTATATTTTCTTTTTTAATATTTATTTTATAAGTCACACACAAAGTTTAATCTTTATTGACGCGAGGTATACATGCGTAACAAAGACTAGTGTTATAAAAAGCAATAAGTCTCGTCAAATACATATTGCAGAATCGCATGTTTATCAAAGCAACTCGTCAAACGCATTTTGCAGATTCGTCCTTTCATATTTCGTTGTTTTGGGATCTTCTAATGAATCGACATTAAAATTAAGTAATTTTTTTGCAGAATCATCTTAGCTCTCCAATAATGGATATGCACTAATAAAGTTCACTTCTACAAATTACAAGCGAAGTTTCAAATGGATAGTGACAATTACAAAATATAAAAAAGAGAGAAAGTACCATGTGATTTCACAAACACAATCACTAGACACCTTACTAAACTTGTTGAAACAACACCTTGGAAATATGAAAGTCGATTACTTCCTCAGTAATATGTGCAGTGTAATAAAAAGTCTTCGCAACTGCAAAAAATATTTGCTTAATGTCTTGATTGATGTTGCTTGAGTAGTTACCAAAAACTAGCTTTACAAGAGCTTGCATGTCTAATTCAATTTCAGTGGTCTTTGAGCTGCCAGTAGTCCTACTACACCATTGGTCAGCAGATATCTAACAATGTTTTAGATTCAAACAGGAAAATAATAGAATTAGAAAGCTACAAAACAAAAAAGACATGAAAAGATGATTATGTATGGAGTATAATTTCAATAGCCTAGATATGTAAATAATTAAAATTTACACTATTATATCAGCTAAAAGATACTATAAGTAGTCATTTATAAAAAGTTGGATTAGTAATATGAAAAATAAGGTTGGTTCGCTAAAATACACGATAGTGTAAAAAGTTAAATAACCTACTATTACAGAATAACATTTAATGATAACACAACTTTATACAATCTTGTTATTTATTAGGTAAATGCAGGTAAATCCTTTGAAAACATTAATTAATAATCTCGTGAAAATAGCTAATAATAATTATTATTATCAAAAGTTATAATAATAATTGAATAATAGCTAATTGAAAGATAGGAGGCTCTGCATGCGCATGTTAAGCAAGTTCAGCTAACCTGCGCTTCAGCCATGGCTAGACATAGGAAGAAGCTTCCATCGTCATCGGAAGCTAAGGAATATGAAGGAAAGGAGGAAACCCCTGCTCAAACTCAACCTAGTCGCTGGTTAACAGGGATGGGAAGTGCACCTACAGTTTTTCATAAACCAGCAAAGGATGGGAAAATTGACGGAACGACAGTGACGCCGTACACAGGTATTCAACAGAGATTACTGCCGGTAACTTTTGGTAGTTTTTTGCCACAAATATTCCAGCCAATTAGGGAAGGAATTGAAGAAAATGAAGAGCAAACTTTGCCGAAGGAAACAACGGAAGCATCGCAAGTCCATCGGCGACTGCAATTTTTAGCAAACGTAAATTCAGGGCAGATCCGGCAAGATATGACACAACCAGTGGAAATTGAGAGGAAAAAGGAAGCCATGCAGAAGAATCGAAGCTCTCAAATGGGGAAGACATTATGCTATGTACCACCTGCTATGAGGGATGGTACTTTTATTGTGCAAATTGAACATGAAGATACGAAGGAACAGGAGATCTATTGGAGTACAGCTCTGATTCGGTTTGTGCTAGGTGACAACCCTTATGAGAAAGCAATGGACAACTACGTCACAACTGTGTGGAATTTTGTTGAAAAGCCTCAAATTCTGTATCATGAGGATGGATACTATATCTTTAGATTTGAAAATACTGAAGATAGGGACCTAGTACTCCAAGCTGGACCTTATGCATATCACAACAAGCCTTTTGTGCTGCAACAATGGAGAATGGATTTCAAATTCGATCCAGGGAGTGTGAGTGTGATTCCCTTGTGGATCACATTTCCAGGTCTACCCCTGGGATTTTGGTCTACGGAAGCACTCAGCAAACTTGCTAGTGTTGTTGGGAAGCTTTTGTACACTGATAAAATCACTGCTGAAATGGAAAAGGTGTCCTATGCAAGAGTGTTGGTGGAAACTGACATATCCCAAGCACTACCAGATAGTTTTGAAATGCAAACTAAGAGGGGAGTAATAATTCAGCAAATTGAATATGAATGGAAGCCAAAGTTCTGTTGTGATTGCATTAGATTCGGGCATAATTCAAACGAATGTTGGCTCAAGGAAAAGCAGGAAAAGGAAGTGGAAGTAAAGGCCCAACCAAGGGAAGCTTGGAATAAGAAGCAACAACACAGAGGGAATATGAAATGGATGCCAAAAGAAAAAAGGAAGGAAGATGTGCTTCAACATACTAGACCTGAAGGGGACATGCAACAAACGAATAACAAAGGTAATGAGAAGCTTACTGATAGTGAAAAAATGAAGGGGAAAGGTGTCCAACAAAGTTCAGTAGTTATGATGCAGTCCACAAACAGGTTCTCAGTTCTGCAGATAGATGATGATCCAGGGGACGCTGGCCCATCCAGCTTCACCCAAAAATGATCTTATGCACTTGGAATATAAGGGGTCTGAACAAGGCCCATAAGCAGAAAAAGTTAAAAATCTTTCTGAGGAAACATAAGGTTGAGTTTATAGGTTGTTTAGAAACAAGAGTAAAGGAAATAAAGGCTAACAGGATAATGAATAAAGTGGGCAGTGATTGGAGATTCTGTTGTAACTACAAGGAACACTCAAATGGTAGGATTTGGCTATTGTGGAAACAAAATGTTGAGGTACAGATACTGATGCTTGATGAACAATTTATACATTGTGAGGTACAAGAAAGAAGCTCCACTTTCAAGACTTTGATAACAGTGGTGTATGGAAGTAATGAGGTAAACAAAAGGCAGCAGCTATGGGATAAACTTGTGAAATTAGGAGCAAATATTAAGGACAGTTGGCTACTTAGTGGAGACTTCAATAATGTCCTCCACACTGATAATAGGATAGGGGCTCCAGTTACACAAAGTGAGATCAAGGGGTTCCAGGATGCAATTATTACCCTGCAGCTCACACAATTGAAGAGTTTGGGATGGTTCTATACTTGGTGTAACAAACAACAACTGGAAAAGAGGGCATACAGTAGAATTGACTGGGCACTGGGAATGTTGAGTGGATGCAGAAGTACAGTCATATTGAAGCAGATTTCTTAAACCCAGAGGTGTCAGACCACTCCCCTATTCTATTACAATGCAAGGCTGTGGATCAAACAAGGAACCTACATCTTAAACCTTTTAAATTGTATAGCTCTGTGATGGATCATGCTGACTTTGCAGGAATAGTGAAAAAGGTATGGGATCAAGAGGTAAATGGGGGCAAAATACACAGGGTGTGGAATAAGCTCAAAGGTCTGAAAGCTGAATTGAAGGAATTGAACACTTATATGGCTTCTTATAGGCTTCAGCTCAGTAAGGCCAGGCAGAAACTTGAAGCCATTCAGAGTGAACTAAAAAATAAACATATGGATCAAGGGTTGATTTATCAAGAAAAAATGGCTTTGAAGGAAGTAGAGAAATGGAGCAGCATAGAGGAACAGATTTTACATCAGAAATCTAGAGCACACTGGATAGCTTGTGGAGACTCAAATTCGAAGTATTTTCATGCACAGTTGAAGCTGAGGACAAACACAAATACTATAAACTCTATCTACAATGACCTGGGGGACAAGGTGTCTGATCCTATGCTGGTGGAGGAAGAGTTTGTCAAATTCTTCAGCAAGCTACTAGGAGAGAATAATGCTACATGTCAATGTCCAAACTCAGAGGTCATACGTCAAGGACCTTGTCTTAATTTGCAGCAGAAGGAGGACCTAATCAAAGAAGTTACAAGAGATGAAATCCTCCAGGCAATAAAAGATATGCCCCATGATAAAGCCCCAGGAGTGGATGGTTTTCCAATTGAATTTTTCACAAGACAGTGGCAAGTAGTAGGTGATGACATATATGAGGCTGTGAAGGAATTTTTTGTAACTGGGAAGCTGCGTAAAGGAGTTAGCAGTACTGTTGTAACACTGATTCCTAAAGTGCAAAATCCTAGTCATGTTAAAGACTATAGGCCCGTAGCATGCTGTACAACATTGTATAAGATCATCACAAAGGTCCTCACAGCAAGACTAAAAAAAGTTATTGGAGGTCTAATTGGGAGTTCACAGTCAGCATTTATAGAAGGTCGAAGTATCACAGACAACATTTTGTTCACACACGAATTGTTCAAAGGGTATAATAGAAAGGGTATCTCCCCAAGATGTGTTCTTAAAGTAGATTTGAGGAAAGCTTACGATATAGTAGAGTGGTATTTTTTAGAAAGACTGCTAACTTACATGGGGTTTCCTTACAAATTCACAAGATGGGTAATGGAATGCATTTCATAAGTTACATATTCTCTCAACATAAATGGTGGACTCACAGCACCTTTCAAAGGCAAGAGGGGAATAAGGCAAGGGGACCCAATGTCTCCCTATCTCTTTGTCCTGGCCATGGAGTACTTGCAAAAGGAGTTCATGCAACTGATAAAGATGAAAGACTTCAAATTCCATCCTAGGTGCAAGAAAATGGGTGTGGTACATGTCTGTTTTGCGGATGACTTGCTAATATTTTGCAAGGCTGATATACAATCTGTCAGGCTATTGAAACAGGCTTTTCATAAGTTCTCTATGGTATCTGGTCTTCAAGAAAATGCTGACAAGAGCTCTGTCTGCATAGCTGGAGTTTCAGTTTGGCAAAAAGAGGAAATTTTACAAGAGCTGGGGTTCTCTGAAGGCAGCCTACCTTTCAAGTACCTTGGGGTGCCATTGGACTCCAAAAAGCTTTCCATTGCTCAGTGCTGGCCATTAGTAGAGAAGGTAACTTAGAAGATAAATTGCTGGACATCGAGATTATTATCATCTGCAGGGCGTCTTTAATTGATAAAATCAGTTTTATTTGGTGTGCAATCGTATTGGACACAAATATTTTTATTACCGAAGAAAGTGATGAAGATGATTAAGGCAATCTGTAGATCATTTTTGTGGACAGGTTCAGCTATTGTTTCAAGGAGAGCCTTGATTTCTTGGGAAACAATATGTATGCCACAGAGTGCAGGGGGGCTAAATGTAATGAACATGCTCTACTGGAATAAGGCTGCTATTGCAAAGCATCTATGGGCAGTGGCAAAGAAGAAGGATAGTCTATGGATAAAATGGATGCACATTTACTACATAAAGAACTATACGATAGGAGATATGTCTATACCTAGGAATGCAGCCTGGGTAGTTAGGAAAATTTTTGAGATAAGAAGGATGATAAATGAGCTTCAAGGTATTCAAGGGGACCTGGAAAACAGATTGAGCCAACTACAGAGGGGTGACTTGTTCAGCATAAAGAAATTGTACAGGCTTCAATTCCCTCAACTCCAAAAGGTCCAGTGGAAGAGCATTATTTTGTAGCCACACATGCATCCAAGATTCAAATTTATACTGTGGCTTGCATTACATAGTAGATTGGCAACAGTGGAGAGGCTACTGAAGTTTGGTATACAAGCTCCACAACAGTGTATTTTTTGCGAGCAAGCTGTTGAGAATTTTGATCATCTTTTCTTTGAGTGTTCGCTGACAAGGGAATTATGGTTGAGGTTGCTAAGATGGTTGGGATATGATAGACCTATTCGTGATTGGCAGAATGAAGTTGAATGGATAAGCAAGAGTGCTAAAAGGAGAAATGGACAATGTGAAATAGTTACCTGTGTGTTTGGTATGCTGGTAAATACTATATGGAGAGAAAGGATTAAGCTGAGATTCCAGGGAGGTAAACTGATAATCAACAACATCTGCAAAAAAATAGCAATCCACATACACTTGAAGGGTGTTTCAATACAGAATTGGAAAGAATCTCTGCAGAAGATAAACTGTTATCCTTAGTATGCTAGAGTCTTTACTGGCTTTCTTTGTGAAATAGCCTTAGAGTACTGGGATTGTCATGTATGGTTGTAGCTAAAAAAAGGAATCTTAGACTAGAGTTTATGAAAGAAGGTGAGTAGATGGTCAGCATCTACTAAATGTAATGTATATTTTTGATGGAATGAATAGAAAAGTTGTTTATCAAAAAAAAAAGTTATAATAATTTAAAAATCCGTACATTATCCATATATATAACTTAAAACCAATCTTTATACATATACAAAAATATAAACTTAAAACAAATCTTTATATATAGCGATTTCTAACCTTGTCGTTTTGGAGCTCATTAAGCATGCGACATATTTTATTGGTCAGGATGGATAGGTTATTGTACTCTGCATCAAATAGTATTTCATCATGTTTCATATGACCAGCTGAAAGATAAATTGTTTGCACTAGCAACTCTGCTTCTTCTTGGCAGGTATTTTTCTCTTCCCTCAAGGACATCAACCATGTTTCCCACTACATCCAAAAGAAAATAAATAAGATCACATATCATTTTGATGAATTTGAATTTCGGGCATCATTGGTTAGTTTTAGAGGTTCTCGTCCTGTTTGCAAAGGCGAATCTAAGATATAAAATCAATGAGTGTAGAAAAAATATGTTATCTTATTATGTGTATAGATTTTAAATTTTTATAAATATTTACATAGTTAGAGCTAAAATTATGGATTAGGTTGAACTCACACGAAACTCATCTAAAATCTGCTTCCCTTCGTTTAATTTATTTCTTTCTTAGTTAAACGGATAAAGTGAATGATGAATCTAATCACCAGTAAGACTGCTGCCTTTTATTCGTAAGTGTAAGGTTCGATTGTCATCAAAACTTTTTCTTATCCTCTTCCAGGCCTCTTTTTGTGAAAAAATAGTAGGTTAACTAGCACAGAATACACACATAGCAAATTGAGAAGAAAAATTACACAAGGAATAAACGAGTTTCAGCCTAGCCTAATCCTCGGGGTAGAAGTAGAGAGAGTTTTCCACTATGAGTAAGAAAAATAAACAGTACAGTACACTATAAAGAATCCACATCTATAACCTCTATATATAGATCCCAAGTAGTGTTAAACCTATAACATAATTATTTTCCCAATCCTACAAAGACAATAGATTTTTTCTTTCTCAAATCTATTAGAACAACGGATTTCTTAAAAATACAAGGAAAAAAGTTCAAGATCCAAATGACAAAATCTTCCTCTTGACTTGAATTTTCTTTATTACTAGGAACAACGCCTCTATGTCTTGCCCTCAGCCCTCACAAAGGCTTTATCTATTATTGTACATCAACAAAGTTTAGACTTGATCATTCAAAGTCAAAAGAGAAATTAAATTCCTCTTCATCTGAGGAACATGCCTGTATGGGGTCGAATTTGACTGATCACGTCCCCAAAGTAAGTACGACCAACCGTATACAAACAAGCCCGGCTGAAGGAATGACTCAAGGACAATACAAAGGACGACCTCGCAACCACGTCGGTCCCTCTATAACATTTATTTTATCTTTATCTTTTTGGCAGCTAAAATAGAACCCCTCCGCTATATAAGGAGGGTCTCAGTTGTGTAAGAAAGGAGGAAGATTGATTATCAATAATACTTTCTATCTGACTTGCTCTCTCTCTCTCTCTCTAATATCATCATATTTCTCTATTTCCCAGTTCATCTTCTCATTACGAATCAAAGTGCAAAAATCATCCTAGAGTCAATTATTTTCGATTACGATTTACCCCTCCTTGTATATTGATTGATTTGCTTAAAAATTGTTCGATAACATTTTAAGTCAAACAATTTGGCGCCGTCTGTGGGGATTTCGGTAGTCGAAATCATATTTCACATCTAGGATATCGAAAACAACAATCACTATCCTTCAAACTCCGTAGAACCAGCAAATGGCAGATAACGAATCTAGGCTGAAGATGATAGCAGATGTCTCAACCAACCTCATAGGGCCCCACAACGAGGCCGGTAGAGAAAATATTGCGAACGTAACACCAAGTAGTGTTCCGGAGGAGGAAATTTCGCCCTCCTCACTCGAAGATCTAACGATCTTGCACGAAAGGGAGGCTTCAACATCTGCAGTAAAGGAAACGCCTCCAGCAGTCAAAAAGTTACTGGAGGAGTGGTTGACGAACACCCTAAGTGGCCTGCTAGAGAAACCGTCCCCGGGAAATCTCAAAGACTCATCAACGGCAGAAATCGCTGCTGCCGCCGGTGAACCAAGTGTTATACGAACGAGCAGCGCCCGCACGGACATCAACACAAGCGACAATGCACTCGCGACCGTCCTTAGGAAAATGAAAGAAATGGAGAACGAGAATAAAGCGCTCCGTGACCAAATGAAGGAGCATCAGGAAAGGGTAGACAAAATACCTGGTGCCCCGAAACTACTGCCAAAACGCGACGTAGGAAGATTCGTCGAGCAACCATATAGCGAGGAAGCTGCTCCTCACCCAATCGCTAAAACCTTCAAGATGCCCCCATACTTGAGGATATATGACGGGACCACGGATCCGGAAGATCATCTGATCCACTATGTAACCGCTGTAAAAGGAAACGACTTATCAAAAGAACAGGTGACATCCGTGTTGCTGAAAAAGTTCGGAGAAACTTTGACAGGAGGAGTGCTAACATGGTACTCACAACTACCAGCTAGATCGATATTGACGTTTGAAGAGATGGCGGATAAGTTCGCCACCGCTCATGCAGGAGCAAAGAAGGCTGAAGCAAGGGTCAAAGACATCTTTGCAATCAGGCAAGCGACGGGCGAAGGGCTCAGAGACTTCCTAGCACGATTCAACAGGGTAAGGATGGGCTTGCCTAACGTATCAGAAGGAATGGCGGTCGCCGCCTTCCAAAACGGGTTGAACAGAGATGGGTCGAAAGCAACCAAGAAGCTACTCAGCCGACTCATGAAGTATCCCCCCACTACATGGGAGGAGATCCACAATGCCTACTGCGCAGAAGTAAGAGCAGACGAAGACGACCTTAATGGTCCAACCCAACGGTTAAATCAAATGCAGTCAGAAATCAGGAGGGATCGACGCAACGACGGGCGACGAGAACCACTCCCACGGTTCAACAGAGAAAGGCATCAGCCCTATGTCAGAGCCCTTAATCCACCTCCCTCGAGACACCCGAACGCCTTGCAACGACATACCGCCCCGCTTCGGAATGAGAGAGGTATGCCTCCGTTATTATCCGCCCATAACTTTTGTGTCTCACCCTCAAAATATTGTACGCACTGGAGAAGCTGGGCACGAAGGTACAATGCCGCAGAAAATGAAATCAGATCCTAGCGCAAGGAAATCAAACGTCCTATGCGAATTCCATCAGGAAAGGGGACACAGGACCGAAGATTGCATAGGTCTACGACAGAAGTAGTCAGAATGCTGAACCAAGATACCTGAAGGAGCTGCTCAGCAACAAAGGGAGAGCCAACTTCGCCAGGTGGACGTGATCAATCCCAAGGACCGGCAAACGCCACCATCCCCAGCACGAACCATACAAGATGATCGTGCGGCGGCGACGATGACACTCGGCGATCAACCACGTAAAATTCACCACCACACACAAGTTGAAAATGCACGATCGCTCACGAACGGTATGATGACTTCGAAGATAGTATCACCTTCGATAAGTCTGATGCCGACGGTTTGTCTTTCCCTCATTATGATGCTTTAGTTATAACTTTACGCATTGCTGATACTGATGTAAAAAGAATCATGGTAAGACGACGAAAACGGCGCGTGTATTATCCACCCAAGGGTTCTCACGCAAATGAGGCTCGAAGATAAGGTAATACCGCGTTGCATAACACTGACAGGTTTTAACAATGCAGTAGAGCGTACCTCCGGAGAAATATCACTGCCAGTCCTGGCGGAGGAGTCACGCTGGAAACCATATTCCACATCATTGAACAGGAAACGGCTTACAACGTCATTCATAGGACGTCCATGGATTTACACGCCATGCGAGCCAACCCCTCGAGTCTCTATCAGGTAATCAAGTTTCCCACCCATGAGGAATATTCAGTATCCGGGGTGAACCACGCATCGCCCAAGAATGTTACCGGATCGCCCAGGATTGCACTCATACCAAGCAACTGAAAGGAGCAAAGCGCGGAAGCATAGCAATCAGCCATGTCGGGAACTAAAATCAACCCGACAACGGAGGGCATTAGGGACCAGACGTCGTAGAAGCTTGCAAAGCGACAATCGAGGACCTCGACCCTGTCATGCTAGACGATACCGACAGCTCGAGAAAGAGCCTACATTGGGCATAACCTCTCCGACCCAGGTAATTACCATGAATTCTTAACTAACCGTGCAGGTTTGTTCGCCTTCTCCCATTCAGATAAGCCGGGGATCCCAAAAGACATTGCCACTAACAAACTGAATGTCGACCCACTCTATCCGCCCGTACGGCAGATCAAGAGGAAACTTCAACGCCGCGATCAACGAGGCAGTCAGCGAAGAAGTAGATAAACTACTAGCCAACGTTCCATCAGAGAATCGAAATACCCCCAATGGGTTGCCAATGTAGTTCATGGTCAAAAGAAGAGCGGGAAATGGAGAATGTGCGTAGACTTCACCGACCTGAACAAGGCATGCCCGAAGGACTCCTTCCCACTGCCCCACATCGATCAGCTGATAGACGCAACAGCCGGACACAGAGCTTGCTAAGTTTCTTGGACGCATACTCTGGCTACAATCAGATCCTGAAGGCCGAAAGAGGAACAAGAGAAGATGACTTTTTATTACCCACCAAGGGACATACTACTATAAGGTGATGCCCTTCGGGCTCAAAAACGCGGTGGCAACATACCAGAGGTTGGTCCACCAAGATGTTCAAAGAGCAGCTTGGCAAGACAATGGAGGTCTATATTGACGACATGCTAGTAAAGTCGGCAAAAAAGGAGGATCATATTGACCATTTAAAGCAAGCCTTCGAGATACTAAGACAGTACGGGATGAAGCTGAACCCAGAAAAATGTGCCTTCGACGTGGCTTCGGGAAAATTCCTGGGTTTTCTCATATCACAGCGAGGTATCGAAGTCAACCCAGACCAGATCAAGGCCATAGACACGATACCCGAGATTCTAAATAGCAAGAAGCAGGTACAGAAACTAACAGGGCAAATAGCCACTTTATCCAGATTCATCTCGCGATCCTCGGACAGATGCCACAAATTCTTCAGTGTGCTGAGGAAAGATCGAGGGCTGCAATAGAGCGAGGAATGCATCGAAGCACTAAGAAGATTGAAGGAATATCTGTCTTCACCACCGTTGCTCGTCAAAGCGGATCCAGGCGAGTGCCTACTCGTGTACTTGGCGGTGTCCGAAGTCGCTGTCAGCGCCGTCCTAGTTCGCGAAAACAAAGGTACGCAATCCCCTATTTACTATATCAGCAAGACCTTAATAGATGCCGAAAAGAGGTACCCACACCTCGAAAAGCTAGCTTTGGCATTAATCGTAGCTTCACGAAAGCTTAGACCCTATTTTCAATGCCATCCCATAAAAGTAATAACGACCTTCCCCCTAAGGGGCATCCTACATAAACCCGAACTTTCGGGTAGGCTCGCTAAATGGGCCATAGAGCTCAGCGAGCATGACATAACCTATCATCCAAGAACCGCCATCAAGTCACAGGTACTTGCCGACTTTGTCGCCGATTTCAGCACGGGGATATCTCCGGAGGTGGAACAAGAGGCCCTCCGCGCCTCCGCCCACACCGATCTCTGGACCCTCTACACTGACGGCGCTGCGAATGCCTCGGGATCGGGACTGGGACTCATCCTTGAAGTCCCCACGGGAGAAGTAATTCGCCAGTCCATACGATGCCCCGAGATGACTAACAACGATGCCGAGTATGAGGCTGTGATTGCAGGTATGAAGCTAGCCATCAAATACGGAGCCCGTCGGCTAATCCTCCATTGCGACTCTCAACTCGTAGTAAACCAAGTCGCCGGAACATACCAAATCAAAGAGCAAAGGCTACAAAAATACCAGTCAGAAATCCATAAGCTGATGCCGGAGTTCGATGAATGTCGCTTCGAGCAAATTCCCAGGGGACAGAACGTCGAAGCAGATAACCTAGCAAAGCTGGCCGCGGCCACCAAAAATATCAACAAAGAAAACGTGGTCACTCTCCTCCATTCAGCCGTTGACCACGTCGAGGTACTCTCTTTAAACTTGACTTGGGACTGGCGTAACCGGTTTGTATCCTACCTGCAGGACGGGACACTGCCATGCGACAAAAAGGAGGCCAAGAAACTTCGAGTGCAAGCGGCCCGATACAGCCTAATAAATCACGATCTCTACAAGATAGTGGTAAAGACCATAATACAACCAAGGCTGGATCCTCACTCTCAATTTTATTATATCTACGTTCTTCAGGTCTATTATAATTGAATTAAGCTCATCAAGGTGAGTTTTAACATTCAAGGCCCTCTTCTTCAGGTCTGCCTTTTCTGACTCTCATCTTTTCAGAAAAATCCTCATAAATTGCTTTCTATAACACCCTTATAAAACCAAGGATGATTTCATCCTAATCTTGCATACACTTAAACTAGATCCCATATCGGATTTCTCTACTTCGCTCTTTATTAAAGATGATGATGATATCTTAACCCTAGAATATTTGTAGAAACCTAGCCTGTTCCGTTACCAATTGTTGCGGAAGATCGTGAGTTAACTAGCACACAATCACACACAAAGAAAATTGAGAAGAAAAATAACACTAGGATTTAACGAGGTTCGCCTAAGCCTAATCCTCTGGCAGAAGTGGAGGGAGTTTTCCACTATAAATCAAAAGAATAGCACAGTACAATACAAAGAATCTCCACTTACAACCTCTACATATCGATTCCAAGTAGTCCTAAACATATAAGAGAATAATTTTCCCAATCCTACAAGAGCGATAAGTTTTTTTTTTCCAAAATCTATTAGAACAATGGTTTTCAAAAATTCAAGGAAAAAATCCAAGACACAAAAAATACAATCTCCTATAACCCCAAGAAAATTATTGGAAAAAATATATGGATAAAAAGTACTGTAATTGGTAAAGTTACTATTTGTGCTTTATCATGTTGTTTGTGTCTCTTTTGTGATATAATAAGGTACAGTAAAGGCCTTGTATATACTCACTGCATTGTGTAGTTGGTGATGGATCTCTTTGCCGAGGTCTTCATATGTTTCTTTCGAGAGTTGATGCAAAAACTGACGAAGATTTTTGAGAACCATCTCTTTTGTTTTATTACTGCATCGAAAAAGAAAATTGTCAAAATAACTTGTCATAGCTAGGTTAAATATCTAATCAGCTCAGCAATCAGCTATGGTAACTTTTTGCGTCCTATGTGATAAGAAATCAGAGAAATTAGAGATGCCTATGTTCGGACGTAGTTGGAAGATGGTATTAAAGTAACTCTTGTTTGACAGGAATGTTGGTGGTTAGGATAGAAGATGTAGTGATCTTTGGTATTAGATACATGTTTGGGGGCGGAACCTATGACCTAAGGGGATTCAAAAAAAAATTTAGGATGTGGCACTTGAAATTTAAACCTATGACCTAAAGCAACTTTTGAACCCCCTTCACTATAATACTTGAATTTTTCTTCATATCAAGGAGATTCAACGGGTCACATATAACAAACAAAATTATTTTTGTCGTATTTGCATAGTATAATTTATAACGAAGTTGAACCCCCTTCGTACTGCATAGTTCCGCTGCTACAGCCAGCACCTTGGGGTAGAATCTTGAATTTGGCGACTTGGAGTCAAAGTATAAGCCTAAATGAATCTTGCTTGGGTTATTGAACAAGTATTGATGTAAATTGAATATCTTGGTGTAGATATTGAGTTGTTAGCAACTTTAGAAAATCGAGGGTGAAAAGCAAGTTAAGGTTTATTTAGACTTAGTACCTCTTGGGGCATTTCTTCTGCAAATTCATATGTTTGAAATGGTTTAGAAACTTGATATTAATAGAGAATCTAACTTGTGGGACGAGCGGATTAAAGTTACACTGTGACCTTTACATTATGAATTGCTCAAGTGTTATTGATTTTATATTTCATGAAACATGACGAATTATGCTTTTGAAAGCATAAATGTTTTGCAATAAGTTTAATTCTCATAATTGGTAAATGATTTGACATATTATATACGTATTCAGATGTATTGGATTGGTCACGTGTGCCAAGATGTTATAAAAATATATTACTCTGAGGTTATTAATGTCATGTGGTTTATTTTAAATATAAAATATTTTTATGATTTACTTGTGAGAGCCGAGATTGATATGCATATATATATATATATATATATATATATATATATATATATATATATATATATATATATATATATATATATATATATATATATNATCTGATTTGTTTCGAGAAACTGAACATGCTGGTGTAGGGACGTAGACTAAACCCAGTGGTTTAAGCCTACATGTTAAAATCCTCCATGTGTCGGCACTTTTAGGGGCGAAGGCACGTTCGACGAAGCAGTGTCTCGCAAACTTTTCTAACTTAAGCTTCAACAAAATCAATGGACTAAACTAGCGTTTAGACATAGATTTAGTTGAAACTTGAAAAAATAATTTTTGAAGTAGTTTTGAAAAATAATTTTGGAAGTTGAAATTATGTTTGGACATGCATTTTATTTGAAAAAAATTGAAGTTTTGTGAGTGGGAGAACAAATATCACCCAAAATCTACCCTAAACTAGATTTTGGGAACTTGAAATATAATTTCAAATTTTTTCAAAAATAGATCATTAATCTATGAACAAACAATGTTTTCAAAAAAGATTTGAAAAAATAATGCCAAAATGTATGGCCAAACGGGGCCTAAGGCTATTTCTTGTCTAGAAATACAATAATTAAAATTATTTATTCCCGTTCTTTTTATTAATTTCGACATACAAAATTACTGTGTACGCCCAAGCTTTTGCTATTAATGCATGTTTTGTCTATTTGTACGATAATGTATTTGGATCGCACCAGGCAATTGGGAGGATATTTTCCCGCTGTATTTATTGATGTAATAAGTGTCGATGTATTACTTACTCTTTTTTTTGGCAATTAAAACTTTTCTTTAATCATCACTCATCAGTAAAAACGTTACAAACCCATAGCTTAGCATAAAGCTAGCTAGCTATCTAATAATACGAAACCAACAGCCATAACCATACAGATATAGTACTTTCAAATGTATGTTTTAGTACTCCCGGTTAAAATATAAATATGTGACTTTATGATTTGAAACTTTTGGGCTAATTTTGACTTTGTGTTTTACTTGATTATTCATTTCAATTATCAGATGTATAAATTGAAATAAATGTTTTACTCTTTATATCAACATCTATTGCATTATTCATGCTTTATTTAAATACTTGTCAAGCTTCTTGGTGAAATGATCTAGGATACATATTTATTAGGTATACGGAGCTAATTAGGCCATTTGGTTACCATCCCATTTAAATTTTAGGGACTTATGTGGCTCAGGACGAGCAGCTTAGTTAGGACGACTACAGCTTGAATTTATGGAGGCATAGTAATGATTATTTGTTTGAGTCACCGAGATCTGTCTCAGTTGACTAGTTCATTTCTTGTCATAGAAGTTTCATATATTGTTATATTCTTTTGACTTCTAATTGTGCAAGGCTACTCATATGACATGCATGAATGAAATATTATTTTCTTTATGTATTTTTTTATATTATGAATAATGGCTGTTAATTTAAAGGTTATTGCTTCATACATGAATTGTTAAGTGAGATTTATTTTGTTTATGGATTTAAATGCATATGTTGGGTCATTTTATAAGGGATTGGTTAGCTTGGTGTGAGTAGATTACTGAGTATCGGTTAGGTGATTTTGGGGCATGATTGCACTGATACCGCTGTTAAGAGATGAGAGAATGTAGAGAGAGCTAAAGAGAGAACAATTGATAGCTCATTGCTTTAAGAAAACATAAGAGTTTATCACTATCTATTCATAACGAAAGAGAATATATGTTTTCTTTCTTATAGATCCTAAATTAAAAGGAAGTAAATATTCTACAATTATTATATAATATTTCTAAACTAAAAGGAAAACATATATTAATGTAGATCCTAAAGTAGAAGGAAACTAGTAATTATTAAAGAATATTGTTAAATATATTTTAAATCTATGTAACATTAACATTCTCTTAATATTTTTTTCAATTTATAGATCTTCATTTATGACAAAATTTTATAGTCTTAGAATCGAAAGACTCATTAAACCATGTTTTATGTTGTACTCCCTCAATTCCTTTTTATATGTTACTTTAGTAAAGAAAAAAAAAATTTATCCAAAATATTGATCACTTTAGAAGTCAAGAAGGCATAAATTAATTATTTTTTCTAATTTCATCATTATTATTCCATTAAGGCATATAGTCACTAATAGTTTATTTAAGGACGAGATAGGAGTAATTTAGTCAAATATTGCTTCTTAAAGTAATTGTTGTGAGACGATAGGCAGATTTTATGCATAAACTAATAATTTAAAGTACTGGGATGTAGAGTATACCTATTTTTGTTCATGTCATGAAAACCCTTGAGTTCCATCAACAATGAATTCCTAGTGGTCCAAGTGGTGGCTTCTTCGTTAAAGTAAGATGTAATCATCTTACATATTAGACGAGATTTAGCCCATGCAAGTCGTTCCCTTGACTTTTCTACCTCAAATATACTTGCAGCAGCTAAGAAATAAGAAACTAGGAGGTATTTTTTGCTTATTCCAAAATGTTGGAAATTGCACTTCTCGTACCACCTGTTCATGTGATATATATATATATATATATATATATATATATATATATATATATATATATATATATATATATATATATATATATATATATATATGGAGCAAAATTATTAAGAAGATTTAATGGCTGGCATTTAATAGCTTATGAACATATATAAGAAAGTTTTAAGTGCATACTTTTGCATAATTAGCCACTCAAATCGATGTTGGCTTTGGCATCTGTTGTAATCTAATTTTGCAGCTTGTAAATATACATTGTTGCTTACATCGGGCATTCTACATGGACAAACAAGTAAATAAAATTATCGTGAGAGAATTGACACAACTTCTATATCTTCACAATGAGATGCAAATGCAATCTTGTTTACTGATTTAGTTGAACTCTATAATTTCGACAAAGAGCTTGCATAAATACCCGTGGAAATTTAGTAAAATTTAAATAAATATTATATTCTGAATCCATATTTTCTTTATTAAATAGTAATAACTTAAAGATTAAAATTATCAAATCTGAATTTTTGATCCGCCCTTGATTAGGCAATTGGCAAAACTATTATATATTTGAAATACATAACCGTTGGCAGGACTAGAATGTTGCAGTTTTACTAAGTGAAAAGCTCTCTAGTTCTTATCTTTGAATAGTTACAATTATGTGCAGTAATAAAACTTAATGCGGAGTAACATGAGAACAGTTTAATTGTGTGGAGAACTGAAAACATTATTAAAACAGGAGAAAATAAAGTTTCACAACAATTTAAAGAGGTACCTGTATAACGTCTTGCCAATCCAAATATCATCTGATCCACCATATTGTTCTATGTATAGCCTAGATTCTACCCGAGGTAAGCTAGCATACCATGGAAATTCTAGTGCATATTGCATCTACGAACAAATGTTTGCACAACATATTTAGTAAATTACTCTACGTAAAACAAGAGAGTATCAAATGTTGCAGCATCTATAGAATAATTATACTATTAGTGTATTTGAACCTATTATAGCAAGTAACTTAGCTTATTTTCCAAGTGAATTTGATTTATATGCACAAACGGTATAAAGAAACTTGTACACTACTAAATACTCAAAAGATATCTAATGTAGCACTCATAAAATGAGATTTGTAATCTTGAAATAAGACAAGTTTACCTACTACAAGTAACTGTACCATGATAGTGCAAAAATTCATTACAACTTTTGTGAGTATTAGTTAAACTCTTTCCAGGTTACTAATCTTAGCTTTTTATGGGAAGTTACCTGTAGTTAGCTTATAAGTAAGGTCTTTTTTCACTTTTAGCCCGTGCCAGAAATTATTTACATTCGGTAGCCGAAAAATATAAAATTCGTTATAATTTTTGTATATAACACATTATGTATATATATATACAAAAAAAAATATTCTTCCGGTTATTATTTTAATAGCGGCTATTCAATATCATTTTCCCTATAAATACGCTAGGGTAAAAACTAATTTTACATTGTCAATGTACAAAAGTTAAACTCCTTTTTCATATTTACCTCCCCGGGGATGTCCTTAGCTATAACCCATTTGTCTAAGGATTTGTTGTTCGCAAGACATTGCTGCAAGAATTTGTACGTAAAATCCTTTGCCTCTTCAAGAATCTTTTCCCCTGGGAATAAAGCTTGGGAACATCTATAGAGATTATACATAGCTGTTGGTGACTTGTTTAATTCACCTCTTAGACAAAAGAATTGATCACCATCTTTGAACTTGTTTAATACATCTGTGACAGATAAGAAATTGTATTAAGCCATCGAATGCTAAAATTCTGTGATATTATTAAGGTAAGTAGAACTATGGAGCATCAAACAAGGTTCAAATGCAAAAAAAATATGTACGAAAAAAATATTTTAAAAAAAGTTATTTAGTCTTTTTCCATGTACCAAAAAAAAAGGAACTGATTAAGGTAACCATTTTCCACTGACTTGCCTGGATTAACATCAAATCCGTGTAGCCTTAGCAACCTAATAGCCATGCATGTATCATCGACATCACAAAAGTTTGAATTTCTTCCTCCAAAAATTCCAATCTCCTCGTTCCAATATCTGTAGTTCAAGAAATAAAATAAACTTGTCGCATAAATTACTCAAATTGATGATTCCATGCAGTTGATTGTGTGAATTAAGCAAATCAAAAAGAATTATATATGTTGCTCCTTTTGTTTACCTGATCACATGATCTAAAAGTTCTTTGAATTCTTCCCCAAAATAGTAAGATATTCCAAGGCGTTGTAATCGATCAATTGCCCAAAGTCGTGCTTGCATGTCAACTGGGTAACTATGTGGCACTAACCATAATAAAATTGGAAGTATATATACACACGTTACAGTGAATTCAAGAAGACAATTATTCTATTTGTTCCATTTTATATGGCGCTCTTTTATTTTTGTTCATACAAAAAAGAACGACACCTTTTTATATATACTATGCTAACATTTTAACTTTAAATTGACACAGAAATGCCATGACATGTTTTAAATTACAAATTTCAGAAATATTTATTTCTTTCTTAAATTAATGCCTAGCTAAACACTGCCATATAAAATGAAACGGGGGAGTATGTATTTGTATGTTTTCTGTTATTAGACTTGAAACATTTATAGACTTAATTATTCAACCTGTTTGAAACTGTACAAAAGAAGCATTATACGTACCTCCTCCATTACACTTTTCAACAACGTTTTGAAGAAATCCCAAACACTTTTCATCATTTGTTTCCATGAATGCAATGGCAGTAGACGCAGGGGATGTTAAGAATGAGCCATCCTGCATTTGAAGCTTCAAAAGCCTTTGCCAGTCCAAGTCTCTTAATCCTTCTAATGAAAACAATATTGTTGTCGGAATGGTATGCATAAGATCTTTAGGGATTCTGCAATAGGATGTATGAGCGTACATATGACTTATATATTAGTCAGCCAATATCGGGGAAATGCAAAGATGTTAAGACATATATAATATAATTACGTAATTAAAAGCGACTTCTATCTAAAGGATGATATAGCCACACAATCTAACATGATAAAATAGTAAACATGAATAGATCATGTGTTCAATCTCATTGTCACCCCAAAAGTAAAACAATACTTCCACATGTTTAGCCTATGAAAAGAAAATCAGGCAGCGTGTCGGGACATAATATGAAAAATTCATAAAAAGACATTTTCTCTAACAGTTTAAATTTCTTGACGAGATGATCACGACATTTTTTTTAACCAAGAACCACTATGAAAGTGGGGTTGTGTTTGAAGCCTAACTTTCAAATTAATGATCACGCTATTTAATATGTTACCAAAGTATACAAGTAGAGGGGGACCAAAGATTTGGAGGTTGCAGATGCACTTTTGCATTCAACTAATATCTGTTTTGTATATAGGGTGATCACTACTAATATATCACTATTTTCTAAAGACACACACACACACATATATATATATATATATATATATATATATAAAATAGAATTTTTGCCGAACTTTACGGGTGTTGGTGACCTCTCTCTGTATAGCATAGGTCTGCCTCTGTATACAAGAGATGATGTTTTAAATTTCACCGTGATCCAATAAATAAAATATCTTCACGTGTTTGATTCATGAGAAAAGAACCAGACTCACGAATTAGGGGGTGTGAGTGAGATGCATAATTAAATAATTAAAAAAATTATCTTATCTAACCATTTAAATCATTAGATAAGATGATCACACAATCTAACATTAAGTAGTCAAATTACCTTGTAAACTTTGCCTCTCTCCTTGCATAAATTTCCTTTAGGACTGGCACATCGTACGGAATGTCAGTGTCTAATTTTTGAGCTTTCTCAAGGAGAGCAGGAAACACAAATTCAAATCCACAAGTCATGTTTTCAACTTCCCCGGTCTCTAGCTTGCTTAAGTTTTCTTTGATAAACATCACTCCTATTAAAGTAGAATAGCCCATGTCAGTAAAATTCACTATTCTAATCTTTTTCTTATACATAAATCTTGTCTCATATAATGCATTTTATATTTTTACGGGGAAAGGCCCGCCAAGGCAGCTTGCTACCTAAGCGTCACGCTATAGCAGAGGCTTGGCACATCCACCTTAAGAAAAACAAAAAAGAATAAGGAATCTTACAGAAATATTTCAAAAAAGTCCTAATTTACCATCCTCTAGCCATTAGTAATAGACTTACCAAAACTAGCCAAGTACATATAAAAATTGAAAACCCAAAGAAATAAGGTTCTTTCTCTTCCAAGAATCATACACAAAGATCTCCTTCTATATTTTCAAGCGTGATTAGCAGCATTAGATGCAAGACGGAAAGGAAATTTCATGTATGAGGTAGCAAATAAAGTGATGAAATAAAAAAAAAAAAAAAAATATATATATATATATATATAGGTAGAGAGAGAGAGAGACTTTTTTCAATGGGTATGGTTGAGATTCATTGAAAACATACAAATGAGTCAATATACAAAATTTTGAGGAAGATTGGAGGTGGTTTGGTATCAAAATTCGTTGTTAAAATCGAGTTCAAAAAATTCTTCTGTGACACATGTATCACGTATGTATCTCACACGCATGTATACATGGATATACACGTGATACATATTTGATGCATATGCGATACACAGTGTGATACACCTATTATTTTTTTCTTGTTCATCTTCTTCTTCGAATTTTCAATTCAAATCACCTCAAAACTCCACCAAATTATCCCAAAATTGAGATTCAAGCTCCTTAAGATATACCCACTCTATTATAATAACATCCACCAAAAGAAAGCAAAAATTTGACCTTTTTTGGCCACAAATAACTAATTGGCTAATATTAGTAATATTTTCCCAAAAGAATAAGTATATCTTTTGGAAATACTTCTAGTATTTATCTGTGACCTAGTAGCTGTTAATATACATAAATTAATTTTTTTCCCATAAATTTATCAATTAATGTTTATCATAAGAATTTACCTATAATTACTTGTAAGTTGAGGTGACAAAATCAACTTGTTTTTTATATTAACTACCATGCTTATACACGTGGGGTTATCATCCGCTTATGACTTGACTCAACAAGTTGAACCTACAATGACCCATCAAGCTATTGGTTCAAAACAAGTAAGTTGCTAGATAGGTTAAGATGCAATTGAAGCCCAGACATACAAAATTAAATTTGGAGATTGAAAATACTATATATGCAAATTTTGAAGAATTTAAGCTAATAATATAGGAAAATACCGTAACTTCCAATTTTTATTTCTGAAAGCAAAGTATAAAAAGAAGTTTGGGTGACGTTGCGGGTCGGTTTTGCCGGTTATTGGACCCGTATTGATCTAAGCAAACTTTGGATTGGTTGGTTCATCAACTATCGTGACCTGTCAAATTTGACCTCTAACCCGCTAATTTGCCACTTTCTTATAAGCGACTCACTGTGAAAATATTTTATATATATTGTCAGTGAATATAACATAAACGCGAAGAAAATTAATTACCTGTGAATAATATTAAACAAGTCTTGAATAATATAACTTGAAAGTTCACCTTTGTTTCTTTTACGAAGGGATGTGTTCCATAAGGTCAATGCAACAACGCATGCTAGTGTGTTCAAGAGACGATCATATATGCAGAATACAAGCTCCTCGCCCCATGAACCATCAGGAAGTTGATTGTCTTCAATCCACTTAAGACAAGATGGAAAAAGGGGTCTTTCTCTGCTTCCATTAATATTAGTATCACGAATAAAGGAAACCCAAGCTGTGTCATAGGGTGAGACACTTGACCTTCCATCTCCCATCGAACTCAACATATGTTTGATCTCCTCTGTCAAATTCTTGATCTGTATTGCTGTGGTTACCTATTGAGAAAAAAACGTTTTTAAGTATAACATGTGTTTAACTTTGACCGTGACATCGCTAGCAAATATTGAAGTCATTTGCACATTGAAATTAATGTACAACACAATGACCTCGTGATGTTTTCCTAAAGACGTGAAAAGAAAGAAAGAAAGATGATGAATTTTTTAAATTTCACGGTGAACATCAAAGGGCGGATATTCGGTGACTTATGTGGGTTTAATTGAATCCGTTGCTTTTTCTCTTCGAACTTTAATAAGATCATACAACACCAACATACCCAGTATATTCCCATAGTACGAGACATTTAATAAGATCATATATATTTATTTTAAATCTACTGATTCTATATCATGGATTTGCCTCTACTGACCATAAATTAAACTTCTCATGAGCATCTTACGTTTTAATATACGCAAATTGCACCATTTTTAGAAACAATTTTGTCAAAAATTTGAAAAATGTAGAGCTAGTAACTAATTTTCTTATCACCTGAATGTCTTCCGCTTCGTAGTTATCTGGGTAATCAGATTGTTGCTCATCCACATTACCTGAACAAAATGTAGATCATTTAGAAAAACTTTCTTTCTGGTTTTATTCGTAAACAAATTGATCTTTAGGCAATAGACGCTCATACCAAAATAACTTGCAGCATTAGGGGCACAATTGAAACGAACTGGTCTATGAACCAGCGATGAGCCTTTATTTTGGAACAACCAATTTCCTGAAAATATACCAAATAGAAAGGCAATGGCTTAATAATTATAATTAGTTATAAGGTACTACTATTAAGGTAACAAAGACTATGTAATTGCCAGTGATATTCCGTCCTAATTCTTAAAATTTCAAATGTGCTAATGAGAGTGTACGTTGTATTGGACAAAATTTGGACTGGACTTAATAACCGCAAATGGACGTGGTCGGGGATTAAGCCGACCACAGCATTATGGCGAGGAGTCGTCTTAAGAAGGACTAGCGCCGAGGTCGAACAAAGGATGTAAGGAAATAACGGTAGGATAAGTTTAGAATAGAAGGAAAGAATATTCCGTCGAATATTCTTTTAGTTGTACTTTTAGGGTTTTCTAGGAATACCACCAATAAATAGGAAGAGATAAAGAACAAAAGGGGGACCTTCACTTTTCGATAAGAGCACATTGTAAAGGGTTGACTATAAAGAACATACAAAAGCTTGTCTTGTTTACTGATTACATTGTTCAATATATGTTGTTCATTCACAAGATCCAAAGATTCCTTATCCACCTCCTTTTTCTATTCCCTCACGTTGTTGTGAGGAAGGAGAATCATCCAAGTCATCTAACATTTGGGTGATAAATTCTTTTTTATTACATTTATTGCCATTATCTACACTTATTGCATGCTGCTATTACTACATTCATTGACAATCATTGAGCATATATTTGATATTTATTATTCTTGAACACGGTCCCATATCACTGATATACCTAGTTTTAGATCTAGAATTTATTACGTTTAACTAGGATTCACCCTCTATTTCTTTATTAATTAGTTTAACAAAAAGTTTAACACATTTTGGTCAAACATACGTGAGGACGAACAGAGAACTATGTCACTAATTGACTAAGTACAATCAGTAGCGGAGGCAGGATTTTCGCTAAGGATGATCAAAAAAGAAAAAAAAAATTAAATGAGATTGTAGCTAGTGGGAATTGAATCAATGATCTCACAAAGGTTTTGAACCACCTTAGCCACTAAGATATGTTTTTGGACTACATCAAGGGGATTCAAAACATAATATAATTATATAAAGATAAAATACATATTTTAACTTATATATACAATATAATTTTTTGGCGAAGTGGGTTCGGGCGAACCCCTCCTAGCCCACTAAATCCGCCCCTGAGTACAATACTTAAGCCGGTGAAATTCAAAAATAGCCAAATTTACAAGTGATAATTAAAAAATAGCCACAGTTTCAAAAGTAATCGAAATTTAGCCACTTTTGATGTAAAGATAAATCTGAATGAAAACACTATTCAAAATCCAGAAAAATATTCCGGCATAATATACTGGAGTTCCAGCATAATATGCTGGACTTCTTGCATAATATGCTGGAGTCCAACATGATATACTGGACTTCCAGCATAATATACTGGCGTTCCAGTATAATATACTGGTCCAGCATAATATGTTGGAAGTTTATACATAGGTGCTCCAACCTCCAGTTTACTATGCTGGAACTTTCTGTGTATTGGAGTTCCAACATAATATACTGAAAATTCATACACAGGTGCACCAATCACCAGTATATTATGCTGGAACTTTTTGTGTTGCGACAAAATAGTGACTATTTTTCAATGACTTTGCAAACGCTGGTTATTTTTCAATTACTAGTCCGAAAACTGGCTAGTCCGTACTATTTTCACTACTTAAGCCACCTTATAAGGTGGGCCTCGCCTCCCAAGCCAATTATTAATATAGTAATAGACTTATGGAATATATTACGAGTTTATGGTCAAAATATATATCACATGTTATATTTTATATACCAAAAGCACTTGGCATCCCCACCTAATTATTGTTTGTTAGATCTCTTCAACTCAATATGTAAGGATAAGATTAACTACAAGTCACACAAAATATGGACATATTAAACAAACTATTAGGAATTGACTGTTCATGTTAGTGGTTAATAGAAGGCGGTAGGCCTATAAAATGGACAGGTTGGACTGATTTTGAGCGGGTCAAAATGGTCCGAGTCAATAAATAGGTGGGTTAATGACCCACTTAAAAATTACATGGGCTGAGATGGAGTAGGTCAAGAACTCAAGATGAACTAAAATTTGGGTCATAGCCCAACTCGGCCAACTCGTACCAAACTTTAATCAATGTGTGTTATTTTTATTGGTTACAAGTAATTTGGTCATTAGTACTTTGCTTTATGTTTTGATAATCTAACAAACTTACTATCCAGAACCATATAAGGAACCTATTACATATTTACAAGACCTTAAGATCACAAGGTTCCAGGTTGGGATTCAGCGTGTGATATGATTCAACTCTTCAGAGTGGAAAGAACAGCTGAGGGAACAGGTCCATACCAGTTCCCGAGGAGACTGTACGAAGTTAACTCTCCAGCTGGAAAGTTTCTGCCTACACACGCTACAGTGCAGGAATAGTGCAGCAGCCAACTTTCTATGGAAGGCTTTTTACCTACCTTGCTTACATCATTGTATGTGAGGTCACACATGTATCTTTACATCAAGGGAGGTAAAACACATTCACTTGAACACTTAGAGATTTCACTCAAGCTCATTCACGTGACTATCCAGCAAGAAAGTTTTAAGTGCTTCAAGAACAAAGAACAAAACAACTACGGACCAGTTCCCACATCGAGTCATTGTATGTCCTTAGTTGAGTTGTAACTTTGTAATAGTTCTTCAATTGTATTTCCTACTTAGCTTGTCTAGAAGCATTCTGTAGGAACCCTTTTTGTAAACCTTAAACCTGCGTGTTTGAGTCTTGGCTGGAGTTAGTCATGTTGTAAAGTCTTTGTAATACAGTTATTACAAAGTGGCTTGTAATAGAGTTTTACAAGTTAGTGAGGGATTAAGAGGTTAATTCCTAGGTTGCATAGGTTGTAATCTAAAAGTTGCTCAGTAGTGAAGTTGAATTCCTACAAGGGTAGGTCGTGGTTTTTAATCCCGTTGAGCTGGGAATTTTCCACGTAACATTCCTCCTGTCATTTACTTGCTGCTGTGTGCGTGTGTTCTAGTGGAACTGATAGAGAACCTGATTTTCTATAGGGTTTGGTGGACCCTTATATTCTATCAATTTTCTTATAAATTGTTCAATTATCAAGATTTTTTTTTGTTATGGTCATATATAACATATCAAATAAAAAAGAATTATTTTAAAGATATTTTAGCAAAGTTACTCATTAATCTATTTAAGCTAAAAATCAGCCAAATTTTAGATCTGCTGGGATGTACTCAAGATATGCTGAATTCGAAAAATGTGCAGAACAATGATCTGTCCAACTTTTGACAGATTGGACGGGTTAAATAGGATTTAGATCAAATTGCCGCCCCCTAGAAGGCTGCTTAACTTGTGAACAGTAATTATCAAGGGTAAGATTGAGGTGTTACCGCAATGAAACTTTCTCTCTCTAGAAATTAAGCTTCCTCTCAGGCAACTGAAATGGCGAGGAAGGCCAAATCTGGAGGAGGAAAGAGCACAGTTCAGCTAGAGATAATAGGAAGAGATCCACGACGAGTTCCGCAGTCATCGGAAGCGAGGAAATTCAGAAATCTCAATGCAATTCAAGGAATTGCACCGCTAGATTTGGAGAAATCGTTGGAGACATCAGCAACAATGGTAGAAAGCACACCGATCAGCAAATCCTGGGCAGATCAAACAGAGGGTGAGGTAAACGAGCTAAATTTAATTGAGAAACATAGCCATGCAAAAACACCAAAAACTGGGAAGAATTGGAGTAAAATAGTAGGAAATGGAGAATCGAGTGAAGGATATGATCTAACTGAGAAGAGAGGAAAACAAATAACAGGAAATATGAAAATTATTATGGATGACATTAAGGATGAAATAATCTACTGGAAATCGGCACTTATATGTTATGTGTTAGGTTCAAATCCTCCTCAAACTGTGATGGAAGGTTATTTCAGAAGGATATGGGGAACACTAGGAATTGATAAAATTGCACAAGTGAATCGAGGAGTGTTCATAGTTAGATTTCATTCACTAGAAGGTAAAGAGAAAGCAGTTGAAGAAGGGATAAGAATGTTCGATAAAAAACCTATGGTAGTGAAGCCATGGAGACTGGATGTAAAGTTTAACAAACAGATGGTTGAGAAAATACCTGTGTGGATTAGACTGATGAACTTAGATATCAAATATTGGGGACAAAATGCACTAACGAAAATAGCAGGGATGGTAGGGAATCCTTTGAAAGCTGATAGGGCTACAACATAGAAACAGAGGCTTCAATTTGCTAGAATTCTAGTTGAGGTGGAAGCAGATCAGGAATATCCAGAAGTGATTATGTTTGAGAATGAATGGGGTGCAATCATGGAGCAGGAAGTGCGTTATGAATGGAAGCCAATATATTGTGCAGCATGTGGGAACTATGGGCATGATATTAAGGAATGCAGGAAACAAATCAGAGAGGAAGCTGAAAAGGAAAAGAACAGGAATGGGATGGAAAACAAAAGACAAATAAATAACAGTGAGATAAAGAAGGAAAAGCAGCATGAGAATGATAATGCCATTGAGCAAATAGCAGAGAAGCAGAAGGACAAATTGAAGCAGGGTGAGGAAGCAGGCAGAAATGCAAAGGAGCAGGACAAATGGCAAGTAGTGCAAGGGAAAAAAGCATGGAGAAACAAAGTCAATTATCAGCAAAATAGGAATATGGATACTAATATGAGTAACAGAAGTAATGCAAGAACTGATGATGTAGAACAAGAGAAGGAAAGAGGAACAGAAATAATGAGGAAGGAAGAACACAAGGGCAGGTTGGGGGGCCTCAACCCCAACGCCCTAATGGATAGAATGGGATTCTAGAACTCTAGGGGCCTAAATAGACCAACTAAACAGAAGTAAATGAACATGTTCCTTTAGAGACAACAAGTTGGAATGTTTGGGCTCCTAGAAACTAAGATTAAGAGAGATAAGGCCAACAAAGCTGCTCTTAATCTATGTACTGGATGGTTATACACTACTAATCATGCAAAGCATAATGCAGGGAGGATATGGTTGTTATGGAGACCCCAAGTCTTCTCTATACAGGTGGAAAAGGTGACAGAACAATTGATTCATAGTACAGTGACACATAGGAGTATAGGGAAAAGAATGAGTATTACAATGATATATGGATTCAATGATCAAGCACTAAGGACTGAATTATGGAGAGACATCAGGAGCATAACAGATCAAATGAATGGGGCATGGGCAATAATGGGAGATTTGAACTCAATTATCAACAAAGAGGAGAGAGTGGGAAGCAAAGTAACATATGCAGAAATCAAAGACTTGAAAGAATGTGTGGAATACTGTGAACTACATGAAATGAAATCATCATGATGTTAATGTACCTGGAGCAATAAGCAGGAAGGGCAGGATAGAGTAATGAGTAGAATTGATAGAGTTTTCATCAATACAGAGTGGGTGAATAAACTACCAGTAGCTGAAGTACAGTATCTACTAGCAGGGGAGTATGATCACATTCCAGCAATAATACAATGGGAAGGGAATGATAGACCAAGACAGAAGGTATTCAGATATTACAATATTTGGAGCATGGATATATCATTTGTGAGTAAGGTAGAAGGAAGCCGGGGACAACATATCCAAGGATCAAGTATGTATAAGATAGTGGGGAAGCTGAATAGACTCAAGAAAGTATTAAGACAATTAAACAAGGACAGTTTTAGTGAAGTTGAGAAAAAGGAAGAAAACTGGTTGAAGAAGCTGTTAGAATTCCAGGAGAAAATACAAAAAGATCCTAGAAATGAAGGGCTAAGCATAGAAGAGAAGAATTTGACAAAGGAATATATGTACTGGAAGGAAGCAAAAATGAAATACCTGCAGCAAAGAAGTAAGGTGCAATGGATCAAACAAGGGGATATGAACACTTGATACTTCCATTCTGTGATCAAGGCAAAAAGGATAGCAACTAGAATCTTCACAATTCAGAATAGCTAGGGGGAAACAGTGCAAACAACAAAGGAAGTGGCTGAAGCTTTTGTGGAATTCTATGAGAATCTACTGGGCACAAATAAGAAGGACATGAGTCATGTAGTAAGCAGATTAGTACAAGCAGGACCAATGGTATCAGAAAAGCAAAAAGCACAGATGACAAAGAGATTTATAATGCAGGAAATCAAAGAGGCACTGTAGGGAATAGAAGGTACAAAAGCACCAGGACCTGATGGGTATGGAAGCCAATTCTTCAAGGAGAGTTGGAACATAGTAGGGAAGGATGTTACTGAGGCAGTCCTAGAGTTCTTCCAATCTGGGAAGATGCTCAGAGCAATGAATACTACAGCAATCACACTGATACCAAAATCTACTCATGCAGCAACAGTAGGTGATTACAGACCTATAGCTTGCTGTAATGTGGTCTATAAGATCATTTCAAAGATGCTATGTAACCGATTGAAACTGGTGTTACTAGGATTATATCACAAATCAAAGTGCATTTGTGGCAGGGAGGACAATTGTACAGAACATTTTGATATGCCAGGATCTAGTCAGATTGTATAATAGGAAGAACACAACTAAAAGTTGCTTGATTAAGGTGGACATGAAGAAAGCCTATGATTCGATTGAATGGGAATTTGTAAGGGAGAGGTTACATGCACTGAATTTCCCAGCTAAATTCATTGGATGATAATGGAATGTATAACTACAACTAGTTACTGCATAAACTTGAATGGAGACTGTTATGGGGATATAAAAGGCAGGAGAGGACTAAGACAAGGGGATCCAATATCACCCTTCCTATTTGTCATATGTATGGAATACTTCACAAGGGTGATGGGCCAGGTAGCATAGCAGAAGGAATTCAAGTATCACACAAAATGCAAGGAGATGAAACTGACACACCTGTGTTTTGCAGATGATATGATTCTGTTTTGTAAAGGGGAATATAGCTCTGTAATGCTAATGCTGAGAGGACTAATGACATTCTCAAACACATCAGGGATGACAGTAAATGCTGAGAAATCAAACATATTCTGTGCAAACATGAACAACAATGAAATGGAAGACTTGAGTGAGATGACAGGCTATAAGAAAGGGAAGCTTCCATTCAACTACTTAGGAGTCCCTATTTCTCCTAAGAAGTTGAATGCAGTGGATTGTGAAAGATTAATTGACAAGATACTAATAAGAATCAAGGGATGGGGGTCCAGGAATCTCTCATATGTAGGAAGAGTTCAATTAGTCAACACTGTTTTAATGCATCTTCATACTTACTGGGCATCCATTTTCATACTGCCAAAGAAAGTGATGAAGACCATAGTAACCATTTGCAGGAATTATCTATGGGATGGAGAGTGATTACCAACAAGCCTCCATCGGTAGCCTGGGATACTGTCTGCAGACCAGAGGAAGAAGGGGGACTAGGGATACAGGAATGCATATCCTGGAATGAAGCAGCAATTGCCAAATACGTATGGAATATTGAGCAGAAATGTGATACACTATGGGTAAGATGGGTGAATCATATATACATAAAAGGGAAGGATTGATGGCAATACAAACCACCACAGGATTGCACATGGTACTGGAAGAAAGTATGTGACATTAAAGAGAAATTTGAAGTTGGATTTGATCAAAGAAGCTGGAAAGGAAAGAATATACAGTACAAAATCAAAGATGGCTATGACTGGAGAAGAGGAGAAGCAATCAAATGGCCATATGCTAGATGGATTTGGAACAGCTTAAATGTTCCAAAGCACTGTTTCATTGGATGGCTGATCATGAAGCAGAGATTACTCACAATGGATCGCTTGTTTATAATAGGGGTGGGCCAAGAGAAGACATGTCTCCTATGTGAAAGAGCATATGAAACAATCCAACACTTGTTTTTTGAATGTAAATACTCAAGCAGAATACTGGAATAGTTATGCAAATGGCTGAAGGTTAAAATAAACAAAGCAGATCAGAACAATATATGGAGGAAGATAGGAAGATGTATCAAAGGAAGAATATGCAGGAAGTTTGTAGTATCCATCATCATAGCAATCATGTATGGGATCTGGAAAGCTAGAAATGAGGCATTGTGGAACAAAGCAGCTATAGCGTTATAAGCTACAACTCTCAAGCACAACTGAGGTGCGATATACAGTCTGAATTTTTCAAGAGCCAAGTTCTCATATAACGTCATTCCTACGCGGATTCTCAACACATAGCAATTTCTCAAGCCGTCTCACAACTCACACGGCGCAATGCATCACTATGCGAAATATCTGACAAAGAAACATCAACCTAACTACTCCTCCATGAGGATCGCGTCACTAAAATGCACACATCTGGCCTGATATAGAGCCATTATTCACATTAAATCTATCCACCAACTTCAAGCAGATTCTGATCACACTGAACTAGTCTGATAACCNATATATATATATATATATATATATATATATATATAAATAGAATAAAAAAAGAGTGTCTCTTCAATTTAAATTTGAATAGAAGGAACATTTCATCGTCCTACTTTGTACATGTGCTTTATTAATTAAAAAATGGAAAGAGCAAAAACGGACAATTTAACTCAAACGTAGCTTCTTTCTTTTTTTCTTTTTCTTTTTCTTTTTTGCGGGTATGAAGCAGTGTCAAACAAAAATATTACTTCCAAGTTCCAAGTTTGGATTAAAATTTTTCTCTATTTAAAAATAAAATCAAAGAAGAATCTTTCCTCTTTGAGGATTGGGTGGGAGGATGAGCTTCCCCTCAGTAGTAGGTCGAATGAAAGACAAAAGAGCATGACAGGAAAATAAAAAAGACACAACTCTAATTTTCAAATACCATTTTCACTTGAAAAAATTTTTCACTTTTTTTTTTGGAAAATTTACAAATCTTATGTCCAAACGCCCATCAAAGCACCTAACTTTCTCTATCTTATGAAATTTTGTTCTAATTTCATGCAAGAGATGTCGGATTTCATATTGTTAGAAGCAAAAGGAAATGGGAAGTTATCATAAGAATAAAAAAATGGGGAACTCTACACGTCCTGTCACCTATACACACACCTTTAATTTTTATACATTAGCACTGCAAATTTTACATTATCAGAGATACGTACGTATACTACTTATAATAAATGGAATGAGAGACCTGAAAAATAAAACCCTTAGGGGCCATTTTGTTACCAGGATAGGGTATAATAATTGGGGGATATATAAAATGTGAGATTATTTTGTTTGGATAAATTATTTATTTTGGTATAAGTAATTCCTAATTATTTATACCACGATTGTAATATTATTTTTATAACACACTCAAACACGAGATAGTAACCTCGAAATTACTAATCTCGGAATAAAACAACAAAATGAAACATTACCCATCTTCAAAGCTCTTTCTCCGAAATCCTTTAAGAAAGCAAGCTTAAATTGGAACTAAAAGTTTAATATTAGAAAACCAAACCTATATATATATATATATATATATATATATAATAGTGGGAGATCCAAAATTCTGATTTCATGGGTCTAATATTTAAGTTCTTATCGTTGCATATATTGTGCTNCTTACTTTTTTAATACCTAATTGAACTCACGTGTAACCTTAATAATATTACAGAGAGACTTAACGGTACTACTATTACTAAATAAGTAGAGTAGAGAAGACGAACGTAAAGGTTAAAAACCTAACGGGTTACGACGTTTAGTTACCGTAGAGTAGGTAGTAAGTAGTAGGTAGGTATATAATAGTNTAGGTATATTTGTTAGGTATAATATTATTGTAGTATAATTACCTATTATTATTACACATAGTATATTATTTATTACACACACAACAACGAGATACGTAACTACCGTAATAACTAATACTACGAACGTAAAACAAACAAATAAGAACACTTACCTACTACTACTAACGACTCTTCTTACCGAACTACGTTAACGTAANACGATACTAATAGTAACGTAAAGTTAATATAGTAAACAAACCTATATATATATATATATATATATATATATAATAGTGGGAGATCCAAAATTCTGATTTCATGGGTCTAATATTTAAGTTCTTATCGTTGCATATATTGTGCTTTTGAAATTGTGGGTTGAAAATTTAAAAACTGTTGAAAGTTTGCTAAATTTTCACAAACAAATATGCTTCGTATTGAGATTACTAAGTTCAATTGAACTCAACAAATAAGGTTGTATCCGCCTCATGTATATCACATTTTTACTCCAACGAACCAATACCAATTTTTTTTTTTTTTTTAAAACAAAAAGCATCTTCTCAATGCAAGTATATACTAAATAATGTTGTCATTATATAATCTCTATATTGTAATCCTCACATTATAATTTCAATATAACTTAAGTCAGAAACTAAATAACCTCTCGCAGTAAGATGATTAAAGTAACTTACTGGGGCGGCCGTGTTTAATAAATTCAGCTTGCTGCGTAGACAACAAAGTAGGATTGTTGAATTGATGAATTGTGCAGCAAACTCCATAACTGGATATAACCTGCATTTTCTGGTTGTTTTTAATATTATTCTTTCTCCAGAATATGTAGTGGGGGAGAGAGAGAGTCAAGTTTTGAGAGAGAAAGGCATTCTGAGTTGTGAAGCAATGGAAATGGTTTGAGCTGTTGTGATACTACTCGCCTATTTATTTAGTGGACTCTGCCTCTTCAGCCAATTCTTTTTCATTGTATTGGAATTTGGACATGGAAAGAAGCGTTAGATGCCCTGTAAATATATATTTCTATAACGTTGTCCTATTAAAGTATATTTTAATTATCATACTTTTGATCTGTTTTCTGTCTTAAAATTAATTTATGGAAGACTATAGTGTCACGATCCAAAAATCCCACCAAATCGTGATAACACATAACCCAACCCGCTAGGTAAGTCAAGCAATATGAGTTACTAGCTACTAACTGTACCCGGCCTCAACAGGACTCGGGGTAATCGGTCTTGAGAGGATTCGGTAGCCTCATGTTGCTCCCAAACGCACACGTAAGTATACGTGGTCGTATAAGTAATATAGGATTGTAAGTCCAAATATCGTACCCACATGGACTTGTGATTAACTAATTAATAAATTAAACTAAGACGATTAATCTATTCAAGCGATTTTCTAAAGTGTGAATATTTAACTAAAACTAATCTAGAGTATCAAACTAAGAGATTAAAGAAAACAAGTCGACAATCTTAGAGATGAGTTCAGTGGGAGAATATTCCAGAGCTATGGGTTAGCTAACAATCCCGTTAAGTTTTTCACTTAAGTTGTCTAGTTAAGTTATCTGATTTAATAATTGACACAGTTAATATTACTCGTAGTATTCTCCGAAGTACTATTCGCTATTCAAGCTAACTTAACACCTATATTTCTATGAAACTAGGATTAACAAGAAAGCATTAATAATTTCCGTATAGTAACCAAGCAAGGCGAGTAGGTGTATCCCTATCCTAACCGCAAATCCATTCCCGATGCTCTGGTTCAAGATTTTGCTGTCACAACCCCAATTTTCCACCTTAGGATGTCGTGATAGCATCTAGTCTCTAAGACTAGGTAAGCCTAACACATGCTGATTTAATAACAGAATTGAACTATTTAATCATTTATCATAAACCATTAAATGATATACACATCCGCAAGCGGCCAATAGTTATACATTTTCCAAAACCGGTAGTACGGAGTCAAAAGCACTACTGAAACACACTAGAATTTCTAAACACAATACTGTTTTGAATTACAATTTAACAGTAGCATAATGAAGTAAGATGGTGACTCCGTGGCCTGCGAACGTCAAGCAGGTATACCTTGAAGTCTCCTGCCGCGCAGATGCAACTCTCAACAACACATTTAGAATACCTGGATCTGCACAAAAATATGCAGAAGCGTAGCATGAGTACACCAAGTTTCAAGCCTAACCTCGATAGAGTAGTGACGATGCCAGGTCAAGATACCTACTATACATAGAGACCTGTTCAAGATATACCTAAGCTAACAATGGAAAGAACATCAATGTAAGACAAACGGCGGAAAAATTATTGATTTACAACTAACAATGAAGTAATAGAAACATAAAGGCAGCAAGTAGTAAACGAGTAATAAAGAAACAACATAATCAGAATACTGATGAGATGTAAATGAGCTCAAATAAGGAAAATCGGATAACAACTCAAATAATCAAATCGCATCCAACGCATGGACTTACAACAACAATTACCCCGAGGCACCACACCTCAATAACCACAAGTCATAGACCACAATTTCAAAATCTTACACATATGACACCCCGTGCCCTTAATAACAATCACCTTCGCATGGTAAAGCCCACATGCTACCATAAAATATACTAACAATCTTGAATAAAGTAAGGGGTCAAATGAAATAACGAGTTTATTTTAGAAATCAAGTAAAGTAAAATAATATATAGTTTGTACGAAACAGAGTATAAGATGGGTTTAGTTTAGAAACCAATAAAATTGAGTAAAAGTATCATTTTTAAACAAAGCAAAACATAAGTTAAATTAACGAATTAAATATAGAATTTGTGAAGGAAAAATATGATAACAATTTTAAGTAAGGTAAACATCTAATAGGGTGATGAGTATAATTTGAGAAATCAATTATAGTGAAAGTGCGATAACCATTTAGAATAATAAGGTACCGAGTGAGTTAATGAGTTCTATCTCAAGATGCACATATAATAAAACATGTTAATAATTCTTTTATTAAACCATTATGGAACCAACAACTCAACAGAATATGATATAGTGACTCTACGCAATTAAATTCACATTGACAATCAATTCACCAAGTTATAAAGGAGGCACAAATTGGCATGTTAAAGCAACACAACAAATCACGTAGAATGCATGACTCGCACAAGAAACCACAATCGTTCCAATACCAAGATAACAACGAATAAGCAAACACAATCAAAATACAGATTAATGATTGAAGGAAGAACAATGACAGTTCAAATTAGAAAGTTGTTCCAGCATGGAATGTACAATAAGAATCACAACCGAGGTACCGCCTCGTATTCATATTTCACAATTTTAATCAAAATATTTTCTTATATCACAGTGTGAGCCTTACATTTAGTTTTGAAAATCATTTTTCCCGAAATAGCTACATACGTTTGCACCCACCTTATCTCACCGCATGGCTTCAAATAGTTCTCCTACTAGCAACACGCGTATCAATCCCACCTTATCTCACCGCATGCCTATCAACCCATAGCCTTATACCACCGCATGCGTATCAATATCACAACACAATCACAACTCGCACCACAAGTGCCCATATACAACAACTTGCCACAACGTCAACAACACTAATATTTCCACAACAAATAGCCCATGGCTCAACCACAATGTGTACAAGAATTTCAACAATAACAAAATGAATGAGAATGCTTAACAAGTAAAAGTATCTCAAAAATTAACAACTTCGCCTCGATGTGATAATGGCTATTACAACTTTAACACCAATAAATCAACAAGATGATATTCCACGAAATAACAACTTCAATTAAAAGTGATTCAACAATTAAGAGGTAACAAGACAATAAGGAAGGAAATAACTTCAACTAAAGCATATAAGAGCCAAATAACAAGTAAGAGTTAGAACAAGTGCTAACGACGTAAAATAGAGCATGTAAGAGTACATTGACAATGAGAGATATAACATGTTATGACAATTCAATTAAAGACATAAAAAAAGTCTAGAAAATCTAAACCGGTCAAATACCACATATAGCCCATGTACCCACTCGTCACCTTGCATACACGAGTTTCACATAACACAAATAACACAATCAACCCAAATCCTAAGGGGTAGTTTCTCTCACACAAAGTTAGGCAAGATACTTACCTCACATAAGCCCAATCGATATAGTAGAAGCTCCATCTCGCTCAAATAATCCTCCGAACGACTCGAAACTAGCCAAAAGCAATTCAAAATTATCAAATAATGCCATAGGAAGCAAACCCAATCGATAAAGGTCAAATCTTTACACATTTACCCAAAGTCAACCAAAAAGTCAAACCCGAGCCCGCACCTCGAAACCCGCGAAAACTCAAAAAATCCGATAACCCATTCAATTACAAGTCCAACTATACTAATTTCACTCAATTCCAACTACGAATCGGTGTTCAAAACTCAAAAAAGTTACTTAAGGAAAGTTTAGACAAAAATCCCGAATTTCTCTTTTGAAATCATCAATCAAATGCTAAAAACGAAGATGAAATCACGGAATATAATCAAAACCGAGTAGAAAACACAAATTCCATGGAAGAAACTTGAAGAACACCTTTGCATTCTTCCAATCCCAAACTTTCAAGATGAGAAAAACTCCAACAACATTCATAGCCAAAATTATCCTGTTGTTCTGCCTTGTTTCTTTGCTAAATGATCCCGAAACTCGCTTTTGATGCCTACAATGGATTCCCTGTAAAATTCCAATAAATTTAGGCTTTTGAATCACTCCATTTGACCTTATAATGAAGGAGATATGTTGGTTTAAATATTTGGAAGTAGAGCAGATATAAATACGAACTCAGTGGCAATTTCGTAATTAATCTAAAAAAAATCCGGCAACCCAATTCTTAGTAAAATGACCATACGATGTTGAAACTTCATGATTTGAGTTTCTATGGTTCCAAAATTCGATAAAGATATAATGATTTAGTCAAAACACGAATCAAATGCCGTTTGCTCAATATGGTAACCTTTATGCTCAAATCGACGTCGAAACCGAAAACAATCACCATACAACCCAAACTTATCCAAAACTCATCGGAGTTTAACCGAACTTTGTGAACTTGTCCAAAATCATCATACAAACTTATTGGAATAATTAAAACCCGATTCCGGGTCCGTTTCCCAAAAGTCAAAACCTTAGTTAACTCTTCCAACTTAAAGCTTCTAAAACGAGAATCATTCCTCCAAATCAATCCCGAACCGTTAGAAAACCGAAACCAACCATACACGAAAACCATAATACATAATATGAAGTTAGTCAAAGTGTCAAACCACCGAATTGAACGCTAAAGCACAAAACGACCGGTCGGGTTGTTACATTCTCCCCCACTTAAACATACGTTTGTCCTCGAACGTGTCAAAAGTCGTTCCAAAGCCATCAAGTCGCCATATACCCTCACCATACACATAATCATGGTTGATCCCATGTCACCCCAATCCATATAATCCCAACAACACCACCTAATAGAGGATCCTTACTTTAACCTTAGTCCATAAACCTTAAAACCCAAATCCCAAACATATGGTACTCATTATATGACCCGGTTCTTGCATCTATGCACCGTATAACTCTGAACAAGCTTATCAATCCATAACCATATCTCAAGAGATAATTACATGATATAGCGCATAACTCAAATACTCATAGCAATAACTTCCGACCGCAATAGCTGCTTAATAACCAACCCGACATCGATAACAAATCTCATATCAACTAAAACCTTGATCTCAACGTTCGTGCACTGCCAATGATGAAAGAAACATACAGAAACTCATAACCACCCATCAGATTAACAAGTCGTGGAGCTCTCTTTCCCGATAAGAACTATAGCCAAAATCTAAGCCAACTAGCGACACAATTCTTGAAAACGTACCTTAATCAAATTCGATGGCACTCATTTCAGGCCTAATAACCTCACCTCATCCAGTACAAGATACTCGACCAACATGTCATACAAATCCTACTTAGAGGCACATACCATGCAATCCGTGCACCAACAAACAATAACTCAAATATACCCAACGATGGAAAGAGGATGGAAATGAAGAAACCATCCCGCCAGCTCAACAGATACTACCATGAAGCGCAATGCTATCAATCCACCACACAAGGGGAGATATAACACACAAAATAAGCACAAAGGTCATATCCTAGCATAACGCAACTGCGATGCATTACCCAATCTGATACCGGTCCACCTAGAATACGTCAAGCCATGATACTCACAATCAACAACCATAAGCATATCAACATCAAACACACGAATCGTGTGACCATAACTATGGAGATATGAATATCACTATATACCAGAAACAGAAAGACCATAACCAAGGCATAATCAACCATTCAACGCCCCAAGAGCAATCTCGCTCGAATTTTGCCACAAAGCCCAAACATAATGGTATGTTGATAACCAACAGATCAAAACCCATCACACCATAGGAGAGTAACACAAGAGACATATCATAACACAAATGTGATCCGCCCTAACCGATAACATACCCATCCACAATAACTGTGCCGAGTAGATAAATGAGACCCAGTTTAGAACACACATCCTTATTAGACCTACTAGCAGCCTCCAAATCAATTCCAATCCTTCCAAATTCGTCCATGTCTAGAAATAGTGACCCCATCCAGGTGAAAATCATAAATCACAACACGTTCCTTATGCCGGTAGTAGACATCTAGCTCAAGCTGTGGTCGACATTATCAAAAACTCTTCGAGGCCAGTCGGCACATCACCAAGCCGCACATCACCAAGCCATCACAACTGAATTTCCACAACTCAACCAAGTCACACAAGCCATCAAACCCAAAAGTAATTCCACTGAACGTTGGTGAAGCATTACCACACCAAAAGACTAGTTACCTTTGTTGCTATGCTGACCCATTCCTTCTAATCCTCCTCGACTTGTCTTCAGGTCAACACTTTCCCTTATCGGTACACAATGATCCTAAGTCAAAGATCACTGCAAAAGACCCTAGCACGAACCACATCGTCTAAAAACCCATAAATCGCTGTATTTCCTCTGGAGCACCCAAAAATGCTGCAACCGAGATACCCACTCCGAAGAGACGTTTTATGAATCTGAAGATGTTTCTCTAACCTCTCTGATACAAAAATGCAGATCTAGCAATGATACAGATATACCGCAAGTTCCAACACTATCCCATGAAAATCTCAGATCTTAGTCATATATGATTCCGGGGAACCCCTCAACACTGCATATATACCTCACACACAAGACCGATATGACACTTGTCTATGAAATTTGATCGTCGATAGTAGACTCCCCCACTTAGCGCGGATTCCTAGGACACAACATATGATGATCCATATTACCAACCTTCATAAGCCCGTACAACACCAATCAGATACACAAACCATTTGCATCCCACACTTGAACAATTGAAGATCTACCAACACTTCTGCATCCTTAGTTTGGAAAATACCTCGAGACAATGATCGAGCATTTATGGCCCCCCTGTAGCCCATCCATATCATTACAAATCATTGGAGCATAGCTGATACCGAGCGCGCAACATCATATACGAGTGGGTGTAAAAGGATATAAGATATATGCTTCAAGTCGAATCTATGCCGCTTGATAAGGAATGAAATGAGTGGTTCCTAATAGTTCCGTAGTCTCTTGAAGATAAGTACAGACGCATCTATACCGATCGACAAGACTCTACTAAGCTTGCTTATGACTTGTAGCACCTACGAACCAAGAGCTCTTTTACCAACTTATCACAACCCCAACTTCCCACTTTAGGATGTCGTGATGGCACCTAGTCTCTAAGACTAGGTAATCCTAACACATGCTGATTTGGTAATAGAATTGAACTATTTAATCATTTTTCATAAACCATTAAATAACATACACATCCGCAAGCAGCCAATAGTTATACATTTCCCAAAACCGGTAGTACAGAGTCATAAGGTGAACTATGTGAAGCCACACAGCTTCATAAGGTGGGATAAAGTGCGTGTATCTATTTTGGGAAAAACGATTTTCAAAACCTATTTCAGATGTAAGGCTCACGCGGCGGTATAAGGAAAGATTGTGATTGAAATTGAGAAATGTGAATAGGAGGCGGTACGTCGGTTGTGATTTTTGAATAAACAAGGCGGAACGTCGGGTTTGATTTCTTTTTACACGAGGCGGTACCTCGTTGTGATTCTTGCTATTTATTTCATGTTGCAAAGTGTTTTGGTGGGAATATTTCTTGTTGTTTCATTTTTATTGTTCTATTAGTCATTGTCCGTACATAAGCATTGTATCCCCTTTAGTTGCTTCTGTTATTCTATTTCCATCGTTGATTTTCGGTACTAGTTCATGCTATCATCTTGTTTCATATTAGTTGTTATTCTCTCTCCATCACATATCTGTATTACATTTTCATATGGTTTATTTATATCCTAGTAGGTGTCTTGACCTGGCCTCGTCACTACTCTATTGAGGTTAGACTCAATACTTACTCGGTACCATTGTGGTGTACTCATACTATGCTTCTGCATATTTTTGTGTAGATCTAGGTACATCTAGTCATGCCGGTCGTTAAAGATTACTTGCTAGCTGCCTTTACCGGAGACTTCAAGGTATGCCTGCTCGGCATCTGCATGCCTCGGAGTTACCTTCCCTTATTCTCATTTACTATTGTATTTTCTTTCAAATAGTGATGTATCTAATATTTTAGTTTATTCAATAGAGCTTATGACTCTGTTCCACAATTCTTGGGGATTGTATGGTTGAGACTGTTACTCCGGTTCAGCCCGTGGTTAGGGCAGCAACATTTGATGAGGAGCATCTTAGGCTCGAGAAGTTCAAGAAGTATCACCCTCCTACTTTCAGTGTATTGGCTTCAGAGGACGCACATGGTTTGTTTGAGGAGTCCCATCGTATTATCCGCAGTATGGGTATTGTGGAGATGAGTGGGGTTGCTTTTACTACATTCTAGCTAACAGGAGCGGCATACCACTAGTGGCGGGAGTACGAGGTGGGTAGCCCAGCCGAGGCAACTTCACTTACATGTGATTAGTTTTCAGAGTTTTTCTTGAGAGAGTTTGTCCCTCAGACCCTTCGGGATGCATAGCGCGCGGAGTTTGAGCAGTTGCGCCAGGGTACTATGATAGTGTTAGAGTATGTTGTCCAATTTAGTGAATTGTACAGACATACACCTGCCTTGGTTTCTACTGTCAGATAGCGAGTCCGTCGATTTATCGAGGGGCTCAACTATGGCATTAGGTTTAGCATGGCTCGAGAGTTTGAGGCAGATACTCCATATCAGTAGGTGGTTGACATTTCACAGAGGTTAGAGGGTATGCGAGGCCATGAGAGAAATGATAGAGAGGCTAAGAGGGCTCATCGTACAAGAGGATTTAGTGGTGGTCACGCTGCAGCTACAGCCCGTCATGGTAGGGACTACGTGAGCCGTCCAGTTCATTCAGCACTTCCAGCTTCTAGTGGTGCTCCAGTTATTCTGAGGTCCCAGGTTGCACACTTTTCTCGGCCACTATCTAGTGCACCTCATGCACGGGGTACCTTCAGCGGTTAGTCTAGACGACCAGGCCCGAGCCAGTCCCAGTCGCCCCACCCACTAAGAGCTTGATTTAAGTGTGGCGATACCCACCACATAGTCAAAGACTTCCTCACATTCAGGAGGGGTGCACCTTCCCAGACTACTCAGGCTCCACGAATTCAATCAGGTCTGTAGACTTCCTAGGCCATGGTTGTTGCCCCAGTTGCCACTCCACCCACTCAGCCAGCTACGGGTGGGGGACGGGCGGGTAGAGGTCGCCCTAAAGAGGGAGGTCGTGCCAGATTCTATGCATTTCTATGTAGGATAGAGGCAGTTATTTCAGACTCTGTCATTACAAGTATGGTTCCTGTTTACCATAAAGATGCATCAATCTTATCTGATCCGGGATACACTTATTCGTATGTGTCATCTTACTTTGCTTAGTATTTGGATACACCTCGTAATTCTTTGAGTTCTCCTGTTTATGTGTCCATACCTGTGGGAGATTCTATTGTTATGGACGCTGTGTATCGGTCGTGTTTAGCTGTTATTGGTGGGTTTGAGACCAGAGTTGATCTATTGTTACTTAGTATGGTAGAATTTGATGTTATCTTGGGTATGGACCGGTTGTCTCCCTATCATGCTATTCTAGATTGTCACGCCAAGACTATTATGTTGGCTATGCTAGGTTTACCACAATTAGAGTGGAGGGGTGCATTAGATTATGTTCCTAGCAGGGTTGTATCATTTCTAAAGGCTCAGTGGATGGTCAAAATGGGGTGTGATGCTTATCTAGCCTTTGTGAGAGATGTTAGTGCTGATACTCTTTCCATTGAGTCGGTTTCGATAGTCAGAGACTTTCCAGAGGTATTTCCTGCGGATCTTCAGGGCATGCTGCCCGATAGGGATATCAATTTTAGTATTTACTTATTGCCGGGCACTATGCCCATTTTTATTCCACCATATCGTATGGCCCAGAGGAGCTGAAGGAGTTGAAGGAGCAGTTGCAAGAGCTGCTTGATAAGGGTTTCATTCGTCCTAGTGTGTTGCCGTGGGCTGATCCGGTCTTATTTATAAAGAAGAAGGATGGTTCTATGCGCATGTGTATTGACTATCTTCAGTTGAACAAGTACTCACTATCACATATTGATGACTTATTTGATCAGCTACAGGGGGCCAAAGTATTCTCAAATATTGATTTGCGGTCAGGTTATCGTCAGCTGAAGATTCGGGATCCAGATATTTCGAAGACTGCCTTTTGAACTCGGTACGGTGACAAATTCCCCAACAACATTTATTCACCTGATGAATAGTGTATTCCAACCTTATCTTGATTCATTCGTCATTGTGTTTATTGACGACATCTTGGTGTACTCCCGCAGTCAAAAAGATCATGAGCAACACTTGAGGATCGTGCTCCAGACCTTGAGAGAGAAGAAGTTATATGTAAAATTCTCAAAGTGTGAATTATAGCTTGATTCAGTGGCGTTTCTGGGTCATGTGGTGTCGAGTGAGGGGATCAAGGTAGATCTAAAAAATATTGAAGCAGTGTAGAGTTAGCCCAAACCGTCTTCAGCTACTGAGATCTGGAGTTTCCTTGGTTTGGTCGGGTATTATCATTGTTTCGTAGAGGGTCTCTCATCTATTTCTGCACCATCACTAGATTGACCCACAAGGTTGCTCCTTTCAGATGGACCGAGGAGTGTGGGGCGAGCTTTCAAAAGCTCAAGACTGCTTTGACTACAACCCTAGTGTTGGTGTTGCCTACGGGCTCGGTGTCTTATACTGTGTATTATAATGCGTCATGTGTTGGACTTGGTGCGATGTTGATGCAAGATAGTAGGGTGATTGCCTATGCATCTCGACAGCTGAAGACCCATGAGAAGAACTATCCAGTCCACGACTTGGAGTTGGCAGCCATTATTCATGCATTGAAGATCTGGCGGCATTATCTGTATGGTGTTCCTTGTGAGGTCTTTACCGAACACCAGAGCCTACAACATCTATTCAAGCAGAGAGATCTTAACTTGCGTCAGCGGAGGTGGTTAGAGTTACTAAATGACTATGATATCACCATTCTATATCATCCAGGGAAGGCCAAAGATGTAGCCGATTCCTTTAGTCGAAAGGCTGAGAGTTTGGGTAGTTTATCATATCTTCCGACAACAGGGAGGCCATTAGCATTGGATGTTCAGGCCTTAGCCAACCAGCTTGTTAGATTGGATCTTTCAGAGCCCAGTTGAGTTCTTGCCTACATGGTTTCTCAGTCTTCTCTATATGACCATATTAGAGAGCGTCAGTGTGACGACCCCCATTTTCTTGTCCTCAAGGACACGATTCAGCTCGGTGATGCTAAGGAGGTTGCTATTGGGGATGGCGTTACGGATGCATGGCCGGTTATGTATGCCCAATGTGGATGTCTTGCGTGAGTTGATTCTTCAAGAGGTCCATAGTATGCGGTACTCCATTCATCGGGTTGCCGCTAAGATGTATCAGGACTTGAGGCAACACTATCGATGGAGGAGGATGAAGGACATAGTGGAGTATGTAGCTCGATGCCTAAATTGTCAGCAGGTGAAGTATAAGCATCAGCGGCCGTGTGGTTTTCTCCAGCGGCTTGATATTCTCGAGTGGAAATAGGAGCGTGTCACCATCGACTTCATTGTTGGGCTCCCACGAACTTAGAAGAAGTTTGACGCGGTATGGGTGATTGTGGACAGGTTGACCAAGTCGGCTCATTTCATTCCGGTAGTGACTACCTATTCTTCAAAGTAGATGGCTTGTGTTTATATCCGCAAGATTGTCTGACTTTATGGCGTACTAGTATCCATCATCTCTGACCAGGGTACGCAGTTCACATTGCATTTTTGGAAAGCGGTATAGCGTGATCTAGGCACACGGGTTAAGTTGAGTACAACACTTTATCATCAAACAAACGGACAATCCAAGCACACTATTCAGATATTGGAGGATATGCCTCGCGCCTGTATTATGGATTTTGGGGGTGCTTGGGATCAACTCTTCCCACTTGCGGAGTTTGCCTACAGTAACAGCTACCAATCGAGTAATTAGATGGCTCCGTATGAGGCTCTATATGGGATACGCTGTCGTTCTCCAGTTGGGTGGTTTGAGCCGGGTGAGGCTAAGTTATTAGACACGGATGTAGTACGGGATGCTTTGGAAAAGGTCAAGGTGATACAATATCGGCTTCATATAGCCCAATCTTGACAGAAGAGTTATGCGAATTAGAAGGTTCGCGATGTTGTATTCATGGTTGAGAGTGAGTCTTGCTCCGGGTTTCAACAATGAAGGGTGTGATGAAGTTCGGGAAGAAGGGCAAGTTGAGCCCTAGGTATATCGGACCTTTTGAGATCCTTGAGAGGATTGGAGAGGTGGCCTACAAGCTTTTCTTGCCACCTAGTTTATCTGCGGTTAATTTGATGTTCCATGTCTCTATGCTCAGAAAGTATTATGGTGATCCATCTCATGTTCTAGATTTGAGCATAGTCCAATTGGATGAGGATTTGACTTATATTGAGGAGCATGTGGCGATCTTGGACAGTTAGGTCCGGAAGTTATGATCAAAGGATATTGCTTCAGTGAAGGTTCAATGGAGGGTTCATCCGGTCGAGGAGGCGACCTGGGTGACCGAGCATGGAATTCAGAGTCGTTATCCTCATCTATTCACCACTTTGGTTATGTCCTTATGCACGTCCGAGGACGAACATTTGTTTTAAGAGGGGGAGAATGTAACGACCTGATTGGTCCTTTTGTGTAATGGTGCCCGTTACCCCTTTTATTGCTTCACACACGTGTGTTTACGATTTTATGACTTTCGGGGTTGGTTTTGTTTTGGAAAGCTTTCGGGTTGATCTGGACCCTTGATTTTGACTTGGAAGTTTAAATTAGAAAATGTTGACCAAACTTTGACTTTTGTGAAAACGACCTCGGAGCTGTGTTTTTATGGCTCCGATAGCTTCGTATCATTATTTTGAACTTGCGCGTATGCCCGGAATTGATTTTGAAGTTCGTAGGCTGATTTATGTTGATTCCCCATTGGCAATTTAAAATTAAAAAGTTTGACCATAGGTTGACTTTTAGCTATCGAGCTCGAAATTTGATATTGGGACTTGGAATAGGTCTGTTATGATATCTAGAACTTGTCTGCAAAATTTGGTGTCATTTGGAGTCAGTTTGATTGGATTCAGACGCTTAGTTGTAATTCTAGAAGTTCTTTAAAATTTCCTTGAATTTCATGCATTTTAGAGTTCAATTCGTAGTTTTAGATGTTATTTTTGCGTTTTGATCGTGCGAGTAAGTTCATATGATATTTTTAGACTTGTGTGGATGTTTGGTTTGAAGCCTCGAGGGCTCGGATGAGTTTCGGACATGTTCTGGAGTGTTTTGACTGAAATTTCAAAAATCTTGTGTCTAATGCTTTGGTGCCGCAATTGCGAACACCAGGCTCGCAAACGCGAATGTGACAATAGTGGGCTGATGTCGCAAATGCAACCTCCCCTTCACATTTGCGATGAAAGCAGAATCTGGGCAGAGATCGCAATTGCAAACATTTGTTCGCATTTGCGATTTTTCCAGCTTCGCAATTGCGAAGCCTTTCTCACAAATGCGATGAAGTATAAGGTTGTCAGGGTTCGCAAATGCGAGCCCTGGTTCGCAATTGCGAGGGTACGCAAATGCGAACCCTGTGTCGCTAATGCGACATCTGCAGCTGGTTAAAGGGCTGGAAGACGGGATTTTTGAACTCACTCTCTCATTTTTCAACCCTAGACTCGGTAGGAGGCGATTTGGATAGGGGATTTTCACCTACAAACCTTGGGTAAGTGATTCTAATATATTTTTAATCATATTCCATCAACATATTTGTCACGACCCAAGATCCAACTAGCTGTGATGGCACCGAACCTCAATCGCTAGGTAAGCCAAATAACAACAATCCGATTCAATTAATATTTAACTGTCTCTAATACACTCCGCAAGGATTGGTAGTACAATTCATGAGCTTCTAAGATAAGAATTTACAAAGCTGGTGTGAAATAAAAATACATCATTTGTTTGAATATACATGAACAAATTGTAAATTCTAAAGCTACCAAGAATAAGAGGCAGCTGTGAGTGGATCGTAGGTACATCTTCAATGCTAGCTCCCACCATGTACAACAACATCCACATCCAAAATTTGCACGCAAGGTGCAGAAGTGTAGTATGAGTACAACTGACCCCATGTACTCAATAAATAAAAAACCTAACCTTAGGTTGAAAGTAGTGACGAGTTGAAACAAGGTCAGCGTACAACACCAATAACTAGCAACAGTTCATAACAATATAATGAAAGTAACACCAGTAATAACTCAACAACAACATGCTCAGCTCGTACAAAATTCTGGAAAAATAAGCATTTTCTTTTCAAGTATAACGGTAAAACTCAAATCTTTTGCCGAAACCACCGAAAATATGAGTAAGCATGAATCAGTGAATTTTCTCAAAAACTTTAACAACAAATAGAAAACTTCATTATCAGATGGCATGAGGAAAATACTTCTCTATGCCTACGTATCAAGTATGCATGTCTAATGCAATGCAGCACAGTGATGAACTCATGTGCTCACACTCTCAGAGTACTCAATCTCATTGCCTCGCATTTCCACTCATCACGCTCAATATTCAGCACACTCAGTCACCCGACAATGTACAGGGAAGATCAATCCCAAATATAAATAAAAAAGGCAACTCCATGCCTTGGGAAGTCCATCCCAAATATAAAATCGACTGCGCTAGCTGTGGGGGGGGTACAAACTCCGGAGGGGCTCCTTAAGCCAAGCGCTATATAAAGCCAATTTTGGCCTACTGCGGCGTACAATCCGACCCATAATAATAAAGCCTATAAGGCCTACTGCGGAGTGCAGTCCCCATCCATATAAATATTATATATAAAGCCAGTATGGCCTGCTAGGACTTGTAGCTCAAACCCATAAATATCCTCATAAGTGGATAAACGTGATTGAATATGAAATTTACATTTTTAAGACAATTAATTCAACAACAATATGACCCCTGTCGACGCCCCCTTTTTCTCGCGAAATCGGGTTTACGACATTTGGAAGGACAACTCTATTCCCTTTTGGGATTTGGGTTTTTGGAATTGAAGAGTCGCCACCTAATGATTAAGTGCATTAGGACACTAAGATTTTTGAGTTGGAATACCAGAGTTCGGGTAAGGGCTAGAAATTATCTCGAGGGGAAGGTGTTAGGCACCCCTCAAGATCCACTAGTGTAGTTCCCGGCCATGTTATATTGTGACTTAAATGCAAACAACAAGTAGGCAAGCAAGAATTACAAATACAAGGGGGTTTTCACATAATGGTTGCAAGAGATTAAAGAAGTTAAAGACTGAGTTTTTTAATAGAGGAAGCAGTTTTATAATCTTGAACAAAAGAGGAAATTTTCATATAGTTGTAGCAGTTTAAAAAACAGCTGAAGTTTGGCAAAAAAGTAGTGAAATTCTGAAAATAAAACGTATAAATAAGGGAAGGGGTCCTAGGTTTATACATAATATGGATCACTCCACACAACACCCGGTAACCGTTTATACACGTGGTGTTATCGCGTGGTCATCATATCCATATCTACCCTTTCCCACCCCGTTAAGGTATTAAACGCGGAATGGTCTCGTTTTACTTATTGCATGCTATTACCCGTCCCATCCTATCAGTCCCTGAGGCACTTAGGACTACTAGTCCTACAAGGTGGGACATTAGGCTGATTGGTTTCAAAGGATAAAATCTAAGGCGACATACAAAAACACATACTGCATGTTGGGGGGAAGCATGTAAACATATAAAGGCTCATGTATACCTCCTCAAACAAAACACATAAGTAGCATGACTTAAACATAATTAAGGTCTCATAAGATAGGGACTTTTACAGCAGTTTAAACTTGGTTTTTAAAAAATGAAGTAAGAACAGTAATAGCACGACTCTGGGCAGAGGTTGGGAATCCAGTGATGGAAATCAGAAACTTAGTAAGAGTGAGATGGATGGATCATTTCAAAATCGTTTTCAGCAGAGTTTTGTTTTAAGAAAGAAAGCTGAGTGAGCTTTAGAAAATCAAAACAAGAATAGGAAAGGCAAAGTTGAAATTAAAAGAAGCTGGTTGGTTGGGCTAATAGCAACACAATTAATCAGTTATTATCGGACCTAAAGTTTGCCTGGGCATCGTTTTACATTGTATGATTATTTTAGAGAATGAACATACATATTTTGATTCTGATTTATAAAGGTACGCGTGATAAAGTATTTGCAAAAAATGTTTCAAACCACTTAGCCATATTTTAATAAAGTTATTAGACAAACGTGAATTAACTACTGCAACTCGAACGAGTGAGAAGTCCTAAGGGCAGGATATCTAATGCACATAGAAGTACCTAAATCATGGTTTCTAACATGCCAATGCAGTAATGCTAATTACTGGGATCGAAACGGTTCTTTTCTTTATGATGGCTTTTAGGCATTTACACATTAACGGATAGAAAGAAAGGGAAAAATGTCAAAAAGATGTGGAAAAAGATAAATGTTAATACTTGACAATGAGACATGCCACATCACCGGTCTAATGTCCGACAATTATATTGAAGAGTATTCTTATCTATCTTATGGATCTATTATGATATTCTTGTTGATCTTATTCATTTAACTTCGATGGTTAATCTAGTGGGTGGTAGCTCTTTAGATGTTAGTCACGACATGTGATTTTGGGTTACTATATATATATGGATGATTTCAAGCAAACACCATAGTAAATTAGGGAAAATCTCACTTTATACCCATTAAGCTCAAACTATTTATCTTTTAATATCCAAGCCTAAACTATTTACTTTTCCTACCTATGCAGCCTAGACTATTTACCCGTCCCACCCATTAGCTATTTGCCTTCGCATTTGAAGTACAGAATGTAAAAAACATTCAGCTTCATTTTGCAATCTTACTTGGTAGTGGACTTGAATGGATCTACTTCTCCTCTGCCATATCGATCTTCATTAAGAGGGTCAGCCCAAGCTATTGCTCTACCTCCTCTCATGATTTTTGTGTTTTGATTCGATGTGGGTACTATAAAATATTTCTTATAGTACGTTCAAATAAGCTTCCCAGATCTGAATCTTTATGTGTGTTTGAATATCCACCATTTGTTGGGCTTGAAGCTCATTTTTTATTTTTGAAGATTTCTTGTTTGATTCAAAGTGGGTGTTATTAAATATTACTTATAGTACCTTCTGGAAGTTCATACTGGAATTTGATCGCATTTGGAGTTGATTTGAGGTGATTGAGATCGAATCTTTCAGTTGAAAATCAAAGAAGAACACAGTTACCGAATAGTATACTGCTACGGTATACAATATATTGTAGGAGTATATAGCTATATTGTAATAATATACTATTACAATATACAATATACTGCAACGATATACTGTAATAATCGAAGAAGAACACAGTTACCTAACAGTATACCATTATGGTATAAAATATACTATAGGAGTATATAGCTATATTGCAACAGTATACTATTATAGTATATAATATCTTATAATATATTATAATATATTGTAATAATGTGCAATATACTGCAACAATATGCTATAATAGTATACAATATACCATAATAGTATACTATTTTAATGTAATAGTATAATGTTGAATGAAGAACATAAGATATCATTTTCTTATATTGTATGCTATTTTGGGATATAACATATAATTCAATAGTATATTGTTTATGCAATAATATATTATTATAATATACAATATAATATTATAATAGGGTCATTTTTTAATTTTTTAAATTTTTTAACTGGATCCTTTTTAAATATTTTAACAAAGTTCTCACGTTTTTTATAAAAAATTTCTTAAAAGAGGTGTTAGATGGAATTCCATGGAGATGTTATTTACTGTATTAGAAGTAGATGTACAAATAGACATAAAGTAGTAATACGCCTATTTGTAAATTTATATACTACTGTGCAACATATTTTACAATAATGTTAGACACTAATATGTGAACGAGTCATCTATGATACCCTGTCAGTATATGATATTATACCACATTGGTATCATAGAGGATTGAGTGTATTTCTATAAGGAATGAACCAGACCTCTATGATAACGTATTAGCATATGATATATACCACTTTCACTATCCTTCTTCTTCTTCATTTCGTAGGTTTTCAGATTTCCAACTAGCTCATCTATGGTTAACGCCTGCAAATTCTTTGCTTCAGTAATGGCATTCACTTTACTCTCCCATGAGCTGGGCAAGACACTGAGAATTTTTCTCACGAGCTTGTTCCTAGGAATAATTTCACCAAGCGAGTGTATCTCATTTATGATGGAAGTGAATCTTGTATGCATGTCTTGAATAGATCCATCGTCCTTCATCCTGAAGAGCTCATACTCAGTGGTGAGCATGTCAATCTTGGATTGATTTACCTGAGTGGTTCCCTCGTGTGCTGTTTGCAAAGCTTCCCATATCTCTTTGGCGGATTGACAGGCTGAGATCCTGTTATATCCATCAGGTCCTATACCACACACCAAAATTTTCTTGGCACGAAAGTTTTTCTCTATAGCTTTTCTATCTGCATCGTTGTATTCTCTCCTCGTCTTAGGCACTGTCTCAGCAGGCTCTCCGACCTTCTTTGTAGGGACATAAGGACCATCACAAATAACATCCCATAACTCGGAGTCTTCTACCATGATAAAGTCATGCACTCTTGTCTTCCACCACCCATAGTATTGCCCATTGAACCTGGGTGGTCTGTAGGTAGACTGACCTTCTTCAAAATTTGATGGAGTAGCCATGAGGATCCTTTCTAGACAAACTCTTCAAAAGAAAGAATGTCGCTGACAATATTGTGAAGAGATTTCTCCAGTGAGTCTGAAGAAGAAACTGATGCTGGTGCTAGTTCTATGATGGCATTTGAAGGTGAAGCAAATGAATATGATTCAATATTTGCTTTGATGGCTTAATCAGACAATGATGAAGATGATGATAATGATGAGGTAAACTTTAGGGATGTTCAGAGAAATCTGAAATCCTACTCTCCTAAGAAACTCATGTCATTAGCAAATGTATTAATTGATGCCTATAATAATCTTGTAAATGATAAGGATGCCTTAACCATCGAGTTAGGAGATGCTGAACAAACTAGAGATGACCTGGTAGTTTGTGTGGTTGATCTGAAGGAAACCATAAGTAATCTGGAAAATGAAGAGATGGCTCTAACTGAAAAAATTGCTAGTGTAGAACATGAAAGAGACAATTTGATGGTGGTAGCTGTTGACCTAAAAGAAACCATTAAAAATTTCAGTAAGGAAAAGAATAAATTAGTGGAGAAAATTGATGCCTTAGAGCAAGAAAGAGATGACCTCTTAGTTGTAATTATAGATTTGAAGGAAACAATAGAGGAACTCAAAGCAGAATGTGAGTCTGGAAATTTTGATAAAGGAAAAGGAGTTGCTAGTGAAGCACATATCAGGCTAGAAAACGAATTAAATGCTGTAAAAACTAGTTTATGTGCTGAACTTGAGAAAACTAGACAACTTCAAGCAAACTTGGAAAGAGTAAAAAATGACCTTGAAAAGTCTCTTAAGTGGACCTGATCCTCAGATGCTATTACTGCCATGTATGTCAACAATGGTGGAAACAGGCAGGGAATAAGGTTTCAAAGGGAGAGAACTCCTTATAACCCTCATAGCAAGTATGTTATAGTACCCGATAATTGGTTGTGTACCCACTGTGGGAACAATGAGAATTTCAAAGAAAAATGCCAAGCCAGGGTTCAGTCTCATCAGAAAAACAAATTTTTTTGTTGAAAGAGTAACTGCTGAAAAGGGACCGGGTGCCACTCATGAAAAATGCATGTTACCTGCATGGACTAAAACAACACTTATTCATCCTCTTGCTTATTACAAGGGACCCAAACTTGCTTGGGTTCCTAAATCTAACCCTTGATTTCCTTGTGCAGGGAACAGTGAAAGGAAGCAGTCAACAATGGTTCATGGACAGTGGATGCTCAAAGCACATGACTGGGAGCACCATGGACTTTCTTTCACTAAAAGCCCTGCAAGAAGGGAGTGTATCATTTGGCAATGGGAAAAAGGGATACATTCTTGGAGTTGGAAAGATTGGGAAATCACTCACTCACTCTACTGAGAATGTGTACTATGTCAATGGCCTCAAGTACAGTCTCTTGAGTGTTTCTCAAACATGTGATAAAGGGAACAAGGTGGAGTTCTTGTCAAAGATATGCACAGTTACTAATCTAGTAACTGGTGAAGTGGTACTTGTGGCCAAAAGATACAAGAATATCTACGTTGCTGATTTTGAGTCCCTACAAAGTGGTGATCTGAGTTGCTTGAACGCAGTTGTCGATGATGCTGAACTCTGGCACAGAAGACTGGGGCATGCAAGCTTCTCTCTATTGAATAAGCTAGTTCAGAAGGACCTGGTGCGTGGTCTGCCCAAATCAAAGTTCGTGGAGCACAAAGTTTGCGATGCCTACGCCAGAGGGAAGCATGTGAAATCCTCATTTAAGCCAAAGAAGGATGTCAGCACCTCAAAACCACTTGATCTCCTTCATATGGATTTATGTGGTCCTATGAGAGTGCAAAGCAGGGGAGAAAGATAAATTTTTGTGATAGTGGATGACTATTCCAGATTCACTTGGACTCTATTCCTTAGAACAAAAGATGAGACTTTTGAAGTTTTTGTAGCCTTTGTGAAGAAATTAACTTCAAGTGAAAATGGAATCAAAAGTAGCATGCATTACATAAGATCATGGAACAGAATTTGACAATGCTAAGTTTGATGATTTCTGCAACGAGAATGGCATTACCCATAACTTCTCAGCCCCCAGAACTCCACAGCAAAATGGATTTGTGGAAAGGAAGAACAGAACCCTTGAAGAAATGGCAAGGGCAATGCTGATCGATAGTGGGATTGCTAAGAACTTCTGGGTTGAAGCTGTCAACACTGCCTGCTACTTGGTGAACAGGTGCATGATCAGGTCTCTCTTGAACAAAACTCCCTATGAGTTGCTGAATGGAAGAAAGCCCAAGCTGACTCACTTAAGAACATTTGTGTGCAAATGTTATGTTATCAACAATGAAAAGGATCAGCTTGGAAAATTTGATGCCAAGAGTGATGAAGGAATCTTCTTGGGATATTCTTCTCAAAGTAAATCTTACATGGTCTACAATAAGCGGACTCAGTGCATAGAGGAGAGTGTACATGTAATTTTTGACGAGTCATACCTTTCCTGTGAGAAAAGCAACAAGGGTGATCAAGATGGAGAGCCTCTGCTAGTCCCAGGTGAAGTCATTGATATGGCAAATGGAAAGGCAGACATGATGAGTCAAGTGAAGGAGCCAAGTGAAGACAATGCGGTCTCTTCCTCATCAGCTGGAGAGGAACCAGGTACCACAATTACAACCACTGAAGGTGAAGAAATGGTGGTTGATGCAGTTCAAAGTACTCCACAGGTAGCTGAAAGAGGAATGCAAGGGAACCAGTCAGATTTATCCAGCTCCTCTACAAATAAGGCTCAAGTGCCCAACTGGAAACATAAAAGCTCCCATCCTCTTGACAACATAATTACCCCTTTGGATTTAGGAGTCCAAATCAGATCAAAAGCTAGAAATTCACTTGCCTTCTCGGCATTTCTCTCCCAAATAGAACCCAAAAACATTAAGGAAGCCTTAAAAGATGCAGACTGGATCACAGCCATGCAAGATGAGTTGCATCAATTCTAAAGGAACAACGTATAACACCTGGTACCTAGACCCTCAGATCGAACAATCATTGGAACCAGGTGGGTATTCAGGAATAAGCTTGATGAACATGGAAACACTATAAGGAACAAGTCAAGGCTAGTGGTCTAAGGCTACAATCAGGAGGAAGGAATTGATTATGATGAGACCTTTGCTCCGGTTGCTCGCATGGAAGCTAATCCTTATTGCATTTGCATCACATATGGAATTCACCCTGTTCCAAATGGATGTCAAAAGTGCATTTCTGAATGGCTTCCTCAAGGAAGAAGTGTATGTAAAGCAACCTCCAGGTTTTGAATGTCATGAATACCCAGAATATGTACTCAAATTGGACAAGGCACTGTATGGGTTGAAGCAGGCTCCTCGAGCTTGGTATGAAAGATTGTCAAAGTTTCTCTTAGAAAATGGTTTTACAAGAGGAAAAATTGACAACACTTTTTTCTTGAAGAAACGGGGGAGGAACCTGCTCATCGTTCAGGTATATGTTTATGATATCCTTTTTGGGGCAACAGTTGATTCACTGTGTGAAGAATTTGCAAAACTCATGGGAAGTGAGTTTGAGATGAGCATGATGGGTGAGTTGAATTTCTTCTTGAGTCTTCAAGTGAAGCAGTCCACAAAGGGTACATTCATCAGTTAGTAGAAATATATCAAGGAGCTTCTGAAGAGGTTTGATATGGAAGCATCAAAAGTGATTGACACTCTCATTGCCACAGCTACTCGACTGGACATGGATGAATCTGACTCTCCCGTAAATCAAACCATGTATAGAGGCATTATTGGGTCTCTTCTCTATCTCACTGCCAGTAGACCAGATATTGTCTTTAGTATGGGGCTATGTGCAAGGTTTCAGTCAAATCCCAAGGAATCTCATCTGAAGGCTGCCAAGAGAATTTTGAGATATCTTAAAGGAACACATGACCTGGTCTTGTACTACCCTTCAGGTGATAATTTTAATCTTATTGGATATGCTGATGCTGACTATGCAGGTTATCTTGTGGATAGGAAAAGCACATTTGGAATGGCTCACGTTCTAGGATCATGCCTCATCTCATGGGGCACAAGGAAGCGGAATTCAGTTGCTCTTTCAACAGCTGAAGCAGAATATGTTGTTGCAGCTTCCTGTTGTGCTCAACTCCTATAGATCAAACAGCAGTTGGAAGATTTTGGTGTGTACACTGACTGTGTGCCTCTTCTATGTGACAACACCAGTGCACTTAACATGGCCAAGAACCCGGTTCAACATAAAAGAACCAAGCACATTGATGTGAGACATCATTTTCTTAGAGATAATGTGGAGAAGGGGATTATCTGCATGAAGTTCTGCAGTATAGAAGACCAAATTGCAGATATCTTCACCAAAGCACTAACCAGAGAAAATTTTGAGAGAAATAGGCTGGAGCTGGGGCTAATAAAGCCTAATTGGGAACCTGATTCCTACCATATGGCTATGAAAATCTCATTCAGGTAAAATTAGCTAAAGTGTTTTCCGGCCAAGTCTAACTCACTTCAATACCGTTGCATGATTATAGAAGTTGCAGAAGCACTGCATGAGCGGTAAAAGAAGATTTAGAATTTTTGAATAACAGGTCAAGAACCTGGTTCTTGTACCATAGGTTAGTAGTCTTGTGCTTTTTCATACATATCTTAAAAGGAAACAAAAATTGAGTTCCATGTCATTAACTTTTTCAGGCCCTGTATGTCACATCTTTTCATTCAAATCCCTTCACTTCCCTCTGAAACGTTGCATCTCCCCACAAAACTACCGCTGTTTCAAAACTGATTTCTCTCTCCCTCATAATTGTCTCTTCTCTCATTAAAACCCTCTCATCACCTTGAACGTTCATCTCTCTCTCTCTCTCTCTCTCTCTCTCTCTCTCNAAGACTTGCCCGTAAAATTTGGGTCAATCCGAGTAGATTTAGGGCGTTTTGGCCCGTTGGAGGAAAAATTAAGAACTTGAAGTTCATAGATTTGATTCATTTGGTTTTAGGGGGTGAATTCTAGATTTCACGTTGTTTTGGGTGTTCCGAAGGTTCGAGTAGGTCCGTCTCGTGATTTCAGACTTGTCGGTATGTTCGGGAGGGGCCTGGGGGCCCCGAGCGTCAATCGGACGAGGCTCGAGTGAAGTGGAAATTTTGAAAGAGGGCTGAAGAACTGCTGCTTCTGTCATAAACGCACCTGCGGTTCTTGGACCGCAGATGCGGTCTGTCGATCGCAGAAGCGGCTCAGGGGGGGGCCAAGCCAGGAACCGTATATGCGGCTCCCAGACCGCAGATGCGGCCCCAGCCTTCCCTCCCCCTTTCCGCAGATGCGGTTGAAATCTCGCAGATGCGGGATTGCAGATGCAGTCCCTTTACCACAGAAGCGGAAATCACTGAACCAATGAGGTTCATTAAAGACGGGTTCTAAGTCATTTTTTTTACATTTTCACTCCTCCTTTGGGCGATTTGGGAGCTTTAGAGAGAAGGTCTTCACTTAGCATCAAGAGGTAAGTTTGTTCCACCCATCCTTAGTTTAATACTTGTACTTTAGGTAGATTAAACACTAGAACTTAGGCAAAATCAAAGGGGTTAGAGCTAAACCTAGGGTTTTGCTAAAACTTGAATTTAACCACGAAATTTGTTATAGAATTAATTAGAAATCATATATTATTGATCCTTAGGTTGTAGAGAACAACTTCCTTCGAAAAATTTCGGAATCCGGGCCGTGGGCCCGGGGTCGGATTTTTAGAAAACTTGTATTAATGGTTGGAAGATTTCTTAAATAGCTAGAATTCGATCCTATGAGCCTATATTAACTAGTTCCTACTTCGTTCAACTAGTTTGGGATCGTTCGGCTCCGAATTGAGGGCTTGGACTTGTTCTTGGCATTTGGAGTGCACTTTGGAGCGAGGTGAGTCTCCTTTCTAACCTTGTAAGAGGGAATTGTCCACATAGGTATAATAATTGAATTAATTGTCATTATATTCGGGGGCTACGTACGCACTAGGTGACGAGAGGAAGTACGTAGCGACTATTATGTTAAGTCCGGGTAGTCTAGGACCCATAAGCATGCTCTACGTGATATTCTAGTACGTGTTGATTAATTAAGATTTATATGAACTATTTTGAGTAAGAAGAATGAGACTAGAGAATGACCCTTATCCTGTTTGGTCTTTTAAAGGAGAACACTTGGTATTTCTGTGTATGGCTACTCCTCATATATATGTTAATTGTTAATGTTGCTTGTTAATGAGCTTATTTTCTATTTGACCGCGTCGCACGGGTGATTCGCGAGCGGGGTAATAGATGCATCTATGGTTCGAGCCGTTCGACCCTCGGCAGTGCACAGTTTATTTTATGTTGGATCGGGTCGTACGTCCCACGGTGATTATCTGCGCATGTTTTGCTTAGAAATCCTTCAAGGGCTGAGTTACACATCTGCGTAGACTTTAGACAAGCATCCTTGTTAGTGTTTGGGAAAGAACTGTTACTCCATGATTATTAAATGTAAATAACTTGAGATATCCATGCTTATTATAAACTCTTCTCATATTAATTGACCCTAGTAAGTATCGAGTCGACCTCTCGTCTCTACTTCTTCGAGATTAGACGGGATACTTACTGGGTACATATTGTTTATATACTCATACTACGCTTCTGTACTTAATTGTACAGGGTCTGAGGCAGGTACATCTGACTACCAGTCGGGCGCGCACCACTGAGCAGATTTGATACTCCTACGGTGAGCTGCTTTCCTTTCCGCGTCGTGTAGCAGCTTGAAGGAGTTTTCTTATGTGTTTATGCTGTCTATTCTGTTCAGACAGTAGGGTAGTGTATCTTGTTGTACATTCTATTAGTCGCCCACTACTTATGACACCAGGTCTTGGCATACACATTAGTAGACGTTATTATTTTGGGTTGTATGATTATCATGATTTTTATCATCATTTCTAATCTATTTCCAACATAAAGAATTATTTCAACTACTTTGGGGTTAAAGTTATTGAAAGTTTAATTTGTATTTTTCCGCGTTGGCTTGCGCAGCGATGGCGTTGGGCGCCATCATGACCTATTACGAAAATGGGTCGTGACACCCACACTTTCAAATATTTCAAATTAGTAGGATACCCTTTCCACAACTCATAAGGAGTTTTACCCGTTTCTTATAGGGAATCCTATTTTATAAATGAGAAGTGGATAAAATGATTTTACCCCAAAGATTATCCGGGCACCAGAATTACCAAGCATGTTATTCATCATTTCCTTTACTGTTGTCACACCTCCTTTTTCCACCCTCTGAGAGGGAAGAGCTATGGCACCAGTTTGAGCATCTTGAGCAGGGTCAGATATCTGTGACCGATTATGAGGCGAGGTTTTCTGAGTTGTCTCGCCATGCACTCATGATACTTCCCACAGATGCAGAGAGAGTGCAGAGATTTGTTGCGGGGTTGCACCCCGGTATTCGAGCTAGCATGGCCCGAGAGGTGGGGATGGGTACTGAGTATCAGCTAGTAGTAGAGATTGCTCGCAGGATTGAGGGGTATCGCCTGAGGGGTAGAGAGCAGCTTCAGCAAGACAAGAGGGCCCGGTTTTCAGGAGAGTTCAGAGGTGCCCCAACTAGGGGTAGAGGTCACTCCGGGAGGGGCCAGCCCAGCAGACCCTCATATTCAGCACCACCACCCCCTCTCCGAGGTGCTCCAGTGAGACCTTATTTCAGTGCGATGCCGGAGAGTTCTTACCGCCCACCAGCTATTCAGGATTCCTCTGACGGGTATTCAGGTTATCAGGATCCTTCTAGTGTTCACTTCAGCGCTATGACAGAGAGTTCTTATCGCCCACCGGCCACTCAGGGTTCTTCCAGTGTGTATACGGGTCAGCAGGCTATGGTACCGAGAGTGTGCTACGAGTGTGGAGATCCGGGTCATCTGAAGAGGACCTGCCCCAGGCTTCGGGGCAAGGCAGTACAACAGGGTCAGCAGCCCATGATTTCAGCACCAGCTGCCCAGCCACCTAGAGGTGGAGGACAGGCTGGTCGGGGCCGACCTAGAGGTGGAGGTCAGACGGGGAGACGTCAGCCAGCTACTGCTCAGTCAGGCGGAGGCCAGCCAGTCGGCACTCCAGCTAGATTCTATGCTCTTCCGCCTAGGCCAGATGCATTGGCCTCAGACGCCGTCATCACAGGTATTATCTCCGTCAGTGGTAGAGATGCTTCGGTGTTATTTGACCCAGGCTCTACTTATTCATATGTATCATCTCTGTTTTCTCATTTCCTGGTTATTTCTCCTGAGCCTTTGGGCACTCCTGTTCATATGTCCACTCCTGTGGGTGATTTCGTGGTTGTGATCGGGTCTACCGATCTTGTGTGGTCACGTTCTGCGGCTTCGAGACTAGAGCAGACCTCTTGTTGCTTGATATGATCGATTTTGAGGTCATCCTTGGCATGGATTGGTTGTCTCCATATCAAGCCGTCCTAGATTGCTATGCCAAGACTGTTTCACTAGTGATGCCAGGGTTGCCGAGGTTGGAGTGGAAGGGTTCCACAGTGGATACCCCTAGTAGGGTTATTTCTTTCTTGAAGGCTCGGTGCATGATCGAGAAGGGGTGTTTGGCCTACCTAGCTTATGTTCGAGACACCACTGCAGAGTCTCCGACGATTGATTCGGTCCCTGTAGTCCGAGAGTTCGCTGATGTATTTCCTTTTGATCTTCCTGGCATGCCACCAGATCGTGATATTAACTTCTGTATCGATTTGGCTCCGGGCACCCAGCCTATATCTATCCCACCGTACCGCATGGCTCCTAAGGAGTTGTAGGAGCTGAAGGAGCAGCTTGAGGAGTTGTTAGCAAAGGGGTTTATTAGACCAAGTGTATTGCCTTGGGGTGCACCGGTGTTATTCGTGAAGAAGAAAGATGGGACTATACGGATGTGCATTGACTACCGCCAACTGAACAAAGTCACCATCAAGAACAAGTATCTGTTGCCTCGTATCGATGATTTGTTCGACCAGTTGCAGGGTGCGAGGGTGTTCTCTAAGATAGACTTAAGGTCGGGGTACCATCAGCTGTAGATTCGGGACTCGGATGTTCCGAAGACTGCATTCCGGACTAGATATGGCCATTATGAGTTTCTGGTGATGTCCTTTGGCTTGACTAATGCCCCAGCAGCATTTATGGATTTGATGAACAGGGTGTTCAGGCCTTATATTGATTCTTTTGTCATCGTCTTTATTGATGACATCTTGATATACTCACGTAGCCTGGGGGAGCACGAGCATCATCTGAGAGTAGTGCTCCAGACCTTGCGAGAGCAGAAGCTATATGCTAAGTTCTCCAAGTGTGAGTTTTGGCTAGAGTCTGTGGCATTCTTGGGGCATATTGTGTCAGGAGAGGGTATTAAGGTCGACCACAAGAAGATTGAGGCAGTTTAGAGTTGGCCACGGCCCACCTCAGTGACCGAGATCAGGAGTTTCCTGGGGTTAGCAGGTTCTTACAGGCGGTTCGTGCAGGGCTTTTCATCTATTGCATCACCTCTGACTAGATTGACTCAGAAGGGTGCTCCTTTCTATTGGTCCGATGATTGCGAGGACAGCCTTGACTACAACACCAGTCCTTGTGTTGCCTTCCGGTTCAGGGATGTATACAGTGTATTGTGACGCTTCGCGCGTTGGCTTGGGTTGTGTATTGATGCAGGAGGGGCGAGTTATTGCATATGCCTCCCGTCAGCTGAAGATTCATGAGAAAAACTATCCTGTGCACGATCTGGAGTTGGCAGCGATTGTTCATGCTCTTAAGATATGGAGGCACTACCTGTACGGGGCTTTATGTGAGGTTTATACCGATCATCGCAACTTGTAGCATTTGTTCAAGCAGAGGGATCTTAATTTGAGGCAGCGCAGGTGGCTTGAGTTACTAAAGGATTATGACATCACCATTCTTTATCATCCGGGCAAGGCAAACGTGGTCGCGGATGCCTTGAGCAGAAAGGCGGAGAGTATGGGTAGCTTGGCATTTATTCCAGCAGCGGAGAGACCACTAGCTTTAGACATTCAGTCCTTGGCTAACAGGCTTGTGAGGTTGGACATTTCGGAGCCCCGCCGGGTTCTTGCATGTATGGTAGCTCAGTCTTCATTATTGGGGGAGATAAAGGCCCGACAGTTTGATGATCCACATTTGGCGATCCTCAGAGAGACGGTGCTTCAGGGGGGTGCCAAGGAGGTTTCTATTGGCGAGGATGGTGTTTTGCGACTCCAGGGTCGTCTATGTGTTCCTAATGTTGATGGTCTGAGGAAGAGGATCCTAGAGGAGGCACACAGTTCGCGGTATTCTATTCACCCGGGAGCTACGAAGATGTATCGTGACTTGAGGCAGCATTACTGGTGGCGGAGGATGAAGAAAGACATAGTAGAGTATGTGGCTAAGTGTTTGAATTGCCATCAGGTCAAGTATGAAGATCAGAGACCGGGTGGCCTACTTCAGCAGATGCCTATACTAGAGTGGAAGTGGGAACGCATTACCATGGATTTCGTAGTAGGGTTGCCGCGGACCTTGCGGAAGTTTGATTCAGTATGGGTCATCGTTGATAGGTTGACCAAGTCGGCCCACTTCATTCCAGTGGCTACTACTTATACAGCAGAGAAGTATGCTCAGATTTATATTCGGGAGATAGTCCGATTGCACGGTGTGCCGGTTTCCATCATATCAGACAGAGGCCCTCAGTACACTTCCCATTTCTGGAGAGCCATTCAGAGTGAGTTGGGGACCCGTGTAGAGCATAGCACAGCATTCCATCCTCAGACCGACGGGCAGTCGGAGCGGACAGTTCAGATTTTAGAGGATATGCTTAGAGCATGTGTGATTGACTTTGGAGGGCAGTGGGATCAGTTCTTGCCCTTGGCGGAGTTTGCATATAATAACAACTATCAGTCCAGCATTGAGATGGCTCCATACGAGGCTCTATATGGTCGCCGTTGTCGTTCTCCTATCGGATGGTTCGAGCCTGGTGAGGCTAAGTTGTATGGTACAGACTTGGTACAGGATGCCCTGGATAAGGTGAAGTTGATTCAGGAGAGGCTTCGCACAGCTCAGTCCAGACAGAAGAGTTACGCGGATCAGAAGGCGCGTGATGTATCATTTATGGTTGGCGAGAAGGTCCTCTTGAAAGTCTCGCCCATGAAGGGCATTATGAGGTTCGGGAAGAAGGGCAAGTTGAGTCCAAGGTTTATTGGCCTTTTTGAGGTGTTGAGGAGAGTTGGGGAGGTCGCCTATGAGCTTGCTCTACCACCTAGATTATCGGGAGTTCATCCAGTTATTCATGTGTCGATGCTTCGGAAGTACCATGCCGACTTTTCCTATGTGTTAGACTTCAGTACTATTCAGCTGGATGAGAGCTTGGGCTATGAGGAGGAGGCAGTTGCCATTATTGATAGGCAGGATCGCCAGTTGAGATCCAAGAGCATTTCTGCGGTAAAGGTCCAGTGGAGAGGCCAACCAGTCAAGGAGGCGACCTGGGAGTCCGAGGAGGACATGCGGAGCAGATATCCCCATTTACTCAGCAGCCCAGGTACTTTTCTATGTCCGTTTGAGGACGAACGTTTGTTTAAGAGGTGGAGAATGTAACGACCCGCTTGGTCGTTTTGCCTTTTTGAATCCCGTTCCCTTAAATAAAACTCCCCGTGCTTGCTTTAGCTAATTTACGACTTGCTGGGACAGTTGGTTTGAAATTTGGAAGAGTTTCGGTGAAATATGCCCATTTGATTCCTTAGGATTTTCTTTAAAGACTAAGTTTGAATTTGGTCAACATTTTGAGCAAACAGACCCGGATTCGAGATTTGACGGTCCCGGAGGGTCCGTAGGAAAATATGGGACCTGGGCGTATGCCCGGAATCGAATTCCGAGGTCCCTAGCCCGAGTAGTGAATTTTTATTATGAATTGTTAATTTGAAGTTTTAAGGATTTGAAGAAACTAAGTAATCATTGATTTCCTAGGTATCGGGCTCGTATTTTGGTTCCGAAGCCTGGTACAGGTCTGAAATATCATTTAAGACTTGCCCGTAAAATTTGGTATCAATCCGAGTAGATTTAGGGCATTTTGGCCCGTTGGAGGAAAATTAAGAACTTGAAGTTGATAAATTTGATTCATTTGGTTTTAGGGGGTGAATTCTAGATTTAGCGTTGTTTTGGGTGTTCCGAAGGTTCGAGTAGGTCCGTCTCGTGATTTTAGACTTGTCGGTATGTTCGGGCGGGGCCTGGGAGCCCCGAGCGTCAATCGAACGAGGCTCGAGTGAAGTGGAAATTTTGAAAGAGGGCTGAAGAACTGTTGCTTCTGTCATAACCGCATCTGCGCTTCTTGGACCGCAGATGCGGGATCGCAGATGCAGTTCGTCGATCGCAGAAGCGGCCCAGGGGGCCAAGCCAGGAACCGCAGATGCGGCTCCCAGACCGCGGATGCGGCCCCGGCCTTCCCTCCCCCTTTCCGCAGATGCGGCTGAAATCTCGTAGATGCGGTCCCTTTACCGCAGAAGCGGAAATCACTGAACCAGTGAGGTTCATTAAAGACGGGTTCTAAGTCAATTTTTTACATTTTCACTCCTCCTTTGGGCGATTTGGGAGCTTTAGAGAGAAGGTCTTCACTTAGCATCAAGAGGTAAGTTTGTTCCACCCATCCTTAGTTTAATACTTGTATTTTAGGTAGATTAAACACTAGAACTTAGGCAAAATCAAAGGGGTTAGAGCTAAACCTAGGGTTTTGCTAAAACTAGAATTTAACCACAAAATTTGTTATGGAATTAATTAGAAATCATATATTATTGATCCTTAGGTTGTAGAAAACAACTTCCTTCGAAAAATTTCAGAATCCGGGCACGTGGGCAAGGGGTCGGATTCTTAGAAAACTTGTGTTAATGGTTGGAAGATTTCTTAAATAGCTAGAATTCGATCCTAAGAGCCTATATTAACTAGTTCCTACTTCGTTCAACTAGTTTGGGATCGTTCGGCTCCGAACTGAGGGCTTGGACCTGTTCTTGGCATTTGGAGTGCACTTTGGAGCGAGGTGAGTCTCCTTTCTAAGCTTGTAAGAGGGAATTGTCCCCATAGGTATAATAATTGAATTAATTGTCATTATATTCGGGGGCTACGTATGCACTAGGTGACGAGAGTCCGTACGTAGCGACTATTATGTTAAGTCCGGGTAGTCTAGGACCCATAAGCATGCTCTACGTGATATTCTAGTACGAGTTGATTAATTCGGATTTATATGAACTATTTTGAGTAAGAAGAATGAGACTAGAGAATGACCCTTATCCTGTTTGGTCTTTTAAAGGAGAACACTTGGCATTTCTGTGTATGGCTACTCCTCATATATATATGTTAATTGTTAATGTTTCTTGTTAATGAGCTTATTTTCTATTTGACCGCGTCGCACGGGTGATTCGCGAGCGGGGTAATATATGCATCTATGGTTCGAGCCGTTCGACCCTCGGCAGTGCACAGTTTATTTTATGTTGGATCGGGCCGTACATCCCACGGTGATTAATTGCGCATGCTTTGCTTAGAAATCCTTCAAGGACTGAGTTACATATCTGCTTAGACTATAGACAAGCATCCTTGTTAGTGTTTGGAAAAGAACTGTTACTCCATGATTATTAAATGTAAATAACTTGAGATATCCATGCTTATTATAAACTCTTTTCATATTAATTGACCCTAGTAAGTATCTAGTCGACCTCTCGTCTCTACTTCTTCGAGATTAGACGGGATACTTGCTGGGTACATATTGTTTATGTACTCATACTACGCTTCTGTACTTAATTGTACAGGGTCTGAGGCAGGTACATCTGACTACCAGTCGGGCGCGCACCACTGAGCAGATTTGATACTCCTACGGTGAGCTGCTTTCCTTTCCGTGCCATGCAGCAGCTTGAAGGAGTTTTCTTATGTACTTATGCTGTCTATTCTGTTCAGACAGTAGGATAGTGTATTTTGTTGTACATTCTATTAGTCGCCCACTACTTGTGACACCAGGTCTTGGCACACACATTAGTAGACATTATTATTTTGGGGTTGTATGATTATCATGATTTTTATCATCATTTCTAATCCATTTCCAACTTAAAGAATTATTTCAACTATTTTAGGGTTAAAGTGATCGAAAGTTTAATTTGTATTTTTTCGCGTTGGCTTGCCCAGCGATGGCGTTGGGCGCCATCATGACCTATTACGAAAATGGGTCGTGACATATTCTACCAGATATATACCATATGAGTATCATAGATGACTGATGGTTTTTTTGTTTGTTAAAGAATTGGACCAATTTTCCATGTACCATGTCAGTATATAATATATACCATATGGATATCATAATATACTACAACAATATACTTCAACTGCTACTAATATTATTTTTGGTATACTATATGCTAGAATGAGTTATTTTTTAATAATTAATATATAAAAAATAAATAAAAAATATACTATATCAGTTATTTTATATGGTGAAAAAAGAAAGAGAAAAATATTTTAAAAAAAATAAAGAAGCAAAAAAGGTGTGCAAAATTAGATTATGACAAAAAAGAAAATAATAATAATAATAATAAATAAAACTAGAAAATTTAAAAAAAATGAAAGGAAAAAAAAAAGAAGAGAAAACGGCTATAATGTATATGTTGGTTTAATAACATATTTAGAGAAGAAAAAAATGAGGAAAAAAAAGAGAAAATATATATATATATATATATATATATATATATATATATATATATATATATTAAAAAAGGTAAATGAATATTTACTGTATCAATTATCTTTTATTATCGTATAAAAAAGAAGAATAAAGAAAAGGAGCAAAAGAAAGAGAATACAATTAGATTATTTAGAAAAAAACTAAAAACTAAGTTCAATGAAAATAGAAAAGGAAAAAATAAATAAAGAATATGATAAAAGGAAAGAAAAAAGAGGAATAAAAAAGTAAAAGAAATGAGGCAAAATTAAGTATGAAATTAGATTATGGTAAAAAATAAGAAATAATATAATTGAAAAAATTTAAATAAAAAGAAAAGGAGAAAAAAGTAAAATACAGAGAGTAAACGAGAAAAAGAGGTAATTACACACAAAAACTACAATAGGTAGGAAGAGTAATTAGTTTAATCGGTAGAAAAGTTAATGGGTAGGCAAGGGTAATTAGTTTGGTTTTTGTGGGTAAAGCTATAAAACTCCCTTGATTAATGGGTTAATCCGACCCGTCCCAAAAAAAAAGGGGAATCTACACAAAATATCCATAAAACCTAAACTAATTATCCACCCTCAAACTAATTACAAAGATTACCCATACAGCTAAAAATAATTACCCGCCCGTTCACTTATCTTCTGCCAAGGCGTTGCATTCACAAATTATGACATCATTGTTGCTACGACCATCTTCCCCTATTTTTCACTTATGTGCTTAACTCATTATTTAGTATAACTATTTAAAGAGATGGAGAAATCACTAATGTCCTAACATATATGATGAAAATATATCCTTTTTGTGGATTCTTACATGGAATGGTCTGAGCTTAAGCATTTATACTTATAGCCCCAACGTGATTTTTAAGTAAGATGTTATGCTATAGTAAAAGATGGATATTAATCATACTGAAATTTGGTTTCATTTGGAGCTGATTTGAGGTGCTTGGGATTGAAAAACTTTCAGAAACCACTATGTTTTAGTGGTTATTAGCTAGTTGTAGCTACCATTTACTATATTACTTCCTATAGCTATGTTTTTAGATTTTCCTAGAGTGTATTCGATGTATTTAAGCTACTGTATTCATGAATACAATAGCATTTCTAGGCGTGAAACAGGGGATTACAGCTAGATAGATTTTTGTATTCGAGTATATTCGACTGTATTCATGGCGTGAAACATGGGATTACAGCTGGACATATTATTGTATTCAACTATATTCACGGCGTGAAACAAGGGATTACACTATTTTTAAACGGAAAGTGAATCAATTAACATAATAGACTCCTAATATAACTCTACAAACTCAATTATAACACACAAATTTTGTATTTCCAGTTATAATCTCAACCGAAAAACACCCCAAAAATATAGCAATCTTCAGAGAAATTATATAATACATAAATTGTATTAATTAAAAAAATATATGAATACATTCATGGAATATAGCGAGACAGTGAATACAATGAAATACATGGAATACAGCGAGATACAATGAAATACAATGAAAAAAAAAGACAATGAATACAACAAAATACATGGAAATACAGCGAGATACATTGAAATACACTAAAAAAAGAATCTTCAAGTTGCTCAGCCCCGAACTCCGTCGTCTTTGTTCAAGAACAACCCCAATGTCGTCTCGTCGAGAGGGCCGCGATTCTAACTTGAACGTCATTGTTCCCGTTACTGTGATACTATCCCGGCAATAGAAAGCAAAGTTATGCGAGAACAAACCAATCGACAGAATTGCAATTTGCAGATCACATCTAGCCTTTATTCAAAACCACCACACAATAACCAAATTACAGCTTTGCAGAGAATTCCTTAAACCCAAAGCAAAAACTTCCCCCCTGATAACTCATCTGTGTGTTAATTGTGTGTGAAAATGAAATGCACGAAAGACCACGCAAAGCTCAAACAACAGAAGAGCAACAAGCTTCTTCTATCAAAGCTTCCAAATTACGTTCTCCCAATCCCAATTTCTCCAATTCCATCGCAGATTCGCCGCTGATGGTGGTGGTGGCGGAGAAGCTTTCTAGGAAGAAGAACGATCGACAGAGAAACTGATGAGAGAGAATCCATGAGTTTGTATTCATGGAAAAAACTGGCGTTGAGAGAGAGGGTGGAGAAAAATTTGAAAGAATGAGAGAGAAAAATAATACAAAGCTTATTTTATGGCTTAAGGGTATGAGGTAACCATAAATAGATATTTGGCTATAAAAAATAGAAATGTAGCTATGAATATAATTTTTTAAAAGGGTATTTATTTAAAATAAATAAGGTATCAACCTTTGCTATAGGAGGTAACTAATCCAATTTTTAAAGACCCAAAATTTGTTGAGTTTGAAGCTTTTGAATTGAAATTTTAACTTTAAGATTTTGTCACGACCCGATTCCCCAAAACCCGGTCGTGATGGCGCCTCTCGTGAAGACAAGGCCAACAATGCCTCTTTTAACAGTTACTTAGCATGCATAAGTCTGAATCATAGATAATGAAATCATATTGCGGAATAAACGTGATAAAAACAGAGAACCCATCCCGACTCAGCCCGAAATCGGGGTGTCACAAGTCACGAGCATCTAGAAGGATATTTGATACAACAACAAAGCCTGTAATACATAGAATACAATCTGGAATCAAAAGGGAGAAATCTGGTGCCACGAACGCTGGCGGACACCTTGCTCAGCTACGATAGCAAATCCTCAACCAGCTCAAACCCGCTACCGGGTAAACCAATACCTGCATCTGCACGCGAGGTGCAAGGAGTAAAGTGAGTACTCCAACTCAGTGAGTAATAAGGGTAAATAATAACTGAGCAGCAAGAAACCACGTAAAGCAAGTCATCATGCTATATAGAACAGTGTAACCCTTTGAGAAAATAGTGAAACCGTGTAAGCTTTAGAAATATCTGGGCTCAGTTTAAAACCTCTTTCGAAAATATCTTTTTCCAACAGTTAAGCAAATGAATACGAAACAAATAGTGCAAGTCAGCACATAAGTCAGCCCCTCGGGCACAGCACTCCATTAACAAATCACACCAGGATATCAGGTAAACAGTGCAAGAAGTAGCATGGGAGCCAATGAAATGCGAGTGCTGAAATGTCATGACCAATAATACAAATAGGAACAAATGCATGAGTGCAATGTAATGCATATGATGGTACCCTCTGGTACCCACTGCGGCGTGCAGCCCGAGCCATCCATATATTTAACGTCGACGGCGCTCACTAGGGGTGTGTACAGACTCCGGAGGGGCTCCTACAGCCCAAGCGCAAATAATCAAGCCATCTCGTGGCACCGACCAGGCCCTCGGCCTCAATATCAATACGATACCGCTGCGGCGCGTAGCCCGAGCTATCCATATTTCCATAAATCACTATAACACTGCTGCGGCGCGCAGCCCGATCCATGCTCAGTCCAGAAATGCACATAAGCCACTTGGGCAATATTAAAATAATAGTTCTCAGCTCAAAACGTCAATAAAATATTGTTTAAGTTTTCAAATCTTAGGAAAATGGCTGAATTTGCAAAATAGTGTTAAAACCCTGGACCGAGATCAAGTAATATACAAAGTAATGCGAAAACAGTGATATCAATCCCTGAAGGATTCACATAGTTGGCACGAAGCCCAAACATGGCAATCAGCCTACATTATGATGATAACAAGTAGCTTCAGTCAAATAAGTAGTAATTTCATCAATCGGGACGGACCAAGTCACAATCCCCAACGGTGCTCTACCCCACGCTCGCTATCCGGCGTGCAAGTCACCTCAATACAGCACTTTGATGTGCAAATCCGGGGTTTCAAACCCTCAGACTATCATTTACAATCATTACTCACCTCGAACTGGCGAAATCTCTAGCTCGCGACGCCTTTTCTCCTCAAATCGGCCTCTACGCGCGTCGAATCTATCCAACATCATAGCGAATACATCAGAATATGCCAATGGGACAATACCCAATCAAAAAAATCGAAAAATAGCAAAAATCTCGAAATTAGCAAAACCCGAGCCTCGGGCCCACTCCTCAAAAAATTAAAAAGTTAACACCAATGGATTCCTTACCTCACCACGAGTCCATACATATCAAATTTACCAAAATCCGAGCTCCAATGCTCCCTCAAACTCCAATTTTCCATTTCAAAAGTCAAGCCCTAGTTCTTCCATTTTTAATCAAATTTCCATGAATTTAGGTGTTGATTCTTCAATAAAATGATGATTCTAAGTCACGAGACTCACCTCAAATCAATTCCCGTCGAAACCCTCTTTAATTCCGTCCAATAGCTCACAAGCTCGCTTGAAAATGGTGGAAATTAACCGCAGAAGCGGTATCGCGGAAGCGGGAGTCTGTACACACCCCCAGTGAGCGCCGTCGACGTTAAATATATGGATGGCTCGGGCCGCACGCGCGTCGAATCTATCCAACATCAGAGCGAATACATCACAATATGCCAATGGGACAATACCCAATCAAAAACAATCGAAAAAGAGCAAAAATCTCGAAATTAGCAAAACCCGAGCCTCGGGCTCACTCCTCGAAAAATCAGAAAGTTAACACCAATGGATTCCTTACCTCGCCACGAGTCCATACATATAAAATTTACCAAAATCCGAGCTCCAATGCTCCCTCAAACTCCAAATATTCCATTTCAAAGTCAAAAGCCCTAGTTTCTTCCATTTTTAATCAAATTCATGGATTTAGGTGTTGATTTTCAATAAAATGATGATTTCTAGGTCACGAGGCTCACCTCCAATCAATTCCTGTCGAAACCCTCTTTAATTCCGTCCAATAGCTCACAAGCTCGCTTGAAAATGGTGGAAATAACATAAGCTTCGCGGAACAAAAAATGAATATAAAACCCTTCTGGCTCCAGGGGTTTCCGCTTCTGCGGTCCCCATCCCTACTTCCGCGATACCGCTTCTGCGGTTAATTTCCGCTTCTGCGGAATTCCATCTATAGCCCAAAATCGCTTTGCGATCGCCCGTCCGCTTCTGCGGACACGCTTGTGAGAAAAAGCTTCCGCTTCTGCGGAACTACCCTACTCAGCTCTTGACCGCTTCTGCGACCACCATTACGCTTCTGCGGAACCGCTTCTGCGGTCCATTTCCGCAGAAGCGAACATATCAGATACCAGCTAAAAATCTTCCATCCTCAACTCAAATTTCATCCTGTTAGCCATTCAAGATCACACCGAGGCCCCCGGGACCTCAACCAAAAACACCACATATTCTTAAAACATCACCCCAAAACTTGGTCCCAATCATCGAAACACCACGATTACACTAAAAGCATCAAATTACATCAAATCAAGCCTAAGTTCTTCAAATTTCTCCGAAACTCGCATTCGATCAAAAAACCCAACCAAACCACGTCCGAATGACTTCAAATTTTGCACACATATCCCAAATCACCTAAAGAAGCTACAGCAACTCTCGGAATTCCATTCCAACTCTCGGATCAAAATCTCACCTAACAACCGGAATTCGCCAAAATTACTAACTTCGCCAATTCAAGCCTAATTCTACACCGGACCTCCAAAATAAATTCCGATCACACTCCTTAGTCATAAATAATCCCCCGAAACTAACCGAATCACCGGAAATCACATCCGAGCCCTCTAACTCAATAGTCAACATTCGGTTTTGACTTTTCCAACTTAAGCCTTCCTTAAAGAGACTAAGTGTCTCATTTCTTATCAGAACCAATCCAAATCAATTCTAACACACACATACCGATAATGAAACGTGAAGAAGCACAAAAATGGGGGAAACGAAGCGGTAACTCATGAGACGACGGGTCGGGTCGTTACATCTTCCCAACTTAAAACAACGCTCGTCCTCGAGCATACCCAGAGTTGTCCTAGAAGCCAACCAATAGCTGAATGACCTTACCAAGCATATATACCGAGGTGATCCCACGTTCACCCTACCTCGCATAGGTCAATAACACAACATAGCTGAAATCTCACAACCCATCTAGACCATAAACCGTAGAGCACATTGCACTTTCCGAATCATACACAAGATCAGGAAACCTCACGTTCTATATTCAGAATAAACCCGAACCAGCCGTAATAATCCAAACCTGCAACCTCAGGTGAGACCATCTGATATACCACATATCCCAAACACTCGAAACGATAGCCACTATCACAGTAGTTGCCCACAATAACCAAATACCGATTAGAAGACCTCTTATTAGCTAAAGTCTTATTTCCAACACTTTCCTATTACTGCCAACGATAATTAAAACACGCGATAAACCATAACCATTTCTCAGATCGACCATTCATGAAGCCACTTCCCTTTTGGCTAATACCACAACAGATTTTCGGGCCGAAACCCCGATATTATCCTTCTAACAAGTTGAGATCAAATCTGTTCGTATTCATTAATGACTCCAACGACCATTCTCGAATCCAACACTCCACTCTGGTGATATGACACCTCAATACAGGGCCTAAGCCACAACTTGCATAATACACGCACCAATAAGAAACGGTCTGAACATACTCAAATCATGACAAATGACTCAAACGAAAAGAGTTGTACCTCAAGGCTCATCAGTACCATCACAACACAAGGCTGAGACCCCGTCTCACATTCATAGAAATAAACACCTGAATCTACCCGAAAAGGTCATATCTCTACGTGCCTCGCTACAATGCGTGATCCTATCCCAAACACTGTTACACATGGAAACACCTCAAGTCACTATGATCAAAAATCGACAACCACACACCTTTTGATGTTTGAAACCAAAGCAATTTATTACATCCACGTGAAACAAATAACATATATGACACGCAACCCGATAGGTCATAACCAACACTCCATTTACCGTAGCAACACCCAATACTCTTCCCGCTCACTTCCTCTATGAATTCCCCAATAGAACCGCACCACATGTGCCCATATCCAACAAATTCAATAAGCGTCTCACAGCACAGAAAGGCAACTCATAGATCTCCCCAGATCACTAGCAAGTTCAATAACGATCGAATCAATCCTTCAACAATACAACTCGGGACCAAACCAAGCTAACTCAAGCTAAATACGTAGCACACATCGGTCTGCCAACACTCAATACCAAGAAGCCTGAAGCTCCTCTCCACTACTATAACTCTTCCGAGCCGTACAATACGGTGCCCGGCACCAAATAAATACCGAAATCCACAATCTCGCCCGGCGACATGCCCGGCCACAAGAAACGCATCCGAAAAAGTCCCTCAATACCGAAATGAATCAATGGTAGAAACCTCTGCACTGACATCCGCCACGAAGGCCCAATTAAGAAAAAGCAATCCTTCCCAGCCGTCCGCTGGTCTTCGGAATACAAAGCACTCTGCTAGAACATAATCCGATTGCACCTCGCCACGCAACCTGTGGCATTTCCGACATAGCCCATAGCACAATAGTCTAAATAACCCAACACTGAGACAACCAGTCCACCACCCCAATAATCAATCCAAGATCTAATATATACCAAGCAAAGAAAGGATCCACTCGGGCCTTCCAAATCTCCAATAGCCGCTAACGGTAACCAATACACACGATCCACAACCACTACATCGTCTCTTTACCTGAGAACTTCTAGTCTCCAACTCCATATAGCACACGAATAACTGTACCTGATCCCAAATTTCGCAGTATGAAATACATATTACACCTCGAGTACCCAATCATTCCACGAAAGATATCCCTAATATTCCCCGTTTGCCATCGAACAAACTCAGATATCAGCAAACAATCTAGCAAGAATACTAACGAAGTATCATCAGTTTAATCACATTACCCTTTTTCTGAGACCACTACTCTCGTCAAATCGCTTCCAATTAGCAGCACCATTTTCCTTGATATCTTGAGGCTACCCGTTGCCTAAGAAGTTTTATGAACTTCTTTTCAGAACTGAACTGAAACCTCGTACACGCAAATCTCGATCCTCCACAACATACCGCATATACCATTACCATCCAAGGATAGCAGGAAAACTTTTATCTCCCTTCCGAGCCACAGACATCTACGCACTCAGCTAGTCAAGAACCTCATTGATCCCATCTAGAAGAAAAATCATTACACATTCCATGTCTCTATATTCGTAGAAAATTGCACCTCTTCAACCATGGTAGAAATCACAAGAACTCTCTCAATTCCGTTGCATAAATTAAACTTGCCAGGACGAAATCCTTCTAACTCGACCAAGCTAAGCAAGCCATCAAAACCCAAGAGCATTGCTGCAAAATACTTATAAGGGCTCATTACCTCGAAACATACGAAGAATTAATCATATCTTACCATACCGATTCGGTCTACTATCAAGCTATTCCTCTATCTAATTTTCCTTATGATTCATCATCAACTTGATATTCCCCCTTGTTGTAGCACACAGTTCCTCAACCCAGGCTCACTACACGAGACCCAAGCACAGACCACACTGTCTAAGACCCATAAGCAACTGAATCCTCTCTCAAATATTCCCAGAAACACCACATCCCAAAATACTTTACTCTGAAGAACTTCCTGCGAATCTAATTTCGTTACTTTACTTTCCAGATACTGGTACATTAGAATCCATAATTAACATAAAAATACCACAAGTCTTGACCTTTTCCAATGAAAACACAGCCTCTAACCACATACACAACCTTAAGACACCTGATTGTTACATGTAGAATCTTGAACACATTAAAACCATTCTCAGAGAGTCATTTTACTTCTTATTCAAACTGCAATTCACCTGATCAAACGAACATAACCACCCGTGCCTCATTAGCACTCTGACACCACAGGATATGACTTATCCACAATACAAACAAACATCTTCCTGCTCCATGCACCGAGCATTCTTTACAACAACAGCTTAAGAATCCTGTGATTCTCACACATCTACGAAGCACCATATAACCTTTGTCAAATTTTGCTTCACTCGTGCCATCTCGCTCAATTTCCGCAACCAGAACTGATCGCCAGCTACCTCGAAACGGAACCTAACATAGCACATAATCGTGCAATCAGCTAGTCAACAGCAACCCTCCCAACTTGGCTCGAAAGCCATATATCAGGACACACTCAATAACCATAATATTTTACTCTTAATGATGCCACAATTATCATAGTGAGATTAAACTTCAAATACATCTACTAGTTGGTAAACACAGATCATCTGTACTATAATCCTCTACAAAACTCGCATTACCCCCACATCAGTTGAGCCCACTCTCTAAGCGACCCGATTGTTTGAATTTCAACACGTACCCTTCAATTACACATGAGATCTTCTAACATACACATAAGGATCATACCACTTTAAGAACACTCCGCAGGAGATAACCCACCTGCTTCGCCTCAATTTAGTACTTCAGCATTACCTTCCACTATCATATACGTTACACAGTCATTAGTCTTCCCGAGTCTGAACCATACCCAGCAATGTAATGCACTTCACTTCCCAACTAGGAAGACACGAAAAATATTCTTCACCGCCCATACTCGGCCACACATCAAATTACATTAGGAAACGAACACTTAACAGTTCATCTACTGCCCAGCAGACTTCTTCGTCACTACAAGTCATATAATACATCTCGCAGTGACTAGTACTCGTCACATGGGTATCCAACCCGCCATTCCGCCTAATAGGGACAATACCGAACATATAATTCAAAAACATTGCTCATACAATCAGCACCTAGTGCTCAGCATGTAGCCAAGATCCGGCCTCAAGTCCTCCAGACTGGACCAACATCAAACTCACGGAGATTACATCTCGCCCCTTGATCGGGGAATCACCAGCCATCAAGGCACATATATGAACTGAACGCTCGCGTGCGCATACAGACGTGTGGAAGGAATTTCAAGAGTTATATCTCAAGCTGAATCAAGTACGCACGATAAGAATTCCAAGAAGTGAAGTTTTCTAAAGGTTCTGCAGCCTCTTGAGGTAAATACAGACGACTCTGTTACCGATCCGCAAGACTCTACTAAACCTGCTCATGACTCGTGTGGCCTAGTAACCTAGGCTCTGTATACCAAACTTGTCACGATCCAATTCCCCAAAACTCGGTCGTGATGGCGCCTTCTCGTGAAGACAAGGCCAGCCAACAGAACAACAACGCCTCTTTTAACAGTTACTTAGCATGCATAAGTCCGAATCATAGATAATTAAATCATATTGCGGAATAAACGTTGATAAAAACAGAAAACCCATCCCGACTCAGCCCGAAATCGGGTTGTCACAAGTCACGAGCATCTAGAAGGATCTTTTGATACAACTACAAAGCCTTGTAATACATAGAATACAATCTGGAATCAAAATGGAGAAATCTAGTGCCGCGAACGCTGGCGGTCACCTTGCTCAGTACAATAGCAAAATCTCAACCAGCTCAAACCCGCTATCGGGTAAACCAATACCTGCATCTGCGCGCGAGGTGCAGGAGTAAAGTGAGTACTCCAACTCCAGTGAGTAATAAGGGTAAATAATAACTGGAGCAGCAAGAAGCCACGTTAAAGCAAGTCATCATGCTATATAGAACAGTGTAACCCTTTGAGAAAAACAGTTAAACCGTGTAAGCTTTAGAAATATCTGGGCTCAGTTTTAAACCTCTTTCGAAAATATCTTTTTCCAACAGTTAAGCAAATGAATGTAAAAATAGTGCAAGTCAGCACATTAAGTCAGCCCCTCGGGCACAGCACGTCCATTAACAAATCACACCCAGGTATCAGTAAACAGCTGCAAGAAGTAGCATGGAGCCAAGAAATGCGAGTGCTGAAATGTCATGACCAATAATACAAATAGGAACAAAATGCATGAGTGCAAGTGTAATGCATATGACGTACCCTCTGGTACCCCTGCGGCGTGCAGCCCGAGCCATCCATATTATTTAATGTCGACGCGCTCACTAGGGTGTGTACAGACTCCGAGGGGCTCCTACAGCCCAAGCGCAAATAATTCAAGCCATCTCGTGGCACCAACCAGGCCCTGGCCTCAATATCAATACGATACCGCTGCGGCGCGGCAGCCCGATCCATGCTCAGTCCAGAAATGCACATAAGCCACGTTTGGGCAATATCAAAATAATGGTTACTCAAGCTCAAAACATCAATAAAAATATTGTTTAAATTTTCAAAATTCTTAGAAAAAATGGCTGAGTTTGCAAAACAGTATTAAAACCCTGGACCGAGATAAAATAATATGCAAAGTAATGCGAAAACAGTGTTATCGATCCCTGAAGGATTCACATAGTTGGCACGAAGCCCAAACATGGCAATCAGCCCAAATTGTGATGATAACAAGTAGTTTTAGTCAAATACGTAGTAATTACATCAATCGGGACGGACCAAGTCACAATCCCCAATGGTGCTCTACCCCACGCTCGCTATCCGGCGTGTAAGTCACCTCAATACAGCACTATGATGTGCAAATCCGGGGTTTCAAACCCTCAGGATATCATTTACAAGTATTACTCACCTCGAACCGGTGAAATCTCTAGCTCGCGACGCCTTTGCCCCTCAAATCGGCCTCCACGCGCGTCGAATCTAATCAAAATCAGAGCGAATACATCACAATATGCTAAGGGAACAATACACAATCGAAAACAAATCGAAAAAATAGCAAAAATCTCGAAATTAGCACAACCCGAGCCTCGGGCCCACTCCTCGAAAAATTAGAAAGTTAACATCAATGGATTCCTTACCTCGCCACGAGTCCATACATATCAAATTTACCAAAATCCGAGCTCCAATGCTCCCTCAAACTCCAATTTTTCCATTTCAAAAGTCAAGCCCTAGTTCCTTCCATTTTTAATCAAATTTCCATGAATTTAGGTGTTGATTCTTCAATAAAATGATGATTCTAGGTCACGAGACTCACCTCCAATCAATTCCCGTCGAAACCCTCTTTAATTCCGTCCAATAGCTCACAAGCTCGCTTGAAAATGGTGGAAATAACATAAGCTTCACGGAACAAAAATGAATATAAAACCCTTCTGGCTCCACGGGTTTCCGCTTCTGCGGTCCTCATCCCCACTTCGCGATATCGCTTCTGCGGAATTCCATCTATAGCCAAAATCGCTTCTGCGATCGCCCGTCCGCTTCTGTGGACACGCTTGTGCAAAAAAGGTTTCGCTTCTGCGGAACTACCCTACTCAACTCTTGACCGCTTTTGCGACCACCATTACGCTTCTGCGGAACCGCTTTTGCGGAAATGGACCGCAGAAGCGAACATATCAGATACCAGCTAAAAATCTGCCATTCCTCAACTCAAATTTCATCCCGTTAGCCGTCCGAGATCACCCAGAGGCCCCCGGGACCTCAACCAAAAACACCAACATATCTTAAAACATCACCCAAACTTGTTCCAATCATCAAAACACCACGATTAACACTAAAAGCATCAAATTACCTCAAATCCAAGCCTAAGTTCTTCAAATTCTTCCGAAACTCGCATTCGATCAAAAACCCAACCAAACCACGTCCGAATGACCTCAAATTTTGCACACATATCCCAAATCACCTACGAAGCTATAGCAACTCTCGGAATTCCATTCCGACTCTCGGATCAAAATCTCACCTAACAACCGGAATTCGCCAAAATACTAACTTCGCCAATTCAAGCCTAATTCTACACCGGACCTCCAAAATAAATTTCGATCACACTCCTAAGTCATAAATCACCCCCGAAGCTAACCGAATCATCAGGAAATCACATCCGAGCCCTCTAACTGAATAGTCAACATTCGGTTGACTTTTCCAACTTAAGCCTTCCTTAAAGAGACTAAGTGTCTCATTTCTTATCAGAACCAATCCAAATCAATTCTAACACACCACATACCGATAACGAAACGTGAAGAAGCACAAAAATGGAAGAAACGAAGCGGTAACTCATGAGACGACGGGTCGGGTCGTCACAGATTTGTTGTTTGATTCAAAGTAGATATTTTAAAAAAGTTATTTATAGTATTTTTAGAAAGTTCATACAGGAGATTTTTGAAGATTTATTATTAAAAAAATCAAATGCACAATTGAAGGACCTTGAAGCTGAAAACTCATTAGTGGGCTTATTGAGTTTATATTTGTTTTGAGCTGATTCTGCTTGGGGTTTGTTTGAAAAGTTGAATAGAAGTTGTAGCAAAAGCTTGAGCCAATTTGATGGAGATTTTGCAGTAGAGTTGTGAAATTTAGGTTGAAATTAAATTGAACTAGCGAAGATGATGGATTTATACTGTATAACAAAATGGTATACATGTATACCACTTTAGTATATAATTTTTAATTTATACAATTTATTCCAATAATATTCTCTTATAATATACAGTTTAGTGTAATATTATACCGTTATAATTTTGCCATTTTTAAGTTTATTGAAATTTTTCATTGGAAATCTTTTTTAATGTTTAATGGAGTTTTCATGCCTTTTTCAAATTTTTATTAAACAAAAATATTTACTTTTAAATATTGAATGGAGGTTGTGTCTATAGTTGAGCCAATTTGGTGGATTTTTTGCCCTAGAGTTGTGAAATTTGGGTTGAAATTGAGTTGAACTAGCGAAGAAGATGAATCTATACTATATACAAAATAGTATACATGTATACCTGTTTGGTATCATTAGAGGATTGTGCTCTTTTTTATTGGAATGAACCATACCTATATCATGTGAGTAATATTATTTACCATGTGGGTATCATAAAGGACTAGCGAGTATTTTTATCTGTTAAAGAAATGAACTAGTCCTCTGTCACGACCCACTTCCACAATAGGTCGTGATGGCGCCCAACACCATTACCGGGAAAGCCGACGCGAAATTTTAAATAAGTTCTTCTTTTTTTTCTTTTACCTTTTTGCCAATTAGTTTCAGAAATCTCTTAAATTAAGGTTAAAAACAAGTAATGACCATTAAGATACCCAAAATAATTATACAATTCCCAAGAGAATAATCTACTAAAGTGTGTGCCAAGACCTGGTGTCACAAGTTACGGGCAACTAGTAGAATATATAAAAGTACAATCCTATCCTACTATCCGAAATGGAATAGACAGCAAAAATAAATAAGAGAAACTCCATCAAGCTGCTGAACGGCACAGGAGGGGAGCAGCTCACCGTGGAAGTCTCGGGATAGGCTCAGTGATACACACCAGACTGATAGCTAGAGTACCTGCCTCAGACCCTGTACAATTAAGTACAGAAGCGTAGTATGAGTACATAAACAATATGTACCCAGTAAGTATCCTGTGTAATCTCGAAGAAGTAGAGACGAGAAGTTCGACTTGACACTTACTACGGTCAAAATAATATGAGATATAAATTACATTGTGCATGGATAACAGTAATCAAATAGCAGTGTGCAGCAAGAACTAACAGGTTCTGTAACGACCCGACCGGTCGTTTTCAACCCTAGCGCGCTGTTCAGCAATTTGGGGCCATGAGCAGCTCCATTTACGGTATTATGACTTGTACGCGTGGTCGGAATTGAATTTCGGGAAGTTCGGGGTTGATTCGGAAGGAGGATTTTCATTTCGGAAGCTTTAAGTTGGAAGAATCAACTAGGATTGGATTTTTGAGTAAACGACCTCGGGATTGGTATTCGAAGGCTCTAGCAGGTTCGTATGATGATTTCGGACTTAGGCGTATGCCCGGATCAGGATTTGGATGACCTGGGAGCATTTTGGCGCCTATTGTGAAAGTTAGCATTTTGGAAGAAATTTCATAAGTTTGGGTTGAAGTGCATTTCAGTGTCATCGATGTCCGTTTGGGATTCCGAGTCTGGGAGTAGCTCCGTATGGTGATTCTGGAGTTGGGAGCGCGATTGGAAGTGAATTCGGATGTCCGTGGAGCATTTTGGAGCCATTTGGCTAAGGATAGAAATTTGAAGGTTCTTGAGAAGTTTGACCGGAGGTGGACTTTTTGATATCGGGGTCGGAATCTGATTCCAAAAGTTAGAGTAGGTCTGTAATGTCGAATATGACTTGTGCGCAAAATTTGAAGTCAATCGGACGTGATTTGATAGGTTTAAACACCGGAAGTAGAAGTTGAAATTCTAAAGTTCATAAAGCTTGGATTGGAGGTCGATTCGTGGTTTTAGCGTTGTTTGATATGATTTGAGGCCTCGAGCAAGTCCGTAATGTATTTTGGGACTGGTTGGTATGATTGGTTGGGGGCCCGGGGGCCTCGGGTGGATTCCGGGTGGTTAACGGATCGAGAATGGAATTTTTGGAAGCTGAAGTTGCTGGTTGCTGGTGTAACCGCACCTGCGAGAATAGGGTCGCAGGTGCGGAGCCGCAGAAGCGGCCAAATAGTCGCAGATGCGGTTTTGGCAAAAGAGAGCCGTGACCGCAGATGCGGTCGTTTGGCCGCAGAAGAGGGACCGCATCTGCGAGAATAGAAGCGCAGAAGCGGAAAAGGGGAGCCTGGAGGAAACCGCATAAGTGGTGGATTGGCTCGCACCTGCGGCACCGCAGAAGCGTTCAAGGGACCGCAGGTGCGGAAAATGCTGGAGGCAGAGATGTGTTTTAAAAATAGGGATTTGGCCATTTTCTCTCATATTTTCTTGGCTAGGCGATTTTTGGGAGAGCTTCAAGTGGGATTTTTCATCATCAACGATAAGGTAAGCTAATCCCATCAATCTTGAGTTAAATACATCGATTATGTATGGTTTTTAGCATGTAAATTGGTAGAAATTTGGGGTTTTGGTAGAAAGACCTAGGAATTTATATTCTTGGAATTTGATCACGATTTTGGGTATGGAATTAAGAGAAACTTATATATTTGAGTTCGTGAGGCTATGGGTAAACTTATTATTCAAAAATTTTGGAAATCCGGGCACGTGGGCCCGAGGGCGTTTTTGTCAACTTTCCGATCGGGGTTAGGAATTGTTATAAATTGGATTAATATGAGTAGTTCATCGTATATTAATGGATTTGCATAACTATTGGCTAGTTTTGGAGTGTTGTGCATCAATTTGATTTTTCGGAAGGGCGTGGAAGGCTGGTTATGGATCTTTGGAGCGAGGTGAGTCTCCTTTCTAACCTTGTAAGTGAGAATTGTCCCCATAGGTGAAATAATTGGTTATGTGCTCCTATTTGTGGGGGCTACGTACGCACGAGGTGACGACAGTCCGTGCGTAGCTACTAATATGTGTAAGTCCGGGTAGTTTAGGACCTAAAAAGCATGCTATACTTGGAATATCTGTGATCTTACTGACAATTGAATTTCTTAAATCCTATCGAATTGGTAAATGAATTCCTAAGAAGATTAAACTCCATTTTCTTGAATTGTTAAAAGAGAGTTTGGCTTATCCTTGGATAATTGTTCCCTGATAAATTCAGGACTGACTGATTGTCATGTTTATTTATATTTGACCGCGTCGCATGTATGATTCGCGAGCGGGGTAATAGATGCATCTATGGTTCGGGCCGCTCGACCCTCGGCAGTGCACATTTTAAATATTTTTGGATCGGGCCGTACGACCTCGGCATGAGTTGCGCATGCTTGTATTGCTTGCTTTGATATTTGTTGATACTAATATCCGCTCTCCCGACTTGAGAAAATTTGTTAATTAATGGATTATGAATCCGGAGACTTTTAATAAAGAGGAACTCCTACCTGTTTAGTAACTTGAATCTACAGTTGTTCTTAATAAATCCGTGAGTCATCGCATTAATAATAATATTACTGGACCCTTAGTAAGTGTCGAAGTTGCCATCTCGTCTCTACTTATTCGAGATTAGGCGGGATACTTACCGAGTACACGTTGTTTTCGTACTTATACTATACTTTTGTGCATTTTGTTGCACAGGCACATGCGCCACAAATGTCTTAGCAGGCGTAGCAGCATGGTTGACACGGTAGGTGAGCTGTATTTCCTCGAGGCGACCCGCAGCTAGTATAGTCTCTCTTAGAATTCTATTTATTTTCTATCCAATTGTATTTCGGACAGTTGTTGTACTTTATTTGATTTTTCTTAGAAATTGCTCATGCACTTGTGACACCGGGTTATGGGATGGTTATGGAGTATTTTGTATTAATTGCTTATTATTTTAATTTGACTTGAAGCAATTATCTTCTTAAATTGGTAAATTTGAAGAAAAGTCATAGTTTTCAAGAGTATTAAAATGAGAATTTAATTAAGTATTTTGGGTTGGCTTGCCTGACAGTGGTGTCCGGCGCCATCACGACCTTTAGTGGAATTTGGGTCGTGACAGGTTCTCTCCTAAGTAACTTCACCACTGGCAACTTCATTTCAGGGCAATTACTAATCTAAATCATAGAAATTCTGTATAAAACAGGCGCAAATAGTGCCGAGGTCGTACGGCCCGATCCAACATAAAGTAAATTGTGCATTGCCGAGGGTCGAGCAGCACGAACCACAGATGCATCTATTACCCCGCTCGCGAATAACCCATGCGACGCGGTCACATGTATTTAAACATATCAACAGACAGACAATGACATATAACTGGAGAGAAATTACTCAATGCATTATCATCTTCCCTTTTTAAACACCAAGAATGGTCATGTTCGTCTTAATTAATCTCATTTATTATAATCACCACGGTTAAACAATCTAAATTAAGCATAGCGTTGCAACGATACCACATAAAGCATGCTTTTGGGTCCTAAACTACCCGGACTTAGCACAATAGTAGCTACACACGGACTCTCGTCACCTAGTGCGTACGTAGCCCCCGCATTTAATAACAAATTATTAGATTACGTCACCTATGGGGACAATTCCCTCATACAAGGTTAGATAGGAGACTCACCTTGCTCCAAGGTGCACTTCCAATACCAAGAATGAGCCCGAACCCTCAAATTGGAGCCGAACAATTCAAAACTAGATAAACGAGGTAGGAACTAATCAATATAAGCTTACCAGATCATATTCTAACTATTTAAGCAATTTCACACCCTTAAACACAATTTTCCTAAAATTCGACCCCGGGCCCACGTGCCCGGATTCCTAAATTTTTCAAGGGAAGTTGTTCATCATAACCCAAGGATCAATAATATATGATTTCTAATTCATTTCATAACAAATTTAGTGGTCAAATTCAACTCTTGTCAAAACCCTAGGTTTTTGCTCTCACCTCATGATTTCACCTTAATACTAGTGTTTAATCTACCTAAGACATAAGTATTAAACTAGAAATAGGTAGAACAAACTTACCTCAAGATGCTAGGTGAAGGTCTTCTCCCAAAAGCTCTAAAATCGCCCAATGGAGGAGTGAAAAATGGCAAAAATGGACTTAGAACCCGTAATAAATGAACTCACTGCTTCAGCAATTTCCGCATCTGCGGTTCCGCATCTGCGAGGAATGGCCGCATCTGCGGTCATTGTCCAAAAGGGCTGGGGCCGCTTCTACGGCCTTGGAGCCGCTTCTGCGGCCTTGCAGCCGCTTCTGCGGTTCGAGAGCCGCTTCTGCGGTTTGGCCTGGCCTTCCCTGGGCCGCATCTGCGATAGATGGACCGCATCTGCGGTCTCGCACCTGCGGTCCACCAACCGCAGGTGCGGTTATGACAGAAGCAGCAGCTTCAGCACTTCTCAAAATTTTCCACTTCACTCGAGCCTCGTCCGATTGACGTTCGGGGCTCCCGGGCCCCGCCCGAACATACCGACAAGTCTGGAATCACGAAACGGACCTACTCGAACCTTCGGAACGCCCGAAACAACGCTAAATCTAAGAATCACCCCCTAAAACCAATTGAATCAAACTTATGAACTTCAAGTTCTTAATTTTCCTCTAACGGGCCAAAACGCCCTTAAACTACGCGGATTGACACCAAATTTTGCGGGCAAGTCTTAAATGTTATATTGGACCTGTACTGGGCTTCGGAACCAACATACGAGCCCGATACCAACGTGATCAATCATTAATTAGTTTCTTTAAATCCATAGAATTTCAGTTTAATAATTTCTAATAAAAATTCATTACTCGGGCTAGGGACCTCGGAATTCGATTTCGGGCATACGCCCAGATCCCATATTTTCCTGCGGACCCTCCGGAACCGTGAAAACATGAATCCGAGCCCGTTTGCTCAAAATATTGACCAAAGTCAAACTTAGCCTTTTAAGAAAATCCTAAGGAGTCAAATGTGCATATTTCAATCCAAACTCTTCCAAATCCCGAACCAACCATCCCCGCAGGTCATAAATTAGTTAAAGCAATCACGGAGAGTTTATTTGGGGGAAACGGGGTTCTAAAAAGGCAAACGACCGGTCGGGTCGTTACATCCTCTATGATACCATGTTAGTATATGGTATATACCAGGTTGGTATCTTTTTCATTGGAACCTTTTTCAATATTTCAATAAAATTTTCACGCCTTTTTTTAATTTTTTCTTAAACAAAAATACTTATTTTGAAATGTTGAATGGAGGCTATGGCAAAATTTAAGCTAATTTGGTGGAGATTTTGCACTAGAGCTGTGAAATTTGAGTTGAAATTAAGTTGAGGTAGCGAAGTAGAAGAATTTATATTGTATACCAAAATGGCATACTTAGATATCACTTTGGTATCATAGAGGAATGGACTCTTTTTTGAAGGAATTAACTAGAACTCTTACTTGTCAGTATATAATATATACCATGGGATATCATAGAGTACTAGCGAGTATTTTTTTTGTTGAAGGAATGAACCAGTCCTCTATGAGACCTTGTTAGCATATGCTATATACCAGGTTGGTATCATCGAGACTGAGTGTTATTTTGGAAAGAATGCCACATTATATCCTGTTGGTATATGGTCTAGACCATATAGGTATCATAGAGAACTGAGTGTATTTCTGGAAGGAATGAACCAGACCCCTATGATATCCTGTCAGTATATGATAATTGTGACGACTCGGCCGGTCTTCTTAAGAATTAACGCCCCGTTTCCCTATTAACTACTTTCCCCAAGTTTATTTCTGCTATTTTAATTTGCCGGAATGTTCGGTTTTGAGTTTCAAGGAGTTTTGGGACACTTAGTCCCTAAGTGAGAGCTTAAGTGTTGGAAAGTTGACCGTAGTCGGAACAGTATGAAGACGGCCTCGGAATGGAAATCTGATGGTTCCGTTAGCTTCGTTGGGTGATTTCGGGGTTAGGAGCGTGTTCGGATTGTGTTTTGGAGGTCCGTAACTAATTTACGCTTGAAATGCCGAAAGTCGAATTTTTGAAGTTTCCGGTTCGATAGTGAGATTTTGATTCGAGGGTCGGAATGGAATTCGGAAAGTGGGAGTAGTTCCGTAGTGTTGAATGTGTCATGTGTGCAAAATTTTAGGTCATTCGGACGAGGTTTGATAGACTTTTTGATCGAAAACGTGTTTTTAGAGTTTTGGGAATTCCTAAGCTTGAATCCGATGAAAAATGGGTGTTTTGATGTTGTTTTGAGCGTTCCGAAGGTTGGAACGAGTTTGAGTGATGTTTTAGGATTGGTTGGCAGGTTTGGTTGAGGTCCCGGGGGCCTAGGGTGTGTTTCAGATGCTCAACGGACCATTTTTGGACTTGGAAAGGCATCAGATTTTTGCTGGTATGTGTTTCAGGTTTTTGTTCATCGCGATCGCGTGGAGAGTATCACGATCGCGAGGGCTTAGGCGAGGCTGAGGGAATTTTACCCTTCGCGTTCGCGTGAAAGGGGATGCGAACGCGTAGCTATGAGGAAGGTTGAATCGCGAACGCGTGGGCTAGGCCGCGTTCGCGTAGAAGAAATAAGTCGGCAGAGGTTTGAAATTGTTTCTCTACGCGGTCGTGTGGAGTCAACCGCAATCGCGTAGGTTGAGGGAGCTAGAGCATCGCGTTCGCGGACGGGGTTCCGCGTTCGCATAGAGTAAATCTGAAGCGCGTGATTTTTTGTTCTTCGCGATCGCGACTGGCCTCGCGATTAAGGGAAAAGCTAGGCAGAATATAAAAATTTCAAAACGAGGGTTTAGCCATTTTTGAGGAAAACTTAAGCTTAGGAGCTCGGATTTGAGTGAGAATTTGAGGGATTTTCAGAGATATCGATTGGGTAACGATTCTTAACTCCTTTTTGCTTGTAACCCATTAATCTAAACATGAATGCATCCTTTAATTTCGGAAATCATATGAAAATTGGGGAAAAGTTCTTAGACCAAGAAATTGAGTTTTGATTGGGGATTTGACATTGGATTTGGATAATTTTGGTGTGGTTTGACTCGTGAGAGTACGAGGTTTCTGAAAATGTAAATTTTATCCGATCTCGAGATGTGGGCCCGAGGGGCGTTTTGGTCATTTATATAATTTCGCGTATTAGCTTAGAATTTAATTGTATAATTAGTTACTTGAAGTGTTATTTACATTATGCAATTGAATTAAATAGATTTGGGCCATTTGGAGTCGAGTACTCGTGGCAAAGACGTGTTATCGGGTTGATTTTGAGCGGGTTCGAGGTAAGTGGCTTGTCTAACCTTGTGTGGGGGACCTTCCCCTTAGGTTTGATATATAACTACAAGTATGGGTTTGAAAGAAAATACATCTGTCTCGAAAGAAAATAAAACAGAAATATGGAAACATAGGAGGGGACGCTAGGGCCTGCGGACGCCTGCAGGACTACCTTGGGTCTCCAAGATGAATGCCTGCAACCGACATTTCGATCAGCCACAACCAGCTCTAAAATTTGCACAGAAAGTGTAGAGTGCAGTATCAATACAACCGACCCCATGTACTGGTAAGTGTCGAGCCTAACCTCGACGAGGTAGTGACGAGGCTACGGCGGGGCATATACAATATAACCTGCAACAGTATATAATAAAGCAAAAAGGAAATACGGAACAAATTGGAACAGTAACTTGCACCAAAGTAAATACGGAATCCAAATATCTTGCCAGTACTCAGCTATAACCAATCCTTAAGAGAGTTGCAATACTACAGGAATAAATCACAGAATAAGAAGGATACATAAACAACAAATAATGCGTCGCGCATCCAGATCCCACCATATAATCAGTAACAATATGAACATTCACCCTTATTACTCCTGTTGTGGCGTGCAACCCGATCCCACCTTTCCACCCTTAGTACTACTCAATATATCACCCTTATTTCTCCTGTTGCGGCGTGCAACCCGATCCCACCTATCCACCCTTATTACTCCTGTTGCAGCGTGCAACTCGATCCCACTAAACAATCATATTTCACCCTTATTCCTCCTCAATAAATCAGCCTTATTCCTCCTGTTGCGGCATGCAACCCGATCCCACCATATCAGTACCAATCACACAATAAGAACAAGTATTTCGCAATTTAGCTCAAAGTCCTCCACAGTATTTATACCTCCAAACAAAGCAAACGGAAATCTATACAATTATGAAACTTCATCAATTGATACTACACAGCGAGACCAACCAAAATGTACCATAGAGCACCAATAAACCAACTTGAACCAACAGTGTAATACAATGAATCACGGAACAATTAATACCCTCAATAACGAAAACAACATATAACACGAAACAATTAAGCATGGAAGCACCAATAAGCATGTAGCAATTAAGATAGGAAAACATTATATTGGGAACGGGGAAGGGAACATGCTAGATAGATAATTTGGCGGCGCATAGGTACTTGTCACCTCACCTATACGCCACACACAGGGATTTTCACATAGCAAATAAGTCGGGGATCCCTAATTCCTCAAGTCAAAGTTAGACCAAACACTTACCTCAATCCAACGGCCAATTCAAAGCTCAAATATCGCTTTTCCTCTAGATTCCACCTCCAATCCACTCGTATCTAGTCATAATTAACTTAATAACATCAATTACCGCTAAAGAAATCAATTCCAATGCATGATTATAAGTTTCCCAACATTTTCCCCAAAAAGCCAAAAGCCGACCCCGGGCCCGCTTGGTCAAAACCCAAAATTCGGACCAAGACCCGATTACCCATTCACCCCCGAGCCCGTATTTACAATTGGTTTTGGAATCCAACCTCAATTTGAGGTCTCAATCCCCAAATTTCGAAATTCCTAAGTTCTACCCAAAAACACCCAATTCCACCATGAAAAACCCCAGATTCTAGGATGAAATCTTGTTAAAAGATGTAAAAGATTGAAAGAACTGAGTTAAGATTCACTTACATATGATTTGGGGAAGAAATGGTCTTTGGAAAATCGCCTCTTGAGGTTTAGGTTTTGAAAAATGGGAGAATGAATGAAAAATCCCGTCCAAAATTATTTTTGAACAGGCAGGTGCATTTGCGATCAGGGATTCGCAAATGCAAACTCGCAAATGCGGACATTACTTCGCAAATGCGAAGAATGGCCTGGCCTGCTAACATCGCAAATGCGAGCAAATGTTCGCAAATGCGGCCTGTTCATATCGCAATTGCGATCCTGAGCTTCGCAATTGTGAAGGTCCCCTCCCAGCCCTTCTGATCGCAAATACGAAACATCTTCGCAAATGCGATGCTCGCATTTGCGAGCCAGACTTCGCAAATGCGAAGTCTGCAGACCTGAAGCATACCAGCAAAATTCCTTAAGCCCAAATCTCAGTAGCCTATCCGAAACTCACCCGAGCCCTCGCTCCAAACCAAACATGCACACAAGTCTTAAAACATCATACCAACTTGCTCGCTCGATCAAATCGCCAAAATAACATCTAGAACTACGAATTTAGCATCAAATTGCATGAAATTTTCAAGAAAGTTTCAAAACTTCTATTTTCTCAACTGAGGGTCGGAATCACGTCAAATAAACTCCGTTTTTCACCATATTTCACAGACATGACTCAAATATCGTGGGCTTTCTCGATAGTCGTATTGATAGCGACCCCTGCGCAGTCTTTGAGTCATGGCATTTAATGCTCTGACGGGCTGATGTCAAGATGGTAGTATCGAAGAGGTGAGAGTTCAAGACCGTTTCTTATCATTTTCATTCTAAGAAACGCAGGGACTATCTATACACGGTAAAAATCAGAGGGTCCGATTTTATGGCCATTATGATTCTTCACAAGCACGTCTCCAAAGGCTCGAGGCACGACTCGAGGTTCGACCCCGAAGGTCCTCAACGTTCAACCTCGGAGCAATATAAATCGATGGTTATGATGATAAAACGGGAAGTTCCCCATGCATGTGACTAAAGCTGACCAAGTCTAGTAGGCTAGTACAAGCCCGTATCGTGGCATTAAATGGTTGTATCAGCCGTGTATCTTTGTAATAAATGCATCTGTACCATGTTGGGATTTCCCCTCCTATATAAAGGGGATCCTTGTCATTTTGTAAGATATACAACACACAGCATTCAATAGAAGAACAAGAACATTCTCTGATCTCTAACTTAAACATATTCTCCTTTAATCTTATTACTTACGTTTATTGCTTACATTTATTGTATTTCATTGATTGTTCTTCATTTATTGCTCATTATTAATCATAAAGAGCCCTCATCAAGGCCATTAGAACTGTTAGTTCTCCACCGACTGTCCAAGAGTCTAACGCCTAGCTCGACCTCGAAGCACCGTATCAGCCAGCTCGAGGTCCCGATTCTCAGCCATTCGGTTTGCTTAAATACGTTACCTTCAAGCTCTTATCCTATTTTCTAGTCTCACACTCAGCATCCATTGCTTAACAACCAGCATAAAAATAAATCACGTATTTTTAGAACCACAAAATCAAATCTAATTGTAATTACCATTTTCTAGGTAAACAGTTTGGCGCCCACCGTGGGGTTAAATATAATAGTGATTGTTTTCTTGTTGGTTTACTACATAACGCAAGTTATCTTTCACCCTTTTTCTTGTCCAAGAATTTTTGATTTCAGGTCAAAATGTCAAACTCAGTGAATGCACAGGAGAACAACGCTCCTGAGGACCATGGAGAGAATGGTGTAGCTGTTCCAGGTATTGGTGTACCACCACGAAACCCTGAGGACGCACCAGAACCAATTCCTGTGGAGGTGGTCTCGCGCAACGCCTAACACGTCGATATAAGCTCCTACACCAACAGGAGTATATGCCAAGAGAACCAACAAGAAGCTCAGAAAACCCCGGCTCGGGAAGAACGAGAGGTTAGCCTTCACGTCATTTTTGAGATGTTGCAGGCACAACAGCTGGCGATTGTTCAACTGCAAAGCCACCAAAAAACTCCAAGCACAGCAGCACCGGATGCGGCTCCCCGAGCCGAACAGATACCAGAAAGATCAAGCAACAACGGGTCAGCGGCCGATCCTGCTATCAAAAAGATGCTCGGGGACCTCACGAAGAGGATTGAATCGGGCGAAAAGAAGATAGAAGCCAACGACAAAAAGGTGGAGACATACAATTCAAGGGTCGATCAGATCCCAGGCGCACCCCCGATCCTAAAGGGTGTAGATTCGAAGAAATTTGTGCAAAAGACATTCCCGTCAAACGCCGCTCCAAAGCCCATTCCGAAGAAATTCAGAATGCCTGATCTCCCGAAGTACAACAGAACTTCGGACCCCAACGAGCACATCACTGCTTAAACTTGTGCTGTAAAGGGGAATGACCTGAGGGACGACGAGATTGAATCCGTCATATTGAAGAAATTCGGAGAAACACTTTCAAAAGGGGCCATGATGTGGTATCACAACCTAGCCCCCGAATTCAATAGATTCATTTGCCATGCTGGCAGATTCTTTCATAAAGGCACACGCCGGTGCCGTTAAAGTCGCTACAAGAAAATCCAACGTCTTCAAGATCAAACAAAGAGAAAACGAGATGATGCGGGAGTTTGTATCTCGTTTCCAAATGGAGCGAATGGAATTACCACCAGTCTCCGATGACTGGGCAGTGCAGGCCTTCACCCAAGCTCTGAACGAACGAAGCTCGATAGCTTCAAAGCAACTGAAGCAGAACCTGATAGAATATCCCGCCGTGACTTGGTTGGATGTCCACAGCCGATATCAGTCAAAGATTAGGGTCGAGGACGACCAACTGGGAGCCCCCTCGGGCTCAGTATACCCCAGTAGGCTCTTGGAAAAGGAACCAAGGCCGAACAAGGAAAGGTATCAACCCTACACTGAAGATCGAAGAATCGCCCCAAGGCGTAACATACCCCGAAATTATCGAAGGACAGACCGAGGTCAGAATCCTCGGAGACTCGTGGGCAGAGTCGGATTCGACAGATATACAGGACTGACGGAGGCACCCCGATTGTCCGAATACAACTTTAACATTGATGTTTCGGACATCGTCTCTGCCATCGGTAAAATCAGGGAAACCAGGTGGCCAAAACCCGTACAATTAGACCCGTCACAAAGGAACCCCAACCTGGTGTGCGAGTTTCGCGGTACACACGGTCATAGGACCGAAGATTGCAGATAGCTCCGAGAAGAAGTAGCCCGACTGATCAGCAAAGGGCATCTCCGAGAGTTCCTCAGCGACCGAGCCAAAAATCAATTCCGGGAAAGAAATGCGAACAGGAAAAATGAAGCAGAAGAACCACAACATGTCATCCACACGATTGTTGGAGGAGTCGACATCCCACAGGAACATATTGTCAAACGAACGAAAATATCCATCACCAGGGAAAAGCGAACTCGGGGTTACATACTCGGGGACGCTCTCACGTTTAGCGACGAGGACATCGAGACCCTGTCTCAGCCTCAGAACGACGCACTGGTAATCTCTTTTCTTGTGAATACATTTCAAATTAAACGTGTACTTGTGGATCCAGGTAGCTCGGCCAACATTATCAAGTCGAGGGTGGTGGGGCAGCTCGGACTGCTCGAACAGATCGTGCCCGCCTCTCAAGTCCTCAACGGATTCAACATGGCGAGCGAGACAACGAAAGGGAAATCACCCTCCCGGTCAACGTGGCCGGCACAACCCAAAATGCCAAGTTTCATGTCATCGAAGGAGACATGAGATACAATGCCTTACTCGGAAGGCCATGGATACACTACATGAGAGCAGTACCATCAACTCTCCATCAAATGATGAAATTTCCGACAAAGGACGGAATAAAAACTATGTACGGAGAACAGGATGCGGCAAGAGAGATGTTAGCGGTGCACGATGTGGCACCGGCATCAATGCCTTCAACATCAAAGGAGCTAAAGGACAAGCAAACGGGGAAGTAGCAATCACGAGATACATTCTCGGCTACACCCGAATAAACGAGTAAAGGACCGTAGCGCATCCCCAGAGCAAATGATTGAAACACATCGAGGCTCGAAGCGTCATCACCACTAAGGTATAATCGTCTCCCCTTTTATTTTACATCTTACACTAACCTGTGTACAGGTGTCCGATCAGAAAAATCGAAGCACTTTCCAGCTTGAAGACCTCAGGTTTTAAAGCATGTGTTGCACTCTTTTCCTTCGACCGGGTTTTTATCCCAAGAAGGGTTTTACCGGCTAGGTTTTTAACGAGGCAACATCGATATGCTACCTGAGGAGAACTTAACAAGTATTCAAGGCTTCTCTTCAATCAACCTCGAATACTGGGGGGCATCCCCCCGGGAGATCACCCCCTCGAAGAAGTCAAGATGTGCCAAATAGGGTCTCAATAGGAAAATGATGTATCGGGCCAAACGGTCGAATGAACCGTGTCCGCATAGAATAATTGAACCCTTGACGGCGAAAACATGTATACTTGTGCCAAGTATTCAAGGAATATTTTTCCATCAAAACACTTTGCGCTTCAAAGAAATCCGATATTTTTTCAAGAAACGGCCCCAGAGCCAGAAATTTCCCGAACACTCGGGGACTGACGTCAAAAACTCGAAGTCATATGACCTCCGGGTCGGAAACTTCGAACTCGTAAGCCCTCAATCAGGCAACTCCAAGTTTACACAAAACGACTCCAGAGCCAAGAAACCCTCAATGTCTCGGGGACTGTCAACGACGATCACCCCATCGATTTGTCAACTCGAGGCTATAAGACCCCATGCAGGCAACCTCGAGCTTATAAGACCTTCGCAAGGCAATACCAAATCTGTAAGACCTCAAGCAAGGCATGAGCTATACTTGTACCAAGTAACCAAATCCGTAAGACCTCAAGCAAGGCATGGGTTATACTTGTACCAAGTAACCAAATCTGTAAGACCTCAAGTAAGGCATGTCAAAATGTATAAGACCTTACAAAAGGCATAATCCTGATCTTAAAGTTGAGGCTATATATTCGAACTTGTAAGACCCCTAAAAAGGCATACCCTCGATATAGACGCCGAAGCTACTTCACTCGGGGACTAAAAGGCTACGGCCAAATACAATGACTACGGTCACAAGGCTGTACCAGCCAAATTAACGCGACTCGGGGATGCCCGACCATCGCCAATAAACTCACAGGCCTTCAAATTACTTCGAAAATACTTCAAAAAAAACCGGTTAATCAGGCTACCCTCTACATAAGCAAAAGAGCTTCGACCATGTCAGCTCCGAACAACAGGCTTCGAAACATTTAGCCATCGAGCGAAACCTCCCGAGGTTCTTACCCATCGTCACATAACGGCTCGCAATCAAGGTTCTTATCGAACCGTCGAAGAGTCGGAGGAACACAAAAACTTCAACGAGGGAAAAATAAGCCTATACTAGAGGTCGTACTGACCTTACGCATAAGAGCCACTGTCGCCAGCTTAAATTAAAGGTCGTGTCGACCCTACGCGTAAGAGCCATTGTCGCCAGCTTAAATTAGAGGTCGTACCGACCCAACGCGTAAGAGCCTAGACGCCAGCTTAAAATTCAAAAACTTAAGGGTCAATGAGCTCGAGTCGAGATCCGACTCGAAGACTGAGCCCGAAACAGTTAACTAAAAATGCCTAAGGGCAAATGCGTAAGAGCCTACGAGCCAGCCGAACAAGCCTCAGGGCCGATTTACAAACCTAAGGGTTTTTTACCTCGAAGACCAGTTCACCTGGCCAAACATCGACACACATATGAATTCAAAACAAAAAGAGACGTACGCAAGCAGAGGAAAATACATGAAAGGTGAAACCAAAAGGCTTCCTTTTATATGTATATACAAAGCTCCATTTACAAAGTTTTCTGAGAAAAGAATCAAAAAAAAAACAAAGCCCAGTTTACGTTCCCCTCGGGGACTCCGGCCCGTCGGCCTCTTCCTCATTATCTTCGGCATCGATAAGACGAACTTGGAGTCGTATTCATCCGCCTTCGCCTGCGCTATCTCCTCCGAGAGATCGAAGCCCCTAGCATGAATCTCTTCGAGAGTTTCCCTCCGAGATTTGCACCGAACATACTCATTGCTTCTGCTCTCCCGATCAGAGGCCCCTCTCAGCTCAGCCCGGGCATCGGCAGCATCCTTTAAATAGACGGCCACTTTCTTGTCCGCCTTAACTCGAATCACTTCAGCTTCAGCTCGAGCGTCCAAAACTTCGGCCTTCATCTTCAAAAGCTCAGACTCGAGCCTTGCAATCATGCTCGTTTGGACCGAGCTATTTTCACGAGCATTTCGAAGTTGCACCTCGAGGGCAGAAGCCTTGGCCAAAGCATTCTTCTTGGCCGCAACTTGGGCATCTGCCTGAGCCTTTAGCTCAGTACACTCATTCTTGGCCTGACCAACTTCACCCCAAAGGCGTTCCAAGCTTTCCATCTTCCTCTGCAACTGAAGTATCAAAATGTTAATCTCCAAAGAAAAGAGAAGAGAAGTGCATCCCCTCAAAACAAATGTTACTTGTCTTTCGAGGTAGCTTTCGTAGTTCCGGCTTCGACTCGCCTCGTACCGCAGGTATACCAGCTCCCTTGCCCTTTTATCACAAAGAAGCTTGAGGGATTTCTCCTCTTCCAAGGCTTTTTGCAACCTGGCTTCGCGGGAAGCAACTCAGACTTGAGCTTGTCAAAAGCCTTTAAAAAAAGGAGCTCGATAAGTAAATGAAGGCACAAAGGTGAAAAGACAATACAATCGACCAAAACTCACCAAGGAACAGAGCCGCTAAGCCTCATCAAAGGTTGAGCGAGCACCTACTGGCTGGTCTCATCGGCCCTAATAGAATCACTCCTGATGGGAATGTGGTTGCTCGATACCCCGCTCGATTTTGGCGATCTCTGGCCTCGAATTTCCCTCAAAGTACCTTCGGCGTAAGAAATGGAAGGCGGCAGAAGACCTTTGTCCCTCGAAGTACCTTCGACGGGAAGGGAAGGCGTCGGCAAAGGAGGAGCCATTTTTCCAAGGCTAGAAGCCTCAGATGCCGCAGGCTCAATTGGTACATCTTCTTTGAGCCTCCGAGCAAGGCTTGCCTCGCTATGAACACCCTCGTCCGTCGAGGACTCCTTCCGTTTGTTATCGACCCTCGGCCCCGAAGCCGATGATCCTTCCTCCTCCCCGAGGGTGCACGATCTCATCTCAGAAAATTCTCCGATGCCTGCGGTGACGGAGTTAGTACACACAAAAGAAAGTGCCTTTTTAAGAAAACAAGCCACACAGCACATACCGTGATGTTTTGCCTCCCATCTACCCTTGGACAGGTCTCGCCACTTACGCTCATCGTAAGTTGAGCAAGTTGCAAGTTTCCGAGACCAATCCGCCAGGTTAGGAACCTCGCACGGCAGCCACGAGATCGCTGAAGAAAAGGAAAAGAAAACGTCTTTACGGAGCCCGCCTCCACCATAGACAAAATAGTAATAACACGAGTGTACCACATACGCGTGAAATTCCATTTCTCAGGAAATGGCAAGAACTCTGCGGGGATAATATCGGCAGTCCGCACCCGGACGAATCGACTCATCCACCCTCGGTCCCCATCCTCTTCATTACTAGCAGCAAGGGACCGGGTGGACCGACGTCGCAAGGTAATCAGGCCCCGGTAGTGCAAGGGCCGGTACAATCTAATAAGATGGCTGAGGGTGAACTCGAGCCCGGCTTTATCTGCAAAGTACCTTATCATCAGCACTATCCTCCAAAAGGACGGGTGAACCTGTGCCAGGGTAACCTGATATCTCCTACAAAACTCGAGCATGAGAGTATCGAGATGGACCAAGGTAAAGGGGTACGTATATACATTCAAAAACCCTTCGACATGAGTCACGGTGCTCTTTTCCGGGGAAGGTACCTGCAGTACCACCTTTTCTCCCCATCCACAATCTTTTCTAACTACCTCGAGGTGTTCCTCCCCTATTAAGGAGATAAACCTCGATGCATGCTCTCGATGGCCCTGAACATTGGGAGGTCTCTCTATCGTAAAATCCCTCATTGAGACAAAGCACCTCGAGGCTAACCTACCGGACACCGACGGTGTGCCACCAACCGGGCGCGGAACAGAGGCAGAACTCTCCTCTCCTTGACAAACGGATCTGGGCGCAGCAGCCATGACTATGGTAAAACAAGAAAGGGAAGATGAAGACTTGGGCGAAAGCCTTCAATTGAAAACTGGCGCAAGGAAGAAGAGCTCTATAAAGGGGAAAGTCACTCAAAATAGCGGAATCCCCAAATAAGGGAAGAACAAGTACATATATAGAGCAAGCGGCGACTGTTCGCCTACTCAGAAGGCCAATTAATTCTGACCATGTCAGTACCACTTTTTTGGGGAAGCGTACTGGTGGGACACCCTCCCCCCCCCCCCCCCCGATCACTTCGCAACCATATCACACAAGTGACACTGTCATACAACGCTCGAGAGTCATCAAGGTATCGAGGATCCCAGTACTACAAGCTTGGATTCTAAAATGAACTATCGACCCAGTCTCGAGATGGTGCCCGATCTCGGGGGTTCGGATTACTCCAAGTATAGGCCCAGAAGAGCCAACATCAAAATTCAAAGGCTATACTCGCATGAGAGACAAAATAAAAAGATTTGAAGCAGAAGAATCTCTTTATATTTCCAAAAATATATTTACAAGGGGTACCCCAACAAAGCCTTTCCCCCGAAAAATTCTTACACAAAAACAAAAAGGAGAAAACGACATGAGCCTATTCCTCACCATCACTACTCTCTGGTTCATCTCCGGAACCCTCGTCCGAAGTGGCCGAAAATGCTGATTCTTCCTCTAAGATTCGGGCTTCCTCAATCTCAGCCGAGAGATCGGTGCCTTTGGCACTTGCTTCCTCGAGAGCCTCCCTTCTTGCTTGCGAACGAGCATAAGAAACGGCCCGAGCCAGCTTCCGCTTGGCCTCCTCGGATATCTCTCTGGCTCGTTCATTTGCGGTGGCGGCATCTTTCAAGTATGAAGATGCATTTTCTTCGGCCTCAGACTTGGCCACGGATAGTGCAGCAGCCTCCATCTGAGCGCTTCGAAGAAGATCTTGGGTCGATGACAACTCAGCCCGCAAAAGGTCCCTCTCCGAGGTCACGGCATCATTCTACCCCTTCAACTCGAGGATCTCCACATCCTTGGCAGCGGCCTCTTCCCGGAGCTGCCCCACCAGGGCATCCTTTTGCCCAATCTGCAAAGGCAAAAAAGCTGATAAGCATCAAGTTATAAGATTAAAAGACGAGTTCATGGATGCCGTGTTACCTGCTCGGCAAGGACATCCTTTTCCTTGCACACTCCCTCCAAACTCGCCCGAAGCCTGCTAAGCTCCTCCCCCTTTTGGGCAGAAGAGGCCTTCGACTCTTTCAACTCCGAGGAAAGCCTCTCGAGCTCCTCACCACGGCTCGAAAGCTCATCTTGGAGCCTAGAGAAGGCATGGTCATACATTTTCTTAGCCTGCAACAAAGCAGAGAAGTCAGAAAGTCAAGGGCAAAAATGTGAAGTGCAAAAGTTATGTCGAAAGAATATCACCTGCTGCTGAAGCCTCTCCGCCTCCTCGCGAGCGACGGGAGCATCGAGATCAATGTCCTTGTCGACACCGTCGAAGAGGTCTCCGAGCACATGTTCCCCTCCATGAGAGGCCCCCACACCGGCGGTATCAGGGTCCTGTGCATCCCTGCTTTCCCCTAGTGAGTACGGAGGGCCCAAATTAAGGCCATCTAGGGCACTAATTTCTCTAAGGGCCTCGTCTTGCCCCCGAGAAGCTTCGGGCTCAGGCCCTTCGGAGTCACCAGCAGCAAGTTCATCGGCACAGACTGTACCATGTCCGGCTTGAGACTCGGAGACTATGCCCGCACCCTCCTCGAGGGTCTTCTTAGCTCGGGTTTGGTCCATATCGACCACGCCCGATTCGGCAGCTTTCCGTCCAGCAACTTGCGGAGCATTGACGCCTTGCCTCGGCCTTTGTACCAAAGGACCCTCATCGTCATCGTCATCGTCATCGTCATCGGCATCTTCATCCTCGGTACGGGGACTTGTCACAGCAGCCGAAGTCGAGACCTTGGCGTCAGTCCGAGGCCTACGAACCTTTGGTTTCTCTAATTAGGGGGACTCAGCCGACGCCCCCTTCTTCCTCTTCTTACCCTTACCAGGTTTCGAGGTCCCTTCCTCACCATCGGGAGGCGGTCTCATCAACACTCCATCCCCGAGGCCTGCATAAGCGTGATGCATCAAACTTATCACCACAAAGGATACTCATACGAAAACATAGTAAAGATAGTAGTAAAAACCATACCATGGTTCTTGGCCTGCCACCGCGTTCTGGTCAAGTCGCGCTAAGAACGCTCGATATAAGGGAAAGTGGAATTCAACTGTCCGATTCATCCCGACAGATTCTGAACCGTGCCGGGATACCAAGCGGTAGATGCATAATCAGAGGAAGATCATTGTCAGAAAAGGAATAAAGGGCAATAAAACGTGATCGAGGTAGGGACACTTACGCTCCATATTCCACTCCTCCGAGAATGGCATCCTATCAGCCGGGATAAGGTCCGAGGTCCTCACTCTGACAAACCGACTCATCCACCCCCGATCCTTATCCTCATCAATGCTAAAAAAGAATGTCTTTGCGGATCGAGGGTGAAGCTTGATCAAACCTCGAAAGAGGCGGGGGGCTATATAGTCTGATCAGATGATTAAGGGTAAAGGTCATACCCTCGACCTTGTCGGAAAAATATCGGAGCATATAAACTATCCTCTAGTAAGAAGGATAGATTTGGTCGAGTGTCACCCGATACTCACGACAGAAGTCGAGAATCACCGGGTCTACCGACGGGGAAGAAGGGTCCGAAGAATCTACGGGACCCAGAGTAAAAGGGTATGTATACACATTGTGGAAGCCAGCCTTATGGTCCACTATGCTTTCCCCTGAATTGGGGATCTCAACTACCACTTTCTTCCCCCATCGGCAGTCTTCTTTCACTTTACGCGTATCGGTCACCACGCTGATGTACCGAGACACGTGCTCACATCGGCCCGGTGTAGAAGGAGGATTCTCGATGGAAAAATCGGATATAGTATCGAATTCAGTGGGAGTGCATTGCTCGATAGTTGGGGGTATTTTTGGTTTACCCTTGGAAGGGCGAGACGAAGAAGCAGTGCCCTCTTTCTGGGGAATCATTTTAGAGGTTCTGGCCATGATTATAAAGAAGATTTCTGATAAAGAAAGCGAGGAGGCAAGTGCAGAAGGGAGAAAAATGTGAAAGATGATGAACTTAGCTCTAGAAAATTGAAGATGTTGTAAAAGTGTGAATGACAAAACGGTTCCGGTATTTATAGAAGCCATATGGGCAGCATTTGGAGAGCGGAAAGGTCGAACCAATAGCAGTTCGTGGGCTTTCTCGATAGTCGTGTTGATAGCGACCCCTGCGCAGTATTTGAGTCATGGCATTTAATGCTATGACGACTGACGTCATGATGGTAGTATCGAAGAGGTGAGAGTTCAAGACCGTTTCTTATCATTTTCATTCTAAGAAATGCGGGGACTATCTGTACACGGTATAAATCAGAGGGTCCAATTTTATGGCCATTATGATGCTTCACAAGCACGTCTCCAAAGGCTCGAGGCACGACTCGTGGTTCGACCCCGAAGGTCCTCAACGTTCGACCTTGGAGCAATATAAATCGATGGTTATGATGATAAAACGGGAAGTTCCCCAGGCATGTGATTAAAGCTGACCAAGTCTAGTAGTCTAGTACAAGCCCGTACCGTGGCATTAAATGGTTGTATCAGCCGTGTACCTTTGTAATAAATGCATCTGTACCATGTTGGAATTTTCCCTCATATATAAAGGGGATCCTTGTCATTTTGTAAGATATACAACACACAACATTCAATAGAAGAACAAGAACATTCTTTGCTCTCTAACTTAAACATATTCTCCTTTAATCTTATTACTTACGTTTATAGCTTACATTTATTGTATTTCATTGATTGTTCTTCATTTATCGCTCATTATTGATCATAAAGAGCCCTCATCAAGGCCTTTAAATCTGTTAGTCTCCACGACTGTCCAAGAGTCTAACGCCTA